>NC_045959.1:94275453-94922726 GCF_010909765.2 Amblyraja radiata | reverse complement strand
AAATTTAAATATTTAGGAATTGAAATCACTAGAAATTATCACGCTATGTTTAATGCCAATTATAGCCCCTTACTTAAGAAACTAAATAATCTAATCAAATTCTGGAAAACGCTCCCGATGTCTTTAATAGGTCGAATAAATGCTATAAAAATGATCTTTTTACCATAAATCCTATATTTATTTCAATCAATTCCAATATATCTTCCAAAAAAGTTTTTCAAAAAATTAGGCTCAGACATTACAAATTTTATATGGGATTACAAATCCCACAGAATACAAAGAGCACACCTTAGTAAACCAAAAGAGGTGGGTGGTCTAGCGCTCCCTAACTTTATGTACTATAATTGGGCAGTAAATATTAAAAATATGATTCACCTGCTGGACAACTCTGGATTGTAATGGAGAGAGAGGACTGCTCTCCGTGTAATACAGGAGTGACTCTCCTCTCACCAATGAATCTGAATGACAAAAATTATAATAAAAATCCAATGATACATAGCACAATTAGAACTTGGAAACAAATAAAACAGAATCTAAAATTAAGAAATCTATCTCTTTTTATGCCTAGAGTCAATAACCCGTCGTTTAAACCCTCAATTATAGATAAATCATTTACACAATGGGAAAGAATGGGAATCAAAACGCTCGGAGACTTGTATGAATTAGGAAAATTATTATCATTTCAACAATTACAACTGAAATATAATTTGAAAAATAATCAATATTTTAAATATCTTCAAATCCGTGACTATCTGAAAAAATACACAAAAGACTATCATAACATGCCCCCAGACGTATTGGATGAAGTCATGAAGACAAAGGCTGAATCAGCAAATCTAATATCATACTTATACAACATTATTTTAAATATAGAAATACCTACAACCGATGGTATTAGAAGAGACTGGGAACTAGCTATAAAAATTTCAAAAGTGAGCTGGGATAAACACTTACTATATGTGCATAAATGCTCGATCAACGTACGACATACTCTAATTCAATATAAAACATTACATAGACTATATTATTCAAAAGCTAAAATAAATAAACTTTTCCCCAATGTCTCACCCATTTGTGATAAATGTCAGTCACAAGAAGCTAACATAGCGCACTCTTTTGTTTTCTGTATAAAAATTCAAAAATTCTGGAACAAAATATTTGAATTCTTCACAAAATTATTTAAAATAAAACTTGTACCAAAAGCAGAATGGATCATTTTTGGAATATCAGAAGGTAACCCCGAATTAAATGTGTTTCAAAAGAACTTACTTAATTACGGGCTAATAATGGGAAAAAAGCTTATACTCAATTTTTGGAAAAATGCTCCAATACCAACAATAAAAATGTGGATTTCAAACATGTTCGAAACACTACACTTGGAAGAGATGAGACTCCTCCTAGCAGGCAAAGCAGACCACTTCCAAAAGACGTGGTCTGCATTTACGGGACTATTACAAGCATAAGGTGCAATAGTAATTTAAAATATAAATGGTACCAGTATCTGGTAACGGGGGGTATAAAATAAATTTAAAAAAAACACGGTTGGTATATTCTTTTTTGCGGAGTTTTGTGTTACAATAGAGCGATTGTTTTTCCTTTTTTTTCTTTTCTTTCTAGGGTCTTATTTCCTTTCTTTACTTCCTTCTCTAACTTCTTCCCTAAGGGGCTTTCTTCTCCCAACACTTTCCTGTACCTTCACGATTCTTGCTCACGTTCCTTACTTCTTTTATTTTTACCTTTTTTAAAGCTCGAAAAACGAAGAGGTACAACAAAATGTAATAAGATACATGTGATGTCTATTACTGTAATTTACTGTACTTCTAATAAAAATTAAAAAATAAATAAAAAAGAAACATATATAAAGTGAGTCATCATTATGGAAAATGATGTTGATAGCAACTTCAACATTGCTGTGCAGAAAATTAGAGATGAAGTAGCATGCAACAAAATATGGATCTCAATAGACGAGCCAACCGATGCTGTGGAGAGATATGTTGCCAATGTGGTACACTGGAGGCAGGTCAACCATCAAAAGAGTATTTGTTGACATCAGAAGTATTGGAGAAGTCGAACAGCTCAACTATTGCTCAGTTGTTTACATCTCACTTGCTGTACTTTGGCCAGAAGGTATAAAACACAAGAATGTTCTTCTGTTTGTGACTGATGCAGCTCCGTACGTGAAAAAAGCTGTTCGTGCTCTTAAAGATTTATTTCCCAAAATGTTGCATTTGTCATGCTTATTAGCTCAAGGACTTCATAGAATTGCCAAGCACATACGCAGCTTGTTTCCAAATGTCGATCGCCTAGTTTCCAATGTCAAGAAAATCTTCCTCAAAGCACCGTCACGTGTGCAGTTGTTCAAGGAAATGGCACCCAAGATTCCGCTACCTCCTCAGCCCGTTTTGACTAGATGGGTACATGGCTCTCTGCTGTACCCTACTATGCTGCAAATTTTGAAAAAGTCCCTCAACCGCAATCTTGTGTTTATTGATTCCAATTTTGCAAAGTTCCCACAAGCTATCACTTCCCTTGAGAAACGTGGTGAAACATTAGTGAATAACTTGCAGGTTTTCAGCAAAGTACAGGCCCGTATGAAGCTTTTCAAAAAGTGGGGTGGCATGACAGGATTACAAAAATTATATGTGAAAATTCATGTTGAAAAACATGTTGAAAATTTAGCGGCAACCAGAAAGACGCTACGACTCTTGGGTGACTAGGAGACTCACGACCATACAGACAACACTCGCGCCATGACATCTGTTTTACATAGAAAATAGGTGCAGGAGGAGGCCATTTGGCCCTTCGAGCCAGCACCGCCATTCATTGTGATCATGGCTGATTGTCCCAAATCAATAACCCATGCCTGCCTTCTCCCCATATCCCTTGATTCCACTAGCCCCTAGAGCTCTATCTAACTACAGTGATTTGGCCTCCACTGCCCTCACCTCAGTCTTAAATGGCCTTCCCTTTATTCTAAGACTGTGGCCCCTGGTTCTGGACTTGCCCAACATTGGGAACATTTTTCCTGCATCCAGCTTATCCAGTCCTTTTATCTATATTACCAAAAGTCTGATCTTGACCACTTCCTGTTGTTCTGTATATTGATTTTAGAAAAAACGCTGCCAGTTAAGTTGAATAACACAGAATAACACTGAACACTACTAAACTGTGAGTGGTTTTACTGACATGCCAGTGCCCTTAATGTGGTTTGAAAATATAGTTTGGAAATGCTAAAGCTGTGTTGTCTTTGGTTTGGAAATGGTAAAGCTGTGTTGCCTTTGGTTTGGAAATGGTAAAGCTGTGTTGCCTTTGGTTTGGAAATGCTGAAGCTGTGTTGCCTAATTAAAGTTGCATTGCCTAATTAAAGTTGCCTTGCCTAATTAAAGTTGCCTTGCCAAATTAAAGTTGCCTTGCCTTCTATACAATTAAAAATCTAATCTTGACCACTTCCTGCTTGCGCTTTATATTGATTTTAGAAAAAACGCTGCCACGTATGGCTGTGATTTTTGGCCATCTTACTCAGAGTCCCCATCCGTACAAGAGGATTTTTCCCATCGATGAAAAATAAAAGAGTTATTTAGTGGTTAAATAATGTTGAGATTCTCTCTCCTGTCAATCACGCCACACCCCCTTCTGGTGGGGGGGGGGGGGGGGGGGGGGGGGGAGGGACTATAAAACCCAGAAGTGTGGGTTTTATAGTCTTGCACCCTGCTTGAAATGGTATGAAACTGCACTTGAATTTGGTGGCCTTGCACCCTGCTTGAAGTGGTAAGAAACGACACTTGAATTAAGTGTCCTTGCACCCCTATTTGAAAAGGAATTTCAAGGAATAGCCGTAAGTCAACTGCCAGCCCACCAGCCGTGAGTGAGTGAGCTGCCAGCACAACAGGCTTGAGTGACTGAGCTGCCAGCCCAAGAATCCATTCGGCCCACAATGTCCATACTAGCCCTCTGGAAACCAGTCCCTCAGCCCACAACACCCATATTAGTGCTCCAGAACCCCCCCCCCCCCCCCCCCCACTGGCCACCAATATTGGAATTGGTGGAGAGGTGGAATATTGCGTTCGGGGACCAGCTCTCCCATGTGATGCTGGGACCCAACGTGTCCCACTTAGTCTAGTAATTTTATATGTTTCTATAAGAACCCCCTCATCCTTCTAAACTCCAGTGAATACAAGCCTAGTCTTTTCAATCTTTCCTCATATGACAGTCCCACCATCCCAAGGATCAATCTCGTGAACCTACGCTGCACTGCCTCAATCACAAGGATATCCTTCGTCAAATTAGGAGACCAAAATTGTGCACAATACTCCAGATATGGTATTACCAGAGAACTGTACAACTGCAGAAGAACCTCTTTACTCCTATACTGAAATCCTCTCCTTATGAAGACCAACATTCCATTAGCTTTCTTCACTGCCTGCTGTACCTGCACGCCAACTTTCAGTGACTGATGTACAAGGACACCCAGGTCTCGCTGCACCTCCCCCTTACCTAACCTAACCTCATTGAGATATAATACAATACAATACAATACAATACAATACCGTTTATTTGTCATTTGAAACTCACATGAAGTTCAAACGAAATTTGATTTCTGCAGTCATACAAGAAAAGAACCAAGACACACACACAATTTACACAAACATCCATCACAGTGAATCTCCTCCTCACTGTGATGGAATGCAAAGTCTTGTCTCTCCCCTGCTCTCCAATCCTCTCCCGGTCAAAGTCAAAGCCCCCAGCGGGCGCTAGCAAGTCCCACGGCCACTTAAAGCCGCGCCTGGCGATGTAAGGCCCTGCTCCGGGCCTTGATGTTGGAGCCCCCGGCAGGCGCTATCAAGTCCCGCGGCTGTTTAAGCCGCGTCGGGTGATGTAAGGCCCTGCTCCAGGTCACTGTCAACCCCGCAATTCGAGCGGGAGAAGTCGCCGTTGCCGGTGCCCCTCAAAGCGGTCTCCCACCGGGGACCCGCGAGCTCCCGGTGACACCATCCCCCGGAATCGGGTCGCAGCAGCGCGCCACAGCAGCTCTCCACGCCCCGAAGCCGGCCAGCTCCACGATGGTAGGTCCGCAGCTCCGCAGGCTCTGTGACTTGAGCTGTCGTTCCGGTTGGAGGCCGCTCCACGGCGCTAGGCCCCAACGGCAACGGAGACCTGACAGGGAAAACGTCGGGTCCCCGTACAGGTAAGAGATCTAAAAGTTTCCCCCACCCACCCCACCCCCCACACCCCCCACACATACACAGTCAAAAACCCACCACAAACTATACCCTCAACAGGACAATACATTTAAAAAAAAATGTTTTAAAAAGACAGACGGACTGCAGAGGCCGCTGCGACATCGGTCGCGCTGCCTACCCAAGGCCAAGATAATAATCTGCCCTTCGATATTCCAGCATCTGCAGTTCCCTTTTGAACATAATAATCTGCCCGCTTGTTTTAGCCGCCAAAGTGGACAACCTCACATATATCTATATTATACTGCATCTGCCACGCAACTGCCCACTCACTCAACCTGTCCAGGCCACCCTGCAACCTCCTAATATCCTCTTCACAGTTCACACTGCCACCCAGCTTTGTGTCATCCACAAACGTGCTAGTGTTGCTTCTAATTCCCTCTTCCAAATCATTAATATATATGGTAAACAGTTGCGGCCCCAACACCGAGCATTGCGGCACTCCACTCACCACTGCCTGCCATTCTGAAAAGGACCCGTTCACTCCTACTCTTTGCTTCCTGTCTGCCAACCAATTTTCTATCCATGTCAACACCCTACCCCCAATAGCATGTGTTCTAATTTTAGTCACCAGTCTCCCATGCGGGACCTTATTAAAGGCTTTCTGAAAGTCTAGATACATTACATCCACTGGCTCCCCTTCATCCATTTTACTTGTCACATCTTCAAAAAATTCCAGAAGATCAGTCAAGCATGATTTCCCTTTCATAAATCCATGGTGACTTGAACTAATCTTTTTACTGCTATCCAAATGCCCCATTATTACCTCTTTAATAATTGACTCCAGCATCTTTCCCAACACTGAAGTCAGGCTAACTGGTCTGTAATTCCCTGTTTTCTCTCTCGCTCCTTTCTTGAAAGGTGGGATAACATTAGCTATCCTCCAGTCCACAGGAACTAAATCCATTGAACATTCGAAAATGATCACCAATGCGTCCACTATTTCTAGAGCCACCTCCTTGAGGACCCTGGGATGCAGACCATCCGGCCCACGGGATTTATCATCCTTCAGTCCCATTAGCCTACCCAATACTATTTCTCGCCTCGGCTTCCCCCAACTGCGCAGGCGCGGATGGTCGCAAATATATTTTTCCCCTCAAATTATCCCGCGGGCTGGAACCAGAATTTCCGCTTTTCGGGTCATTTTCTTCAAAGTGGAAACACTGATTGCGTTCCAATTTTTTTTGAGGGGGGATTTTGTTTTACTCTGGAAAAAAAGTGGGTGCATCGGACGGCCATGAAGTAACTGACAATATTCGTAAAGTTCCTGGTGATGTAGGTAAAAACATACAAGGAAAATGTGAGAGAGTGATTTTAGCTAACAAAGATCTTGAAGAAATACAAAACATAGCTAAAGTTCTCAAAGTTAGTTGTAATACACAAGATATCAATATGAATATAGAGTCTGTAGCTTGTTTCGGGTATGCACAAGTGACCTCAGCTGGGGTACAAAGAAGTTTTTCACAACTGAAGCATATTCTGTTGACAGACGGTATAGTTTAACACCAGATAATTATGTGCAACCAGGCAACTTTGCTCATTTAATATAGTATACCTTTATATTATCATATTTAACCATATTTTGGTGGTGGAAATACATGCCTTTTTTTTGTCAATAAATGCCCTTTTCATGCCTTTTTTGTAATTTTATTATGCCTTTTTGCCTGCCTATTTCAGAGTTTTTTAGTGCCTAAACTTCCTGGCTCCAGACATTATAGATGAGATCTTGAGGTTTGGCAGTGGAGCTCCGTCTAGTGGAACATTCCCCCTCACCATTTCCCCACCACACACTTTCCTCTTTGCATGAAGAAACATCTCCAAAACACCAGTTTTTCTTACTTCTGATGCTATATGATTAAGTCCTCCTCAGCATCGCTGTTGTTAATTGGTTAGAAATTGGATTTCATCTTTTCTGGTGTGCAAACCCAGTGCTATATATTGTGCATTCAAATTCCCCTTAAAAAATTTTGAAATCAATTGTAGGCATAAACAGGTATATCTCTGGTTGACAAGACGCGATGAGATTTGTGCGTGAGGGATCAATACAGGGACCTCAGCTTTTATTTTATATATATATATATGTGTCGTGGGTGATGACACTAAATGTGCTGTTGCTCAATCTGCTGATGACATAGATTCATACAACATGGAATCAGGCCCTTTGCACAACTTGCCCCTTCCAACCAGGATGCCCCATCTACACTTGCCCCTGCTCGCGTTTGGCCCATATCCCTCTAATCCTATCCTATCAATATATCTGTCCAAATGTGTTTTATTAAGTAAGAAAATATATGATTAAACAATTTGGCAAAGATCTAGCATATATAAAAGAAAATGGGAAACTATAAAATTGTCCATTTTGGCATGACAATTATGAAAAAGGTTACTAAATGGTGAGATTGCAGAGGTCTGAGATGCAGAGAGATTTGAATCATGTTAACATGCTTTCCAGTCAAAAAATATTATACATGAGTTCAGTGAAGTCAATCACCTGTACAACAGCGATTTTAAATGAGTGGAACTATTGAAGTGAATAGTAGATCCATTTCTGGGACCAGCAAACAAAGAGTCGCTATGCTCTGGCACTTGTCCCGGGAGTGAATGCAAAAGATGAAAAATTCAAGTACAACAATTAATTGGGAAATCCAATAGAATTATATAATTTATCGTGAGATATTTGTATAGAAATCATGATTAATGCTATAGAACACAATGAAGTCTAATTTGGAATATTCTGGCCAATATTGGTTTCTTTATTCAATGAAAAATCTAAATAAATGCCGCCTCACCCGCTGAGTTTTTCCAGCATTTTTGTCTACCATCGATTTTCCAGCATCTGCAGTTCCTTCTTAAACATATAAATTGGATACAGTTTAGAGAAAGACTACTGGACTAATAGTGTTTAAGAAGGAACTGCAGATGCTGGAAAATCGAAGGTACACAAAAATGCTGGAGAAACTCAGCGGGTGCAGCAGCATCTATGGAGCAAAGGAAACGTTTTGCGCCGAAGAAGGGTCTGAAGAAGGGTTTCGGCCAAAAACATTGCCTATTTCCTTCGCTCCATAGATGCTGCTGCACCCGCTGAGTTTCTCCAGCATTTTTGAGTACCTACTGGACCCAATATGATTTGGGCAGATTATATCAGAGAGGAAGGTAGGTTTGTATCTGCTGGGGGTTACAGGATTGAGAGGGGACACATAAGATGTTGAGGAGTCCTGACAAGGTGGATGAGCAAAGGAGGTTACCACCTATGAAAATATTTAAAGGTTTCAAAGGTCTTTTATTGTCACATCTGCCAATTAAGGTAGAGTGATATTCATACTACCATACAGCCATACTAAAGAAAAGCTACAAGACACACAACCACATAAATTTAACATAAACATGCAGGATTCCCTACATTCCTCACTGTGATGGAAGGCAATAAAGTCTAATCTTCTTCCCTTATTTTTCTCCTGCGGTCAGGGCAGTCGAACCATCCGCGGTCAGGGTGATCAAAGCTCCCGTAGCCAGCGGTCGAAGCCCCTGCGTCGGGCCGATCGAAGCTCTCTCACGAGGTGGTTGAAGCTCCCACGTCGGGGCAGTCGAAGCTCCTGAGCGAGGATTAAGCAATTGCTCATGCAGATGGTTAGGTGGGTGGTTACGGTTTTATTCTGGGAAGACGGGTTTATTGAGAGGACCAAGGTAGATAGAGAGAGAAAGGGACAGAGGCGTATGGATTGCCTGAAATTGGAGAATTCAGTATTCTCGCCTTTGGATGTAGACCTGAGTAGCATATGATGTGTTATTTGTAAAACCATATCTTCTGCATTGAGTCAATGACAAAGGTAATCGTTTAGATTTGTTTAAAATTAGTGAAATATTGTATGTGTAACTGAAAAGCAAAATATATAGATGTTGGAAATCTGAAATAAAAACAATATTCTAGAACAGAATGCAAGTCAAACAGCATTTGTGGAAACAGAAAGTATGCCAACATCCCATGCAAGAGTCTTTTAACATTGAATCAAGGAGTTTAACAATAACCATACCCATGGTTATTGAAGTTAGGGTAATCATTATTCTAGAATTGACATGAAGAATGCCATTTTTTTCGTCCCTTGGGTGGGTGGTGGAGGGAGTATATGTTGGAGGTGCTGAAACCTCCTTGACTCCACTCTGCACTGGGATTAGTTGTGGACCCATTGATGAGGTTACAGCTTCCATGTCATTGTGGAGCATACAGCAGATGGTGATAGATTTGTGAGGAAGGCCGACTTTAAAGCGTCTCCTCACTGTTGTTAGATCAGAGGGGACCGTGCGTTGCATTGATGCTCTGCATGCAGTTCAATTTATGAGAGATGTCACCATGCCCAAGGCAACCTTCCCCCTATGTATTGCTACACTCGATCTGGTAACTTTAGAACACAGTCGGGGTCAAGGAAAGAGTGTTCACGTCGTGGCCCTGTTTCCACCAATCTTTCCACCACTAGAAGCGCAAGACTGTTTTCAGCTCTGGCTGAACAATTTCTAATCTTGTGATGTGGACTTGATAAGAACACAGTACAGTACATCAGAGGAACATGACCTTCAACTCAAGATGTCTGTGCTGAACATGATGTTAAGTTAAACTAAACTCTTCTCCCTGCTCGTACTCCATATCCCTTCCAGCATATTAATGCGCCTATCTAAAAGCCCTTACATGCCACTATTGTGTTGCTTCCATTATCCTCTCCTGGCAGTGCATTCCCGACATCTACCACTCTCTGTGTAAAAAAAAACTTGCCCTGCACATCTCCTGTAAACTTTCCCCCTTAAAATTGTACCCTCTAGTATCTGACATTTTCACACTGGGGGAAAAAGTCCTGAATGTCTACCTTAAATATTGAATTGAATTGAATTGAATTGAATTGAATTGAATGCCTTTATTGTCATTCAGACCTTACGGTCTGAACAAAATTTCGTGCCATATCTCTCCATTTCGTGCCATATCTCTCTCTCTGAATGTCTACCTTAAATATGATCTCTTTCTTGCTCTCTCTATCTATCTCCATAATAATAAGCCTTTATTGTCATTATACTTAGAAATACAACAAAGTTAGGAGAGCTACTCCTGATCAGTGCAACCAAAACAAGTCCAAACAAGACAAAGTCACATCCAATACATTCAATACGTTATTTTGCACTTGGAGATTATTACACTTAAATTTAGTAAATACTTTAAAATATTTTTTTTTAAAAGAGGTAATATTAACTGTGGTCTGTTTTATAGTGGAATTGTAGTGGAAATATATCTCTCTATCTCTCTCTCTCTATCTATCTTATATCTATTAAAAAAATAAATATATATATAATCTCTCTCTGAGGTCAGGATAGTGGGGGGAGGGGGGATAGGGGGAGGTGAGGACTGGGGGATAGAGGGATAGGAGTGGTAGGGAGGGGTGAGGAGTTATGGAGGGAGGGAGGGAGTGACTGAGGGTAGGGGAAAGGAGAGGGAGGGACGGATTGGGGAGGAGAGGGGAAAGAAGAGGGAGGGTGAAGAAGAGAGGGAGGGAGTGCAGGGGGATGAGGTAAAATGAGCCGTGCCTGCACAGTTTGGGGCTATGCATGAGTAGTGCAATATTGCATTGGGGGGACGGGTGAGTGGTGGAATATTGCGTTGGGGAACGGGTTGCGTTTGGGGACCAGGCCTCCCATGTGAAGGGGACCCAATGGGTCCCACTTAGTCTAGTATACACTATGTTATATTTAAGCCTCTGACGCTCCAGAAGAAACAATCCAAGTTTGTCCAATCTCTTCTTATGGCTATTACCCACAAATCCAGTTGGCATCCTGCTATACCTCAGCTGCGTCCTCTCCTAAGCCTCCACATCTTTCCTGTGTTTGCAGACATGCTCACTCACTCGGCTTGAAAAAAATAAATACACTTTGCAAAGAATGAAGTTAATTTTTCACTGTTTTTGTATGCTAAGGTATAACATAACATAGGAATGAAGGTGAGTTTGAAAAAACAAAAAAGCACCATCTTTTCATCAATTTTATTGGCACTATTAATCAACATTAATCAAGTCTGAAGGAAGAAGTTTGATTTGAAATTCTGGTCTGGTAACAATCAATAATCCTAATAAATACAAGTTCCTTGGCCTGTATTGTATTTTCAAATAGGAATGTTTTGAAAATTAAAGATATTTTCCTCCCTCTTCCATTTAAGAAATCAGAATGTCAATGATAAGCTTGCAACACATCATGTATTATCTTTGGTTAGTGAAGCAGCCTATTAAAATTTATGGGGCAAAACTCATAGCTACTAAATTCATGACTTTCCAAAAGAGATTGAAAATGGTAAAGATTATTCATCACTGGTGGAAACTTGTTCTTGCTGTATGTTAATCCAGACAGTCCTGCACTTTTCCTGGTACTACCCCACTTTATTAAAGGAAGGGACTTCTTGTAGAGATACACAATGAGCTTGAAGCTAAGATTATTCTTGTGCTTCTAAACAGCGGAAGATCACTGGACAACCGCCGAGATTGGTAATCCAAGCTGGTTTTAATATTTCCTTATCCCATGTTTCATAAAACATGAACCTGGCGGTTCCCCAACCACCCTTAAAAAGACAGGAATAAGCGACATATTTTGGCTGAAGTTATTTGCATAGTTCTGTTGGACATAGTTCCAGGATGTTGACCCAGCAATAATAAAGTGCTGGTGAAATATTTCCAAGTCAAGATGATGGGGAACCTGCAAATGGTGTTCTCATGTGCATGCTCCCCTTGGTATTAATGGTAGAGGCTGCGGGAGGTTTCATCATGTTAGCTTGGGTGAATTATTGATGTGCATTTAATTGGTTGTGCATGGGCCTTGGAAGAAATGAATGTTTAGTGTCCGAAGAAGCGTGCCTGTGTTGTGTCAAGCAGCTCAGTTACACACGGTGATTTCAGAAACTTGTGAGACCATTTTTTTGAGAATCCTTTACTCCATCCTTCTAGTAATCCTTACTGTACTGTACTGAAATATAGTCTATATTTGGAGTCTAATTTTGGGCATGCAATCGATGTGATCTTGGAGGTGATTGAGTATAATTAGGGTCACAATGCTGGAGATGTTGGTCCAGGAGAGAATGCTGATGTTTCTTCACTCATCCTGCCAGTGGATTTGGAGAACTTTTCCAGAGTCAGCATACTTGATAACTCTCCATAGCGCGGCCTGCTGTAGGTAGTCCATGTCTCCAAAGTGTACAAATGTCAGTGATCACTGCTGCCACATGAGCATAATGCCAGCTTTGAGGTCTTAATCTCCATGTTTTCCTCAGCCAACTGCTGTGCATGGTGAGTTGAAGTTGAAGGCTGGCCGTCTTCGAGCTGCGGCAGCGTTCGGGCAGCGGCACGACTCGGCGCTCCGGTGAGGGTGGACGGCGCGGGGCTGAGACAGTCCTGTGTGGGTGGCCCGGCTCCCGGCTGGAAGGCGCTCCCATGTGGGCGGACGGCGCGGGCTGAGACGCTCCTGTGTGGGCGGCCCGCCTCCCGGCTGGAAGGTGCTCCCATGTGGGTGGCCCGGCTCCCGGATGGAAGGTGCTCCTGTGTGGGCGGCCCGGCTCCCGGCTGGAAGGTGCTCCTGTGAGGACGGCCCGGCTCCCGGCTGGAAGGCGCTCCCGTGGGGGCAGCCCGTTGCGGGGCTGAGATGCTCCCGTGTGGGCGGCCCGGTGCGGGGCGGAGACGGTGCTCCGGTGGCTGAGGCGGCGTTCTGGCGGCGGTGACCTGAATCCGGGGCTCGGCCGCGGGCCAGTGGATGACATCGTCGGGAGCTCGCGGGTCACAGGTTGATGCCTGTTTTCCGGAGCTCCCGTGGCAACAACTGCGTCCGCTGGACTGGAGGGCGGCAGCTTCGACCACCCCCGGGCCGCGGAGCTTGAACCGCGGGACTGACTTACCATCGCCCGGTGGGGTATCGCCTCAGCGCAGAGGGAGAAGAGGAGGGAAGAGACAGCAACCCTAAGACTTTTGCCTCCATCACAGTGAGGAGGTGCTTGGTGAACTCACTGTGGTGGATGTTAATTTGTGTTTATTGTGTGTTGTTTATTATTACATGTATGGCTGCAGGCAACGACATTTCGTTCAGACCGAAAGGTCTGAATGACAAATAAAGGATTCAATTCAATTCAATTCAACAGTGATGTTCCCATCACAAGCCAGAGATTATCTTTATTTCACACTAATCAATAGAACAGCCATGAGCTATATGACTAAATCAAACAGCCTATTTGCAAACTGAGTTATCTGGGTGATTTTAATTTATGAGGTAATTTCACAGATCATTATTATTCAAAGGTAACAACAAAGTGGTCCACAGATAATGTAATTGCTTAGAGGTAATCAATAATTATATATAAAGAATTATTAGAACATTAAAGGAAATCTATAATATAGGTCTGTTTTATAATGCAAGGTGGAAATCAAAATTCAGAATGAACGCACCACTTCATCCTCCCCTTTTCAACCTTAAAACCTGAATTCTTAGCCATTATTATTTTTCACTCAATCTCATATTAAGCTTCAACTAAAAAATAATTATCTAAAAGCCGTTGAATCTGGTATGAATTCTTGGCAGGTTGACTCCCAATTACATACTTTAATTTAGAAAATTTCTTGTTCACCAGCAGTCCAGCAATATTTACTTTGGACCTACATTAATGACAACATCCTTCCACTTACAGTAAATCTGGTTAGGTTTAGTTAACAGCTTCCTACTTCTTTGGTTTTAGGATTAACTTAACCCAAAAGACCCAGTGAATTAAGCATAGGTAATAATTTGATGTCAATTCATTTTAACTGAAAATTGTTATAATACCCCATAATATTCCTGAGATAACGTTAATAAAATCTGAACGTGCTTTTAATTTGACATGGACATGACAAAAATGCATAAACAGCCATCCAAATTATAAATATGCATCAAATTGAATGTAACCACTTTGAAGCATGTATTTACATATTTAGCCCAGCTATTCAAAGTTAAATGCATGGGAGATATTTTCTCCTCTTTGATTATCTATACTGTATCACACAACAACTTCATTTTCTTTTACAGCCTTTCTATGGCAATTTTGTCTCTTAAAATGTGCAGCATTTAGATTTGTTCTTTATGGAAGTACAGTTTTCTGTTCAAGAGGTAGTGATTTTAACTTGAATTCAGTCGGATTTGGATATTCTCCCAAGACTGTTTCAGTTCTAGCAAATTCATGACTTGTCTTCTGGTTGGAAGACGGGTCCTGATCCGAAATGCAGAAACAAGAAATTGTAGACGCTGGTTTGCAAAAGGCACATAAGCTGTCCATGTTCTCCAGAAATTATGTGTGACCCGCTGATGAACAACAGCACTTTCTGTCTTTTCCTGATACAAAATGTCTGTCCATTTCCATTCACTGGTGCTGCCTGAGCCATTGAGTTCCTCCACCAGTTTGGTTTTTGGTCAAGATTACAGTGCCTGCAGTCTCTTATGTTTCTTCTGGTTTACTTTGACACTTAGTGGCATTATTTCCATCAGATGTAAATCAAAATACTAGTGGAAGTTTTTATAACTTCAGAAGTTGAATTCTGTTGGAATTGGGGGATATTATTCCATGATGCTAAGAATACAGGGTAATGTTACCATAGTTCAAATCTGGTCTATGAGCAACAACAGGCTATTCAAAATGTGCTGGAATCACAGTAATAGTCATAATGCTATCCTCATCCAATGCCTGTGTGTACACATATTATTGCCAAGGTAATTCAAAAGTTATTTCAGGACTAAAGCAAGAGGACCTTCTGGGACATTCTAACTAGTTATCCTGCATAGATTGGTTAAATATGCACAAACCAGCAAAGAATCGAGAACCTTTCGAGAGAGACAATTAAAATTTACTGTCCTTTTGAGTGTTACATTTACCCAGCAACACACATGGTTAAGTAAATCAGTCTCTATCATGCTGCTTGAATGAAAGCACCAAGAAGTTAAACTAATTTAAATCAATCAGCATTCTTGAACATATATGAATGTAGGTTAATTGGCCTCTGTAAATTGCCACACGTGTGGAAGGAGTGGATGGGAAAGTGGGATAACATAGAATTAGTGTGACTGGGAGATTGGCAGTCGGCGTGGACTCAGTGGGCTGAAGAGCCTGTTTCCATGTTGTATCTCTCAACTAAACTAAACTACACCAAACTTTTAGTATCAACGTTGAAATGTTGAATGAGATGTTAAACCAACGTCCTAATGGAATGTCTCATCTGAATGGAAAATATTCCATGGTAGTGTATTTTACTGTGGAGGATATTATCCTTCCTGGTCACACCTTGGGCAAAGTTATTTATGGAACATGCAAAATGTTTGCTCTATTTCTGACATCTTAAAAGTGACTGTTTCAAAAGTACTTCACTGTATGCTTTAAAGCACTTTGAGATAATAAGGTGCTGCACACATGCTCATATCTACCTAACTCAAAATTAAGAATGGCACTTCACTCTATGATAATATTTTAATCTACCACAGGTAATCAAGTTTGCTCCCCCTCACCTTGCACACTGAGTTGGCAATCTTCCTTCACCAAAGAGGAGGAGAAATGAGATGAGTGTGGTTAGAGTTAGATGTGTTCCCGGGCGACACAGGTGCACTATATGAAACTATCAATAATTTTGTACTTATTCGCTTGCAAATGAGAACTGGATTCAGTTGGATCCAGACGATAGTACATGTGTAAAAACTGGAGAAAAATAATCAGTTGTTGTAAGGAATGGTCATCTAAGGATAGACTTAAGGCACATTACTAGAAGGGAATAGCTTTCTTTTACATTTGCTGTCCTGAGTTTAAAGTAGTGTTCTACTCCCAACACCTAAATGATAATAGATAATTTATAGTATGTAGTGTTTGCCTGGATATCAGTCACAGTCTTGCAGGCTTAACATCTTTAAAAAAATAAATTTTGTTATCTTTGGCAAGTGTCTTGGTAACATTGGCTTCGAAGTCTCCATCATGAACTCCTGTCACACGGAAAGCCCCTGCACCAGCATTCTTCTCCCAGTAATGATGCCAGTGCCCCAAATTGTTGGCACCAAATCCATAAACATCCACCTGCAATCCACAGAGGTCACAGATGTTAGAATAATAATGTAACCAAGAAGTATCATAAGATAACAAGTGATAGGAGCAGAATTAGGCCATTCGGCCACTCAAGTCTACGCCGCCATTCAATCATGGCTGATTAGCCATGATCATATTGAATGGCGGTTCTGGCTCGAAGAGCCGAATGGCCTACTCCTGCACCTATTTTCTATGTTTCTATATCTATGTTTCTATCTATCTCTCCCTCCTAACCCCATTCTCCTGCCTTCTCCCCATAACCGCTGCCACCCGTACTAATCAAGAATCTATCTATCTCTGCCTTAAATATATACACTGACTTTGCTTCCACAGCCTTCTGTAGCAAATAATTCCACAGATTCACCACCCTCTGACACAAGAAATTCCTCCTCGTCTTCTTACTAAAAGAACGTCCTTTAATTCTGAGGCTATGACCTCTAGTCCTAGGCTCCGCCACTAGTGAAAACATCCTCTCCACATCCACTCTATCCAAGCCTTTCACTATTCTGTATTGTTTAATGAGGTCCATCCTCATTCTTCTACACTCCAGCGAGTGGAAGCCCAGTGCCGTCAACTGCTCTTCATATGTTAACCTACTCATTTCTGGCATCATTCTTGTAAACCTCCTCCGGACCCTCTCCAGAACCAGCACATAATTTCTCAGATATGGTGCCCAAATTTGCTCACAATAAGGCCTGACCACAATAAAGCCTGACCAGCACCTTATAGAGCTTCAGCATTGCATCCCTGTTTTTGTATACAAGCCCTCTCGACATAAATGCTAGCAATGCATTTGCTTTCTTTTCTACCGATTCAACTTGCAGCTTAATGTTTTAATCGATATCCTCCTATGTTTTCCTTTGTTCTCTAAAGCATAATGCTTGCAACAACTCCTGCTAAACAACTGATTTTTAGGATGAGACTGCCTTCTAGACATTAGCATCAATAATGTATTAAGCTTTGGGAAAAGAGGTGGAAGGCAATGTCCTTTTTTTGAACTTATCTGATATTCATATTCATTCCAACACGAGTAATCAACTAAAGAAATCTTCACTGAATATGTGCAGATACAAGTAAAGCCCATGGTTGTTACTCGTATTAGTTAACAAGGTGGACTCTGCATTATGACTTTGAAAGTGATCAAACTTTCTTCATTTTACATCAGAAACCACATTTACCTCATCGCAGACATGAAGGGCAAAAATTGTGACCAGCATTCCAGTCGATGGCTGTTTCCCATGATGTTCGTTCCAGTTGTCTTGAACATACTTAAAAAAATGTGGGCTCAAAACCAACACCTGAAAATACAAAGTTCAAGAAGATTTAGAAGAGATTTATTTTTGGTCTAGAGAATCTATTTTTTTTTTAACTGCATATGCCAGATTTCCAAAATAAAAACAGAAAATGTAAGAAACGCTCAACTGGCCAGACAGCACCTGTGAAAAGAGAAGAGATCACGTTCATCAAAAATGGGAAAAATAGAGTTTCAGTTGCAGACAGGGTGGGGGGACTGGACAGGATGAAGTGAATATTTCTGATAGAAGCTGGATAGGCTGGGTCTTTTTTATGTTGAAGTGTATGAGATTAGGGAAGGGGTGATTTTATAGAGATATCTAAAATTACGAGGAGAATAGATAAGGTGAATAGTCACAGTAATTTCCTCAGGTAGACAAGTCTAAAACTAGAGTGCATAGCTTTAAGGTGAGGTAGGAAAGATTTAAAAGGGACCCGAGCGGCAATGTCCATGGCATCCTTGACATCTGCACTAATGTTCCAGATATCAACCACTCACCGTATAAAACATTTACCACTCCAATTTATCTATACATAACTAAAACTCTGATCTTGTTATCTTCCAGTTTGTGCAGTCTTTCTATTTGTGCAAAAATGGTTCACGATAGCGCATGCGCCGATCGATCTCTTCTCCTGCAGTTCAGCACCACGCGGATTAGTCTCTTCCCCGTCACTCACTGGGACGGGTCCCCCCCTTCCTGCACCATCGCGTCTTTACTGGAGCTGAGGATGGACGGCGGAGTTTTCCAACTGGACATAATTTTCAGAGGGATCCCAAGCAGCCCAGCTACAAGCAGCCCAGCGTCGGAGACCCAGCATCGGAGACCCAGCCCAGCATCGGAGGTCCAGCATCAGAGACCCAACCAAGTGTCGGAGACCCTGCCCAGCCCAGCCCAGCGTGGGAGACCCAGCCCAGCCCGGAGCCGGAGATGTCGCAGATATCGCCAAACGGAAAGCAGAGACTCTAACCCCGACAGAGGTGAAAGACCAGTGACCAGCGCCCGCTGTGAGTCCCCATCGCACCACCAATTCCAGCCACTACCCCTCTGGTACCCCTCACTGGCTCCTCCCCCCTCCCCCGTGAAACCCCCCTCTCGCCCATGGCTCTTCCCCGCCTTTTCTCTGAGCTCACTCCCCCCTCCCTCCCTCCTGCGCACGCACCCCTCTCCCCCCACAACTCCTCCCCACACATCCCTCTCCCCCACAACTCCCCCTCCCCCACACCCCTCCCCCCACAATCACCCCACCCCCACAACCCACCCCACCCCCACAACCCACCCGCCCCCACAATCCACCCCACCCCCACAACCCACCCGCCCCCACAACCCACCCCCCCCCCACAACCCACCCCACCCCCACAACCCACCTGCCCCCACAACTCACCCGTCCCCAGACCCGTCCCCATAACCCCATAACCCCCTGCCCACACACCCCTCCCCTCCACAACTCCCAGCCCACACAAACCTCCCCAACAACACCCCTCCTGCCCACGCACTCCCCCCTCCCACACACACACCTTTCCACCTGCCACATTCCTCCTTCCCCCTCCCGTCCACATACACACGTCTTCCCCGCCACACACCCCCTTCCACAACCCCCCCCCCACACACCCCCCTCCCCCCACACCACCATCTCCCCAACCACACCTACCCGTCCACACATACCCCTCCCCCCCCACACCCCTCCCACCCAAAACCCCTCCTCCCCTCCCACCCCACAGGAGAAGGAAAAGAAGAGGGAGGAGGTGATGGGGAAAGGAGGGGGTATAGAGGGAGAGGAGGGGGACTAGAGGAGGTGGGGAGTGGGTGAGGTAGTGAGTGGGGAATAGAGGAAGAGGAGGGCAGTGGGGGAGGTGAGGATGGATAGTGGGGATATAGGGGGAAGTGTGTAGTGGGGAGATGGGGGCTAGAGGGATAGGAGGAATGTATGGAGGGGAGAGGAGTTATGGATGGAGGGAGGGAGTGACTGAGGATAGGGCAAAGGAGAGGGAGAGAGAGGTGAGAGGGGGATTGGGGAGGGGAGGAGGAGAGGGGAAAGAAGGGGGAGGAGGGAGAGATAGTGCTAGGGATGAGAGGAAATTAGCTTCGCCTGTGCAGTTGGGGGCTATGGGTGAGTGGTGGAATATTGCGTTGGGGGACTAAGCCTCCTGTGTGACAGGGACCCAACGGGTCCCACTTAGTCTATTCTCCATTAAAACACATTATTCTCCCCCATATCTAGTCTACATTCTAACCTACCTCCTTTCATGCATATAGCAATAAACCTGCACCGCTAATATCAAGTGCAAGTTCGTTGTCATATGCACGAATATGGCATGGGTACTATGGAAAACCGTGCTTGCAGCAGGCACAAACACACATGAAAAACTAATCAAATATCCAGCATCTGCAGTGATTTTCTGTTAGTTTGCTGATCTTGTTAATCCATTTTAGCTGATTGCTATACAAGGAAGCACTGAATCCAGTGCATATTTTAGGAACGGTTCTCTAGCTTCGAAATCAACAATGCAGCCATTCTGTCAGGAACCAGACCGGGTCACTCCAACAATACATGTTTTGTTTGAATGAACTTTAGCAATGCCCCACAGAATGTTGAGTGGGAACGATAGAATAAGATGCATTCTTCAGCCAAATTTATTTTCCAAAATGTGACTTTAACAAGTTTTATAATATATTTTTTTATTAAAGGTAATCAATTACAATGCTTCAAACAACTTTATATCAAATTAATTCAATTTGCGTTAAGTAAAACACTAGTAATACTTATCTACTGTTTTTTTAGAAATAATGATAGAGAAAGAATAGAGAAAGAATAAATCATTAAGAGAGTGATTAAATAATAATTTGATTATATATAAGAAAGAAAAGAGAAACGAAAAAAAAAAAAAAAAAAAAAAACATTTTTAGTAACCACAATATGTATTATTAATAACACTACTACAAGTGATAGTATCAATAAAGACATATATGTAATTCCAATATAAAAATGAATTATTCTCACCAAATCCCGCAGGGTGCACGTCGAGCTGTGTTGCCAAGAACAGCTACTTCTCTAAATACTGTATATATGGAGACCATATCTGTTCAAAAGAATTATACTTGTCCAATAGGACAAATCTAATTCTTTCCAGATGTAACGTCTCCATCATCTCTGTTGCCCACATTTTGGTTGTGGGGGATAATGTTCCCTTCCAAAATTTCAATATGATTTTTTTTCCAATTATTAAACAGTAATCAAAGAAATTTCTTTGATTTACTGTAAGTGATAGATGTAAATCCGGAATTCCAAATATTATTAGCTTTGGGTTAGGGTCCAATTTAACTTTGATGACTTCAGAAATAACTTTAAAGATTTCTGTCCAGTAATAATTCAATTTAGGACATGTAACGAAACTATGTATTAAATTTGCCTCTGCTTTCTTGCACTTATCACAAATAGCGGAGAGATTCGGAAAAATACTATTTAATTTAGTTTTCGAATAATGTAACCTATATAATACTTTAAATTGTATCAGTATATGTCTGGCGTTTAATGAACACCGGTGTATTCGTTGTAGACTTTCTTCCCAGTTTTCTTTTGTTATAGCCAATCCCATTTCATTTTCCCATGCTTGACGATATACTTCCGTTATTGGATTCTCCTTATCCAAAATGATGTTATATATATAGGCTATTAATTTTTCTGTATTTGGATATAAATTAAACAGTTCATCTAACAATCCTGCTTCTTTATTTTTATAATCTTGTGTATTGGATTTAATATAATCTCTAATTTGTAAATACCTAAACAAATGTTGTGGAGACAATCCATAAATATCTTGTAACTCCTGGAATAAAAGAAATTTTCCTTTTCTATACAGATGTTCTATCCTTGTAATTCCTAAATCATCCCATTGTTTAAACCCCCCATCTAATATAGCAGGTTTAAACGATGGATTATTCATAATTGGTAATCTAAATGAGAGATTATCCAAGTGTAGAGTCTTAACTATTTGTTTCCAAATACGTCTATTATTATATATTATTAGGTTGTCTTTATAATATTTTTTTTGTACTTCCGTTGGTGCAAACATTATCGAACCTACATTGAAAGGTAGACAGTCCTCCTTTTCTATATTTAACCATGTCGGTTCATGATCCATATTTACCCACCAGAAATTCATATTCTTAATCTGAACAGCCCAAAAATAATATAAAAAGTTTGGAAGTGCTAATCCTCCATTTATCTTAGCTTTGCATAGATGTTTTTTATTTATTCTGTGATTTTTATAATCCCAAATAAAGCTATTGACAATATTATCAATTTTTTAAAAAAAAGTTTTCGGAAGAAAAAAAGGAATAGCCTGAAACAAATATAACAACTGCGGTAGAAATACCATCTTTATGGCACTTATTCTACCAATCATGGATATAGGCAGTGTTTTCCAATATAAAATATTTTTTCTAAGTTTATCTAATAGTTGAGGATAGTTGGATTTTATTAATGAGTTATGAGTTTTAGTTACGTTAATCCCTAAATATTTAAATTTGTCTGTAACTACTTTTAATGGGTATTGTTGTAATGTATTAAGATTTATTCCTGTTATTGGCATAATCTCGCTTTTATCCCAATTAATCCTATACCCAGAAAATGCACCAAACTTAGTTATAATGTTTAGCAGGTTGGGAATACTAATTTCCGGTTTTGTAATATAAATCAAAACATCATCTGCATATAAAGAAATTTTATTAATTGTTGTATCAGTATTATAGCCATATATTTCAGGTTCAGATCTAATTTTTTCCGCCAATGGTTCTATCACCAATGCGAACAATAAGGGTGATAACGGACATCCCTGTCTGCATCCCCTAGAGAGTTTGAATTTGGCTGATAAAATTTGGTTAGTCAAAATTCTTGCCATAGGATTCGAGTATAAAATTCTTACCCATTTACAAAATCTATCCCCCAATTGAAACTTTTCCATTATATTAAATAAATACATCCATTCCACCTGATCAAACGCTTTTTCTGCATCTAGTGATATAACCGCTAGTTCCGTATCTCGTATTCTTTTTGAATATATAATATTAAACAAACGTCTGAGATTATGGGATGAGTAACGTTTTGGGATAAAACCTGTTTGATCATAATGTATTAATTTAGAGATCACTAAACTTAATCTCCTAGATAAGACCTTAGTTAATATTTTTTGGTCTGTATTTAAAAGGGCAATCGCTCTATATGATCCAGGATCTTCCAAATCCTTATCTACTTTAGGGATGAGTGTAATTGTGGATTCATTTAAAGATTCTGGTAATTTTCCTTGGTCATATGCATATCTATACATTATTTGTAATCTTGGGGAAATCAGATCTTGAAATTTTTTATAAAATTCTGCACTCAGGCCATCTGGGCCCGCTGCTTTTCCGTTCTTAAGCGAACTAATTGATTCTATAATATCTTTTACTGTTATTTCAGCATTTAACAATTCTCTACCTTCCTGATCTAAGCTATTGATTTGACATTCTTGTAAAAATATTTCCATACTATCTGTTTGTCCTGTTAGTTTTGACGAATAAAGATTTTTATAATATTGTAAAAATCTATCATTAATATCTTTTGGAGTAATTAATATATTTCCATACTCAGATCTAATTCCGTGTATCATCTTCTCATCTTCTAATTTTCTAAGCTGTCGTGCTAGTAATTTTGTGGCTTATCTCCAAATTCAAAATACACTTGCTTAGTTTGTTGAAAAAGTTTAATCACTTGATTAGAATATATTTTATTTAATCTATATTTTACTGATGCAATTTTATTACTTAACTCTTTGGAAGGCTGTTTTATATTTTCATTATCTAGACGTTTTATCTCATTTTCTAAATTTTGTTCTATTTTTCGATTTTCTTTATTGAGATGTGCTTGTGCGGATATTATTGCGCCACGCATGAATGCCTTAAATGTGTCCCAAAATAGTGATGGAGAAGTTTCAGGATTATCATTAGTTTCAAAAAATAATTTAATCTGATCCATCACATATTTACAACAGTCATTGTCCTTTAATATCTGAGGGTTAAATCTCCAGGTAGTAGTTTTATTAGATATATCTTTTAATTTTATCTTAAATGTTAATGGCGCATGATCCGAGATGATAATATTATGATATTTTGCATCATACGTAAAAGGAAGTAATTTAGAATCTATTAAAAAATAATCTATCCTCGAATAGGTTCCATGTACGGGCGAGAAAAAAGAATATTCTCGTCCGGATGGGTTATCTAACCTCCAGATGTCTTTAATATTAGATGTATTGATAAAAGCATTTATGAATTTACTTGATTTCGAGGCAGCTTTCCTTTTTGCGGATGATCTATCTAGATAATTATCTAAAGTACAATTTAAATCACCTCCAATTATTAAATTGTGTTGAGTGGATATAGGAATATTATTAAATATTTTCTTAAAAAATAATGGATTATCAAAATTAGGGGCATATATATTCATTAAAATTACCTTTTTTGAATATAATTCCCCTGTAATTATTACATATCTGCCTTCTTTATCCTCTATAATAGAACTTTGTATGAAAGGTATACCTTTGCGAATAATTATTGCAACTCCTCTAGATTTATGAATAAATGTAGAATGATACACCTTAGAAATCCATTTAGCTGTTAATCTATGTTGAGCATCTTTTTTAAGATGAGTCTCTTGAAGGAAAATGACATCTGTCTTCAATCTGTTCAACTGAGCTAATACCTTTCCCCTTTTAATTGGTTCATTAATGCCTTTTACATTCCAACTGCAGAAGGTTACTCCATCACCCCCAGTCTTCACCTTTATATCATGCATTTTACTATTAGGGCGGCTTTTTTTGGAGTAGCCTTCTTGACTCACCCAGCTCCCCGTTGCACCCGGACATCAATCCAATGAGAATTTCTTTCCACCTTAATCCACATCTATGTCTTCTTAAACTAAATACACAATATCCTTCACATCTACATTCAAATAATATATAATATAAGATCAATAAAAAACAAAAACAATAAGAAATATCAATAATAAAAAAAAAGTAAAGGGTGTTAATAGGGTGCTCAGAAAAAAAAGAAACTACACTTGTATAGTGTGTAGTATGTGAAGGTGAAAGCCACACTAACGTGGCCATTAATCTAAAGACTTCCGTTTTTTTAATAAAAAAAAGATGTTGATTATACCAGCTCCTATCTCAAATGCTATATATATTGGGGTGGGGTACTAACTTTATATACTTAGTACTTAGTAGTTATTTCTATTATTCATATTACTATTTGCTAATTACTAATATCAATTGTATTTAATACTATAATATGTAATACTATTATCATGGAATAATTAAATATTTTCTAATAATTAATACAGAACTACTACTAAATGCCCATTATTCCACTTCCTTCTAAGTGAGTATTTCATAACCACAGGTCGATGATAAAAGTTCAGTCCTCTCCTTCTCCCTCGGGTTCTTCCTCCGCATCTTCTCTCTCTTCATCTTCTGGCTTCTGCTGTATGCCTCGGGCGAATTTCAATGCTTCAGTATGCTTAACGAAACGATATTCCTTGTCATCATAAGTTACTCTCAGTATTGCTGGGTACATCAAGCCATATCTCAGATTCTTAGTATTCTGTACATTCCTCAGAATACCTTTTGTTTCTTTAAATAGAGCTCTTTTCTTGGCCACTTCTGCAGGGAAGTCTCTAAAAATACTGATGTTGTCTCCCTCGTATTTCAGGTTTCTCTTTTTTATTATTATCTTCATCATTTCTTCGAAGACATGGTCAAAGGCCACTTTTACAATCATTTGTCTGGGCGATGAACCTATCCCAGGGGCCCGTCTTAGAGCCCTATGTGCACGGCTCAACAGGGGTTCATGATCCAAATTCAAAATATCCATTAAAAGTTTTGCAACAAATTTTCGAGGATCTTGACTCCCCTCACGACCTTCGCTCAGACCAACTATACGCAAATTTTTACGGCGTTGGCGTCCCTCCAGATCGATACATTTCTCGTTTGTTTTATGTAATAATTCTAAGAGGCGTTTGTTCTCGGCACGGAGTTTTTCGGTCTCCTTAGTATTCACTTCAGCAATTTTAGTTAGCTCTTTAATTGCTTCGCCTTGTTGGTCTAGCGAAATTATAGTAGGATCTATCTTGTCATCCAGCTTTCTTTCCATCCCAGCAGCTATTTCCTTTACATCCTCAATTTGAGTTTGTAACTCGGCATTAGCCTTTTCCTTCCACTCATCCATCATACTTTTTACCGTCGTTATAACTTGTTTTATTAAGTCTTCTTTATCTTCTTTATTTTTCTCGTGAGACACCAGCATATCCGCTTTTAAACTTTTTATCTCCTCCATATACTCCTTCCTCTGCTTCTTTATCTCCTCCATATACTCCTTCCTCTGCTTCTTTATCTCACCTAGAATGGTAGTCTTAAGTTCCTCCATTTCAGCTTTCCTCTGTGAGATATCTTCTTGAGAAGCAGCAGTTGCACCCGAGCTGAGGCCAGTTTCCCTTCTCGTAGCTTTTTTTCCAGCGGTGGGGGTGGGGGAGCGCTGGGTCATAATTTCTTCTTAAAATCGCGCGCCTGATGACGTCACGCACCTTTTAAACGCTGCCGGAGCCGTTCACAATCGATCTCCTGTGGTAAGTGCGTTTGTTTGACCCTTTTACCCCCGTTTTAAATTCAGTTTTTTTCGGAGCTGTAATGGCGCGATTCCACTCACATCGTGGTGCCAACCGGAAGTCCTCGACTTTAACAAGTTTAAAGTAAATTTCAATACTACTGTACCACTGAAAAATACTACTGAAGCTGACCCCTGAAAACAAAAAATTGATGCAAAAAAACAACTGGATGAAAGTCCTTCCATCCCAGGACTCAGTCTGGTGAACCTTCTGTGTACTACCTCTAGGGCAAGAATGTCTTTCCTCAGATTAGGAGACCATAACTGTATGCAATACTCCAAGTGTGGTCTCACCAAGGCCCTGTACAACTGCAGTAGAACTTAGGTACACAAAATTGCTGGAGAAACTCAGCGGGTGCAGCAGCATCTATGGAGCGAAGGAAATAGGTGACGTTTCGGGCCGAAACCCTTCTTCAGACTGATGGGGGGTGGGGGGGAGAAGGAAGGAAAAGGGGAGGAGGAGGAGCATGAGGGCAGGCGGATGGGAGGGTGGGAGGAGACAGCTAGAGGGTTAAGGAATGGGAGGAGACAGCAAGGGCTAGCAAAATTGGGAGAATTCAATGTTAATGCCATCCGGACGCAAGGTCCCCAGACGGAATATGAGGTGCTGTTCCTCCAATTTCCGCCGTTGCTCACTCTGGCAATGGAGGAGACCCAGGACAGAGAGGTCGGATTGGGAATGGGAGGGGGAGTTGAAGTGCTGAGCCACCGGGAGGTCAGATTGGTTATTGCGGACTGAGCAGTGGTGTTCAGCGAAACGATCGCCCAACCTCCGCGTAGTCTCCACGATGTAAATCAGCTGACATCTAGAGCAGCGGATGCAGTAGATGAGGTTGGAGGAGGTACAGGTGAACCTTTGTCGCACCTGGAACGCCTGCTTGGGTCCTTGAATGGAGTCGAGGGGGGAGGTGAAGGGACAGGTGTTGCATTTCTTGCGGTTGCAACGGAAAGTGCCCGGGGAGGGGGTGGTACGGGAGGGAAGGGAAGAATTGACGAGGGAGTTGCGGAGGGAGCGGTCTTTGCGGAAGGCAGACATGGGGGGAGATGGGAAGATGTGGTGAGTGGTGGGGTCACGTTGGAGGTGGCGGAAATGGCAGAGGATTATGTGTTGTATTTGCCGGCTGGTGGGGTGAAAGGTGAGGACCAGAGGGACTCTGCCCTTGTTGCGAATGCGGGGATGGGGAGAGAGGGTAGTGTTGCGGGGTATGGATGAGACCCTGGTGTGAGCTTCATCTATGGTGGTGGAGGGGAATCCCCGTTCCCTGAAGAACGAGGACATTTCCGATGCCCTGGTATGGAATGTCTCATCCTGGGAACAGATGCGGCGTAGGCGGAGGAATTGGGAGTAGGGGATGGAGTCTTTACAGGGGGCAGGGTGGGAAGACGTGTAGTCCAGATAGCCGTGTGAGTCAGTGGGTTTGTAATGTATGTCGGTCAGGAGTCTGTCCCCTGCGATGGAGATGGTGAGGTCAAGGAATGGTAGGGAAGTGTCGGAAATGGTCCAGGTGTATTGGAGTGCCGGATGGAAGTTGGTGGTGAAGTGGATGAAGTCAGTGAGTTGTGTGTAGGTGCAGGAGGTGGCCCCAAAGCAGTCGTCAATGTAACGGAGATAGAGGTCGGGGATGGGGCCCTGGTACGTATTGAACAAGGATTGTTCAACGTACCCGACAAAGAGGCAGGCGTAGCTGGGGCCCATGCGTGTGCCCATAGCTACGCCTTGTGTTTGGAGGAAATAGGAGGAGTCAAATGTAAAGTTGTTGAGGGTGAGGACCAACTCCGCTAAGTGGAGGAGAGTGTCAGTGGCTGGGTATAGGTTGCTCCTCCGGTCGAGGAAGAACCGGAGGGCTTTGAGGCCATCCTGGTGGGTGATGGAGGTGTAGAGTGACTGGACATCCATGGTGAAGATGAGGGGGTGAGGGCCTATAGAGTGAAATGCGTGGAGGCGGCGGAGAGTGTCTGAGGTGTCTAGAACATAGGTGGGAAGGGATTTGACCAAGGGGGATAGGATGGAGTCAAGGTATGTGGAGATGAGTTCGGTGGGGCACGAACACGCAGAGACAATGGGTCTGCCGGGAGAGCCGGGTTTGTGGATTTTGGGGAGAAGGTAAAAACGGGCCGTGCGGGGCTGGGGAACGATGAGGTTGGAAGCTAGGTCGGGCAGGGCATGGGAATTGATGAAGTCGGTGATGGTGCTAGAAATGGTTGCCTGGTGCTCGTCAGTGGGGTCATGGTCCAAGGGTAAGTAGGAGGAGGTGTCCGAGAGTTGGCGCGTGGCCTCAGCTTTGTAGAGATCGACGCACCAGACTACCACGGCACCTCCCTTGTCGGCTGGTTTGATGACCCAATCTGGGTTTTTTGCGGAGTGATTCAATGGCAGTGCGTTCAGAGCGGGAAAGATTAGAGTGAGACAGAGGAGTGGAGAAGTTGAGGCGGTTGACGTCGCGGCGGCAGTTCTGGATAAAGAGTTCCAGAGCCGGGACTTTACGAGAGGGGTTCCACGAGGAGGGGGTGCGTTCGAGACGGGAAAAAGGGTCATCATTGGGGGGCGAGGACTCCTTCCCATGGAAGTGCGCTGTGAGGCGGAGACGACGGTAGAAGCGCTCCAAGTCATGGTGGGCGCGGAACTCAATGAGATGGGGACGGAGCGGGACAAAGGTGAGACCTCTGCTGAGGACAGACCGTTGGGTGTGGGAGAGGGGGAAGTCGGGGGGGATGGTGAACACCCGGCAGGGGTGGGAGTTGGGGCCAGAGGAAGGCAGGTGGGTGGACTGGGGACGGGGCGATGTGTGGGGGGGGGGGGTTGTGGGTGTAGAACTTCCCTGCTTCTATACTCAAATCCTTTTGACCTCCGGCCCCCTGCTATTTCCGGCAGATTATTTATGTCTTCCTTAGTGAAGACAGAACCAAAGTAGTTATTCAATTGGTCTGCCGTGTCCTTGTTCCCCATGATCAATTCACCTGTTTCTGACTGCAAGGGACCTACATTTGTTTTAACTAATCTTTTTCTCTTCACATATCTATAAAAGCTTTTGCAGTCAGTTTTTATGTTCCCTGTCAGTTTTCTTTCATAATCCATTTTCCCTTGCCTAATTAGCCCTTTGTCCTCCTCTGCTGGACTCTGAATTTCTCCCAGTCCTCTGGTAGGCTGCTTTTTCTGGCTAATTTGCATTCTTCATCTTTTGTTTTGATACTATCCCTGATTTCCCTTGTTATCCACGGATGTACTACCTTCCCTGATTTATTATTTTGCCAAACTGGGATGAACAATTGTTGTAGTTCATCCATGCGGTCTTTAAATGCCTTCCATTGCATATCCACCGTCAACCCTTTAAGAATCAATTGCCAGTCTATCTTGGCCAATTCACATCTCATACCCTCAAAGTTACCTTTCTTTAAGTTCAGAACCCTTGTTTCTGAATTAACTATGACACTCTCCGTCCTAATGAAGAACTCAACCATATTATGGTCACTCTTGCCCAAGGGGCCACGCACAACAAGACTGCTAACTAACCCTTCCTCATTACTCAATACCCAGTCTAGAATAGCCTGCTCTCTCGTTGGTTCCTCTACATGTTGGTTTTGAAAACTATCCCGCATACATTCCAAGAAATCCCCTTCCTCAGCACCCTTGCCAATTTGATTCACCCAATCTATATGGAGATTGAAGTCACCCATTATAACTGTTTTACCTTTGTTGCACGCATTTCTAATTTCCTGTTTGATGCCATCCTCAACTCCACTACTACTGTTAGGTGGCCTGTACATAACTCCCACTTGCGTTTTCTGCCCCTTAGTGTTTCGCAGCTCTACCCATATCGATTCCACATCCTCCAAGCTAATGTCCTTCCTTTCCATTGCGTTAATCTCCACTCTAACCAGCAACGCTACCCCACCTCCTTTTCCTTTCTGTCTACCCCTCCTGAATATTGAATATCCCTGGATGTTCAGCTCCCAGCCTTGGTCACCCTGGAACAATGTCTCTGTGATCACAACTATAACATATTCATTAATAACTATCTGCACATTCAACTCATCCACCTTATTACGAATGCTCCTTGCATTGAGACACAAAGCCTTCAGGCTTGTTTTTACAACACTCTTACCCCTTATACAATTATGTTGAAAAATGGCCCTTTTTGATTTTTGCCCTGGATTTGTCTGCCTGCCACTTTTACTTTTCACCTTGCTACCTATTGCTTCTACCCTCATTTTACACCCCTCTGTCTCTCTGCTCATGCTCCCATCCCCTGCCACATTAGTTTAAATCCTCCCCGACAGCACTAGCAAACATTCCCCCAAGGACATTGGTTCCATTCCAGCCCAGGTGCAGACCGTCCTGTTTGTACTGGTCCCACCTCCCCCAGAACTGGTTCCAATGCCCTAGAAATGTGAATCCCTCCCCCTTGCACCATTTTTCAAGCCACGTATTCATCTGAAATATCTTCCTATTTCTACTCTGACTAGCACGTGGCACTGGTAGTAATCCAGAGATTATTACCTTTGAGGTCCTACTTTTAAGTTTCTCCTAGCTCCCTAAATTCACCTTGTAGGATCTCATCCCGTTTTTTACCTATATCGTTGGTGCCAATGTGCACCACGCCAACTGGCTGTTCACCCTCCCCCTCCAGAATGTTCTGCAGCCGACAGATAGAAGAGATATTTTCAAAGCTGGAGAGATGAAGCAGGGGGGGACAATTAAAGTAACATGGACAGGGGAGAGGCAAAGCAAGGTAGGTTTTCAAAGGAGAGAGAATGTCACAGAATGGACTGGGGAAGATAAATAGATAACTTTTTTTCCACAAAGAATATAAAATGTTCTAATATATATTTATAGTACAAGTCCACCAACCATTTTCCAGCAACTGATGGTCCAGCACCTCCTATAATCTAGACAAAATTAAGAGAGTGCACTTTAAACCTCCCCCCCCAGAGGTCCCTCCAAAAATATGGCACTTAAGCCTGGTGAGGTGGTTGTTAGCAACCTCATCAGGACTTTAGCGGCTGATCAGTGGGTCAAATTTGCCCCCTGCAGTCGGGCCTCTGGAACACTGAACTGGCCAGAGCCGGCACATCCATTCCCACAGCCGACTTCCATGACCAATTGGCAGGTCAAATTTGCTCCCTGCAGCCGCGGCTTTGGAACTCCGGCCCAGCCAAAGCCATCAGACCTGTTCCCATAGGCGACTTCCGAGGCTGACTTTGTAGGATGGTATCTCAGCCCCTCGGTGGCCTAGACGGTGTGTCTTTTTTTGTAAACCAGTATCCGCAGTTCCTTGTGTCTTCGAGATTTACTTAGTTTTGCTTTTCAGTTAAGTCAGGTAGATATGCCACACTCTTAAAAATGCCACCTTTATGGTTAGCAAAATTCATCCATTTGTACTTAACCTTAGGCCCTTCCCACCCGAATAAGACAAATTAAATTGTAACTCACCTTATCTTTATTTGCCTTGATCTTACTTACCACTCGACTATGAGCACTGTTAATAAAATAATAAAAAAATAAACATAATCAATTCATCTCAGTCCTGCACAATACAAATATATTTTTTAATCTCTGGTACCTATTTACCTCCAACCGACTAATTTGTGATCTGTTGTTGAAGAAATGTTACCTGCTGCCCAGTGATGTAACAACTTTGATCATTAATATTAATTTGTTCACAATGGACATCTCAATGATTTATCCACAACCAATGATACTGTATATATGTATGGACAATGAATAGGAGGTAATTGATGAATTGCCAAATTTTATTGACCACATCATTCAAGTCATAAAGTAGAATTCACATTGATCATCATTTCACATCCACTTTTTGCTAACCTGGAGTTAAATCTGACAGTCTTCATAAGAGCTATTTGTAGGCTGTGGGCCGAGCATCAAAAATGTGTCTAGAATTTAACTTTCGTGACCCATGTCTGGGAACTAGAAATTTTGCACAGATTTAGAAAAAATATAATTGAGAAGGAAGTCATAACAGGTCAGTGCCAAAAGTTGCACATTAATTAATTAAGCTAATTAGAAAATTAGATTGAAATAATATAATGAATATAATTGTGAGTGGGTGGAGGCACCAAATGTGATGAACAAATGGGTGACTTTATTCAGGCATAAAAGGTTCGTTAGACATGCACATCGGTCCTCTAACATAAAGCTGTTGTCTCGTGGGCTCGAGCTGAGCCTCTGCTGAGGTGGAAGGACACACACCGCTAGAGAGATGAGAACTGGTCAGCTCGAAGTAAGAGAGAGAGAAGAGAAAGAGGGTTGTCCCGGGGTTCAGTATATATACCAGGACACACCCCTATACCCCGTGAAAACTCCTCTCTGCCATTGCTGAGTCACGTGACCCTATCCCCAACTGCTGAGGGTTTGTGTAGCTAGTGGCCCAACCACTGGCTACACCAGTAGATGCCACTCGACCAGAGGTGGCACTACTGACGGCGGTCAGGCTGCAGAGTTGCCACTCGCCCAGAGGTGGCGCTGTTTACGGCGGTCAGCAGGTCGAGTGTCGCTTCCGACTGGCTGGGGCAGCCATGTGGGAGTTGGCCGCGGCAGCCATTTTGGCGGCCAGCGTCGATGGGCCTCGCCCCACCGCTGCAGGTAGGATCTCCACCCACTGTCGCCGGTGTCACCGAAGGCTGGCTGTGCTGCCGCGCCCTTGGTGGAGGCTGGAAGCTGCCGGGGAATCCGTCACGGGACCGCTGACTCATGAACGGCCGAGGCGCCACCCCGCTGCTGGGCCGGATGGGCAGCCAGCGCCCAGGGATCTTCGGGGTCAGCGCCGGTGAGGATGTCTTCGGTCAGCGGCCCCAGGTAGGCCCGCTCTATCGGGAGGCGTGCCGGTGAGGACGTCTTCGGGCAGCCGCCCCAGGTATGCCTGCCCTATCGGGTGGCTAGGCTTTGAGCAGCGGCAGGCGGGGTAAGGGGTGGGCCCGCTCTCTCCCTGTCCCCGAGGCCGTCGGTGATGCTGGGGGCGGTGGGCTGCAACCCTCGCAGCTCCTGCGGCAGCTGGTGGGGGAGCGGCGGCAGTCGTGGTCTCTTAGCCCCAGTGGTCGGCTCCGGTTGGGTCATGCGGGAGAGATAGTTAGGACCGTGGCTGCTGCACTGCTCTCTGCTGTGGTGGACCCGGAATGCCGGTGGGCGGCTCAGGCAGCCTGAGATTTATTAGACCAGGCATTGGCGTTAGTCGAGCGGCCCGACCACGTCGGTAGGGCACAAGGCGGCGTCTGGGTGCAGCACAGAGTTGACGGCTGCATCCATAGCGGTCATTACCGTAGAGCCGGGCTGCCGGCTGCAGACATCAGGTCACCAAGGTAGATGGTCAGCTGCGTGCGTCGGAAAATCCAAAATCTCCATTTTGGAACGTCGGGGTCACCAATGTAGTGGCACCAAATGTGGTGAAATTTACTTTATTCAGCCATAAAAGGTTTGTTATACATGCACGTTGGTCCTCTAACATAAAGTTGTTGCTGCTGCTGTTGTGAGGCTGGTGCCTCGTGGGCTGGAGCTGAGCCCCTGCTGCGGTGGAAGAACTCACCTCTAGACAGAAGAGAACTGGTCAGCTCAAAGAGAGAGAGAAGAGAAACAGAGGGTAGTCCGGGGGTTCATTATATATACCAGGACACACCCCTATACCACTTGACAACTCCTCCCTGCCATTGCTGAGTTAAGTGACCCTACCCCCGACTGCGGAGGGTTCGTGTAGCTAGTGGCCCAACCACCGGGTGCCACCACATGTATGTATTTTGAATGAGACTGCCGCAGAGGTCCGGCTCCTGAACCAGCTAATTAATGAGTGAGGGCAGTTCTTGTGGGTTCCCCTGTTTACTGAACCCCACTGACTGCCAGTGGGCAGAGTGGGGGTCACGGCCATAGTGGGACTGGGGCAGTGCCAGGCTGGGGGAAGGCTAAGGCACCTTCGACTTAGAGGAAAATGCCTAAACCTAACGCCCCCCCCTTCCAGAGCTGCCCACTGATGGAGCTGGAGCTGCTTTGGGACCAACTGTGGGCTTTGTACGTGTGGCCGCTCAGTGCATCCACCTTGGCCAGCATGCCCTTCTGGATCATCATGGTATTGATAGTGGGGAGTGGCACTGCCTTGCTCGCTGCAACATTGGCCTACGAACAGCCCGACCGACCCTTCGCAGCATCCACAGGCCTACCGACAGCCTGACCGATCCTACACAGCATCCACGGGCCGGCCCGACATCCTGACTGACCCCTCGCAGCACTGACTGGCAGCCCAACAGCCCGACCGACCCGTCACAGCACTCATCGGCTACCGACAGCCCGACCGACCCATCACAGTATCCACCCGCAGCCCGACAGCCCGACCGATCCTTCGCAGCATCCACCGGCCTACCGACAGCCCAACTGATGGCCCGACCGACTGACTGATCGACTGACTGACGAGCTGACCGACCGACCGACAGACCGACTGACTGACAGACTGACAGACTAACCCTAATCCTAACACTAGCTCTACATTTTTATTATCATTTTTATTTAACAGTTCACATCATAACTTTACAAAGATAAATCAATTGTAAAACAAAATTATCAGCAAGGTTAGCATTACCTTTATTCCTTCGAAACCTTGCTGTTGTTTTGATGTAATTAGGAGGCAGCCATGATCCCAGAGTGCTCGCTGCCTAGCTACCATGAAACAAAGCGTGTGATTGGTCAATTGGTGTCCGACGCAATGTCAAACGTGCATTGATTGGACAATTACTACTCGGAAAATTTGAGTTTTTTTTCATATTTTTAAAATATGTGCAGATTTTGGTCTTGACGAGTTTCAGGTATTATTTCTGAAATGTTAAAAATTCAGGTAGTTATGTGATTTGGGTCAAACTTAAACGAAAAAGCGCCTCGGCCCACAGCCTTTTATTCAAGATCTGGAAGTGCCCGATGCCTATGAGATACTATAACTCAGAATGAGTCAATGCTGTCAGGCCGGGAAGCAAGAAAGAAAAAAAAGAGTAACATGGAGAAAAATGGACCATCTTGAAATTGCTATCTGTTTATGTATGTTTCCATTGGGAAGAATTAACAACCGACTCACCGAGTGATATTGCCTGTTGTAATGGCACTTATTAGCCACTGTAGGTCCAATATTTTAAATGGTATCAGAACCAAAGAAACATTGTGCGCCAGGTTTTGAGCACTTTGTGGGTACATGAAGTGATGTGTGGTTTTAGTACCCACATCCCTCTCATAGCCAACAGTCTTTGCATGGTTCATCCTGCATGATTTAAAAAATACAGATCATTAAGCAGATACTCAAACAATTGTTCTTTAATGTGATGGTTAGAAAACAATAAATTCTAATTAGAGAATGAATTTTAGCCTGGTGGTGGCTAGGCCAAATTTGATACTGTGACTAACGATTTTAAAACTAATAGTCTACTTTTTAACAATGTTCTTTGAGGCACCTTGCAAATAGGTTGTCAAGTTTCCTACATTACAACAGTGAATACATTACAAAAAAATTATATCGGCTATAAAGCCCAATGCAATATCTTGAGAATCTTTGAGTTTCTATAGATATAAGCAGACGGTCTGTGTTTGTGGTCAGTAAATTTAGAAGCCTTATTACCATTTGAGCCATCATCTGGATAGTTTATGGAAAAAGCAAAAAATGGAGTCATAGAACTGATCCCTGTAGCACAGCACGTATCACATCTTGTCAAACAATAGGAAACATTTATGCCAAATCTCTTTCTCCTGTGTCCAGCCAATCTTCAATCCACACCAACATGTTACCTCCATCACCATTTAAAAAATTTCCATAATAGCCTTTGAGTTGCACCCTATCAATTCCTTCCTGAAATTAATTAACTTTGTCCTCAGCAGATGTTACGTCATCAACAGCAATAAATTGGTCAAATATGTCTTAAAACCACATTAATTTTCTTGAGAGTTTGCCCTGGAATTACATCTTTTGCAATTGCTTCTAAAATGTTTACTATAACATCAGTCCATAGTTTATTGATTTCTATGTGTCCATCTTTTAGCATAAGTTTATTTCAGATCCACATCAAAGAATGGCAGCAACCTAACCGGCTGAACCAACTGGAATAGTATAGAATTGAGTTTTGGATAACATGCATTAATCCCATCCTCCTCCACTTTTTATCCTCTTTAAATATGACTAAGATATCGCCATCATTGTACAGTCAGTGGATAAATTCTATCTGCACGAATATGTAATCATTAACAAACTTTAATCAACTTTGGAGCTAGCCCTATAGAAACAAAGAACTGCAGATACTGGTTAATACACAAAAGGACAGAAAGTGTGGGAGTAACTCAGCAGATCAGACAGCATCACTGAAGAGCATGGATAGGCAAAGTTTCTGGTTAAGATCCTTTTTCAGACTGATTATAGGGGCGGGGGGGGGGGGGGGGGGGGACGAGGGGGGTGGGCATCTACCCTGTCCAATCCTCTAAGAATGTTATATGTTTCTATAAGATCCCTTCTCAGCCTAAATTCCAGTGAATACAAGCCAAGTCGACCCGTTCTTTCATCATATGTCATTCCTGCCATCCCGGGAATTAACCAGGTACGCTGTACTTCCTCCATAGCAATAATGTCCTTCCTCAAATTAGGAGACCAGAATTGCACACAATACTCCAGGTGCGGTCTCACCAGTGCCCTGCACAACTACAGTAGGACCTCCTTGCACCTAAACTCAAATCCTCTCACAATGAAGACCCAACATGCACTTAGCTTTCTTAGTCTCTGAATTAAACGTGTCACTCTACATCTTAATGCAGAATTCCACCATATATGGTCACTGTTGCCCAAGGGACTTTGCATAACAAGATCGCTAACTATTCCTTCCTCATTACACAATACCCAGTGCAGGTCCCCTCTAGTCGGTTCCTCTACATATTGGTTTAAAAACCCATCCCGTATACATTCCAGGAAATCCTCCTTCTCAGCACTGTTACCAATTTGGGTGGTCCAATCTATATGTAGATTAAAGTCACCCATGATAACCGCTGTACCTTTGCTACACGCATCCCTAATTTCCTGCTTGATGCTGTCCCCCAACCTCCCTACTTCTGTTTGGTGGTCTGTATACAACTCCAACAAATGCTTTCTGCTCTTGGCTATTTCGCAGTTCTAACCATACCGATTCTACAACATTCAAGCTAATGTCTCTCCCTGCATTAACCAGCAATGCTGCCCCATCTCCTCTTCCTTTTTGTCTATCCTTCCTGAATATCGAATACCCCTGTATGTTTAGCTCCCAGCCTAGGTCACCCTGGTTTGTTTTTCTTATCTTCTTTCTACCTTTGCTTCTGTCCTCCTTTTATGGCCATCTGTCTCCTTGCATTGGGTCCCATCCCCCTGCCCTGTTAGTTTAAACATGACCTTTCCTACACTCTCTTTCCAGTTAGCTGAACAAGCTTCCATGTTGTTGACTCCAACCCCCCACTCTTTAGTTTAAACCCACGTGTGTAGTACTGGCAAACCTGCCTGCCAGAATGTCGGTCCCCTTTCCAATTAAGGTGCAACCCATCCCTTTTATACAGGTCACCTCTGCCCCAGAAGTGATTCCAGTGATCTAGAAATCTAAATCCCTGCCCCCTGCACCAACTCCTCAGCCACACATTCAGATCCCCTATCTCCCTGTTCCTACCCTCACTAGCACGAGGTACTGGAAGCAAACCTAGAAGTCCTGCTTTTCAGCCTCACGCCTAGTTCTCTTTACTCATGTTGCAGAACCTTCTTCCTCTTCTTACCCATGTCATTTGCGCCTACATGCACAACTACTTCCGGCTGCTCCCCTTCCTTTCGAGGATGTTCTGAAGTCGGTCTGAGACGTCTTGGACCCTGGCACCGGGGAGGCAACACACCTTGCTCGAGTCTCGCCTATCGCCACAGAATCTCCTGTCCGCAACAGTCACCCACCACTATGGCTGTGCCTGACGTCAGTCTCGTTGGTCGAGTCTCAGCACTAAGATTCAAGTCACAGACCTGTCTGCCAACGGACTGCAAGCACCATCTTCCCCCGACAACTCCCAAGAGGGTTACCCGTTCGCAAGAGGTGCTTCCACCAAGGTATCCTGCACTCGCTTCATCCCCTTTCTTTCTGTCTCTACCCGTCGCACCTCCTGCACTCTTGGAGTGACGACCTGACTGTAGGTCCTGTCCAGGAAACTTTCGTCGTCCCGGATGGACCGCAGGGCATCCAGCTGCTGCTCCAGTTCCCTAACTCGGAACTTGAGGAGCTGCATCTGGTCACAGTTGCCCCAGGTGTAGTGGTCAGTGACACCAGCAGTGCCCCCAGCAGTGCCCCTGACTTCCCACATCCTGCAGTAAACACACTGCAATAATATTCCTGCCATCACAAGTTTAAATATATAAAATTAAATTAAACACACAACCGATTCAAGTGTAGCCTCCTTGCCAAAGACTCGCACTTTCCCTCACCAAGGCCGTTCCCCTAGACCTGAAAATTTTATCTAATCAAGTCAACTATCCACACAACTAATTAGGATCTCAGTCAATCCGCTCTCGCTGGTCTAGCTGCAGCTGCTCTGCGATCTTCCAGGTGGGGCACAGGGGAGGGAAGGTGAAGGGCGAGAGGGGGAGGGGGTGGGTGGGGGGGGGGGGGGGGGGGGGGGCTGGGAGATGGGTTAGTTAGGGATTACCTAAAAGTGGAGAATTCAATGTTCATACTGTTGGGTTGTAAGCTAGCCAAGCAGAATCTGAGGTGCTGTTCCTCCAGTCTGCATGTGGCCTCACTCTGGCAATGGAGGAGGCCCAGGACAGAAAGGTTAACGTGGGAATGGGAAGGGGAATTAAAATGATTAGCAACCGGGAGATCAAGTAGACCTTGGCGGACTGAGCTCAAGTGTTCAGCTTGCCCTTTTCATCTGCTTCAACATCAAGAAATCATAGTTAGCACTAGGTGGCTTACCTCATCACAAAATTATGGGAGTCAATTATTGGTCCATAATTGGATCCTATCAGATTTCCAGAATTCCCAACCACGGCACATGTCCTGCATCGGTTTGGTCCATGGCCTGAGAGCAGGTTGTCTCCGGGAAACAACTTAAATACTTGTTCCATTACGATGTTGAAATAGGGTGCATTTTTGCTACCTTGAAGCCTCTACCAGAAGATAATTTTAAATTAGTATATGTTAATAATACTATTATGTTATAATAATAATCTTGAAGTCATGTAAGAATGGCTATTCAATAATTTATTCTATTACTGATTGCAATTATGATTTCCTTAAGCATAAATGCTAATAAATGCATTACAGTAATTAGGCTCAACCTTCCCAAACACAATTCATAATAATATTATGCAGTGTTATCCTTTGGATAGAAGGATTGTTTCGTTTATTAACAGATCCTTCTCAAACCTGGCAGGTATGCTCCTTCTGTGGAACTTCTCTACTCCCCTACCCTGCCCCAATCCATACTATATTCATGACAGAACAATCCAACCCATCATTGGGGCAGCAACATCTGTGCCAAGACACTCTGACTGCTTTTATGCTTGGTTCTTTCTGTTAGCATGAACACTGATGAAAACAATGGCCAACATTTGAGCATGAGGGGTTTCTGCTCTGTGAAAAGCATGCAGCTTATTGCATCAACCCATAATCTTGTCCTGCAGGGAAAAAATGTGAAATTGGCACAAAACACATTTACAAAATTATAATTATGATCAACAAAATTGCTAACATCCACAGTAGTCATGGGGTAGAACATGGTGGAAACAGGCCAAATGGTCTAATTCTGCTCCTATGTCTTATGGAGCTAAAGCAGGAAGCCAAATGCCATTTATCTTTCCATTTGTTATAGGGAAACTTTACAGATGTCAAAGCAGGAAATTGTACATAATTTAATAAAGTCAATATAGCCATATGAACTGGTAAAAATGTTTGACCGATTTATTGGAGTAATGTGGTGTAGATAAAGGAAAACTGATAAACACTTTATATTTAGATTCTGAGCTGGCATTTGAAAGTAATTACAGCAAAGGATATGATGCAAAATGAAAGTTGACAGAGTATTTGCCTGAATGAACGATTGACTGGCTAATAAGAATCAATTAATGGGTTTTTAAGGAGTTGGCAAGTTGCAGTGGGAGGTGTCCAACAGGGATAGGTGCTGGGTCTCAGCTTTTTGCATTTCAGACTCGATGAAGGCGATGATGTTGTGGAAGCTAAATTTGCTGATGGAGCTAAATTTGCTGTGAGGCCACATGCTCCTGTGCTGTCCTGTTCTATGTTCAATGTAAAACACAAATCTCCTTAAATTGCAGAAGGCTTGACAACCTGAGTGACCTATTTTTCCTAACTCATATGTATGAGAGAAGGTAACTATCAGGAATCCAACAATGGAGGTGTCTGAGACGGTACTGAAAGTATTGCTGTATATAAGTAAAATCAACCTATCCAAGAAAAAGCTGGCATTTCAGACTGATAATTGTTAGCTATGGTGTGGTATCAATATTTTCCTACAATTTGAAGAGTGAAAATGTGTAGCTTTCTTTAGGGAATAAATAAACATTGAATGCACAGTTTAATTTATTTTCGGATTACCCGTTCTTCCAGTAATGATACTCCCACTTTGCTGCTGGAAAATAATTTAGACCCAGTTACAGTAAAGGAATGACAATTTAAATCAGAATGGTGAGCAAACAATTTCTATCCTTGTCTCTGTTGGACTTGGGAGGTCATTAAGAGCATTCAAGGCTGCTGGACTTACATGTATCACCTGTTTGCACGACAAATTTTCCCTCCCTAGTATAAGTGCAATGAAACCTCAGGCAGAAACTAATTAAACCAGCGTAAATAAGTACAGACTTTAAACATATGATTTTTTAATGGTGTTGATTTATGGAGTAGATTTACCTGCTAAGTATTTTAGGTTTCCATTATGTGCTGTGTATATTTAATCCATTTAGGCAGTACAGTGGTAGAATTGCTGGAAAAACTCAGCTAGTGAGGCATCTATGGAGCGAAGGGAATAAGCAACGTTTCGGGTCGAAACCCTTCTTCAGACTGAAGAAGGGTTTCGACCCGAAACGTTGCCTATTTCCTTCGCTCCATAGACGCTGCCGCACCTGCTGAGTTCCTCCAGCATTTTTGTCTATCTTCGATTTTCCAGCATCTGCAGTTCCTTCTTAAACAGCGGTAGAATTGCTGCCTTACGGCGCCTGAGACCCGGGCTCGGTCCTGACTACGGGTGCTGTCTGCTGAGTTTGTTCGTTCTCCCTGTGACTGTGTGGGTTTTGCACAGGTGCTCCGGTTTCCTCCACATTCCAAAATACATTCAGGTTTGTAGGTTCATTTGCTTTGGTAAAAAAAGTTGCAAACTTTCCCTAGTGTGTAGGATGGTGCTGGTGCATGTCGGCACAGTCTCACTGTTTCCGCACTGTATTTCTAAACTAAAACTAAACTAAACATGAATTACCACAATAACTTTATGATTTTTATAATTATGACACATGATATAATTTTAAAGGGAAAATTAGACTATCATCTCGTCAACTAATATGCCCAATAAACCAGTAAAGTTTCACCATTTGTCCTAATTTCAGGTAGTGGGATTATGAATGGCTTGAAACAATTTCTTGTAGATATTCTGTAAGTACCGAAATACAGCATTTGTTTTAACCTACTTTATATGGTACATGTAATATGGTTAAACTGGCAATGTGAAGCTTTAATGTCCAAAATAAAGCAATTATATGGTTTTAAATAGCCAACATTACGTTTTTGATTGCAATGGTTTATTTGGTTGATTTTGGTTGATCACACCATTCTCTTTATCACCTTCCTGGCTCCTCTTCTTCTTGCATATGACATGCACAGTCTAAATTTGTGCTGGACAACTTGTGCAAGACAACTCGTTCTAATTGATCTTATTTGATTGTGCACACCAGGTTGATTACATTCGTCGAAACAGGGCGGGCCACGTGAAGGTTGCAATCTCCCACCCCTTCCTGGCTCCTGATCACTTACATCCACTCAGTAGTCCAACTAGTTCAAATGGTTTCATCCACTATCAGAGTTCCATTGTTGCTCTCTTCATTAACATTTCATCTATTTACCCCAATCAAGGTTTAATCGTTATTGTCATCAATTTTTCACTCGTTGCAGTTCTATGACCCATCACTGTCATTTCAACTATTGGTTGTAATTATTCCCACCATTTGAATAACTTTTTAAATTCCAATATTGCCAAATGTTAAAATTCCATTCCTACTGTTTCAAATGTCATCATCATGACCATTACAAAATTCCAGAAATGATTCTCATCAAAGTCCTATCATTTTTCCACCTTCCAAGCTTTTTGAGTGTTGAAGCTAGACATACCCAGACAAATGGAGAGATCATTGAATGCCCTTAATGCTGCTACCAAAGACATATTACCCCCTTTTCCACATGTTATAACTAGCAAACGAATTGCAATGACAGGGTCTTATGTCTAAATGTCCATGATCTCAGTTGTTCTCTTCCCCTCCTTCCTCCCTCTCCCCCTGCCCCTCTCCCCCCTATTCCCCCTCTCCCCACCCCTCTTCCTCCTCCCCCTCCCTTCCTCCTCCCCCCTTCCTGCTCTCCTCACCCTCTCCCTCATCCCCTCTCCCTCCCCCCTTTCTCCCTCCCCACTCTCCCCTATCTCCCCCTCCCACCATCCCCCGTCACGCTCCATTTCCCCCTCTCCATTTCCCCCTCTCTTCCCCCTCCTCTCCACCTCCTCTCCCCTTCCATCCCATCTCCCCCCCCCTTCCTCCACCCCTACTCTCTCCCCTCGCCCCCCCTCGGTGGTTAGTGGTGTGTGTTTGGGGAGGGGGGTGGTTAGTGTGTGTGTGTTTTGGGGGTTGGGATGTGTGTGTGTGTGTGTGTCCCATCCCCCTCACCCCTCCTCCCCCTCCTGTCCATCTCCCCCTCTCCACCTCCCCCTCTCCATTTCTCCATTTCCCCCTCTCTCCCCCCTCGCCCCTCCTCCCCCTCCTGTCCATCTCCCCCTCTCCACCTGCCCCTCTCCATTTTTCCATTTCCCCCTCTCTCCCCCCTCTCCCTGCCTCTCCACCCCCTGTGTACACAAAAATGCTGGAGAAACTCAGTGGGTGCAGCAGCATCTATGGAGCAAAGGAAATAGGCAACGTTTCGGGCCGAAACCGAAACCGAAAATAAATCAGTCTGAAGAAGGGTTTTGGCCCGAAACGTTGCCTATTTCCTTCGCTCCATGGATGCTGCTGCACCCACTGAGTTTCTCCAGCATTTTTGTGTACCTTCGGTCCAGTGGTAGTTCGGCAGCACTTGTGGCGCCAGGGACCCGGGTTCAATCCTGGCTGTGGATGAGGCACGGGTCTGTGTGCACGCTCTCCCCTGTCTCCCACTCGCATCTGCCCCCTCTCTCTCTCTCGCTGTTACACCTCGCTCTCCCGCTACTTGACATCCCCGTTCCTCAGATTAAATATATTTTAATAAATGAATTATGAATAAAGATAAGAATTTACACACAGCCTATACAGCCAGCGCTTCGTTTGCTTTTTCTTTATGGTGAATGACCTTTGACAAACCCTATGATTTCTTGATTGCTGATTTCAATGGGTTTGAAATAACATTGCATGTTATATTGTTTCATAAAGTATCATTGCACAAGTATCAATGGAAGTAATTGCTTGTTAGTTTCCAAAACAATTCTTACGTGGCATCCTATGCTGAAAATGGCAGCCTGGGTTCTTTAGAGGCAATGGTATCTGATTACTGTGGGAAGCTTACATAGTATCAATGATAGACAAAAGTGCTGGAGAAACTCAGCGGGTGCAGCAGCATCTATGGAGCGAAGGGAATAGGGAACGTTTCGGGCCGAAACCCTTCTTCAGACTGATGGAGTATCAATGATTTTGTTTTTACACAAAAATGCTGGAGAAACTCAACGGGTGCAGCAGCATCTATGGAGCGAAGGAAATAGGCAACATTTCGGGCCGAAACCCTTTAGTTTTTTTTGTTGTTTTGTTTAAGACTGGTTTGCGTTCAAATTTAATATTATTTGTGAGCTTGTTCATGTGTATGAGTATCTACAATTTCGCAGTTGATATTGCTGAAGAGGGCCTTTATTTAATCGAAAAATATTATTGGCATGTGACAGTCACCAGGTAGGCTGGATTTTATTGTCCATCCTTTGTTGCCTACAGAAAGTGTTAGTTCTTTCAAATAGTTGAAAGGCAGACACTAAGCATTAAAGTAGTAGGCTTATATCTCTAAAGTTTAGTCAGAAAAATGGCCAGTTCACAGAAATATCTTTTGACTTTCAATCAGAATGCTGATGATATTCTGAAAAACTTTTATCTCTATTGAGAGCACACAAATAATCTGAATTTCTATAAAATCCCAGAATATATACAAGGGAGTTTTTTAGTTATCATATTCTTTCATTTATCAAGTATTTTCTTACATTTCATTTCAGTCCATGAATTATCCTTCATTTAAAGTGATCCAATCTCTGTAAAGTGTACCACCTACCTTCCACCAATTGTAAGACTTCTCAGGAATTGTGTAGTTGCTTTTCATCAGGATGGGGTTCATGTTCGAAACGTAACGCTCGTCAAACCATTCCGACAGACCTAATTCAGAGACACACTTGCTACATTTGCACAGTCTCATTGTCATGAGATGGTGTTGTGAAATATATTTTGTGCAGATAAATAAGGCAGAAATCAGCACAAGAAACAGTAAATATAACAAATAATGAAGCCTCCCCAGCCTAAACAAAATGCGTGAAACCAGCATGGTGAAGCCTGCTTGGCAACAGAGAAAAACGAAGAGCAAGAAGTGGGTCCTGCAAAATATGTACTTAACAAAAAGATCTCTGTGTACAACTCCAGTTTGCACAAAATAGTAGCTACTGAGCAATAACAGCAGTTTTACTGTGGAATACTTTTCTGAAATAAATCTTCAGAATAGAATAATCAAAGTTTTCCAAAAGAAAGCATTCAGTTGGTGTTTTCTTTCACGTCTAGCCAGTGGAGTGGAAAGTTACTGTGGTGTCAAGTCACTTTTCAATATTTTTCAATGGGCAGAGCCATCAATAATACCATATTGTATTTGTGCATTTGGGAGCTGCATTCATTGTGGATAGGATGACGTCTTTCACACCGATGATTTGAATACCAGTAATGTGGTCAGTCTTCTCTTCGAATTTTCCATTATGCCACTATAATTACACAATTTCTTGAGTCAAACTGGCTGAGTAAACTTCCTCCTAAAAGAAAAACAACAGGTAAACCATGTGTAGGAAGGAACAGCAGATACTGGTTTAAACCAAAGATAAGATACAAAAAGCTGGAGTAACGCAGCGGGTCAGGCAGCATCTCTGGTGAAAAAGAATAGGTGGCGTTTCAGGTTATGACCCGAAGTCGAATCTGAAGAAGGGTCAAGTGTGAAGAAGGGTCTCGACCCAAAATGTCACCTAGTTCTTTTCTCCATAGATGCTGCCTCACCAACTGAATTACTCCAGTTTTTGTGTCGAACAGATAAACCATATCTAATCCATCCACCCACAAGACTAATAGAGAGCCAATCTCATCAGGCACCACACCCAAAGTCCATCATTGGACTCATTCAAGCATTTATATTTATAATAATTGTGAAACTTTCATGAACAAATGTCATTAATCATTATAAGAAAAGTCCAGTGAAAGGATTATCTTGGAGGTCATCAGAAACATCATAAAAATAAAAGGAGGAATTTTATTCTGTTCCTGTGCTTGATTCACAGGAGTAGCAAGTTAACAATTGGTTTGTTTCTGATGTGGAGGTTGTCCAAGTGTAATGCCTTTAATGTTAGATTTAGAGTGCACAGTAGCTCCATACAATCTGGACATCTTGGACAGCATTGCCCCTGGATCACAACATTGTTCTGTCATGTCCAAGTTGCAGTTGGTGTAAATTGTTAGAGGCATTCACATATATCTTTAACCTCAAACACCATACAGACAGCACCCATAGTCAGGATCTAACTAGATATCTGGTGCAATAAGGCAGCAACTCTACCGCTGTGTCACTGAGCTCTTACAGGTGAGACAAAGGTCCACATGCAGCTTGTCAAACCTCACCTACTGGATTTGGTGCTTTCGTCAAGGCCTACTTTACATTGGCGAGACCAAGCGTAGACGAGGTGATTGTTCCACCAAACATTTGCACCTAGTCTGTCAAGGCTTCATGGATCTCCCGGTTACTAGAAATGTTAACATCCCTTCCCATTCCCATACTGATCTTCCTGCCCTGGGGCCACCTCCATTGCCAGATTGAGGCCACACGCAATTTGGAGGAACATCGCCTCATATTCTTCTTGAGCAGTTCAGAGCCTAATGGTATGAACACTGAATTCCCCTCTCTCTTTCCTGTACCCTACCATCCCGGTGCACACCCCTTTCTCCCACTATCTCACCCCTCTATTTTTCCTCTGCCCATGTTCCCTTCCACCTATATCCCTCCCTCTTGCTTTACATTTCACCCTACTTCTATCCTTATCTGATACCCTTGTGACTCCTTTGCATCACCATTCTTTGTCCAGCCATCTGCAAAACAAACCCCCTTCAACTGTATGCACCTTAATTCCCAGGCCTTGTCCTGTCCCCGCCTCCTCCTGTCAGCCATGAACCCATTGAATGGCGGTGCTGGCTCGAAGGGCCGAATGGTCTACTCTTGCATCTATTGTCTTTTGTTCCCAGCTTTATAGACAATAGACAATGTGATCATGGCGGATCATCCACAATTAGTACCCCATTCCTGCCTTCACCCCATATCCCTGGACTCCGCTATCTTTAGGACCTCTATCTAACTCTGTCATGAAAGCATCCAGAGAATTGGCCTCCACTGCCACGGCAGAGAATTCCACAGATTCACAACATCCTGGGTGAAAAAGTTTTTCTTCATCTCCGTTCTAAATGGCCTACCCCTTATGTTAAACTGTGGCCCCTGGTTCTGCACTCCCCCAACATTGGGAACATGTTTCCTGCCTCTAGCATGTCCAGACCTTATATAATCTTATATGATTCAATAAGATCTCGTCACATCCTTAATTCCAGAGTATACAAGCCCAGTCACTCCATTCTTTCAACATATGACAGTCCAGCCATCCCGTGAATTAACCTTGTGAACCTACACTGCACCCCACGATAGCAAGAATGTCCATCCTCAAATTTGGAGACCAAATCTGCACACAATACTCCAGGTCTGGTCTCACCAGGGCCATGTAAAACTGCAGGACCTATTTGCTCCTGTACTCCTCATCTTGTTATGAAGGCCAACATGCCATTGGCTTTCTTCACTGCCTGCTGAACCTGCATGCTTTCAGTGACAAGGACCCCTAGATCTCATTGTACTTCCCCTTTTCCTAACTTGACACATTTCATATAATAATCTGCCTTCCCGTTCTTGCCGCAAAAGTGGATAACCTCATATTTATTCACATTAAACTGGATCTGTCCACTCACCCAAACTGCCCATCACCCTGCAACCTCATAGCATCCTCCTCACAGGTCACATGCCCACCCTGCTTTGTGTCATCTGCAAATTTGCTAATGTTACTTTTAATTCCTTCATCTAAATCATGAATGTATATTGTAAATAGCTGTGATCTCAGCACCAAGCCTTACCCCAGGAATCACTTGTGGCCTGCCATTCTGAAAGGGACCCATTAATCCCTACACTTTGTTTCTTGTCTGCCAACCAGTTTGGTTCCCTAACTTGAGGAAGGACATTCTTGCTATTGAGGGAGTGCAGCGTAGGTTTACAAGATTAATTCCCAGGATGGCAGGACTGTCTATGGTGAGAGAATGGAGCAGCTGGGCTTGTACACTATGGAGTTTAGAAGGATGAGAGGGTATCTCATTGAAACATATAAGATTGTTAAGGGCTTGGACACGCGAGAGACAGGAAGCATGTTCCCGATGTTGGGGGAGTCCAGAACCAGGGGTCACAGTTTAAGAATAAGGAATAAGCCATTTAGAACGGAGACGAGGAAACACTTTTTCCTCACAGAGAGTGGTGAGTCTGTGGAATTCTCTGCCTCAGAGGGCGGTGGGGGCAGGTTCTCTGGATGCTTTCAAGAGAGAGCTAGATAGGGCTCTTAAAAATAGCGGAGTCAGGGGATATGGGGAGAAGGCAGGAACGGGGTACTGATTGGGGATGATCAGCCATGATCACATTGAATGGCGGTGCTGGCTCGAAGTGCCAAATGGTCTACTCCTGCACCTATTGTCTATTGACTACCTGTTATTTTCTGTTTCTTTAATAGTTTCCCAATCCTCTGGCTTCCCGCAAATCTTTGCTATGTTATACTTCTCTTTTTTATTTTTATTTTTGCTATGTTATACTTCTCTTTTTTATTTTTATACTGTCCTTGACTTCCATTGTCAGCCACGGTAACCTTTTCCTCCCCTTAGAATCTTTCTTCCTCTTTGGAATGAACTGATCCTGGACCTTTCTCTGTCCACCACCCCCTCCAACTACAATCAGTCTGAAGAAAGCTCCCAAATCAAAATTACAAAGGGTCACAAACCGACATCCTGACTCACCTATCCATTCCTTCTGAATACATGCACTCAGTCCACCAAGGCATGTGGGAATTCCCAGTTGCTAACTCCCCTTCCCATTCCCAATACTGACATTTTTGTTCTGGGCCTTTTCCATTGCGGGCGATGCCATGCCTGGGTCGCCGCGCTCGAGATCTGGCGAGCTGGACCGCCGAGAGCAACATCTCCGGGCTGCGGGTCTGCGGAGCGGAGAGGCGGCAGTGCGGAGAGGCGGCGCCGACTTTTTCATCGGGAGCCTGGGAGCTCCAAACCGGCGCGGCCTTGTCGGCTTCGGCAGCCGCGGGCTCCAACCAGGAAGCGGCCGTTCCAGGTGGCCCAGCCGCAAAAAGGACTCTCCCAACGCCGGGGCAAGTCCACCCGGTGAGAACGGCCAGAGACATCGGGCCTCCGTAGAGGCAATTGCGGTGGCCTCAATAGGCCTGACTTTGGGGTGAACATGGGGTGGGGACTGGACATTGTGCCTTCCCCCACAGTGCTATCCACTGTGGGGGGATGATTTTTTTGTCTAATTGTAGTCCTGTAGGTCTGTGTCCAAGATGGCTGCCGTGAAGAGAGAGTGGACGCTGGCGCGCTTTGGCTGCCGCTGCTCTCTCTTCACACTGTGTTTTTGATTTTCTGTTTTTGGATTGAATTCTGTTTTTAATTTGTGTCTCTGTGATGTCTTTATTACTTGTTATATTCCGATTATATGTTATTCCGATTACTATGTAAGGTGTCCTTGAGATGTCTGAAAGGCGCCCATTAAATAAAATTTATTATTATTATTATTATTCTCAACTCTCTATTCCTTTCATCTCAAACCTTATGTGTGTTCATTTCTGTCCTTTGTCCAACTTTCTGCCGATCAAAATCTCTTCCTTACCAGTGTTCTTCTATCACCTGCCATGCTTTGTCCTGCCCCGCCACTCTTCTAGCCTTTTTTCCATCCACCGGTGTAGCTGGGACATGTTGTCCCGTGTGGACAAGTTGGGCCGAAGGGCCTGTTTCCACACTGTATCACTATGATACTATGACACCCCTGCAATCAGTCTGAAAAAGGATACCGAACCAAAACAACACCTATCCACGGTTCTCCACAGATGCTGCACAGAGGCAGTATCTCTGAAGAGAAGGAATGGGTGACGTTTCGGGTCGTGACCCTTCTTCAAACTCAGACTTGTGGCTACAGGAGCTAGCTAGAGGCTAACTATCTTATGATGAGTGCTCACCTCCTGACACCATAGGTTTTTTTTCCACTATAAATCACAAGCCAGGATAATAACAGACTATTCTTCATATGTCTGAACTAGCAACAGTAACTCACAAGTAACCCGCCAACTTTCCTAAGCATTAATTCCATACACCACTGGTGCAGAGTGCCTATCATTTGTACCACCAATAAAATGCATTGCACTTGTTCACCAATGTTTCTCTATTAACTCCGAAGCTTGTGATACTACCCATCAACACAAGGGCAGTGGGTGCATTCGAACACCACCACCTGCACCTTCTCCTCCAAGTGGCCGACCGCCCTGACTTGGAAACATATCTTCGGTCTTTCATTGTTGCTAGGCCTAAATTCCCGAATTGGTTTCCGACAGCATTGTGGGAATACTTCAGCAGAAGAACTACAGCTTTAACACTTAGGCTCACCAAGTCAAGAGTCAAGAGCGTTTTATTGTCATGTGTCCCAGATAGGACAATGAAATTCTTAAGGGCCTGTCCCACGAGCATGCGACTCCATGCGGCAAGTGCGACCTAAAGAGCCTGTCGCACGAGCATGCGACTCCATGTGGCAAGCGCAACCTAACGTGGTCGCTTGAACCGTACAGGGCTCCGAAAAACTGACCGTATACAAAAATTCCGCGCAGCAACGGCCTGCCGGCCCACAGCCGCCTCGACGCTGTATGCACCGTCTCGACGCCGTACGTCACGAGCGAACTTTCCGCGGACTTCGCTCGAACTTCATGTCACTCACTCGACCTCCGCGCGGCCCCCGCTTCTGGTTTGTTCGCATGCTCGTGGGACAGGCCCTTTACTTACTTACAGAATATGTAAACATAATACAAAACGGAAGATAAAAGTTCAGTATCTCGAAAGACCATGGACCATATATGCACAATAAATAAAGATATAGTACAATAATAATAATAGACTGTTATTGTTCAGAGCTTATTTGATGTCATGTTTAATATCCTGATGGCTGTGGGGAAGTAGCTGTACCTGAACCTGGATGTTACAGATTTCAGGCTTCTGTACCTTCTTCCCAATGCAAGGGAGAGATGAGTGTGTGACCAGGATGGTGTGGGTCTATGATGATGTTGGCTGCCTTTTTGAGGCAGCGACTTTGATAGATCCCTTCGATGGTGGGGAGATAAGAGCCGGTGGTAGACTGGGCAGTGGTCACAACTTTCTGCAGTCTTTTCCGATCCTGGATGTTCAAGTTTCCGAACCAGGCCACGATGCAGCCAGTCTGTGTGCTCTCGACTGTGCACCTGTAGAAGTTCGAGATAGTCCTCCTTGACATACTGACTCTCTGTACACTTCTCAGGAAGTAGAGGTGCTGATGTGCCTTCTTTATAATTGCATCAGTGTGCTGGGACCAGGAAAAATCTTCGGAAATGTGCACGCCCAGGAATTTGAAGTTTTTTACCCTTTCCACCATCGTCCCGTTGATATAAACGGGATTGTGGGTCCCTATCCTACCCCTTCCAAAGTCCACAATCAGTTCCTCGGTTTTGCTGGTGTTGAGAGCCAGGTTGTTGTGCTGGCACCATTTGGTCAATCGGTCGATCTCCACTTCTATACTCATCGCCATCAGTGATTCGTCCCACAACAGTCGTAGACAAACTTGTTGATTGAGTTCACACTATGTCCGGCTACACTGTCATGAGTGTAGAGTGAGTGCAGCATGGTGCTGAGCACACAGCCTTGAGGTTCTCCCGTGCTGATTGTTATCGGGGATGACATATTTCCACCAATATGGACAGACTTTGGTCTGTGGATGAGGCAGTTGAGAATCCAATTGCAGGGGGATGCGCGGAGACCCAGATCCGTGAGCTTGGTAACCAGCTTGGAGCGAATGATGGTATTGAACGGCGAGCTGTAGTGAATTAGTAAAGGACAATAAACGCTGGCGTTGCCTGTGACACCCAGGATCAACATATCAACCCGACCATCAAGAGTCATACTATTTCCATATCATGCCATTATTAGCACCTGCAAAGTGATACCAGAAAACACTATGAATGAGAAATTGCTTAAATACCTGTGACCAACAATTCTCAATGGTGTTTTTCTGTGGAGGTAATATGAAATACAGCACAGGAACAGGCCCTTCTGCCGAACATGATGCACAGTAATGCCCCTGTCCCACTTAGGAAACCTGAACGGAAACCTCTGGAGACTGCGCCCCACCCAAGGGTTCCGTGCGGTTCCCGGAGGTTCTTGTCATTCTCCCCACCTGCTTCCACTACCTGCAACCTCCGGCAACCACCTGCAACCTCCAGGAACCACACGGAAACTTTGGGTAGGGCGCAAAGTTTACAGAGGTTTCTGTTCAGGTTTCCTAAGTGGGACAGGGGCATTAAACTAATCTCCTCTGCATGCACGTCATTCCCTGCAAATTCATGTATGGTAGATCACTCCAGAAGATTGGCACTTGGAATCCAAAGTGAGCTGACTGATTGGATCCAAACTTGGCTTGATGATAGGAGGCAGAATGTAGTGGTGAAAGGATCTTTTACTAATTGGAAGTTTGTGATCAGGGGTATTCCCCAGGGACCAATACTGGACCCTTATTGTTTGTGACCTACATTCATGACTTAGATGTGAATGTAGGAGTTATAATAGTAAGATTAAACGAGAATTTACCAGCTTGAAGTTTGATCTGTATTTTATGAGGAGTTACGATGAGGGATTACGTGAAGAACCCGTCCAGCACGCATGCGCGACATACTTCAAAGCAGCGGTGTGGAATCACAGGAAACACAATAATTGAAATAAACATAGTAAAGAAAAGGAGAAGATACCAGTTGATCTCTATAATTGAGGGTGGGAGCGGAGGGCACGTAATCCCTCATCGTAACTCCTCATAAAATACAGATCAAACTTCAAACTGGTAAGCTCGTTTAATCTTACTATTTTACTTCGGAGTCACGTGAGTGACTACGTGAAGATTTTAAAGCTCTGTGATTCCAAACCGTGTAACAGTTCATACTGCACTCGCTGCCAAAGTCATTCAAGGGAGGAAGTATGTTATCATAATCAACCATTAATCCATTTGTAAAACAATAATGGTATTTATTAAACAATAACAAAAAGAAAATAATGCTCCCCCGGGCTTAAATTATATATTTGCAGATTCTAAAACTCTTTCTGCAAATAAAACAGGTTCTGCTAGCGGCTTATTGTAGAACTTTTGGAATGTTTTCTCCATGGACCACCCCGCTGTAGCCAGGATGTGGTCCAATGGCACGTCCATCCTTTTAGCCACCGATGTGGATGCTGCCCTGGTGGAGTGAGATGTATATACGTCAGTATCTACTCCAGCAGCTCCCAGTACCTGCTTGAGCCATCTTGAGATGGTTTGGGTCGACACCCGACCATGAGGTTTCTTGTGGCTGACCCATGGGGCTTTTTCTCTCCCTCGGGAATCTCTTGTTGTGTTGATGTAAATGAGTACATGAGTCATGACACATAACCGTGGGTCAGGTGGGTATGCCCGGAAATCCATAACTAGTCCTGGAGTTCCTGGCCTACTCAGCTTTACCAGCTCCTGAATAGTGAATGTGATACAGTCTGGTGTTATAACCATGTTGTCCAGTCGCAGTAAGTGGAGGGACTGGACCCTTTGTGCTGAGACTAGTGCCATCAGCATGACCATTTTCAGGGTTAGCTGTTCCAGGGTGAGAGACCTGGCTGGTGACTATCCCCTTAGGTATGTCAGGACCACACTGACATCCCAGATTCAGGTGTACCTAGGTCTAGGGGGGGTTGGAGTTGAATATCTCTCTCATTAGTTTGATCACCATCGGCTGAGACCCCATGGCCTGTTGTCCTGGTGCCTGATTTAAGTAGGCTGACAGAGCACTTCTGGCGGTATTGATGGCGCTGTAGCTCAGTCCTTCATTATGGTGAAGGCCGGCCAGGAACTCCAGTACATTGGTTACGGTTGTAGACGAATATGTTGTCCCAGTTTTCAAGCAGTATCTTTCCCACTTCCTTATGCTCGATAGGTATTGTTTCCTGGTGGACATACGGTGGGACGCTGTCATCGTGTTGATGGTCCTGTCAAATAATCCCAGGCGCAGCAGTGGTCTTTTCAGAATCTGCAACCCAGTAGGTTAATTCTGTCATGGCATGGATGACTTATGCCTGACACCGGGTGAGTCAATAGGTCTGGGCTACTGGGAATGGTCATTGGAGTTTCAATGACCATGTCGAGGACCACTGGGAACCATGGCTGTGTAGGCCAGTCGGGTACTATCAAAATACCTGAAGCAGAGTCCATCTGTATTTTGCGTAGTACCCGACTGATGAGGCAGAAGGGGGGGGGGGAAAGGCATAAAATAAATAGTTCCCGCAGTCCATCCCGAATGCATCTATCGCTGCTACCTCAGGGTCTGGTTCCCAACCGACATACATTGGTACCTGGTGATTTAAGCGGCCTTTTCACGGGGCGAGTTGACGCAAGATGTCACCAGAGTGAAGAGGTCGTGGTCCAGCACGAGTCTCGCACGATATAACGGCAGTAGATAAAGAGTTCCCACGGTACTCGGCATTTCTGCTATTTGTGCGAGTGAACTTGTCCGTTTCCCGAGCTTTCCCGTTAAATCTTGAATGAACATCGTGAACTACACGTGACACAAATGATGTAACTTTTTTTTTCACACACTATATATATCCTCCCTTGGTTGAATTGGCTCATTTGGAGACATATTTTACTGTGTATGTGGGAGACACAGATGGACTGAGCACAGTACCTCGGTCTTACTGTGTGTGGGAGAGGGGGAGAAAGAGACGTACACTCACAGAGGCAGAGTCTCTCAGCCTGTGTAAGAGGGAGGGAGAGAGAGAGAGAGGCACACACAAGGTGGATGTGAAATCTCACCTGCCTGTTTCAGTGACAGACACCCGCCGTCAGTAAATGAAGACCCCCCCCTCGGTCTCCCCCTCCTCTCCCTCGCCTCCCCCACCTTTCTCTCCCAACTCCAGTCCCGTCCCGACCCCCTGGGAAACTGAATAGAGCAACAGTCAACTGCTGCCTGTGCGCTGATATGACAATAAAGGCTACTTTACTTTACTGAGTTAAGTTCCCACGGTAGACTGTAAAACTGGGACCCTGGTTCTGGACTCCCCCAACACCGGAACCCTTCTTCAGACAGCCTAATCGGAATTGAGTCTGAAGATGTGTCTCGTCCCGAAACATCAGCTTTTTTTCTCCAGAGATGCTGCTTGACTCGCTGAGTTACTCCAGCTTTTTGTGTCTGTCTTCGGTTTAAACCAGCATGTGCAGTTCACTCCTTACACGGGTCTCTGTACAACATTGATTGGTAGCGTTCCGGACCCCTGGACCCGAGGACTCCGACCTGTATCTCTCAAAGAAGTACATGTGAAAAATTTCTCACGGACCATAAAAAATGCGTAACCTTTCAGTAAAGTCCCTTTTAAAGTCCCTTTTAAAGATCATAGTTATTTTCTTGAATCTCATTAACATAACTCATGAATAAGTTGATGTCCATATGCGGATGCAAATCTTTATTTTTATTTATTTTTTAAATTCAATCCCACATAAGATAATTTTTACTCACCTCTGTCCAGCTTCCGGGTTCACCGTTCGCAGGAGTTCCCACGGTACCCGCAAGAGTTATTACGGATATCGCACTGGCCACTACGTTCATATAATGTTGCAATACTCAACCACAAGTGTACAAGTCACTCTTGGAGAAATTCAAACTTTCTTGAATTTTCTCCCGAGTGACCAAGTTACACGATGACCTGCCGTTAGCGCTACGGTGGTCCACGGTGGTCCACGAATGCCGCACTGTTATCGCACGAGGTTCCCACGATGTTGAACTCTGGTTAACTCTTGCGTCAAGTCGCCCCGTGAAAAAGCCGCATTAGTCTGGATGCAAACAGATCGATATCTGGTGTGCCATATTGCTTTGTAATTTTAGCAAATGCTTTGGGATTTAACATCCATTCGGTGTTATCATTGAATTTGCCTGACCTGGTTTCTGCCACTGTATTTAGCTTACCTGGTAGGTAAGTTGCTGATAGCCAAATATGTCTATCGACACACCATTGCCAGATTATGTTGACCAAATTGTCACATGATATCGATTTTATTCCGCCCATATGGTTGATATAGGCCACCACCGTGGTATTATCAATCTGTAAACGAACATGCAAGTTGTACATATTCATAGAATATGCTTTTAAACCATAAAATGCACCCAACATTTCCAAATAATTTATGCCCAGTGTCTGTAGTAAAGATGATTCTAGGTTAGTCCATCTACCACCTGTGCTGGATATGGTATTAGTTGCTCCCCAGCCTTGAGCACTGGCATCTGTTTGTATAGTTAACGTTGGGTTATTGATGATGATAGGGCTGGAACTATACCAAATGTTCTCTATCCACCATTATAACTCTGATATTGCTTCAATGGGTAATTTCATGGTTCGGTCAAAGTGACCTGCATGTCGTTTTAAGATAGATTAATTTTAAGATAAAATAGATTAACTTTAATTGTCATTCAGATATACACATAGACACAGTGCACATTGAACGAAATTTCGTTGCATTGACTCTTCAAAGTAGCAGCAGAATATAACATTTATATCAGGCGATCAGTAAAAGTGCTTACTGTGTCCATAAAAAGTGCTTCATGTGCATAGTTCTGTAAAATAGATATGTAGGAAAGTTATTAAAAGTGGCAATGTATAAGAAAGTTATGGCATCGGTTTGATTGTGAGTTCAATAGTCTTATGGCCTGGGGGATGAAGCTGTTGCAGAACCTGGTTGTCCCGCTCTTCATGCTGCGGTACCTCCTCCCAGAGTTCAGCAGTGTAAACTGTCCATATTGTGGGTGCGTGGGGGCTCTGGTAATGCCCTTAGCTCTTGTCAGACAGCGTTTGTAACCAATGTCCATGATGGAAGGAAGAGAAGTCCCAATGATTTTTTCCGCTGTCCTCACCACTCTCTGAAGGCACTTCCAGTCCGCAGCTGTACAGCCGCCGCACCACATAGAGATGCAGCTGGTCATGACTGATTCAATGGTGCTTCTGTAGAATGTGGTGAGGATGGGAGGGTGGAGGTGTGATCTTCTCATCCTGCGGAGGAAGTACAAACGCTGCTGTGCCCGTTTTACCAGAGATGTGATGTTTGTGGTCCAAGTTAAGGTATCCGTTATATGCACTCCCAGGAACTTGATGTTTTTCACCTGCTCCACTGCTAAGTTGTTGATGCACAACGGAGTGTGACTGGGCTGATTTTTCTTTCTGAAGTCGACGACAATCTCCTTGGTTTTGTCCACATTTAGGAGAAGGTTGTTCCTGCTGCACCAGCTCACCAGCTGCTCCACCTCCTCTCTGTATGCCTGGTCGTCGTTGTTGCGGATGAGGCCCACTACTGTTGTGTCATCCGCGTATTTGATGATATGGTTAGTAGTGGACCTGGCGACACAGTCATGTGTCATCAATGTGAAGAGCAGCGGACTCAGGACACAGCCCTGAGGGGAGCCGGTGCTCAGTGTGATGACCGAGGAGGTGTTCTTCCCCACCCGCACAGACTGGGGTCTTTCAGAAAGGAAATCCAGGATCCAGTTGCATAGTGTGGTATTGAATCCTAGGGGTGCCAGTTTGCTCACCAGATGCTGGGGGATTATCGTATTGAATGCTGAGCTGAAGTCAACAAACAGCATCCGCACGTGGGTGTTCTTCTCCTCCAGGTGTTGTAGGCTCAGGTGGACTGCAGAGGAGATAGCATCCTCTGTGGAGCGGTTCGGGCGATAAGCAAACTGGAACGGGTCAAAACTGGAGGGGAGTTTAGAGACCATGTGCTGCTTAATAAGCCTCTCAAAGCACTTCATTATTATTGGTGTGAGTGCTACGGGGCGGTAATCATTCAGGCAGGTTATTGTGGACTTTTTGGGGACTGGTATGATGGTGGCTGTCTTGAAACATGATGGAACAATGGCCTGGTTGATTGATATTGATATTGATATAATTTAATTGCCACACAACCAAGGTCGGTGGTATTTCGGTTGCCAGCAGCGGTACAATAATAAAGAACACAACCACAATAAAAATTTTACACAAACATCCACCACAGCATTCATCACTGTGGTGGAAGGCACAGAGCTTGGCCAGTCCTCCTCCATTTTCCCCCGTGGTCGGGACCACCACCCTCCACAGCCGTTGCTCCGGGCGTCCAGATGGTAAGGGACAAAGTCAAAGTCAAGGTGAGTCCAGGATCGGCTCTTCCCAACCAGAGACCGCGGCTTCAGGCTGGTGAAGGCCGCAGGCCGGCGGTCAAAGTTTAAAAGTACCTGCCGTGCCGCAGCCGGAAGCACCGCAGTCGAAGCTCCCCTCCAGGGGAGATTGTAAGTCCATGCCGCACCCGCGGTAGAAGACGGCCGCGGGCCGGCGGTGGAAGCTTCTTCTTCCCCCCGGGTCCTCCACGAGGGATCCCGGGCTGTAGACGCCGCACCAGCTGGAGTTCTGCAGACCGCGGCTTCAGGCTGCCGGCTGCCGCAAGCCAGCGTAACGGAGCGCTCCCCTCCAGCGAGGCCTCACCCGCTCCGCGCCGAGAGTCCACGCTGCGCCCGCCGCTGAAGCTCCGGGCGCGTCTCCGGGAAAGTCCGCGCCGATCCTTGCTGTTAGGCCACGGGGGAGGCGACCTGAAAAAGGGAGGTGTTAAAAATGTCTGTCAGAACCAGGGCCAGCTGGTCGGCACATCCCCTAAGCAGACGCCCCGGTATATTATCCGGTCCGGCTGCCTTTCACTTGTCAATGCCCTCCAGGATTCTGCGGACTTCAGCAGTTTCAAAAGACAGTGTCTGTTCTCCTGGTTGAGGCTCTAATTTCCTCACTGAAGTGGTGTTCAGTGCCTCAAACCTGCCGAAATAATTATTGAGTTCATTGAGAAAGTCTGTGTCATCCTTACAAGACATCTGAGGGGCCTTGTAGTTTGTTATGGCCCGGATGCCTTCCCACATGTTCCTGGTGTTGGTATCATCCTGGAAGAAACCCTGGATTTTCTGTCCGTGGGCGCGCTTTGCTTTCCTTATTTCACGGTTGAGGTTGGCTCTCGCTGTTCTCAGAGCCCCCAAATCACCAGATTTAAAAGCCGCATTCCGTGCTTTCAGCATGGCACGCACCTCTGCAGTAATCCAAGGTTTGCGGTTGGCCCGGGTTATGATGTTCCTGATGACAGTGACGTCCTCCATGCACTTCTGTATGTATCCCGACACAGACATGGCATTACTCATCCACATTGATGTTTTGGTTGTAAGTGGCTGCTGTCCTGAACATGTCCCAGTCCGTGCACTCAAAGCAGTCCTGGAGTGCTTCTATAGCTCCCTCAGACCAGACTCTAACCTGCTTCACAGTGGGTTTCTCTCTGATCAGCAGGGGCTTATAGGCTGGGATGAGCATTAAGGAGATGTGGTCAGAGGAGCCGAGGTGAGGCCGGGGTGCTGCTCTGAAAGCCTGCTTGATGTTACTGTAGACCCGGTCCAGCGTATTCTCTCCACGTGTAGCAAAGTCCACATATTGATGGAAATGAGGGAGGACAGTCTTCATGTTGGCATGCACTTTTGCTCTTTGTAGGTTTTGATAGTGCAGAGGTCCAAATTGTGTAGCTGGAAATGCTGCTACTATTTTGCCAATTACTCTTGCCACTTGTCGGATGGTTGGTCGATCGCTAACCATTAAATTGTTACACGTCTGTGCCAATTCTGCTGCTTTATCTTTTGGCAACGTTACAGACATGTGGACTGAGTTAATTGTGAATCCCAGTTAATTGTGAATCCCATAGTTGTGGGTGGCGTCAACTTAGATTTATCTGGATGCAAGACAAATCCCAGGGTTTCAAACAATTGTTTGGTAGCTAATACAGCTGATTTAGCCAATTCCATGGTTTTGCCTACTATTAAGATATCATCAAGATATGCCATGACAATATGTCTCCGTTTTCTTAATATTGCCAAGGCTGGTTTTAATATCTTGGTAAATAGTCTTGGGGCTGATGTTAACTCATTAGGCAACGCTTTAAACTGCCATTGTTGCCCCATCCAGGTAAATATCAGGTAACTGCGATGATCCTTTTGAATGGGTACTGAATTTTAAATTGATGCTTGCCATAAAGTATCCTTTGGAAATCAGTTGTTTGGCAGTTACAAATGTTTCCATTTTGAAATGTATATACTTAACAAAGGTATTTAGTGAGGTTAAGTCAATGATGATGCGACATCCACCATCTTTTTTGTTTTTGGTAAATATATTCGAGACAAATTCCAAAGGTCCATGTTTTGGAATTCTCAATGATACCCTTTGGAAGTAACCTCACCAGTTCTGCTTGACCCTCTAGTTTTTCTTTGACTGAGAGGGTAAAGACCCTTTGGGGTGCATGCTGAACTGGAGGCATATTTTCTTGAATGAATTCTATTTTGTATCCACGAATACTGTGAAGTATATAACTATCATTCGTGATAGTCCTCCATGCTTCCATGAATAGGTGTAATCTCCCACCTGTTAGTACAGTTCCTCCACTTTATATATGCTGGTAGGAACCAGACCCACCTACCTCCATTGTTATGGGTGTTTCTTCTGTTTCTTTATCTGCCGTTGTACTGCTGGATGTACTGCTGGGTGGGGGTGGCGCATTTTCCATGGGGTCCGCTCTGGGCCCTGGCCTAAAAAAGGCTTTCAGGGATGGTATGCGGACCCCGAGCTTTCACCAGTCCCATGAGGTTGACGTCGACTGGTGGATGCGGTGGGACACTGCCGTCTGGGTTCTGTGGGTCTGCTCGTTCCGGGGCCTGCCTTCATGAGGCTGAATGCTTTGGACTCTTCCTCTAGGTCTTTTACTTGTTTGGACAAGTCCTTACCAAATAGCAGGATCTGTGGCTCTGAGGCCGGTGTTTTGCACAGTCCTGCAAATTTGGGATTGAGGGCAGGTCTTATTATCTCCTTGCGGAGGTTGTTTATTTCATATTGGGTGTTACACAGCAGAGCCAGGGTGTCTTGCTGGTTGGTGGTCATGTCCACCCCATCCACGGAATGAGCATAGGATGTTATGGCTGACGTCAGGAGCTCGAGGATGCGCTGCAATTTTAGTTCCTGGTTTTGGATACTCTGCCCAACGTACCCCCAGATTTGGCTGTTAACGGCCAGTACGTTGAGCGAAATGCAGTTCTCCGGAGGCGAGTAGAGTTCTAGTGCCTCATTGACTACCCGAAGCAAGTCTCGCTGGAGCATTTGCTCCATGAGCCTTTCCAAGCGGCTCAGTCGGCTACCTCTGCCGCTCTTAGGCGGCGAGTCTTCCTCGTCGGAGTTATCAGAAATTACCGGCCGGTCTGATTTTCTTTTTGATTTGCCTCCAGTCCGCTGCTGTTGGTCAGGCTGCGCTAGCGGTACTGGGCTTGGCTCGGTATCAATGATTGTGGACCGCAGCGTGTGCGGTCCAGGTGCCGCCTCTCGCCCCCCACTGATGGAACACTCCTGTTCTGTTGGAGTCGAACGGGGGGCGGTCTTTTTTCCCCGTCTTGCTTTGCTCATTTTCCAGCTTTTCTTAATCTGGAGTGCAAAAAGCAGAGCAAAGTTTTGTAATTACGACCTCAGAGTAAGTACTTACCTGACGGTCCGCCTTTTTAAGCTTGTAGCGGGAGCGCCTGTACTCCCGTTCATCGCTGTTGCACTGCGTGAACGCTCATGTCGCGCATGCGTGCTGAACGGGTTCTTCACGTAGTCACTCACGTGACTCCGAAGTAAAATCAGTTTGCGCTTGTCATATAAATTTGCTTTGTGGATAGCAAGTGCGGTTGTGTTAGGCTGCAGCAGAACATAGATCAGATGGAAAGTTGTGTGGAATATTGGCAGATGGAAGCTGATCCCATGAAGAGCAACGTGATGCATAAGTCAAATAGAGGAAGGATAAACACAGTAATTGGAAGGATGCTAACGGATACTGATGAACAAAAGGACCTTGGGTTTCAGGTCCATTATTCCCTAAAAGTAGCAACACAGATCACCAGGGTAGCGAAGAAGGCATGTGGCATGTCTGCCTTCAAAGGTTAGGGCATAGAATATAAACGTTGGAACTTAACGTTTCAATTTTACAAAACGTTAGTTAGATTGCATGGAGTATCTGGTGCAGTTTCTGATGCCACAACATAGGAAGGACAAGCTTTAGCTGGAGTGCCGATGAGATTCATCAACATGCTGTTTGGATTGGAGGACTTGATTTTGGGAGAGATTGGATAAACTGGGTTAATTTTCTCTGGAGCAAAGAAGGTTGATTGATGACCTGAAGAGGTTTATAAAAGTATACGAGCCACAGATAGAATAGGTAGTCAGACTTTTTTTCCTTGTGGTAGTGTATCAAAAACAAGAGAGGGTATAGGTTGATGGTGAGGGAATAGAGTTTTAAAGAGGATTTGAGAGGAAACATTTTTACTCAGAGAGTGGCTGATATCTGGTACTTGCTTCCAGAGGAGTCAGATATAATCACTATGTTTAGGGGATATTTTGATTGAGACTTAAATATACAAAGTATGGAAGGATACAGAGCTAGTGCAAACAAATTGGATTAGTGGAGATGGGCAAAAAGCTCAGTAAGGTCACGGTGAGTTGAGTGACTGTATGAATTTGACAAATGGCGCTGAGGAAAATGTTCTGCCACCGTCTTAGAAACATAGAAAATAGGTGCAGGAGGAGGTCATTCAGCCCTTCGAGCCAGCACCGCCATTCATTTTGATCATGGCTGATCGTCCCAAATCAATAACCCGTGTCTACCTTCTCCCAATATCTCTTGATTCCACTAGCCCCTAGAGCTCTATCTAACTCTCTCTTAAATCCATCCAGTGATTTGGCCTCCACTGCCCTCTGTGGCAGGGAATTCCACAACTTCACAACTCTCTGGGTGAAAACGTTTCTCACCTCAGTCTTAAATGGCCTCCCCTTTGTTCTAAAACTGTGGCCTCTGGTTCTGGACTCGCCCAACATTGGGAACATTTTTTCTGCATCCAGCTTGACCAGTCCTTTAATAATTTTATATGTTTCTATAAGATATCCTCTCATCCTTCTAAACTCCAGTGAATACAAGCATAGTCTTTTCAATCTTTCCTCATATGACAGTCCCGCCATCCCAGGGATCAATCTTGTGAACCTACGCTGCACTGCATCAATCACAAGGATGTCCTTCTTTAAATTAGGAGACCAATAATGTACACAATACTCCAGATCTCACCAGAGCCCTATGCAACTGCAGAAGTACCTCTTTACTCCCATACTGAAATCCTCTTGTTATGAAGGCCAACATTCCATTAGCTTTCTTCACTGCCTGCTGTACCTGCACGGCAACTTTCAGTGACTTGTGTACAAGGACACACAGGTCTCGCTGCACCTCCCCCTTACCTAACCCAACCCCATTGAGATAATAATCTGCCCCCCTGATTTTGCCGCCAAAGTGGATAACCTCACTTTTATCTATATTATACTGCATCTGCCATGCATCTGCCCACTCACTCAACCTGTCCAGGTCACCCTGCAACTTCCTAACATCCTCTTCACCGTTCACACTGCCACCCAGCTTTGTGTCATCCGCAAACTTTGCTCGCAGTGTTGCTCTTAATTCCCTCTTCAAAATCATTAATATACATGATAAACAGTTGCAGCCCCAACACCGAGCCTTGCGGCACTCCACTCGCCACTGCCTGCCATTCTGAAAAGGACCCGTTCACTCATACTATTTGCTTCACGTCTGCCAACTAATTTTCTATCCATGTCAACACCCAACCTCCAAGCTTACTAAATGAAAATGCACGAGGAGCCGAAAAGCCTGCCCCTGAACACATTCTTTTTCTATCTTGTAACTTGAAAATATGTAAGTGAGTTTACCACGATAATGTTGTGAAACATAGAACCACAAATGTGTCACAACCAAGCCCATTTCTAATTTATTGTTATGTATAGACCAAATGAAATATGAATATATTACACCCCAGGCTCTCATCTTAACTTGTGGTATTTAGCAATTAATATTTGCATAAGGATACAAGGTTTGCTTTTCAACATCAAATGTCGAAAGATAAAATTTCCCCACAGCTGAACACGATCATGGTTATATTTGAGTCAAATCATGCCAATCTAAAAATGTAATCAGCAATTCTGGTCATGTATCATCTCTGTACATCCAATAGCCATGTATTCAGATAAACACAACGTGCTGGATTAACTCAGCAGGTCAGGAGGTCAGGTAGCATCTCTGGAGAAAATGGGTAGGTGACTTTCCGGGTCAGGACATTTCTTCAGGCTGATTATAGTTTGGGTGGGGGAACGGAGGAACTGGAAGTGAAAATCATGACTGCAACAGATAACCTTTGGCAAGGAGGTTACCAGATAGGCCGCTTATTGGTGAGGGACAGGTGTGAGCTCTAGAGGTATACATAGTTGTGAATTGTGGAGCTGGTTAATGGACTTTTAATGGAGGAAGGGAGGGGAAGGAAGAGTAGGGGTAGGGAGGTGTTTGTTGAAGTTACCTAAAATTGAAGAATTCAGCATTCATACCGCACCAGCATCTGCAATTCCTTTTCATAACGTGTATTTAGATAACGTCATTCATTGATGCACTGCCATGGAAATGAGTACACTTCACAAAAAATGGGTTTTCACATGGAGGATAAGGAGAATCTAGAAGGAGGGGTCAGACTGTTTAAAAATATGATATTGCCCATTCAAGATATAAGAATATTTTTTCTTCCTGAGAGTGAGCATTTGGAGCTCTATACCCTAATGACCAATGGAAGCACAGTCTTTGAATATCTTTAAGAAATAAGTAGACATTTACTTAATAAGGAAGTAGATGTAAGATTACGAAGTATTCACATGACGCACAATTGTGGTTATAAATGGATTAGTTACGATTCTGTTGAAAGCTGGTTTAAAGGACCATGTGACTCCCTACTGCTCTTAATTCTAACGATCATATTGTAGATATTGTTTTGAGAAACACACATTGTTGTTCACTCTAAGAACAACCACTTCAAATGATAATAAAATAATTGCTCGATCTGCCATGGCCTGCTGGATATCACAGTTGCTAACCACCTTCCTTCCCATATTGAGCTTTCTGTCCTGGGTGAGGCCACACGGAAACTGGAGGAACAACACCTTATATGGGTAGATTACAGCCCAACTGTATGAACAATTAATTCTCCAATTTTTGGTAACTACAAAACTCTCCACCTCTCCCTTCTTCCTCCCTATCTCCCCCCCCCCTAACTTCCTAACATCCTCTTCACCGTTCACACTGCCACCCAGCTTTGTGTCATCCGCAAACTTTGCTCGCAGTGTTGCTCTTAATTCCCTCTTCAAAATCATTAATATACATGATATACAGTTGCAGCCCCAACACCGAGCCTTGCGGCACTCCACGTGCCACTGCCTGCCATTCTGAAAAGGACCCGTTCACTCATACTATTTGCTTCACGTCTGCCAACTAATTTTCAATCCATGTCAACACCCTACCCCCAAGCTTACTAAATGAAAATGCACGAGGAGCCGAAAAGCCTGCCCCTGAACACATTCTTTTTCTATCTTGTAACTTGAAAATATGTAAGTGAGTTTACCACGATAATGTTGTGAAACATAGAACCACAAATGTGTCACAGCCAAGCCCATTTCTAATTTATTGTTATCTATAGACCAAATGAAATATGAATATATTACACCCCAGGCTCTCATCTTAACTTGTGGTATTTAGCAATTAATATTTGCATAAGGATACAAGGTTTGCTTTTCAACATCAAATGTCGAAAGATAAATTTTCCCCACAGCTGAACACGATCATGGTTATATTTGAGTCAAATCATGCCAATCTAAAAATGTAATCAGCAATTCTGGTCATGTATCATCTCTGTACATCCAATAGCCATGTATTCAGATAAACACAACGTGCTGGATTAACTCAGCAGGTCAGGAGGTCAGGTAGCATCTCTGGAGAAAATGGGTAGGTGACTTTCCGGGTCAGGACATTTCTTCAGGCTGATTATAGTTTGGGTGGGGGAACGGAGGAACTGGAAGTGAAAATCATGACTGCAACAGATAACCTTTGGCAAGGAGGTTACCAGATAGGCCGCTTATTGGTGAGGGACAGGTGTGAGCTCTAGAGGTATACATAATTGTGAATTGTGGAGCTGGTTAATGGACTTTTAATGGAGGAAGGGAGGGGAAGGAAGAGTAGGGGTAGGGAGGTGTTTGTTGAAGTTACCTAAAATTGAAGAATTCAGCATTCATACCGCACCAGCATCTGCAATTCCTTTTCATAACGTGTATTTAGATAACGTCATTCATTGAAGCACTGCCATGGAAATGAGTACACTTCACAAAAAATGGGTTTTCACATGGAGGATAAGGAGAATCTAGAAGGAGGGGTCAGACTGTTTAAAAATATGATATTGCCCATTCAAGATATAAGAATATTTTTTCTTCCTGAGAGTGAGCATTTGGAGCTCTATACCCTAATGACCAATGGAAGCACAGTCTTTGAATATCTTTAAGAAATAAGTAGACATTTACTTAATAAGGAAGTAGATGTAAGATTACGAAGTATTCACATGACGCACAATTGTGGTTATAAATGGATTAGTTACGATTCTGTTGAAAGCTGGTTTAAAGGACCATGTGACTCCCTACTGCTCTTAATTCTAACGTTCATATTGTAGATATTGTTTTGAGAAACACACATTGTTGTTCACTCTAATGACAACCACTTCAAATGATAATAAAATAATTGCTCGATCTGCCATGGCCTGCTGGATATCACAGTTGCTAACCACCTTCCTTCCCATATTGAGCTTTCTGTCCTGGATGAGGCCACACGGAAACTGGAGGAACAACACCTTATATGGGTAGATTACAGCCCAACTGTATGAACAATTAATTCTCCAATTTTTGGTAACTACAAAACTCTCCACCTCTCTCTTCTTCCTCCCTATCTCCCCCCCCCCCCCCCCCCCCCCTGCGTTTCACCCTCTCCTCCCCTGTGCCCCATCTGTACTCACAAATGATTTCTCCCCTCCACCTTCATTCCTTCCTCTAGTTTCACAATTTGGAACTTTCCAATCCTTTTGTCTCACACCTTCTGTCTTTTCATCTTTGGTCTTTGTCCACCATCTTCCTATCAAAACCGCCCCTCACCTGTAGCAACCTGCCGGGCGTTGTCCTGACCCTCCTGAGTACCAGCTTTCTTTCCCTCCCCAACAATCAGTCTGAAGAAGCGTCCCAACAACAAAACGTTGTATACCAGCATCTACAGTACCTTGTATAGACCAAAACATTTGTTTGTGTTTCTCTTTCCATGGTTCCTGCCTAATCTAATGAACATTGCCAGAATGTTCTGTTTTTACTGTCAGGTTTTAATAAAGCTAATTCAGGCTGACATCCAACTCAGTTAAGCCCCATTATATTCCCCTCTTGTTCACTCACCAACTCCACTGACTGGCAATTCCACACTCGAAATCTCAACTGACTATCCCTCTCCTCTTGCAGAAGTGCCAGTCACCAGCCAGTTACCACCATCCATGTCCCACAAGGCACCAAATGAAATATTTGAAGATAGACACAAAATGCTGGAGCAACTCAACGGGGCAGGCTGAGTTACTCTAGAGGTTGTTTTGGGTTGAGACCCTTCTTCAGACTTCAGAATAATTTGATTGGAAAAGGCTCCAATACCTATATATAAACAAATAAACAGTTCTAATAAAAGGATAGTGCAATATCTTTGAGGATTTCTGACTCTACATTGCTGCCTTTTGCTACATTTAGACCTATCCACACAACTACCCCTTCCTCCGTAATGCTACACAATTAATTTTGACTTTTTGCTCAAATTTATCAACGAAAAAAACAAGATAATTGAGCAATGAATGATGTACAACTAATTGTTATTGATTTATAAAACATGAATTCCTCCACAGGGTAAAGAAGTGAAACTGTCCTCTTGTACAATTTCATCTGATCAACAAGTTGTAAAGTAATATTCACCTTTCACAGTCCCACCCTCTGTACTGCTTGTTTCCAACCGCACTCTCAGCCCTCCACACCTACAGTTAACGAGTGAATGAAACCTGTCCAGCCAGAGGTGGAACAGCAAAAGGAATGTTGCAACTGGTCACGCAAGACTGCCTTTTTAACTCTCCCATCCAACGATTTAATTACTAACACAACCGGCAATCTAGTCCCGAGATGGACTGTGAACAACATGACAAAGTAATATTCACCTTTCACAGTCCCACCCTCTGTTCTGCTTGGTTCCAACCCCACTCTCAGCCCTCCACACCTACGGTTAGCGAGTGAATGAAACCTGTCCAGCCAGAGGTGGAACAGCAAAAGAAATGTTGCAACTGGTCACGCAAGACTGTCTTTTTAACTCTCGCATCCAACTATTCAATTACTAAAGGGTCTGTCCCACTTACGTGTCCTTGGCATGCAAATTACGCGGCCTAACGGTCGCGTTGAGGCGTACGGGCATCGTATGGCCGCGCGGGGCCGGTCCCACTTAGAAGCGCAGAGGGGTATGTAGTAGCGCGCGACATCGTGCGGAGCTCTGAAATTTTTGTAGTGAACGATATCTTTGCGCGCCAATGGCCTGTCACGGATCTGACGGCCAAAGTGGGACAGGCCCAAGACCCTGGTACGACGCAACGTCTCACCTTCAACAGCAGCAGAAGCAGGCAAACGATCGCCAAACTCAACCTGAGGATCATGGCCGTTGCGGTCCGGATCCGCTCCCACTTCTACTCCCAGAGCGAGGCCAAGAAAATTGAAGATAGACACAAAATGCTGGAGTAACCCAGCGGGACTGGCAGCAGCTCTGGAGAGAAGCAATGGGTGACGTTTCGGGTCAAGACCCTCATTTTCAGACTGAAGAAGAGTCTCGACACGAAACGTCACCCATTGCTTCTCTCCAGAGATGCTGCCGGTCCCGCTGAGTTACTCCAGCTTTGTGTCCATCTTCAAATGATGTCACGTGCTCCAGACGGCTGTGCGTATGCATGTAATCGTGCCCGACCTTCACAGGACCATCGCGGCTCAACGCGATCACGAGGTCGCGTAATTTGCGTGCCAAGGACACGTAAGTGGGACAGGCCCTTAACACAACAGGCCTGTCCCACTTACAGAGGTGGAACAGCCAAAGGAATGTTGCAACTGGTCACGCAAGACTGCCTTTTTAACTCTCCCACAACAGGCAATCTAGTCCTGAGATGGACTGTGAACAACACGACACACTGGGAACCAGTCAAAATCAAAGAACAACATTAGCGGGATCATGAAACAAAAGCTGAAAATAATGGAAAAAATCATCGGCCCAGCAGGTGAAAAGATAAATGAATTAAATCCTGTTGCATCAAATATGGCCAGACATTCCTTTTCCCTAATTCAGTTCCTTCTTGAACAATTATTAGTGGTGTCTACCAGGTGTTGTTCTAGGAAGAGGCACTGAATGCATCCCATTAACATCCTCAAGACTCCTTTGCCAATTTGATTTACCTATTCTGTATGAAGATTGAAGTTACTCAAAATGAATGCATCATCTTTGTAAGAAGTGGCTGGGTTTGTTCCCTCACCGCACCAGAGACCCGGTTTCGATCCTGACTATGGGTGCTGTCTGTAAAGATCCCGTGACCATGCGGGTATTCTCCAGGTGCTCTGGTTTCCTCCAACATTCCAAAGATGTTCGAAGGATGATGCGTACAAATTAGCCAGAAAAAGCAGCATACCGGAGGACTGGGAGAAATTCAGAGACCAGCAGAGGAGGACAAAGGGCTTAATTAGGAAAGGAAAAATAGATTATGAAAGAAAACTGGCAGGGAACATAAAAACTGACTGCAAAAGTTTTTATAGATATGTGAAAAGAAAGAGATTAGTTAAAACAAATGTAGGTCCCTTGCAGTCAGAAACGGGTGAGTTGATCATGGGGAACAAGGATATGGCGGCCCAATTGAATAACTACTTTGGTTCCGTCTTCACTAAGGAAGACATAAATAATCTGCCGGAAATAGCAGGGGACCGCGGGTCAAAGGAGTTGGAGGAATTGAGTGAAATCCAGGTTAGCCGGGAAGTGGTGTTGGGTAAATTAAATGGATTAAAGGCCGATAAATCCCCAGGGCCAGATAGGCTGCATCCCAGAGTACTTAAGGAAGTAGCTCCAGAAATAGTGGATGCATTAGTAATAATCTTTCAAAACTCTTTAGATTCTGGAGTAGTTCCTGAGGATTGGCGGGTAGCAAACGTAACCCCACTTTTTAAGAAGGGAGGGAGAGAGAAAACGGGGAATTACAGACCAGTTAGTCTAACATCGGTAGTGGGGAAACTGCTAGAGTCAGTTATTAAAGATGGGATAGCAGCACATTTGGAAAGTGGTGAAATCATTGGACAAAGTCAGCATGGATTTACAAAAGGTAAATCATGTCTGACGAATCTTATAGAATTTTTCGAGGATGTAACTAGTAGCGTGGATAGGGGAGAACCAGTGGATGTGGTGTATCTGGACTTCCAGAAGGCTTTCGACAAGGCCCCACATAAGAGATTAGTTTACAAACTTAAAGCACACGGCATTGGGGGTTCAGTATTGATGTGGATAGAGAACTGCCTGGCAAACAGGAAGCAAAGAGTAGGAGTAAACGGGTCCTTTTCACAATGGCAGGCAGTGACTAGTGGGGTACCGCAAGGCTCAGTGCTGGGACCTCAGCTATTTACAATATATATTAATGATCTGGATGAGGGAATTGAAGGCAATATCTCCAAGTTTGCGGATGACACTAAGCTGGGGGGGCAGTGTTAGCTGTGAGGAGGATGCTAGGAGACTGCAAGGTGACTTGGATAGGCTGGGTGAGTGGGCAAATGTTTGGCAGATGCAGTATAATGTGGATAAATGTGAGGTTATCCATTTTGGTGGCAAAAACAGGAAAGCAGACTATTATCTAAATGGTGGCCGACTAGGAAAAGGGGAGATGCAGCGAGACCTGGGTGTCATGGTACACCAGTCATTGAAAGTGGGCATGCAGGTGCAGCAGGCAGTGAAGAAAGTGAATGGTAAGTTAGCTTTCATAGCAAAAGGATTTGAGTATAGGAGCAGGGAGGTTCTACTGCAGTTGTACAGGGTCTTGGTGAGACCACACCTGGAGTATTGCGTACAGTTTTGGTCTCCAAATCTGAGGAAGGACATTATTGCCATAGAGGGAGTGCAGAGAAGGTTCACCAGACTGATTCCTGGGATGTCAGGACTGTCTTATGAAGAAAGACTGGATAGACTTGGTTTATACTCTCTAGAATTTAGGAGATTGAGAGGGGATCTTATAGAAACTTACAAAATTCTTAAGGGGTTGGACAGGCTAGATGCAGGAAGATTGCTCCCGATGTTGGGGAAGTCCAGGACAAGGGGTCAGAGCTTAAGGATAAGGGGGAAATCCTTTAAAACCGAGATGAGAAGAACTTTTTTCACACAGAGAGTGGTGAATCTCTGGAACTCCCTGCCACAGAGGGTAGTCGAGGCCAGTTCATTGGCTATATTTAAGAGGGAGTTAGATGTGGCCCTTGTGGCTAAGGGGATCAGAGGGTATGGAGAGAAGGCAGGTACGGGATACTGAGTTGGATGATCAGCCATGATCATATTGAATGGCGGTGCAGGCTCGAAGGGCCGAATGGCCTACTCCTGCACCTAATTTCTATGTTTCTATGTTTCTATGTTTGTTGGTTAATTGTCTTCCGTAAATTGGTCCTAGTGCAAAATTGGATGCAAAAGTGGGATAACATGGAACTAGTGTACGGGTGATGAATGGCCAGCGTGGATTCAGTGAGCCAAAGGGCCTGTTTCCACGCTGTATCTCTAAACTAAAAGAAACTGATGGTTGGGTGAATGAAAGGAAGGAAGGAAGAAAATAAAGAAGGGTCATAGGGAGAAAGGGAGTAAAGGAAGGCAATATATAAACAGGAGATCATATGGTTTAATAATAATAATTACTTATCATAACTTCAGAATGCAACAATGCATTGCCATTAAGGGATTGCATCTGAAATGTATTCGCCTGCGCAAGTTTGTGAAATTTATCCACCAATCTGCAGCCAGCAAGCTCAAACAATATGACAATGACCAAATAATATGTTAAAATGATTTATTTAAGGGACACATAGGGCAGCACAGTGGTAGAGCTGCGATCTCACAGCACCAGAGACCCAGGCTCGATCCTGACTGTGGATGCTGTCTGTGTGGAGTTTGTACGTTCTCCGTGTGACTGTGTGGGTTTTCGCCTGGTGGTCCGGTTTCCCCCCACATTCCAACGACGTATGGGTTGTAGGCTAATTGGCATCTGTAATTGCCGCTCGTGTGTAGAACATAGAACTAGTGATCGATGGATTCAGTGGACTGAAATAAACTAAAATTAATGGCAGGATGTTGCTTTTCTTTGAAGCAATGGCATCAATCAGGTCTATGCAGGATGTCAGACAGAACCTTAGTTTCTCATCTCATTTAGTTAATACAACCTGCTGCAGTACTACACTACAAGGTAAGGCTATATTTTTGAACAAAAAATACAAATGGCTGGTGGAACTCGACTGGTTGAGATGGGGAGAAAGGAATTGTCAGTCATGCCCCAGTCAGCATTGATAGTGCTGAAGTGGAGATGGTCATGAAAATGCATGGCCATGGATTTAAATATCACTAATATTTTGTCCTGGTCCAACCACATTGATGCTGTGGGAAGAAAACACAACATTGCCTCTACTTCCTCATGAGTCTAAGGAAATATGGCATGTCTCCAACGACTCTTACCAGTGTCTAAAGATGCACTGTAGAAAGCATATTATCAGGAAGTATCTTGGGTTGGCAACTGCTCTGCCCACGACAGCAAGAAATTGCAGATAATTGTGAATGTAACCCAGTCCATCACCCAAACTAGACCACCATCCCCAATCATCTCCAACTACATTTTATGATGCCTCGGCAAATCAACCAAAATAATCAAGGGCCACCTACCTCTTGGTTATTCCCTCTTCTTCTCTCTCTTTTTGGACAAAGATACAAAAAAATAGAAACATAGAAAATTGGTGCAGGAGTAGGCCATTCGGCCCTTCGAGCCTGCACCGCCATTCAATATGATCATGGCTGATCATCCAACTCAATATCCTGTACCTGCCTTCTCTCCATACCCCCTGATCCCTTTAGCCACAAGGGCCACATCTAACTCCCTCTTAAATATAGCCAACAAACTGGCCTCAACTACCTTCTGTGGCAGAGAATTCCAGAGATTCACCACTCTCTGTGTGAAAAATGTTTTCCTCATTTCGGTCCTAAAAGATTTCCCCCTTAACCTTAAACTGTGACCCCTTGTTCTGGACTTCCCCAACATCGGAAACAATCTTCCTGCATCTAGCCTGTCCAATCCCTTAAGAATTTTGTAAGTTTCTATAAGATCCCCCCTCAATCTTCTAAATTCTAGCGAGTACTAACCGAGTCTATCCAGTCTTTCTTCATATGAAAGTCCTGACATCCCAGGAATCAGTCTGGCGAACCTTCTCTGTACTCCCTCTATGGCAAGAATGTCTTTCCTCAGATTAGGAGACCAAAACTGTACGCAATACTCCAGGTGTGGTCTCACCAAGACCCTGTACAACTGCAGTAGAACCTCCCTGCTCCTATACTCAAATCCTTTTGCTATGAATGCTAACATACCATTCGCCTTCTTCACTGCCTGCTGCACCTGCATGCCTACTTTTAATGACTGGTGTACCATGACACCCAGGTCTCGTTGCATCTCCCCCTTTCCTAATCGGCCACCATTCAGATAATAGTCTACTTCCCTGTTTTTGCCACCAAAGTGGATAACCTCACATTTATCCACATTATACTGCATCTGCTATGCATTTGCCCACTCTCCCAGCCTATCCAAGTCACCTTGCAGCCTCCTAGCATCCTCCTCACAGCTAACACTGCCCCCCCAGCTTAGTGACATCCGCAAACTTGGAGATATTGCCTTCAATTCCCTCATCCAGATCATTAATATGTATTGTAAATAGCTGGGGTCTCAGCACTGAGCCTTGCGGCACCCCACTAGTCACTGCCCGCCATTGTGAAAAGGACCCATTTACTCCTACTCTTTGCTTCCTGTTTGCCAGGCAGTTCTCTATCCACATCAATACTGAACCCCCAATGCCGTGTGCTATAAGTTTGTATACTAATCTCTTATGTGGGACCTTGTCGAAAGCCTTCTGGAAGTCCAGATACACCACATCCACTGGTTCTCCCCTATCCACGCTACTAGTTACATCCTCGAAAAATTCTATAAGATTCGTCAGACATGATTTACCTTTCGTAAATCCATGCTGACTTTGTCCAATGATTTCACCACTTTCCAAATGTGCTGCTATCCCATCTTTAATAACTGACTCTAGCAGTTTCCCCACTACCGATGTTAGACTAACTAGTCTGTTATTCCCCGTTTTCTCTCTCCCTCCCTTCTTAAAAAGTGGGGTTACGTTTGCTACCCACCAATCCTCAGGAACTACTCCAGAATCTAAAGAGTTTTGAAAGATTATTACTAATGCATCCACTATTTCTGGAGCTACTTCCTTAAGTACTCTGAGATGCAGCCTATCTGGCCCTGGGGATTTATCGGCCTTTAATCCATTCAATTTACCCAACACCACTTCCCGACTAACCTGGATTTCACTCAATTCCTCCAACTCCTTTGACCCGCGGTCCCCTGCTATTTCCGGCAGATTATTTATGTCTTTCTTAGTGAAGACGGAACCAAAGTAGTTATTCAATTGGTCTGCCATATCCTTGTTCCCCATGATCAACTCACCTGTTTCTGACTGCAAGGGACCTACATTTGTTTTAACTAATCTCTTTCTTTTCACATATCTATAAAAACTTTTGCAGTCAGTTTTTATGTTCCCTGCCAGTTTTCGTTCATAATCTATTTTTCCTTTCCTAATTAAGCCCTTTGTCCTCCTCTGCAGGTCTCTGAATTTCTCCCAGTCCTCTGGTATGCTGCTTTTTCTGGCTAATTTGTACGCATCATTCTTCGCTTTGATACTATCCCTGATTTCTCTTGTTATCCACGGATGCACTACCTTCCCTGATTTATTCTTTTGCCGAACTGGGATGAACAATTTTTGTAGTTCATCCATGCAGTTTTTAAATGTCTTCCATTGCATATCCACCGTCAACCCTTTTAGAATTTATTGCCAGTCAATCTTGGCCAATTCACGTCTCATACCCTCAAAGTTACCTTTCTTTAAGTTCAGAACCATTGTTTCAGAATTAACAATGTCACTCTCCATCCTAATGAAGAACTCAACCATATTATGGTCACTCCTGCCCAAGGGGGCACGTACAACAAGACTGCTAACTAACCCTTCCTCATTACTCAATACCCAGTCTAAAATAGCCTGCTCTCTCGTTGGTTCCTCTACATGTTGATTTAGATAACTATCCCGCATACATTCCAAGAAATCCTCTTCCTCAGCACCCCTGCCAATTTGATTCACCCAATCTATATGTAGATTGAAGTCACCCATTATAACTGTTTTGCCTTTGTCGCACGCATTTCTAATTTCCTGTTTGATACCATCTTCACTACTACTGTTAGGTGGCCTGTACACAACACCCACCAGCGTTTTCTGCCCCTTAGTGTTTTGCAGCTCTACCCATATCGATTCCACATCCTCCAAAATAATGTCCTTCCTTTCCATTGCGTTAATCTCCTCTTTAACCAGCAACGCTACCCCACCTCCTTTTCCTTTCTCTCTATCCCTCCTGAATATTGAATATCCCTGGATGTTCAGCTCCCAGTCTTGGTCACCCTGGAGCCATGTCTCCGTGATCCCAACTATATCATAATCATTAATGGCTATCTGCACGTTCAACTCATCCACCTTATTATGAATACTCCTTGCATTGAGACACAAACCCTTCAGGCTTGTTTTTACAACGCTCTTACCCCTTATACAATAATGTTGAAAAGTGGCCCTTTTTGATTTTTGCCCTGGTTTTGTCTGCCTGCCACTTTTACTTTTCACCTTGCTACCTATTGCTTCTACCCTCATTTTACACCCCTCTGCTCTCTGCTCTTGTACCCATCCCCCTGCCACATTAGTTTAAATCCTCCCCGACAGCACTAGCAAACACTCCCCCAAGGACATTGGTTCCATTCCAGCCCAGGTGCAGACCGTCCTGTTTGTACTGGTCCCACCTCCCCCAGAACTGGTTCCAATGCCCTAAAAATTTGAATCCCTCCCCCTTGCACCATTTTTCAAGCCACGTATTCATCTGCAATATCCTCCTATTTCTACTCTGACTGGCCCGTGGTACTGGTAGTAATCCAGAGATTATTACCTTTGAGGTCCTACTTTTAAGTTTATCTCCTAGCTCCCTAAATTCATCTTGTAGGACCTCATCCCTTTTTTTAACCTATATCGTTGGTGCCAATATGCACCACGACAACTGGCTGTTCACCCTCCCCCTCCAGAATGTTCTGCAGCCGTTCAGTGACATCCCTGACCCTTGCACCAGGGAGGCAACATACCATCCTGGAGTCTCGTTTGCGGCCGCAGAAACGCCTATCTATTCCCCTGACAATTGAATCCCCTATTACTATTGCCCTTCCACTCTTTTTCCCCCCCTCATGTGCCGCAGAGCCACCCATGGTGCCATGAACTTGGCTGCTGCTGCATTCCCCTGATGAGCCATCTCCCTCAACAGTATCCAAAATGGTATACCTGTTTAGGAGGGAGATGACCGCAGGGGACTCCTGCACTACCTGCCTACTGCTTTGCTGGCTATTGGCCACCCGTTCCCTTTCTGTCCTCTTACCTTTTACCTGCGGTGTGACCAACTCGCTGTACGTGCTATGCACGACTTTCTCAGCATCGTGGATGCTCCAGTATGAATCTAGCCGCAGTTCCAATCGTTCAATGCGGTCTGCCAGGAGCTGCAGCTGTACACATTTCCTGCAAACGTAGTCAACAGGGTCACCGACCATATCCCTGATCTCCCACATGTTGCAGGCTGAGCAAACCACGCTGAGCATACTGTCCTTGATTTCCCTTGTCAGCCACAGTAACCTTTTCCTCCCCTTAGAATCTTTCTTCCTCTTTGGTATGAACTGATCCTGGACCTTTCTCTCTCCACCACCCGCTCCAACGACAATCAGTCTGAAGGAAGCTCCCAAATCAAAATTACAAAGGGTCACAAACCGACATCCTGACTCACCTATCCATTCCTTCTGAATACATGCACTCAGTCCACCAAGGCATGTGGGAATTCCCAGTTGCTAACCAACTTAACTCCCCTTCCCATTCCCATACTGACATTTTTGGTCTGGGCCTTTTTCATTGCCATACACAAACTGGAGGAACAGCACCTCATATTCCACCTGGGTAGCTTGTAACACAATGGTATGAACATTAAATTATCTAATTATAGGTAACATCTACAAAACACCCTCCTTCCCCATTTCTCCCTATAAACCCCTCCCTTCTCTTCCTCTCCCTCCCTCCCTTGAGCCCTGGCTGACTATCTTTCCCCACCCTCTCCACATAGATTCCTAAACAATTTATAACGCGTCAACCCTCTAGTTACACAATCCCATTCTCATCTCTCTATTCCTTTCATCTCAAACCTTATGTGTGTTCATTTCTGTCCTTTGGTCCAACTTTCTGCCAATCAAAATCTCTTCCTCACCAGTGTTCTTCTATCACCTGCCATGCTTTGTCCTGCCCCCCCACTCTTCTAGCCTTTTTTCCACCCACTGGTGTAGCTGGGACATGTTGGCCCGTGTGGGCAAGTTGGGCCGAAGGGCCTGTTTCCACACTGTATCACTCTATGGTACTATGACACTCCTGCAATCAGTCTGAAAAAGGATACCAAACCAAAACATCACCTATGCACGGTTCTCCACAGATGCTGCCTGACCCACTAAATTACTCCAGCACTTTGTGTCATATGCAAGATTCCAGCATCTCCATATCTCCAGACAGATCAATATTGTGGCTACAGGAGGTAGACACAAAATGCTGGAGTATCTCAGCGGGACAGGCAGTATCTCTGAAGAGAAGGAATGGGTGACGTTTCGGGTCGTGACCCTTCTTCAAACTCAGGCTTGTGGCTACAGGAGCTAGCTAGAGGCTAACTATCTTATGATGAGTGCTCACCTCCTGACGCCACAAGGTTTACTTTCACTATAAATCGCAAGCCGGGATAATAACGGACTATTCTTCATATGTCTGAACTAGCAACAGTAACTCACAAGACACCTGTCAACTTTCCTAAGCATTAATTCCATAGACCACTGGTGCAGAGTGCCTATCATTTGTAGCAACAATAAAATGCATTGCCCTTGTTCACCAAGGTTTCTCTATTACCTCCCAAGCTTGTGATACTAACCATCAACACAAGGGTAGTGGGTGCATTCGAACACCACCACCTGCACCTTCTCCTCCGAGTGGCCGACCGCCCTGACTTGGAAACATATCTTCGGTCTTTCATTGTTGCTAGGTCTAAATTCCCGAATTGATTTCCAACAGCATTATGGGAATACTTCAGCAGAAGAACTACAGCTTTAACGCTTAGGCTCACCAAGTCAAGAGTCAAGAGCATTTTATTGTCATGTGTCCCAGATAGGACAATGAAATTCTTACTTACTTACAGAATATGTAAACATAATAGAAAACGGAAGATAAAAGTTCAGCGTGTCGAAAGACCATGGACCATATATGCACAATAAATAAAGACATAGTACAATAATAATTATAGACTGTTATTGTTCAGAGCTTATTTGATGTTGTGTTTAATGTCCTGATGGCTGTGGGGAAGCAGCTGTTCATGAACCTGGATGTTACAGATTTCAGGCTCCTGTACCTTCTTCCCAATGCAACGGAGAGATGAGTGTGTGACCAGGGAGGTGTGGGTCTATGATGATGTTGGCAGCCTTTTTGAGGCAGCGACTGTGATAGATCCCTTCGATGGTGGGGGGTCAGAGCCGGTGATGGACTGGGCAATGGTCACAAATTTCTGCAGTCTTTTCCTCTCCTGGATGTTCAAGTTACCGAACCAAGCCACGATGCAGCCAGTCTGTGTGCTCTCGACTGTGCACCTGTAGAGGTTCGAGAGAGTCCTCCTTGACATACTGACTCTCTGTACTCTTCTCAGGAAGTAGAGGTGCTGATGTGCCTTCTTTATAATTGCATCAATGTGCTGGGACCAGGAAAAATCTTCGGAAATATGCATGCCCAGGAATTTGAAGTTTTTTACCCTTTCCACCATCGTCCCGTTGATATCAATGGGATTGTGGGTCCCTATCCTACCCCTTCCAAAGTCCACAATCAGTTCCTCGGTTTTGCTGGTGTTGAAAGCCAGGTTGTTGTGCTGGCACCATTTGGTCAATCGGTCGATCTCACTTCTATACTCTGACTCATCGCCATCAGTGATTCGTCCCACAACAGTCGTTGGCAAACTTGTTGATGGAGTTCACACTATGTCCGGCTACACAGTCATGAGTATAGAGTGAGTACAGCAGGGGGCTGAGCACACAGCCTTGAGGTGCTACTGTGCTGATTGTTATCGAGGATGACACATTTCCACAAATACGGACAGACTGTGGTCTGTGGATGAGGCAGTTGAGGATCCAATTGCAGAGGGATGCGTGGAGACCCAGATCCGTGAGCTTGGTAACCAGCTTGGAACGAATGATGGCATTGAACAGCGAGCTGTAGTGAATTAGTAAAGGACAATAAACGCTGGCCTTGCCTGTGACACCCAGGACCAACATATTAACCCGACCATCAAGAGCCACACTATTTCCATATCATGCCATTATTAGCACCTGCAAAGTGATACCAGAAAACATTATGAATGACGAATTGCTTAAATACCTGTGACCAACAATTCTCAATTGAGTTTTTCTGTGGAGGTAATATGAAATACAGCACAGGAACAGGCCCTTCTGCCGAACATGATGCACAGTTAAACTAATCTCCTCTGCATGCACATGACCCATATCCCTTCATTCCCTGCAAATTCATGTAAGGCTTTGTATGGTAGACCTCTCCAGAAGATTGGCACTTGGAATCCAAAGTGAGCTGACTGATTCGATCCAAACTTGGCTTGATGATAGGAGGCAGAATGTAGTGGTGAAAGGATCTTTTATTAATTGGAAGTCTTTGATCAGAGGTATTCGCCATGGACCAATACTGGACCCTTATTGTTTGTGATCTACATTAATGACTTAAATGTGAATGTAGGAGTTATAATCATTTTACGCTTGTCATATAAAATTTGCTTTGTGGATAGCAAGTGCTGTTGTGTTAGGCTGCAGCAGAACATAGATCAGATGGAAAGTTGTGTGGAATGTTGGCAGATGGAAGCTGATTCCATCAAGAGCAACGTAATGCATAAGTCAAATAGAGGAAAGATAAACACAGTAATTGGAAGAATGCTAACGGATACTGATGAACAAAAGGACCTTGGGTTTCAGGTCCATTATTCCCTAAAAGTAGCAACACAGGTCACCAGGGTAGCGAAGAAGGCATGTGGCATGTCTGCCTTCAAAGGTTAGGGCATAGAATATAAACGTTGGATCTTAACGTTTCAATTTTACAAAACATTAGTTAGATTGCATGGAGTATCTGGTGCAGTTTCTGATGCCACAACATAGGAAGGACAAGGTTTAGCTGGAGTGCCGATGAGATTCATCAACATGCTGTTTGGATTGGAGGACTTGATTTTGGGAGAGATTGGATAAACAGGGTTAATTTTCCGTGGAGCAAAGAAGGTTGATTGATGACCTGAAGAGGTTTATAAAAGTATAAGAGCCACAGATAGAATAGGTAGTCAGACTTTTTTTCCTTGTGGTAGTGTATCAAAAACAAGAGAGGGTATAGGTTGATGGTGAGGGAATAGAGTTTTAAAAAGGATTTGAGGAAACATTTTTACTCAGAGAGTGGTTGATATCTGGTACTTGCTTCCAGAGGAGTCAGATATAATCACTATGTTTAGGGGACATTTAGATTGAGACTTAAATATACAAAGTATGGAAGGATACAGAGCTAGTGCAGACAAATTGGATTAGTGGAGATGGGCAAAAAGCTCAGTAAGGTCACGGTGAGTTGAGTGACTGTATGAATTTGACAAATGGCGCTGAGGAAAATGTTCTGCCACCGTCTTAGAAACATAGAAAATAGGTGCAGGAGGAGGCCATTCAGCCCTTCGAGCCAGCACCGCCATGCATTTTGATCATGGCTGATCGTCCCAAATCAATAACCCGTGTCTGCCTTCTCCCCATATCCCTTGATTCCACTAGCCCCTAGAGCTCTATCTAACTCTCTCTTAAATCCATCCAGTGATTTGGCCTCCACTGCCCTCTGGGGCAGGGAATTCCACAAATTCACAACACTCTGGGTGAAAAAGTTTTTTCTCACCTCAGTCTTAAATGGCCTCACCTTTATTCTAAGACTGTGGCCTCTGGTTTGGACTCGCCCAACATTGGGAACATTTTTCCTGCATCCAGCTTGCCCAGTCCTTTAATAATTTTATATGTTTCTATAAGATACCCTCTCATCCTTCTAATCTCCAGTGAATACAAGCCTAGTCTTTTCAATCTTTCCTCATATGACAGTCCCGCCATCCCAGGGATCAATCTCGTGAACCTACGCTGCACTGCATCAATCACAAGGATGTCCTTCCTCAAATTAGGAGACCAAAACTGTACACAATACTCCAGATGTGGTCTCACCAGAGCCCTATGCAACTGCAGAAGTACCTCTTTACTCCTATACTGAAATCCTCTTGTTATGAAGGCCAACATTCCATTAGCTTTCTTCACTGCCTGCTGTACCTGCACGGCAACTTTCAGTGACTGGTGTACAAGGACACACAGGTCTCGCTGCACCTCCCCCTTACCTAACCCAACCCCATTGAGATAATAATCTGCCCCCCTGATTTTGCCGCCAAAGTGGATAACCTCACATTTATCTATATTATACTGCATCTGCCATGCATCTGCCCACTCACTCAACCTGTCCAGGTCACCCTGCAACTTCCTAACATCCTCTTCACCGTTCACACTGCCACCCAGCTTTGTGTCATCTGCAAACTTGCTAGTGTTGCTCCTAATTCCCTCTTCAAAATCAATAATATATATGGTAAACAGTTGCAGCCCCACCACCGAGCCTTGCGGCACTCCACTCGCCACTGCCTGCCATTCTGAAAAGGACCCGTTCACTCATACTATTTGCTTCACGTCTGCCAACTAATTTTCTATCCATGTCAACACCCTACCCCATGCTTACTAAATGAAAATGCACGAGGAGCCGAAAAGCCTGCCCCTGCACACATTATTTTTCTATCTAGTAATTTGAAAATATGTAAGTGAGTTTACCACGATAATGTTGTGAAACATAGAACCACAAATGTGTCACAGCCAAGCCCATTTCTAATTTATTGATATCTATAGACCAGATGAAATATGAATATATTCCACCCCAAGCTCTCATCTGAACTTGTGGTATTTAGCAATTGATATTTGCATAAGGATACAAGGTGTGCTTTTCAACATCAAATGTCGAAGATAAATTTCCCCACAGGTGAACACGATCATGGTTATATTTGAGTCAAATCATGCCACTCTAAAAATTTAATCAGCAATTCTGGTCATGTATCATCTCTGTACATCTAATAGCCATGTATTCAGATAAACACAACGTGCTGGATTAACTCAGCAGGCCAGGAGGTCAGGTAGCATCTCTGGAGAAAATGGGTAGGTGACTTTCCGGGTCAGGACATTTCTTCAGGCTGATTATAGTTTGGGTGGGGGAAGGGAGGAACTGGAAGTGAAAATCATGACTGCAACAGATAACCTTTGGCAAGGAGGTTACCAGATAGGCCGCTTATTGGTGAGGGACAGGTGTGAGCTCTAGAGGTATACATAGTTGTGAATTGTGGAGCTGGTTAATGGACTTTTAATGGAGGAAGGGAGGGGAAGGAAGAGTAGGGTAGGGAGGTGTTTGTTGAAGTTACCTAAAATTGGAGAATTCAGCATTCATACCGCACCAGCATCTGCAATTCCTTTTCATAACGTGTATTTAGATAACGTCCTTCATTGAAGCACTGCCATGGAAATGAGTACACTTCACAAAAAATGGGTTTTCACATGGAGGATAAGGAGAATCTAGAAGGAGGGGTCAGACTGTTTAAAAATATGATATTGCCCATTCAAGATATAAAAATATTTTTTCTTCCTGAGAGTGAGCATTTGGAGCTCTATACCCTAATGACCAATGGAAGCACAGTCTTTGAATATCTTTAAGAAAGAAGTAGACATTTACTTAATAAGGAAGTAGATGTAAGATTACGAAGTATTCACATGACGCACAATTGTGGTTATAAATGGATTAGTTACGATTCTGTTGAAAGCTGGTTTAAAGGACCATGTGACTTCCTACTGCTCTTAATTCTAACGTTCATATTGTAGATATTGTTTTGAGAAACACACATTGTTGTTCACTCTAAGAACAACCACTTCAAATGATAATAAAATAATTGCTCGATCTGCCATGGCCTGCTGGATATCACAGTTGCTAACCACCTTCCTTCCCATATTGAGCTTTCTGTCCTGGGTGAGGCCACACAGAAACTGGAGGAACAACACCTTATATGGGTAGATTACAGCCCAACTGTATGTACAATTAATTCTCCAATTTTTGGTAACTACAAAACGCTCCATCTCTCTCTTCTTCCTCCCTATCCCCCCTTACATTTCACCCTCTCCTCCCCTGTGCCCCACCTGTACTCACAAATTGTTTCTCCACCTACATTCCTTCCTCTAGTTTCACAATTTGGAACTTTCCAATCCTTTTGTCTCACACCTTCTGTCTTTTCATCTTTGGTCTTTGTCCACCATCTTCCTATCAAAACCGCCCCTCACCTGTAGCAACCTGCCGGGCGTTGTCCTGACCCTCCTGAGTACCAGCTTTCTTTCCCTCCCCAACAATCAGTCTGAAGAAGCGTCCCAACAACAAAACGTTGTATACCCGCATCTACAGTACCTTGTATAGACCAAAACATTTGTTTGTGTTTCTATTTCCATGGTTCCTGCCTAATCTAATGAACATTGCCAGAATGTTCTGTTTTAACTGTCAGGTTTTAATAAAGCTAATTCAGGCTGACATCCAACTCAGTTAAGCCCCATTATATTCCCCTCTTGTTCACTCACCAACTCCACTGACTGGCAATTCCACACTCGAAATCTCAACTGACTATCCCTCTCCTCTTGCAGAAGTGCCAGTCACCAGCCATTTACCACCATCCATGTCCCACAAGGCACCAAATTAAATATTTGAAGATAGACACAAAATGCTGGAGCAACTCAACGGGGCAGGCTGAGTTACTCTAGAGGTTGTTTTGGGTTGAGACCCTTCTTCAGACTCCAGATTAATTTGATTGGAAAAGGCTCCAATACCTATATATAAACAAATAGTTCTAATAAAAGGATAGTGCAATATCTTTGAGGATTTCGGACTCTACATCGCTGCCTTTTGCTACATTTAGACCTATCCACACACCTACCCCTTCCTCCGTAATGCTACACAATTAATTTTGACTTTTTGCTCAAATTTATTAACGAAAAAAACAAGATAATTGAGCAATGAATGATGTACAACTACCATTGTTATTGATTTATAAAACATGAATTCCTCCACAGGGTAAATAAGTGAAACTGTCCTCTTGTACAATTTCATCTGATCAACAAGTTGCAAAGTAATATTCACCTTTCACAGTCCCACCCTCTGTTCTGCTTGGTCCCAACCCCATTCTCAGCCCTCCACACCTACAGTTAGCGAGTGAATGAAACCTGTCCAGCCAGAGGTGGAACAGCCAAAGGAATGTTGCAACTGGTCACGCAAGACTGCCTTTTTAACTCTCCCATCCAACGATTTAATTACTAACACAACAGGCAATCTAGTCCTGAGACGGGCTGTGAACAACACGACACACTGGGGAGCAGTGAAAATCAAAGAACATAAGCAGGATCATGAAACAAAAGCTGAAAATAATGGAAAAAATCATCAGCCCAGCAGGTGAAAAGATAAATGAATTAAATCCTGTTGCATCAAATATGGCCAAACATTCCTTTTCCCTAATTCAGTTCCTTCTTGAACAATTATTAGTGGTGTCTACCAGGTATTGTTCTAGGAAGAGGCATCCCATTAACATCCTCAAGACTCCTTTGCCAATTTGATTTACCTATTCTGTATGAAGATTGAAGTTACTCAAAATGAATGCATCATCTTTGTAAGAAGTGGCTGGGTTTGTTCTCTCACCGCACCAGAGACCCGGTTTCGATCCTGACTATGGGTGCTGTCTGTAAAGATCCCGTGACCATGCGGGTATTCTCCAGGTGCTCTAGTTTCCTCCAACATTCCAAAGATGTCCAGGTTTGTTGGTTAATTGTCTTCCGTAAATTGGTCCTAGTGCAAAATTGGATGCAAAAGTGGGATAACATGGAACTAGTGTACGGGTGATGAATGGTCAGCGTGGATTCGGTGAGCCAACGGGCCTGTTTCCATGCTGTATCTCTAAACTAAAAGAAACTGATGGTTGGGTGAATGAAAGGAAGGAAGGAAGAAAATAAAGAAGGGTCATAGGGAGAAAGGGAGTAAAGGTAGGCAATATATAAACAGGAAATCATATGGTTTAATAATAATAATTACCTCTCATAACTTCAGAATGCAACAATGCATTGCCGTTAAGGGATTGCATCTGAAATGTATTCTCCTGTGCAAGTTTGTGAAATTTAGCCACCAATTTGGAGCCAGCAAGCTCAAACAATGTGACAATGTCCAAATAATATGTTAAAATGATTTATTTAAGGGACACGTAGGGCAGCACAGTGGTAGAGCTGCGATCTCACAGCACCAGAGGCCCAGGCTCGATCCTGACTGTGGATGCTGTCTGTGTGGAGTTTGTACGTTCTCCGTGTGACAGTGTGGGTTTTCGCCTGGTGGTCCGGTTTCCCCCCACATTCCAACGACGTATGGGTTGTAGGCTAATTGGCATCTGTAAATTGCCGCTCGTGTGTAGAACATAGAACTAGTGATCGATGGATTCAGTGGACTGAAATAAACTAAAATTAATGGCAGGATGCTGCTTTTCTTTGAAGCAATGGCATCAATCAGGTCTATGCAGGATGTCAGACAGAACCTTAGTTTCTCATCTCATTTGGTTAATACAACCTGCTGCAGTACTACACTACAAGGTAAGACTATATTTTTGAACAAAAAATACAAATGGCTGGTGGAACTCGACTGGTTGAGGTGGGGAGAAAGGAATTGTCAGTCATGCCCCAGTCAGCATCGATAGTGCTGAAGTGGAGATGGTCATGAAAATGCATGGCCATGGATATAAATATCACTAATATTTTGTCCTGGTCCAACCACATTGATGCTGTGGGAAGAAAACACAACATTGCCTCTACTTCCTCATGAGTCTAAGGAAATTTGGCATGTCTCTAACGACTCCTCCCAGTGTCTAAAGATGCACTGTAGAAAGCGTATTATCAGGAAGTATCTTGGGTTGGCAACTGCTCTGCCCATGACAGCAAGAAATTGCAGATAATTGTGGATGTTGCCCAGTCCATCACCCAAACCAGACCACCATCCCCAATCATCTCCATCTACATTTTATGATGCCTTGGAAAATCACCCAAAATAATCAAGGGCCACCTACCTCTTGGTTATTCCCTCTTCTTCTCTCTCTTTTTGGACAAAGATACAAAACATAGAAACATAGAAAATAGGTGCAGGAGTAGGCCATTCGGCCCTTCGAGCATGCACCGCCATTCAATATGATCATGGCTGATCATCCAACTCAGTATCCTGTACCTGCCTTCTCTCCATACCCCCTGATCCCTTTAGCCACAAGGGCCACATCTAACTCCCTCTTAAATATAGCCAATGAACTGGCCTCAACTACCTTCTGTGGCAGAGAATTCCAGAGATGCACATCTCTCTGTGTGAAAAATGTTTTCCTCATCTCGGTCCTAAAAGATTTCCCCCTTATCCTTAAACTGTGACCCCTTGTTCTGGACTTCCCCAACATCGGAAACAATCTTCCTGCATCTAGCCTGTCCAACCCCTTAAGAATTTTGTAAGTTTCTATAAGATCCCCCCTCTATCTTCTAAATTCTAGCGAGTACAAACCGAGTCTATCCAGTCTTTCTTCATATGAAAGTTCTGACATCCCAGGAATCAGTCTTGTGGACCTTCTCTGTACTCCCTCTATGGCAAGAATGTCTTTCCTCAGATTAGGAGACCAAAACTGTACGCAATACTCCAGGTGTGGTCTCACCAAGACCCGGTACAACTGCAGTAGAACCTCCCTGCTCCTATACTCAAATCCTTTTGCTATGAATGCTAACATACCATTCGCCTTCTTCACTGCCTGCTGCACCTGCATGCCTACTTTTAATGACTGGTGTACCATGACACCCAGGTCTCGTTGCATCTCCCCCTTTCCTAATCGGCCACCATTCAGATAATAGTCTAATTTCCTGTTTTTGCCACCAAAGTGGATAACCTCACATTTATCCACATTATACTGCATCTGCCATGCATTTGCCCACTAACCCAGACTATCCAAATCACCTTGCAGCCTCCTAGCATCCTCCTCACAGCTAACACTGCCCCCCAGCTTCGTGTCATCCGCAAACTTGGAGATGTTGCATTCAATTCCCTCGTCCAAATCATTAATATATATCGTAAATAGCTGGGGTCCCAGCACTGAGCCTTGCGGTACCCCACTAGTCACTGCCTGCCATTGTGAAAAGGACCCGTTTACTCCTACTCTTTGCTTCCCGTCTGCCAGCCAGTTCCCTATCCACATCAATACTGAACCCCCAATACCGTGTGCTTTAAGTTTGTATACTAATCTCTTATGTGGGACCTTGTCGAAAGCCTTCTGAAAGTCCAGATATAACACATCCACTGGTTCTCCCTTATCCACTCTACTATTTACATCCTCGAAAAATTCTATAAGATTCGTCAGACATGATTTACCTTTCATAAATCCATGCTGACTTTGTCCAATGATTTCACCACTTTCCAAATGTGCTGCTATCCCATCTTTAATAACTGATTCTTGCGGTTTCCCCATTACCGACGTTAGAGTAACTGGTCTGTAATTCCCCGTTTTCTCTCTCCCTCCCTTTTTAAAAAGTGGGGTTACATTAACTACCCTCCAATCCTCAGGAACTACTCCAGAATCTAAAGAGTTTTGAAAAATTATCACTAATGCATCCACTATTTCTGCGGCTATTTCCTTAAGTACTCTGGGATGCAGCCTATCTGGCCCTGGGGATTTATCGGCCTTTAATCCATTAAATTTACCCAACACCACTTCCCGGCTAACCTGGACTTCACTCAATTCCTCCATCTCATTTGACCCCCGGTCCCCTACTATTTCCAGCAGATTATTTATGTCTTCCTTAGTGAAGACAGAACCAAAGTAGTTATTCAATTGGTCTGCCATGTCCTTGTTCCCCATGATCAATTCACCTGTTTCTGACTGCAAGGGAGTATTAGAAAGGCGCTATATAAATCCCATCCATTATTATTACATTTGTTTTAACTAATCTTTTTCTCTTCACATATCTATAAAAGCTTTTGCAGTCAGTTTTTATGTTCCCTGCCAGTTTTCTTTCATAATCTATTTTCCCTTTCCTAATTAAGCCCTTTGTCCTCCTCTGCTGGACTCTGAATTTCTCCCAGCCTTTTTCTGGCTAATTTGTACGCTTCATCTTTTGTTTTGATACTATCCCTGATTTCCCTTGTTATCCATGGATGCTCTACCTTCCCTGATTTATTTTTTTGCCAAACTGGGATGAACAATTGTTGTAGTTCATCCATGCAGTCTTTAAATGCCTTCCATTGCATATCCACCGCCAACCCATTAAGAATCAATTGCCAGTCTATCTTGGCCAATTCATGTCTCATACCCTCAAAGTTACCTTTCTTTAAGTTCAGGACCCTTGTTTCTGACTTAACAATGTCACTTTCCATCCTAATGGAGAACTCAACCATATTATGGTCACTCTTGCCCAAGGGGCCACGCACAACAAGACTGCTAACTAACCCGTCCTCATTACTCAATACCCAATCTAGAATAGCCTGCTCTCTCGTTGGTTCCTCTACATGTTGGCTTAGAAACCTATCCCGCATACATTCCAAGAAATCCCCTTCTTCAGCACCCTTGCCAATTTGATTCACCCAATCTATATGTAGATTGAAGTCACCCATTATAACTGTTTTACCTTTGTTGCACGCATTTCTAATTTCCCATTTGATGCCATCCCCAACTCCACTAGTACTGTTATGTGGCCTGTACACAACTCCCACTAGAGTTTTCTGCCCCTTAGTGTTTCGCAGCTCTACCCATATCGATTCCACATCCTCCAAGCTAATGTCCTTCCTAGCAGTCAGTGCCTCCAAATCTGGTGCAGGACATGTGTTGTCCATGTGTCCACTTATAATCAATTCAAATACCATGACACAATTTTATGTTATTAACCATAAAACCTTGGAGGACATTATACAACATTTGAAATCCTCCTCCTGCTGCCTCGATATTCTACCAACAGGCCTTTTCAAAGGTGTATCAAACTGCATGACCTCAGACCTTCTACAGATTGAAAACACGTCCCTTCTCTCAGGTGTCTTCCCACAGGGCCTGAAAACTGCTGTTATCAAGCCTCTCTTAAAAAAGAACAACTTAGACACTTCACTACTGAACAATTATAGACCAATATCAAACCTCCCATTTCTCAGTAAAATCATTGAAAAAGCTGTTTTTAAGCAGCTGAGCAATTTCATGTTAATGAACAGCTGTTTTGATGTCTTCCAGTCAGGATTTAGACCACACCACAGCACCGAGATGGCTCTTGTTAAGGTCTTCAATGACATTCACTTAAACACAGACAATGGCAAAATTTCAGTTTTAGTATTACTAGATCTCAGTGCTGCATTCGACACAGTCGATCACAACATATTACTAGACCGTCTGGAAAACTGGGTGAGACTTTCGGGCACAGCATTAAAATGGTTTGAATCCTACTTGAAGGAGAGGGACTACTTAGTGTTTATAGGTAATTACACATCTGAGCATGCAAAAATTACATGTGGAGTTCCCCAGGGCTCCATTCTGTAGTTTAACATCTTAACACCTATTGCTTCTACCCTCATTTTACACCCCTCTGTCTCTACGCTCATACATTTAAGAAACCCTTTCCCTTTAACTCCATCCGCAACTATCCCATTCGACACCCCACTTATTCAGTTTAAAACCACCCGTGTAGCAGTGGCAAACCTGCCTGCCAGAATGCTGGTCCTCCACCTGTTAAGATGCAATCCGTCCCTTTTGTACATTCCCGCTTACCCCAAAACAGATGCCAGTGATCTAAGAATCTAAATCCCTGCCCCGTGCACCAGTTCCTCAGCCACACGTTCAGGTCCCGTATCTCCCTGTTCCTGCTCTCGCCAGCACGAGGAACTGGAAGCAAACCGGAGATAACAACCCTAGAGGTCCTGCTTTTCAGCATTTTTCCGAGCTCTCTAAAGTCACGCTGCAGAATATTCATCCCTTTCTTTCCGACATCGTTTGTGCCGACATGCACTACCACTTCTGGCTGTTCGCCTTCGCCCTTGATGATTTTCTGCACTCTGTCCGTGACATCCTGGATCCTGGCACCAGGAAGGCAGCACACCTTCCTCGAATCCTGTCTGTTGCCGCAGAAACCCCTGTCCGTACCTCTCACAATGGAGTCTCCCACTACAATGGCGTTGCCTGACTTAGGCCTTTTTGGTTTTGGCTCAACAGCCCTATTCGCATCGCAAGCCAGTCCGCCGCTCACGTCTTCTGTCCCAACAGCTTCTAAGTGGGTGAACCTGTTCACAAGAGGTACAACACCCGGGGACGTTGGTATTCCATGCTTCCCTCCCTTTCTCACTGTCTCCCACCTTCTCTCTTCCAGTACCTTAGGTGTAACAATCTTACTGTAGGACTTGTCGAGGAACGACTCCGTTTCTCGGACGAACCTGAGGTCATCCACTTGCTTCTCCAGTTCCCCAACACGGTCCTTCAGGAGCTCTACCTGGATGCACTTCTCGCATTTGTAGCAGCCAGCGGCACCAGCGGTGTCCTTGACCTCCCACATACTGCAAGCATCGCACTGAATCAGCTTGCCTGACATCTCCTTCTTTCGTCTCTCCCTCTCAAGTGTATTGCGTAGTCTCCTCCCCTCAGCTTCCTCGCCGAAGACTCTCGAGCCAAAGACTCACACTTTACTCACAGGGCACTCTCGAGCCAAAGACTCACACTTTACTCACAGGGCACTTCCCTCACTGCCGCTCCTTAAGAGCAGTCTTTGCTTATATTGACTGATAAATTGCCTAATTTACCAATTTACAAAACAAATTCCTCAGTTTTCAACAGTTTTCCCTGCACTGACTCACTTCTCTCTTCCCACATGGGCTAGAGCCAATCAGCCTTATCTCTTGCTAATCTTCTCCTGCTGTTGCTTCCAAAACTACAGCAGCTCTGAGCAAAGATCTTAGAGCAGAGCAAGATGGGTTACTCTCACGCAAACGTGTAGTACGCTCATGGGCGGATTCATGGGTGATTATAGGACCCATTTTAGCGACCAGTCCCTGCCATCTTGTTCCGCCATCTTGTTTCTGGCCAAAGATCGGATCTTTGTTTCCGCAGCGGGGAGAGGGAGTGTGGGGCCCGGGGCAGCGGGGAGAGGGTGTGTGCGGCCCGGGGAAAGGGAGTGAGCGGCCCGGGGCAGCGGGGTGAGGGGGTGCGCAGCCCGAGGCAGTGGGGAGAGAGAGTGAGCGACCCGGGGCAGCGGGGAGAGGGGCATAGGAGGAGGGGAGAGATTGTAGTGTGGGGGCAGGCGAGGGAGTGCCGGGGGGGGGGGGAGAGTTGAGGGGTGGGGATAAGGCCTAGTGTGTGTGGAGTTGCGGGGAGGTTTACAATGTTTCTTATTTAATGTCCCTTGTCTGGTCTGAAATAAAGTTCATCATTGGATCAGAAGAAATATAATTGTGTGTGTTATATGATTATATACATTTATATCACATTCATGTATGTGTGTTTATAAACATTTTATTCTTTAACAAGAATTAACAGAATTATGAACTAACAGAATTATGAATCTAACCCTATATCACACACAAAAACTTCCCCCGCAATGTCAATTACCCTGCGAGTCGGGTCGGTTCCGGTTACTGCAAAATCACCTCAAACACTGCTTGTGAGCCATTTAAAAAGAAATGATTTGAAAAACATTAAAAAAGACAATTACCAGAGTCAAATTTTATTCTTGACAAGAAGTATGAACTGACAGAATTATGAATCTAACCCTATATCACACACACAAACTGTTGCCCCGCAACATTGATTACACTGCGAGTCGGGTCGGGTAGACTCCGGTTACTAAAATGGGCGGGGAAAAATGCCCAGGATCCCCTCCGTAGCGTACTACACGTCAGCCCATTGTATTTCGCAGGAGTGGCCTATCTTGCTCTGCTCTGCTCTAAGATCTTTGGCTCTGATTAAAGTCTGCCTGTGATTTGCCTCTCCTTTTCAACTGTTTTCACCCCTCTGACTCACTTCTCTCCTCCCACTTGGGCTAGAGCCAAAACCCTTCTTCAGACTCCTCCCTTTCTATACTCAATACTCTGACTGATGAAGTCCAATGCACCAAAAGCCTTTTTGACCATCTTATCTACCTGCGACTTGACCTTCAGGGAACTAAGGGGGAAAAGATAGAATAGAGGTATTTAGAGATGAGTTCGGTGGGGCAGGAGCAGGCAGAAACAATGGGCCTGCCAGGGCAGTCCTGTTTGTGGATTTGAAAAAGGAAATAGAGGTGCAGAGTTGTGGAACGATAATATTTGACGCTGTGTGGGGGGATCGCTGAAAACAATATGGTCTGTGATGCCATGGATAAAGGTGGACTGGTGTTCATCAGTGTTGTTATTGTTCAGGGGTAAGTAGGAGGGTGTGTAGGAACTGCTGGTTTAAACCGAAGATGGATACCAAATGCTGGGGTAACTCAACGGGACAGCCAGCATCTCTTCCTTCTCTCTAGAGATGCTGCCTGTCCCGCTGAGTTACTCCAACTTTTTGTATCTATCTTAAGCAAAGATCTTAGAGCAGATGAGGAGGTGATTGCTGGATGGATTCCTGGCGTCAGCACGGTAGATATCAAGGGCACTTCGCAAGACAGCGAGTCAACAGCATTGTTTGGTTGCTACATGTTTCCCGATGGTTTACAATTGACTGGCTTGGCTTTTGTAACACTTTAAAAGTTCAGAAGTTACACAAAGGCGTTTTGTAAATGGAATCGCTGTCCTATTTTACATATATTTTACTATTGGACTTTGCAACAAGAACCGAGGCTGATCGAAAATAATGACCCTGAGCGCCATCGTTGAATTTCCAAATCAACTCCCAGCAACCCCTCAATACCAGTCTAAAGGTTCTCGACCTGAAACGTCACACATTCCTTCTCTCCAGAGATGCTGCATGTCCCGCTGAGTCTATCTACCCTCAATACCAATGTCCGGAAATGGATTAACAATAGGGTTAGAGAACCATTCTTAAAACATTTGGAAAATTCCATTACAGATATTTACTGAAACATTCCAAGTTATTGATTAATTTTGCATGGCAATATTTTGAAAAAAATTAAGCCGCTTCTTCTTCCCCATAGTCCTCGCAAAATAAGCAAAGGCTAATGTCTAAGGAGTTTGTCATAATATAAATCTAAGAATTACGTCTACCCGTTTTTTTTCGAAATTAAAATGACTATGACTGACAGCATACAGAGTAAAGTGGTGCAGTTTTACTTTATTCTCTGAACCACGTTCACCGAGTCTTCGCCCAAAGTTTTACAATTTCAGTCTACAAATAAACTTTTAGTCGTCAGATTGTTCTCTTTAAAATGCTTCGGATGCAAAACGATAAACGTAAGCGAACGGTTTGGGGAAAAAATGAAACAAAGTGCTGAACTTACCCAGCGATGTCCCCAAGTATCGATCTTTAACAATTGCCCCTTGTTTCCATTTTGAGATTAATAAACGATTAAAACAAAGGGAATCTTCCAGCAAGGGCGTGTGACCAGTTTCTTTAAACGTTACACAGGAGGGACCTTTTCTCGGCATTGAAACGAGCGCCTAACATTTCCTCCCGTCACTGTCTTCAGAAAGAGAAAGGCTTGTAACCAGCCCCGAAACACAAGGCAAGCTCCACCCCACAGCAGAGCACGCAGTACGACCACACGATTCGCCAGGGAGTTGGGAAATACGCCATAAATCTCTACATGTCCTGGAACACGCGAGGATGGAGTTGTGAAAGTTTAATACGGTTGAACGGAAAGATGTGTAGGAAGGAACTGCAGTTGCTGGTTTAAAAAAAAGATAGACACAAAAAGCTGGAATAACTCAGCGGGACAAGCAGCATCTCCAGAGAGCAGGAATGGGTGACGTTTCGGATCGAGACCCTTCTTCAGGCTGGTTAAGGATAAGGGAAACGAGAGATATATATGATGGTGCCGAGAGATAAAGAACAATGAATGAAAGATATGCAAAAAATGTAACGATGATAAAGGAAACAGGCCATTGTTAGCTGTTTGTTGGGTGAAAATGTGAAGCTTGTGCGCTTGGGTGGGGAGGGATAGAAGGGGAATGCTGCCTGAAGTTAGATAAATCAAATTTCATACCACTGGGTTGTAAACTGCCCAGGCGAAATATGAGATGCCGTTCATCCAATTTGCGTTTAGCCTCAGTCTGACAATGGAGGAGACCTTAGACAGAAATGTCCGTGTGGGAATTGGAGAAACAGCATCTCATATTAAGATAGGAGGAGGGAAATTGGTCTGCCAATAGTCATAAAATACAACAAGATGCATGAAACATGAAATTAAAGTGACCAGTACAAAGTCCAGGATTGGGGATGTACAAAGATTGAGGGGGGGGGGGGGGGGGGGGGGGGGCGAAGGAGAGTCCGTCTACAGAAGGGGGAGGAGTTGTACAGTTTGATAGCCACAGGGAAAAGGGATCTCTTGTGGCGTTCTGTGTTGCACCTTGGTGGAACCAGTCTGAAGGTGTTCCTCAGGTTAATCAGTGTGTCATGGGGAGGGTGAGCTGTATTGTCCAAGATACCCTGCAGTTTGAAGAGCATCCTCACCTCCAAGACCAGGCACGGAACTCGCTATCAAAATATGGAGGGGACAGGGGGGACACAATTTTTTGGCGGCCGCACACACGTGCGCACACTCACACACACATACGCGAGGCTTCGGAGGCTCAATCCAGCGCTAAATGCAGCTCAAATTTGCCTGTCTCACCGGGTTAACTGCAGCCCTGACTGGACAGATGAGATACCAGCGCTGCTTCTCTGCGCTGGCCATATTTCCCGCAAGCCCAGGCAGGTTCACCTGGCGGGACAGGCAGAGTTGAGCTGGGTTTAGCGCTGCTTCTCTGCGCTGGCTGTGGGCCTGGGGGCACAGCTCGCGTCTGACTCCCGACCTCTCTGGCCATCCGTGGGGGGGGGGGGGGGGGCACTCAGATGGGCCAGGATATCGCCGGAGACCCGACCGGGATCGAACCTGCCTGCAGATGAGGCAGAGGTCTGTGACACGTCTCCCTCCTCCAATCACTGTGCTCTATCCTCAGTCCCACTCCTCCCTCCTCCAATCATCGCCCGTCCCCATTGCCTGCTGACTGATGTCTCTCTCCTCCAATCGGCGCCCTCGATCAGCAGTCCCACCTCCACTGTCTCGCGGAAAGCAGAGATTTTAAAATCGGGATGACAAAAACTTGGGGGGGATGTCCCCACCTCTCAAAACATGGGGGGGACGTGTCCCCTCTGGCCTCCCCGGGTTTTCCGCCCCTGTCCAAGACCACCTCCAGTGAATCCAACTGCACCACCAGGACAGAGCCAGCCTTCCTGATGAGCTTGTTAATTTTGTAGCAGCCCTCGGCCTTCACCTTGTTACCCCAGCACACGACAGCATCTTGCAGCAGATATTGAACGAGTGGAGCCTCCTCAGAAAGTACAGACGGCTCTGTCCCATCTTATACAGTGCCTCAGTGTTCCTAGACCAGACCAGTTTACTGTCCAGGTAATCTCCAAGGTACTTGTTCTCCTTGGTAAACTGCACATCCACACCCTAGATGGAGACAGGGGTGTTCCTCGCCTCCTAAAGTCCACCATTAACTCCTTAGTCTTGTCGGTGTTGAGCTGCCGGTGATTCATCCCACACCACTCAACAAAGTAATGGACTTTTAAGCTAACTTCTTTACTCTAAAGAATCTAACTTCTTTACTCTGAGGGGAACAGTGATATTGTCCCTGGTCTCTCTACTTGACTGAAGAAGCTAGAATCAATGTTAGATATATTTTTGGTGCCAGAAATCCTCAGATCTTTGTAGATTGCAACATCCATTCAACCCAATTTACCTGGTTAGACAAGGTCAAGGAATCAATTCAAAATAGAGACACAGGTTGCTGGAATCTGGAGCGCAAACAAACTGCTGCAGGAACTCTGTGAATTGAGCAGCATCTGTGGGGGAAAGGAATTGTCTACATTTTGGGTGGAGGCCCTGCATCAGGATCAAGAGGCAAGAGGGAATATAGGTAGCGTAATATGGAAAGGGGGAGGTGTGAGACAGGAGTCAGTAGGTGATAGGTGAAAAATTATAGGTAAATGTTAACTCAAATTTCACAGTACCTTAATTGGTACATGTGATAATAAACTGACTTTGAAACCTTGAAATGGAAGAGGGTGGCTGTTGTTAGGCAGAGGCAGGTGGGTGATAGGTGGAAGCATCATGATGAACTAAAAGGCAGATGGAGCCACCTGTGCCGGGGCGGAAATCACTTCTAAAGCATGGAGGGGACACAATGAGGCCTGACATCGAGGACAGGCGCCGGCAAAGCCCCTAACCCGAAATCATCCGGCCCGCAGGCGTATTTTTTTTCAATTCATTTTTGCGACCTGGGAACTGTAGCCAGTCCCGGGGCACGCAGAGACCTGGGTGCTACAGCCAGACCTGGAGCAAGCGAGCAGACCTGGGCACTACAGCCAAACCTGCCAGCCAACCTGGGAACTACAGCCAGTCCCAGGGCACGCAGGCTACCTGGGCGCTACAGCCAGTTCCGAGGCAGGCGAGCCGACCTTGGAACTGCAGCTAGTCCCGAGTCCAGATTCTAGGAGCTGGCGGCCTCCAACTGGAATCAACCTTGAGGGCTCCGGTCGCGGAGCCTGTGTGTGGACTTGCCATCACGGAGCTGGCTGACTTTGGAGGCTGTGGTGGCGTTGCTGCTGCGACTCGACTTCGGAGGCTTCGGTTTTGCTGCAACGTTTCACAAAACATGTCTGGCTGTACCGGCCAGGTCGCCTGCGTGCCCTGGGACTGGCTGTAGTTCCCAGGTTGGCTGGCAGGTTTGGCTGTAGTGCCCAGGTCAGCTCACTTGCCTCAGGTTTGGCTGTAGCGCCCAGGTTGCCTGTGTGCCTCGGGACTGGCTGTAGCGCTGATGTCAGCTTGCCTGGGGGGGATTGTCCCCCACCTTTCAAAACATGCGGGGGGGCAGCCCCAGGATTTCCGCCCATGTGGGTGGGGGGGGGTGCGAAGGTGGAGAGTTAACTAGTGGGCGATATCAAGATTGCAAAGGCTACCAGTGTTGGAATCAATTAACAATATGATAATGGGGAATGGGATAATCTTCTGGAAGATTAGAGTGCATGGAATCCAAGGGGAGCTAGCCAACTGGATTAAAAAGTAGTTTGGAGAAAGGAGTCAAATGATAATCGTGGAGGGTTGCTTTTCTGATTGGAGGTGCATGACCAGAGGCATGTTACAGGGATTGGTATGGGGTCCACTGGTTTTCATCATCTAAACAATATGAATGACAATGTAGTTCACATTGTTAATAAAGCTGGTGGACACGAACATTGGTGGTATAGTGGACAATAAGGAGGGATATCTAAGTTTACAACAGGATATAGATCAGTAGGGAAGATGGGCCAAGGAATGGCAAGTGGGATTTAACTTTGACAAGTTTGAGGCGTTACACTTTGTTATGTCAACCAGGTTTGAGCATTCCGCAACAGCAATGTCTCACTGAATGTCCATAAAACAAATGGCTTAATCATTGATTTTAGAGAGGGATAGGAGGGGGACCATATGTCAGTTTTCATTAGGGGATTGGCTGTGGAGAGGCTACAAATTCCTGAGTGATAATATCCCAGATTATCTCTTCTGGCCCCAGCACGTAGATGTAATCACAAAAAAGAATGCACAATCACCTCTAATTTCTTGGAAGAGTGCAGTGACACAACTGGTTGAGCAGCTGCTTCATGACGCCAGGGACCTTGGTTCGATCCTGACCTCGGTGCTGGTTGTGTGGAGTTTAGTTTAGTTTATTATTGTCCCATGTACCAAGATAGAGTGAAAAGCTTTTGTTTACAAGCTATCCAGTAAAAAAAAAGACTGAACATGAATACAATCAAGCCATCCATTTGCAAAGATAAAGGATAAAGGGTACAATGTGTAATGCAAAGATATAACATTGAAGTCTGCATGTTTTCCCTGTGACCTCATGGGTTTCCTCTGGGTCCTCCAGATTTCTCCCATATCCCAAAACTGTGCAGGCTTGTTGTTTAACTGGCTGCCACATATTGCCCTTGGTGTGTAACGAATGTATGCAACAGTGGGATAAAATAGAACTGGTGTGAACAGGTGATCGATGGTTGACGTGGACTTGATGGGCCAAACGACCTGTTTCCATGCTGTATTTTCAACCCAATCCTATCTCAGCAATGGAACACTACGGACCTCCTCTTGCACTATTGTGGAATTTTTGAACTAGTGACTTATTTTTCCATAGTTTTGCATGATTTATATATATATTTGTTTTGTACTTTGTCTGAATCTGTGTGCCGATAATGCTGCTGTAAGCAAAATTCTTGTACTTGTAGCTCACTGTAGTCTCGCTAATGACAATATTGACTAATGACAATAAGCTTGACTGGAAGCAACAATCAGCAGGATGAACTCAGTGGGTTGAACAGCATCTATGGGGCAAACAGCATCTATGGGGCAAAAGGAATAAACAAAATGTTGTCCCTCCCGCCAACAAAGATGCTGCTCGACCCATCAAGAAAGTTGCTATTCGACCCATGAAGTCCCTCCTGCTGGATTGTTCATTAATGCTTGATGAATCTGCCTACTTCTAACTTTACTGCCTATTTGCTTGATTTCTTAATTATTTGCCTCAGGTAACAAAAGCTGACATAAGAAATCATCCTCTTTCATTTCAAAGTGTGAAACAGAAAGATGTTTGTTTTTATTTAAACTATCGTCCATGCTATTATCACCCCCCAGCTTTTAGCTTCCTCAAGCCAAAATCCACGTACATCTTTACTTCTAATTTTCATTATCCTATTTTTCAACTCTGTCTTGACTCAAAATCAAGGGTATGAGTTGGTTCCTCAATAATTCATCTGGATGTTTTAATCTTAAATCATGTTATGATGCAGTGTGCAGGCTTGGAAGTGTTGACTACTCCGAAATTTGCTGCAGCAAGCTCTCTGCAGTAAAACAAGTCTGTGCTGCAGATGTGGATAAGATAATAAGCACCATCAGGTTTTGGGGGTAGAAGCAAAGAAGCACAGTGAAGATTAGCCTTGAGATGAGGACATAGGGTCGTGCTGACACAGTTCTGTGAACTCTCCTATTGTAAACCACCCAGTGCATCAAATAAACCAGCCTCTCCCATCAACACCAACTGCATTTTACATTGCCTAGGGAAAAGAACCAAAAGAAGGGTCTCGACCCGAAACGTCACCGATTACTTCTCTCCAGAGATGCTACCTGTCCTGCTGGGTTACTCCAGCATTTTGTGTCTATTTTCAGTTTAAACCAGCATCTGCAGTTCAAGGACTGTTACGATCCATTAATTCTCTCCTTCCCCTATCCTATTGGGCAGAAGACGCAAAAATGTGAAAGTATGTTTCACCAGATTCAGGAACAACACCTTCCCTGCTATCAGACTATTTAATGGACCTTTCCGAGACTATAGGTGTATCTTGCATTTTTTTCTATCTCCATTTTCTCTGCAGCTGTAACATTTTCTGCTGCACTTGGTTTAATTTTCTCTTTGCACAACCTATTGTACTCATGAATGACATGATTTGCTTGGATAGCACAGATAACAACATTTTTTAATGTTATCTCACGACGCAAGACAATAGTAAACCAAAACTAATACCAATACCAATACCACTAAAGATTAAAAAGAGAGGCAAAGTTCTGGAGTAACTCAGCAGGTCAGAGAATATCTATGGAAGAAATGGATAAGCGACATTTCGGGTTGGGACGTTTCTTACCAATTGTCTGAATTAGTCTGATAGAAACATAGAAAAGGAGTAGGCCATTCGGCCCTTCGAGCCTGCACCGCCATTCAATATGATCATGGATGATCATCCAACTCAGTATCCTGTACCTGCCTTCTCTCCATACCCCCTGATCCCTTTAGCCACAAGGGCCACATCGAACTCCCTCTTAAATATAGCCAATGAACTGGCCTCAACTACCTTCTGTGGCAGAGAGTTCCAGAGATTCACCACTCTCTGTGTGAAAAATGTTTTTCTCATCTCGGTCCTAAAGGATTTCCCCTTTATCCTTAAACTGTGACCCCTTGTCCAGGACTTCCCCAACATCGGGAACAATCTTCCTGCATCTAGCCTGTCCAACCCCTTAAGAATTTTGTAAGTTTCTATAAGATCCCCCCTCAATCTTCTAAATTCTAGCGAGTACAAGCCGAGTCTATCCAGTCTTTCTTCATATGAAAGTCCTGACATCCCAGGAATCAGTCTGGTGAACCTTCTCTGTACTCCCTCTATGGCAAGAATGTCTTTCCTCAGATTTGGAGACCAAAACTGTACGCAATACTCCAGGTGTGATCTCACCAAGACCCTGTACAACTGCAGTAGAATCTCCCTGCTCCTATACTCAAATCCTTTTGCTATGAATGCTAACATACCATTCGCTTTCTTCACTGCCTGCTGCACCTGCATGCCTACTTTCAATGACTGGTGTACCATGACACCCAGGTCTCGTTGCATCTCCCCTTTTCCTAATTGGCCACCATTTAGATAATAGTCTACTTTCCTGTTTTTGCCACCAAAGTGGGAAACCTCACATTTATCCACATTATACTGCATCTGCCATGCATTTGCCCACTCACCCAGCCTATCCAGGTCACCTTGCAGTCTCCTAGCATCCTCCTCACAGCTAACACTGCCCCCCAGCTTCGTGTCATCCGCAAACTTGGAGATGTTGCATTCAATTCCCTCGTCAGGAAAGTAGACTATTACCTGAATGGTGGCCGATTAGGAAAAGGAGAGATGCAACGAGACCTGGATGTCATTGTACACCAATCATTAAAAGTAGGCATGCAGGTGCAGCAGGCAGTGAAGAAAGCGAATGGTATGTTAGCATTCATAGCAAAAGGATTTGAGTATAGGAGCAGGGAGGTTCTACTGCAGTTGTACACGGTCTTGGTGTGACCATACCTGGAGTATTGCGTTCAGTTTTGGTCTCCTAATCTGAGGAAATACATTCTTGCCATAAAGGGAGTACAGAGAAGGTTCACCAGACTGAGTCCTGGGATGTCAGGACTTTCATATGAAGAAAGACTGGATAGACTCGGCTTGTACTCGCTAGAATTTAGAAGATTGAGGGGGGATCTTATAGAAACTCAGCAGCGGCAGCGGAGACCTGACTCGGCACAGAAGCTGTGGCGGCAGCAGCGGCAGCGGAGACCCGGCTCGGCCCTGGAGCGGTGGCGGCGGCAGCAGCGGCAGCGGAGACCCGGCTCGGCACAGAAGCTGTGGCGGCAGCAGCGGCAGCGGAGACCCGGCTCGGCCCTGGAGCTGTAGGAGCAACAGCAGCGGCAGCGGAGACCCGGCTCGGCCCTGGAGCTGTAGCAGCAACAGCAGCGGCAGCGGAGACCTGACTCGGCCCTGGAGCTGTAGCAGCAACAGCAGCGGCAGCGGAGACCCGGCTCGGCACAGAAGCTGCGGTGGCGGCAGCAGCAGCAGCAGCGGCGGAGACCCGACTCGGCCCTGGAGTTGCGGCGGAGGCAGCAACCACCCGCGGAGTTTGAACCGTCGCCTCGGTGCAGAGGGAGAACAAAGGGGGAAGAGACAGAGACTTTAAGATTTTGCCTTCCACCACAGTGAGGAGGTGTTTGGTGAACAAAATTCTTAATGGGTTGGACAGGCTAGATGCAGGAAGATTGTTCCCGATGTTGGGGAAGTCCAGAACAAGGGGTCACAGTTTAAGGATAAGGGAGAAATCTTTTAGGACCGAGATGAGGAAAACATTTTTCACACAGAGAGTGGTGAATCTCTGGAATTTTCCGCAACAGAAGGTGGTTGAGGCCAGTTCATTGGATATATTTAAGAGGGAGTTAGATGTGGCCCTTGTGGCTAAAAGGATCAGCGGGTATGGAGAGAAGGCAGGTACAGGATAATGAGTTGGATGATCAGCCATGATCATATTGAATGGCAGTGCAGGCTCGAAGGGCAGACTGGCCTGATCCTGCACCTATTTTCTATGTTTCTATGTTTCTACTCTTTGCTTCCTGTTTGCCAGCCAGTTCTTTATCCACATCAATACTGAACCCCCAATACCGTGTGCTTTAAGTTTGTATACTAATATTTTATGTGGGTCCTTGATGGATCCCGGTCCAAAACGTTGCCTATCTATGTCTTCCAGGGATGCAGCCTGGCCCACTGAGTTACTCCAGCACCTGTTTTTGTTTAATCCACTAACTGCAATTCCTCATGCCCACTAAAGATTTAGCTCCAATAATCCTTAGTTTTGAGTATTTCTGTTCAGAACGTCAATGGATGTCCTAAGTGAAAATGTGGGGGGTTGAAGGGTGGGGTGGGGGTTATATTTCCATAACCCTGATTGAGAATGGTTAAATGGTGAATTTTTATGGTCCACTACGTCCAAATCACAGATTGCTGAACAAAAAAAACTGTGATCATAGAGGTCATGAATTCATGTGGAGACTAGGTTAAAACTCTGCAAGTCAACGCTGAGAGGCGTTCCTCCTGTGAATTGATTCAGAGGGACTGGATGGAAATCTTACAGGGAAGACAGTCACTGCGGAATTAAGAGGTCATCCACACACTTTCCTGACTGCACGTTGGAACCACAAGAGCCTCTCCACCTTCTGGCACAGTGGCGCAGCAGGACATTGCTGCCTTACAATGCCAGAGACCCGGGTTCGATCCTGACTATGAGTGCTGTCTGGAGTGTGCAAGTTCTCCCTGTTGGTTTTCCTGGGGTGCTTCGGTTTCCTTCCACATTCCAAAGATGTACAGGTTTGTAGGTTAAGTGGCTTCAGTAAAGATCGTAACTTGTCTCCATTGTGTAGGATAGTGCTAGTGTACATGCATCGCTGGTCGGCATGCACTCGATGGGCCGAATAGTCTCTTTCCGTGCTGCATCTCTAAAGCTAACAAAACTAAAGCAAGTACAGTCATCAAAAAGTGCTACGAGGTACCTAAGTGATAAATGGCCCGCATGGGTTGAATATGCTCAAGCCCTGCTGACTGAAATATTGGGAAGAGACAAAGAAAGTACTGACTAAATGAGCTCCTAAACTTAGTCAGATGACTGCAATAGCCAGTGGGTATGGGGGAAATAAATTGTGATTTCAAAGTTAAAGAAGGAGTTACAGTGGAAACAACAAAACAAGAAATAAGTAAGATCTGCGGGAAGTAGCAAAGGAGGAACAAATGATTCAGCTGCAGTCTCTACCTTGGCTGTCTGTACCTGGTACAGGTATCTTGGGTGTACCTGGTACCAAGTAGGTTATACCTGTACCTGACAATTTTACATGCAGCTTTTTAGGAAAAGAAAAAAGCAGCCATGGGATGCAAAGCTGCGAATCAGGAACTACAGTGGTCACAGAAAAATGCAGAAGACTTCTGATCATGGACTCCATCTACACTTCGCACTACCTCGGAAAAGCGGCCAAAATATCACTTTTCATTAGCTAGAGTGCAGTTCATCAGCTACAGTGCGGTCCTAACCGCCTATCTACCACATTGGTGACCTTAGAACTATCTGTTATTGGACTTCATACTGCACTAAATGTTTTAGAAACATAGAGACATAGAAAATAGGTGCAGGAGTAGGTCATTCAGCCCTTTGAGCCAATACCGCCATTCAATATGATCATGGCTGATCATCCCAAATCAGTACCACGTTCCTGCTTTAACCCTGTATCCTTTATCTGTGCACTGAGGATGGCCTGATTGTAATCATCTATAGTCTTTTTGACTGGATAGCATGCAACAAAAGTTTTTCACTGTACCTTTGTACTAGTGACAATAATAAACTAAGTAAACATAATCAAAGAATTGTCCCACTGGTCATTCCTCTTCTCCCTGCTCCCTTATGGCAGAACGTACAGAAACCTGAAACCGTGCACCACCAGAATCAGGAACAGCATCTTCCCCTCTGTTATCAGGCTGAATGGTTCTTCGATAAGTTCGGATACTGTCCAATTCACCTCTAATCCACTGCAGACTATGTCTATGAAACCGATGTAATGCAAAGATGAGAACTATATTCTAGTATCTTCCCTTTTGCTCTATCTACTATACTTGAGTCAAACTTGATTGTGCAGCTCAGTTTAAAGGGGTTTGACGTCCAACTTTGGGGCTGCTGGGGTAGATAGAGGGGATGGTAAAGTAGATTGGGGAGAATTGGATGAAGTAGCGAGGAGGTATGGGGAAAGACAGTGAGAGAGCCAGTGTAATATTTGGAATTTCTACGCCCTGGAGTGAAACTCAGGACCTAACACCATCCACAGCTATCGAGTCTGCTCCTGTGAACAAATCTACCACACACAGACCCCAGAACACAGGCAAACCAGGTGGACATTACATACATTGCACTGTTTACAGTGGCACAGCTGTGAAATAAAGAAGGACAGCCCAATCTTTGAACACTCCATCAACCCCCACGAGTTCTTTGAATGGGTGTCCACCAGCAGAAGGACCTGCTTAGGTTCTATGAAATAGAGGAGACAATTCTCCTGCAGATGTGTCTGAGCCCCATGGTATTCCGTGTAGAATTCTTCAGTTTGAAACATTTTCCAAATCAGACTTTGTAGAATTCAATTATTTCTCTCAACCATGCCACTTGACTGCGAGTGGCACGCAGTGTGGAATTTCAGGCTTCTGCCCAATCAGGACGCTACCTTCTGCGTGACCTAGGCATTGAAATGGGTGGCTTGATCTCAGCATTACCCAAGCTGCAGAATACTGGGGGAAGGAGCAGCAGCACATGAAGGAGGCTGTATTGATGGTGGTGGGAAGTGATAGATTCAAGATTCAAGATTCAAGAGTTTATTGTCATGTGTCCCTGATAGGACAATGAAATTCTTGCTTTGCTTCAGCACAACATAACATAGTAGGCATGACTACAGAACAGATCAGTGTGTCCATATACTATTATATAAACATATACACACATGAATAAATATACTGATAAAGTGGAAATAAACAGATAATGGGCTATTAATGTTCAGAGTTTCGTCCGAGCCAAGTTTAATAGCCTGATGGCTGTGGGGAAGTAGCTATTCCTGAACCTGGTCATTGAGACTGGATCCAACGGATGGTTTGAGCAAATGCATTCAGAAAAAAGGTTTAATTCTCAAGGATATCATGGGCCAAAACTAAACAGACAAACTCCCTCACCCGCTGAGTTTCTCCAGCATTTATGTCTACCTTCGATTTTCCAGCATCTACAGTTCCTTCCTAGACAAACACAATATACTGGAGTAATTCAGCAGATCAGGCATCATCTATGGAGAAAAGGAATAGGTTATGTTTTGTGTCGGAATCATTCTTCAGACTCAAGGGTTTCGACCCGAAACGTCTCTTATTCCTTTTCTCCAGAGATGCCGCATGACCCGCTGAGTTTCTCCTGCATTTGGTGTCTATCTTCGGTATAAACCAGCATCTGCAGTTCCTTCCTAAACAGACAAAACTGATTTGAATTTAAGCAACAGCACTGGACTCATACTTTAGTCGCACTTTAGTCGAACTTTAGTCGCACTTTAGTCTCTCTGAAAAGTCCCAAAAATCGTGATAATTTTGACACAAAGTGCAGGAGTAACTCAGTGAGTCAGGCAGCCACTCCGGAGAATATGGATAGACAATGTTTTGGGTTGGGACCCTTCATCAGACTGTTTATGATATGGGGATGGGGGTGGAGAGAAGGCTGGAAGAGAGATGCAGGCAAGTGATGGTGAATACAGGTGGGGGAGGGGGAGGGAGAGGGGGTTTGATTGGTTAAACAAATGGATTAAAAAGACTAAAAGTGTGAGATAAGGATAGAGGAAGCTTGAAATGTGAAAGAATATAGGTGGAAGGCGACAGGGGAAAGGGAGAAACGGGTGGGCATTCAGGTGGGGCACAGAGAAGAGAGGGGGATAAAAGGAGGAGCTGGGTGGTGTCTGCAAGTTTCCTCAAATTGGATAATTTAATGTCCATACCACTGGGTTGTAAAGTATTTAAGTGGAATGTGAGATCCAGTTCCTCCAGTTTGCATGCTGCCTCATGATCATAATGAATGGCGGTGCTGGCTCAAAGAGTGATCCAAGGAGTACACACAGGAAGCTTTGTGGAAAGCAGAAAGGGGTGGGGGGTGGGATAATTGTTACCCACACTGAGTCATGGATTTTGCAATGAAGGATATGAATGTGGGAAAACAAAATGCTGGAATAATGTTTTTAATTGGAGAAGGAACAACTAGAATGGTTCCCCTCTGAGAAAATACCAAGGGCATTGTGAGGAGGATTAATGGTCAGGTTACAGAGCAGCAGATAGATTGAAGAACGCCAGTGCGGTTCCCTATCCACTGCGTTAACTGTGAGTCATTCCCAGAAACGTCCAACAAACAGGTTTTATAATCTGAATTCCGAGTCCCATCAGAGTTTGAAATGTGAGAAACCCTGGAGATTTAGTTACCCTGGAGTTGTCACTCTTCAAACTGGTTGAATGTTTACTTTCGCATGATTAATAGCTTTCAGCTTTGTCTTAAAGTCTCAAAGTTTAAAGGCTTCATTCAAGTTTGCATGAATGTAGTTTAAAAATGTATATTAGACTGTTTAACCTATTTTGAATGTCATGCACTGTTATGAATGATCTGAGTTTTAAAATGTTGTATGAGGTGTGGCAATTTGTAAATTAATTTTTATTTGCAAAGAGAAAGAGAAAGATAAAGAGAGAGAGAGAGAAAGAGAGAGACAGAGAAAGAGAGAGAGAGAGAGAAAGAGAGAGAAAGAGAGAGAGAGTATGAATGAATGATGTCAGTGCAAAGGCAATGTTTTTACAACATTTTATCATCTTTCAAGCAGTCACATCCTTTTCCATCAGGAGCATAAGGTTAATTCAAGACTCTCCCAATAAACAATGTCTGTTAAATCTATATGGAATGTAATGAGTGGAGTCGTACACACATCAAAATACAACACATATTTATTAAAGTCCACTTACAGCATTGGTCTGCAGGACGTTACAGTACCTAACAGCTACTCAGACTGAATTATGTTAGCAAGCTCTTGGTAATATTAATCGCATATTAGGCGGAGCAACTACTAACAAGCACTACAATTGGTTAGTAGGAAATAACCAATCTACATCTTTCCTTGCAGAACCAAAATAAAGCATAGATACGTGAAAACATGGTGGCCAAACAATATAGTAGCCGGAACGTTAATAAAGCATATGGGGAAGTATAGATAGTTACACAAAATCACCGTATCTAATGGGTGGCCTGCTGACCCATCCAGCACGTGTGCGGTACAAAATCCGCATCTCCTCCTTTCACCAGTGAAGTGACTGGGAAGGGAACCGGGGAAATGACCGGGGACCCGCTGGGTGGAGGTGGTGAAATAGGCGAGCTAGGCGCTGAACGCCGTGGGGGACATAGTCTCTGGTAGTGGAGCAGCCGGACCGGTAGTGGGAGGGTTTACAAAACGATCTCTAAATTGTATAGTGATGAGTTGGAAGGACTTTAACGCTTGAGATTAGGAACTAACATGAGATCTGGCTTAGAAGTATTTAAAATCTGATTATTAACTTGGTATTTTTATTGTCTCATCCCCAGACAGGCAACCAAAGATGGGAAGGATTATGCAAAAAACATCAGGGAAGGATGGAACTTGGGAAGATCTGGTCAAATGGAGGAATATTCAGGGAACATGAGAGTTGGCATTGAAATAGTAAGAGAGGAAATGTGAATAGCAGAACTCCCCTTCGAGAAACCAAAGTTAACTACCTAAGAAAGAGTTACTTGAGGAGAAGTCTTATTGAATTAGAAGAAATACTAAGGGAATGGGTACTGGTGTCAGTCGATGTATTTGACCGGTGAATCTAAATGTGTCTAACCCTTGATAGTAAAGTTGCTTCTATTATCAAGGCGTAAAGAAATTGTCCTAGATTCGGCATTCTTAATTGGCTTTATAATAAAATTGACAACATATGGAAATTAATTGATTACATTTGAACAGCTGGGAATTCCACAGGAATTGGAATGGAATTGTGATATCGACCACAAGCTGTGGAATTAAGAGGGTGAGACGGACCCCAAGACTTAAAATATTAAATTGAAGGCTGAGACTGAATTTGGTTGAATTGAAACATTCCTCATGGTTTGCTTTAAATAAGAGTCACGCCTGTAGGGAAATCTGGACTGAACCCAGCTGAAATTTATATGAGAAACCATCATCAGATATACATTGAAGAACATTGTGTGAATACAGAGAGGACTGATTAGTGTTGATCCTAGTAGGGGAAAGATTATACAGTATAGAATAGTGATAGTAAATAGCAAAGTGTATGCTCACAGAATAGTAATAGTACAGTTGATGAATATATGGAAGAGCATTCGTGCATGAATGGTAACTTGCCTCCTCACAAGCTTTTCAGGAATTTTAGGTTCAACCATGGATGGAGTACAGAGGGATTGACAACGCAGATAGAGGGGATTCGTGCCCACAGAAACTTGGGAGGTGAAGACTCATCAGACGGAAATTGTGAAGCTACACCTACGAAAACTCGTGAAACTTGATGAGATTCTGGGAAGAGACATCATCATCATCATCTTGTTGTTGTTAATAGACTGATAATGCAATAGTCACCCATGTATATCTGATTATCTGATTATTAGGTTATCATAAATGATGGTTTATCATATATGATAAAAGGAAGGAATGTCAGTCCTGGCTAAATTGGGGCAGCCATGGTATTAAAATTGAGGAAAGGCTTGTGTGCTGCTAGGCCATTTTGGTCAAGTTAAATGTGCCTTTGCAGAACTGAGATAAGCTGCTGAATGGTGCCAGTTTGTCTGTGGCCCAGATAAGAGCTGCAGATAAAGAATGGGACATCTGCAGCAGTCTTACGATAAGGTGTAAAATGCATAGAATTGATTGGGTCAATGCAAACCAGATAAACATTGTTTAAATAATTTTGCAAAGCCTTATTTGGATAGTTGTTGATTGGTTAAAATGTTAAGCTTTGTCTGGGTTGTCTGAATCCCAAGGCACATGTTGCATTATTCATCTATATTAGCTTCTTTCTAGAAGCTTCTTTCAAACACAATGTATTCAAGATTTCAATACATGTATTCTGTATTCAAAGGTGCACTTTCTGTGCACCTTTGTGCCTTAAGAAGGAACTCAACCAATAACACGTTTTGTATTAACCTTGAAATGCCGGGCAGAATAAGAAACACCAAACTGTGTTAGATTTATAAATAGGGCAAATTTACAATATTACAATAGAGTTTACTGTGGAAGTCAAATTACAATCGAGGTTATGGAGGAAGTAAAGAAAGTTTTGGATAACTATTTCTAAAACTATATGACTGAAATTGGTCCCTGGCCCAAGGATTTGCAATAAATTAAGCAACAAGTAGTCAAAGCCCACCATACAATCATCAACATTCAGTAACATGGAGAGCTTGGGAAGGTTGTTAAAGAAATTACGGATATCAGATGGTGGGACGATATTTGCACTGGGATACAATTGATGCTATTTAACCCGTAGGTGAGGATAGCCTCTCATGTGGTTATCATTGCAATGTTTCCAGCTTCAATATATCAAATATCTTCTATAATCCAGGAGCAGAAAGTTGGAAACAGTGCCCAGTCCATCATCAGCTCTGACCTCCCTACCATTGAGGGGATCTATCGCAGTCACTGCCTCAAAAAGGCTGCCAGCATCATCAAGGACCCACACCATCCTGGCCACACACTCATCTTTCCGCTGCCATCAGGTAGAAGGTACAGGAACCTGTTTATTGATGTGTGTATATATATATATATATATATATATATATATATATATACTAGACTAAGTGGGACCCGTTGGGTCCCATGTTCACACGGGAGGGCTGGTCCCCCGACGCAATATTCCACCTCCCCACTAATTCCAATATTGGTGGCCAGTAGGGGGGCTTTCTGGAGTGCTGGTATGGGTTCTTGGGGTGGCAGCTCAGTCCCTCAAGCCTGATCTGCTGGCAGCTCACTCATGGCTGGTGGGCTGGCAGTTGACTCATGACTATTCCTTGAAATTCCTTTTCAAGCAGGGTGCAAGGCCACCAAATTCAAATCCATGTTTCCTACCATTTCAAGCAGGGTGCAAGGCCACCAAATTCTACGTGGCAATTTCTTACCAACTTTGAGCAGGGTAGCAAGGCCACCGAAATTCAAGTGCAGTTTCCTACCACTTCAAGCAGGGTGCCAAGGCCACCGAATTCCAAGTGCAGTTTCCTACCACTTCAAGCAGGGTGCAAGGCCAGCGAATTCAAGTGCAGTTTCCATACCACTTCAAGCAGGGATGCCAAGGCCACCATGAATTCAAGTGCAGTTTCATTAGCCACTTCAAGCAGGGATGCAAGGACCACTGAATTCAAGTGCAGTTTCATACCACTTCAAGCTGGATCCAAGGCTACCAAATTCAAGTGCAGTTTCATACCACTTTCAGCAGGGTGCAAGGCCACCAAATTCAGTGCAGTTTCATACCACTTCAAGCAGGATGCAATGCCGCCAAATTCAAGTGCAGTTTCATTCCACTTCAAGCAGGGTGCAAGGCCACCAAATTCAAGTGCAGTTTTATTCCATTTCAAGCAGGGTGCAAGGCCACTAAATTCAAATGCAGCTTCATACCATTTCATGCAGGGTGAAACCACCATAAAACCACACAAAACACCAAACTCACACTTCAGTAGACATTCAGTGTGTTCACTTGATTCACAGCTCAGACAGAGTCGTGACCTCTCCCTCCCCCATCATGCAGAGACTGAGCCACACCCCCACTTCCGGGTTGTATAACCCCTCCCCCCCCCCCCCCCACCGGAAAAGGTGTGGCTTTCATGGAGTGATTGACAGGAGAGAGATTCTCAACATTTAAAAAAAAACTAATAACTATTTTATTTTTCATTGATGGGAAGAATTCTCTGCACCTGCTCAGCGGAGGGGGACTGAGTAAGATGGCTAAAAATCACAGCCGTAAGTGGTAGCGTTTTATCTAAAATCAATATACAGTGCAAACAGGAAGTAAGTGCATTTGCAGTAGTGCCTTTTAACTTCAAGCCAAAGCACCCAAGCCACCATTTGCAGTAAATAGTGCCTTTCAACTGCATGCCACCATTTGCAGTTAGTGGTGCCTTCCAACTTCAAGCCAATGCACCCACGCCACCATTTGCAGTAAGTAATGCCTTTTAACTTCAAGCCATTAATTCCAAGCCACCATTTGCAGTAAGTAGTGCCTTCCAACTTCAAGCCAAAACAACCAAGCCACCATTTGCAGTAATAGTGCCTTTCAACTTCATGCTACCATTAGCAGTAAATAGTGCCTTTCAACTTCAAGCCAATGCACCTAAGCCACCATTTGCAGTAAGTAGTGCCTGTCAACCTCATGCCACCATTTGCAGTAAGTAGTGCTTTTCAACTTCAAGCCAAAGCACCCAAACCACCATTTGCAGTAAGTAGTGCCTTTTCTACTTCAAGCCAAAGCTTCCAAGCCACCATTTGCAGTAAGTAGTACCTTTCAACTTCAAACCAAAGCTCCCAAGCCGCCATTTGCAGTAAGTAGTGCCTTTCAACTTCAAACCAAAGCTCCCAAGCCACCATTTGCAGTAAGTAGTGCCTTTCAACTTCAAGCCACAATTTGCAGTAAGTAGTGCCTTTCAACTTCAAGCCAAAGCAACCAAGCAACCATTTGCAGTAAGTAGTGCCTTTCAACTTCATATCACCAGTTGCAGTAAGTGGTGTCTTTCAACTTCAAGCCACACCCAAGCCACCATTTGCAGTAAGTAGTGCTTTTCAACTTCAAGCCAAAGCAACCAAGCCACCATTTGCAGTAATAGTGCCTTTCAACTTCAAGCCAAAGCTCCCAAGCCACGATTTGCAGTAAGCAATGCCTTTCCACTTCAAACCAAAGCTCCCAAGCCACCATTTGCAGTAAGTAGTGCTTTCAACTTCAAGCCAAAGCACCCAAGCCACCATTTGCAGTAAGTAGTGCCTTTCAACTTCATGCCACCATTTGCAGTAAGTAATGCCCTTCAACTTCAAGCCATTGGACCCAAGCCACCATTTACAGTAAGTACTGCCTTTCAACTGCAAGCCAAAGCACCCAAGCCACCATTTGCAGTAAGTAGTGCCTTTCAACTTCATGCCACCATTTGCGGTAAGTGGTGTCTTTCAACTTCAAGCCACACCCAAGCCACCATTTGCAGTAAGTAGTGCCTTTCAACTTCAAGTCAAAGCTCCCAAGCCACCGTTTGCAGTAAGTAGTGCCTTTCAACTTCAAGCCAAAGCAACCAAGCCACCATTTGCAGTAAGTAGTACCTTTCAACTTCAAACCAAAGCTCCCAAGCCGCCATTTGCAGTAAGTAGTGCCTTTCAACTTCAAACCAAAGCTCCCAAGCCACCATTTGCAGTAAGTAGTGCCTTTCAACTTCAAGCCACAATTTGCAGTAAGTAGTGCCTTTCAACTTCAAGCCAAAGCAACCAAGCAACCATTTGCAGTAAGTAGTGCCTTTCAACTTCATATCACCAGTTGCAGTAAGTGGTGTCTTTCAACTTCAAGCCACAATTTGCAGTAAGTAATGCCTTTCAACTTCAAGCCATTGGACCCAAGCCACCATTTGCAGTAAGTAGTGCCTTTCAACTTCAAGTCAAAGCTCCCAAGCCACCGTTTGCAGTAAGTAGTGCCTTTCAACTTCAAGCCACAATTTGCAGTAAGTAATGCCTTTCAACTTCAAGCCATTGGACCCAAGCCACCATTTACAGTAAGTACTGCCTTTCAACTGCAAGCCAAAGCACCCAAGCCACCATTTGCAGTAAGTAGTGCCTTTCAACTTCATGCCACCATTTGCGGTAAGTGGTGTCTTTCAACTTCAAGCCACACCCAAGCCACCATTTGCAGTAAGTAGTGCCTTTCAACTTCAAGTCAAAGCTCCCAAGCCACCGTTTGCAGTAAGTAGTGCCTTTCAACTTCAAGCCAAAGTAACCAAGCCACCATTTGCAGTAAGTAGTGCCTTTCAACTTCATGCCACCATTTGCAGTAAGTGGTGTCTTTCAACTTCAAGCCACACCCAAGCCACACCCAAGCCACCATTTGCAGTAAGTAGTGCCTTTCAACTTCAAGCCAAAGCAACCAAGCCACCATTTGCAGTAATAGTGCCTTTCAACTTCAAATCAAAGCTCCCAAGCCAACATTTTCAGTAAGTAGTGCCTTTCAACTTCAAGCCAAAGCAACCAAGCCACCATTTGTAGTAATAGTGCCTTTCAACTTCAAGCCAAAGCTCCCAAGCCAACATTTGCAGTAAGTAATGCATTTCAATTTCAAGCCAAAGCACCCAAGCCACCATTTGCAGTAATAGTGCCTTTCAACTTCAAGCCAAAGCAACCAAGCCACCATTTGTAGTAATAGTGCCTTTCAACTTCAAGCCAAAGCTCACAAGCCAACATTTGCAGTAAGTAGTGCATTTCAATATCAAGCCAAAGCACCCAAGCCACCATTTGCGTTAAGTAGTGCCTTTCAACTTCAAGCCAAAGCACCCAAGCCACCATTTGCAGTAATAGTGCCTTTCAACTTCAAGCCAAAGCTCCCAAGCCAACATTTGCAGTAAGTAGTGCATTTCAATTTCAAGCCAAAGCACCCAAGCCACCATTTGCAGTAAGTAATGCCTTTTAACTTCAAGCCAAAGCACCCAAACAACCATTTGCAGGCAGTGCCTTTTTACCTCAAACAAACCATATTTTCATTTTCAAACCACATTAAGGGGACTCACAGTTATGTAGACATTTGTTCAGTGTTATTCAGAGCTCAGAGAGACATGACCCTTGCCTTCATCCACATTGAAGAGACTGAGTGAGGCACACCACTTCCTGGTTTTATAGTCCCTCCCCCTCCCTCCAGCAGGGGCAGCAGAGAGAATGGTGAATTTTTTAAAACATTAATATCTCTCTGATTTGTCATCGTTGGGAAAAATCCTCTGATCCTTTAAGGCAGAGCGGGGCTATGAGCGAGGTGGTCAAAAATGACGGCCGTAGGTGGCGGCGTTCCGTTGGAAATCGCAGCAAAGTGGGCCAAAGGCGGTCAAGATCAGAGTTTTAGTAATATAGATGGTCACACTGATCTGAATCTGTATTTATGACTACAATATCTTGTTGTGCTGCAGCAATGCAAGAATTTCATATTTCTATGTGGGACACATGACAATAAATTCTCTTGAATCTTGAACCTTGAAAAAAATCTTGGAACTGTACATACGGAAACACAGACAAGTCCGTAATAAAATGATTGATAAATTGTAAAGGCAGCAAGCAATCCTAAAGATACATGTGTGAGGTAAATGTTGGGGGGAAAGGCTGCCTTGTATGATGGCGGCATCAATGTTTGTGCAACTATGCTTTGTATAAATGAATTGCAGCAAGTTAAGGACTTGGATGTCTACGTTTTTAAGAAAGAACTGCAGATGCTGGAAAATCGAAGGTAGACAAAAGTGCTAGAGAAACTCATCGGGTGCAGCAGCATCTATGGAGTGAAGAAAATAGGTAACGTTTCAGGCCCAAACCCTTCTTCAGACTGATGTAGGGTGGGGGGGGGGGGGTTGGGGAGATGAAAGGAGAAAGGAAGAGGAGGAGCCCGAGGGCTGAGGGAGAGCTGAGAAGGAACGGAGACAGCAAGGGTTACCGGAAATTGGAGAAGTCAATGTTTATGCCGCTAGGGTGCAAACTGCCCAAGCGGAATATGAGGTGCTGCTCCTCCAATTTCCGGTGGTGCCCACTCACATGGAGGAGGCCCAGGACAGAAAGGTCGGATTCGGAATGGGAGGGGGAGTTGAAGTGCTGAGCCACAGGGAGATCAGGTTGGTTAAGGCGGATTGAGCGGAGGTGTTCGGCGAAACGATCGCCAAGCCTACGCTTGGTCTCACCAATGTAGATCAGCTGACATCTAGAGCAGTGGATGCAATAGATGAGGTTGGAGGAGGTGCAGATGAACGGCTGCTTGGGTCCTTGAATGGATTTGAGGGGGGAGGTAAAGCGACAAGTGTAGCATCTCTTGCGGTTGCAAGGGAAAGTGCCCGGGGAGGGGGTGGTGTGGGAGGGTAGGGAAGCATTGACCAGGGAGTTGGAGAGGGAGCGGTCTTTGTGGAAAGCAGACAAGGGGGGGAGATGGGAAGATGTGGCGAGTGGTTGGATCACGTTGGAGGTGACGAAAATGACAGAGGACTATTTGTTGTATGTGACGGCTAGTGGGGTGAAGAGACCCGGGTGAGAGCCAAATCTATAGTAGGGGAGGGGAACCCCCGTTCCCTGAAGAATTAGGACCTTTCCGATGCCCTGGTGTGGAACACATCATCCTGGGAGCAGATGCGACGTAGACAGATGGGATCGGACCCGGGTCTCCGGCACTGCCTTCGCTGTAAGGCAGCAACTCTACCGCTGCGCCATCATGGCCGCCCAAAGTCTTTGAATGAATGACAGTGTTTTGGGCAAAACAATAGAAAAGACAATAAATTATAACACACACTTTGATAATCAAGGAACCAAATATTTTAGACAATTGTGATGTGGTGCTAGCAGGAATTTGTAGGGGAGTGGGACCAACATCCCTGGGATTAACCATCAAAAGAAGAGGGCCTTGAATTTGAAACTCAGAGAAGACAGCAACCCTGTCAGAGTGAACCTTGCCAAATTAATTTCATACGGGTGGTATTTAAGTCCAAGCCTGAGTCTTAGAACTTAATGAAACAAGTGATAAATGGGAACAATAGATTTAATGTGATATTACTGGAGTTCAGTGGTATGCATAGATGTTTAGGTCACTTGAGTGCTAATAAAGAATAAACTGTACTAAAGCTTGGTTTAGAGTCCTTTTATTTGGTACATCAACAGAGTCAGTGCAATCCAGCCCGATTGTATCTGGATTTGTAGATTTATAGTGTTAAATAGCATGGAAACAGGCCCTCTGGTCCTACTCATCCATGCTGACTGAAGTGTGTGTCTCAGCTAATCCCATTTACCTATGTTTTGCCTATATTTTTCTAAACCTTTCCTGTCCATGTATAGTCAAAAGGTCTCTTAAACACTGTACCCTCTGTGTGAAAAAAACCTGTTCCTCAAGTCTCCTCCAAATCTTTCCCCTTAAATGTATGCCCTATAGTTTTAGACTCTCCTGCAGAAAAAAAACTGTGACTTTCTACCCTTTCCATGCTCCTCATAATTTTATGTACTTCTAAGGTCACCCCTCAGCCTCCTTTGCTTCATGGAAAACAAACCCAATCTATTTAATGTAGACAAAAATGCTGGAGAAACTCAGCGGGTGAGGCAGCATCTATGGAGAGAAGGAAATAGGCAATGTTTTGGGTCGAGACCCTTCTGACTTCTAACTTCTCTAACTTCTACAGGTGCACAGTAGAGAGCATGCTGACCGGTTGCATCGTGGCTTGGTTCGGCAATTTGAGCGCCCTGGAGAGGAAAAGACTACAAAAAGTAGTAAACACTGCCCAGTCCATCATCGGCTCTGACCTTCCTTCCATCGAGGGGATTTATCGCAGTCGCTGCCTCAAAAAGGCTGGCAGTATCATCAAAGACCCACACCATCCTGGCCACACACTCATCTCCCTGCTACCTTCAGGTAGAAGGTACAGGAGCCTGAAGACTGCAACAACCAGGTTCAGGAATAGCTACTTCCCCACAGCCATCAGGCTATTAAACCTGGCTCGGACAAAACTCTGATTATTAATAACCCATTTTCTGTTATTTGCACTTTAACAGTTTATTTATTCATGTGTGTATATATTTATATTATGGTATATGGACACACTTATCTGTTTTGTAATAAATGCCTACTATGTTCTGTGTGCTGAAGCAAAGCAAGATTTTCATTGTCCTATACAGGGACACATGACAATAAACTTGAAGAAGGAAATAGGAAATGTTTCGGGTCGAGAGCCGTCTGAAGAAGGGTCTCGACCCGAAATGTTGCCTATTTCCTTCGCTCCATAGATGCTGCCTCACCTGCTGAGTTTCTCCAGCATTTTTGTCTACCTTCGATTTTCCAGCATCTGCAGTTCCTTCTTAAACACCAATCTATTTAATTCCTCTTTATCTCTCAAGTCCTCCAATCCAAGAATATTTAGGGTGGCACAGTGGCGCAGGAGTACAGTTGCTGCCTCACAATGCCAGTGAACTGGGTTCAATTCTGAATATGGGTGCTGTCAGTAGAGAGTTTGTAAATTCTTCTTGCGGCCGCCTGGGATTACACCGAGCGCTCCGGTTTCCTTCCACATCCCAAAGATATATATGATTGAGGTTGACTGACTTTGTGCATTGAAAAATGTTCCTAGTGTGTAAGATAGTGCTAATGTTTGGGGATATCGCTGGTTGGTGTGGACTTGCTGGGTTGAAGGGCGCGTTTCCACGCTATATCTTTAAAGTTTAAAGTCTAAAGTAAATCCTTGTAATTCCTCTGCACCTCACTAGCTTAATCACATCATTCCCATAATGTGGCGACCAGAACAGCACACAGTACTTCCAAGTACGGTCTCATCGATGTCAAGTCAGATTAGAAACATAGAAACATAGAAAATAGGTGCAGGAGTAGGCTATTCGGCCCTTCGAGCCTGCACCGCCATTCAATATGATCATGGCTGATCAGTATCCCATCCCTGCCTTCTTTCCATACCCCCTGATCCCTTTAGCCACAAGGGCCACATCTAACTCCCTCTTAAATATAGCCAATGAACTGGCCTCAACTACCTTCTGTGGCAGCGAATTCCACAGATTCACCACTCTCTGTGTAAAATATTATTTTCTCATCTCGGTCCTAAAAGACTTCCCTCTTATCCTTAAACTATGACCCCTAGTTCTGGACTTCCCCAACATCGGGAATGATCTTCCTGCATCTAGCCTGTCCAACCCCTTAGGAATTTTGTAAGTTTCTATAAGATCCCCCCATCAATCTTCTATATTCTAGCGTGTACAAGCCGAGTCTATCCAGTCTTCCTTCATATGAAAGTCCTGCCATCTCAGGAATCAGTCTGGTGAACCTTCTATGTACTCCCTCTATGGCAAGAATGTCTTTCCTCAGATTATAATATGAGATCATATCGTTTGTACTCAATGCCCCCTCTGATGAGCTCATGCGTGTCACATGTTTTCTGCACCACTCTGTTTTAATGTATCCCTATTTTCAGGGAATTTTCAGGTATTTATACCACTTGTTTTTTCTGTTCTACAATACTCCCCAGGGCCATATCATTCACTGTATGTCCTGCCCTGGTTTGACTTTCCAATATGCATCATTTGCACGTGATGGAGTTAAATTCCGTCTGCCATTCTTTTACCCACTTTCCCAGTTGATCGATATTCTGTCCACTATACCACCGATATCATCTGCAGTCTCAGTAATCATACCACCTACATTCTCAACCAAATACAAACAACAGAGGACGATTTTGAAGTTATTGCAATATTGGATAGACAATATTACTTTTAAATTAAAGCTCTATTCATTGATTGCACATTCCAGATCATATGGAATGTATGCAAAACTCTTCAAGGGAATTGTGTAGTCAGTGTTTCACAAAACGTTTCACAGACACAAAGTGCCAAAGTAACACAGCGGGCCAGGCAGCATCTCTGGAAAATATGGTTAGGTAATGTTTCAGGTTGGGACTCTTCTTCAGACTGATGTGGTTGTGATGGAGAAAGCTAGAATGGAGGTGGGGGCAGGACAAAGGCTGGCAAGTGATAGGCAAATACAGGTGAAGGGGAGATAGGTAGATAGTTGGATTAAGGCCAGAGATGAAAAGACAAAACAAAACTACCAGTCTGAAGAAGGATGCTGACCTGAAACGTCACCTATTCATGTCCTCCAGCCTTGCTGCCTGACTCACTGGGTTATTCCAGCACTTTGTGTCCTTTTGTGTAAACCAGCATCTGCAGTTCTTTGTTTCTACCAGAGCACTGCAGGCCATTGTGCCTGACATCAGCAGTGGGAAAGTGACTGGAGGGAATTATGAGAGATAGGATCAGTAGAATTTGGAAGGATAAGGACTGATTAGAGATAGTCGGCAATATTTAGTGTGAGGGAAATGGAGTCTCTAAAATTTGAGGGTAATAGACGTTTCTGCATGGACTTCAGTCAGTTCTTTGACAATGCTCCATGTGGTAGGTTAGTCTGTAAGGTTAGATCACATGGGATGTGTGTGCTGGCCAAGTAGATATAAAATTGGCTGAGTGGTAGGAGTCAAAGGGTGGTCATGGGGGGTTGTTTGTGTAATGGAGGTCTGTGACCAGTGGTGTGCTGCAGACACAAGCACTGGGTCCTCTATTGTTTGTCAACTGTATTAACAATTTGGATGAGGATGTAGCTGGCATGTAGATAACAATTTGATCTGGTCTAAACACAAGGAAGCTACAGTCAAGAAAGCACATCAAAGCTTCTACTTCCTCAGAAGACTATGCGGTTTCCTTGGTGTAAATAATTCTAACAATTTGACCAGGTGCAACCAGATCCGTGCTGTGGCTAGGAAAGCAGAGGAGAAGACTAAGAATATTGGGAATGTCTCCAATGACTCATTTCAATTTCTGCTGATATATCGTAGAAGGCATCCTACCCAGATGAATCAAAACTTGATATGGCAACTGTTCTGCCCAAGACCTCAAGGAATTGCAGAGAGTTGTGGATGCAGCCCAGTCTATCATGCAAACCAGACTCCCACCACCCTCATGGATTCCTCCTACACTTCACACTGCTTCAGGAAAACAACAAACATAATTAAGGATAACTCACAATCTTGTGTGAGAAGTAACTGCAGATGTTGGTTTAAACCGAAGATAGACACAAAAAGCTGGAGTAAATCAGCGCGACAGGCAGCATATTTGGAGAGATGGAATAGGTGACATTTCGGGTCGAGACCCTTCACACACTCTTCTTGTTCTCTCATCTCCCACTTGATTAGGCTGTACATGTCAAGGGGTGGGGCATAGCTCTGCATTCATTACATTCTACATCAGCTACATTCCTCAACCGGACCATTCACATTCTCCCATCTCCCTTCTCTCCTCTGGCAAAAGATACGAAAGCTTGAAAGCATGTATTACAGATTTTAAAATGGCTTCTTTCCCACTAATCAGAATACTGAAAGGACATCAATAACTAAGAATATATATTCCCGAATTCCTTATCTACCTCATGACAGTCCTTGCAGTTATTTTTAACTGCACCTTTTCTGTAGATGTAACACCATATCTGCACTCTGTTCCTTTCGTTGTGCTCATTATTTGATTTGATTATACACATGTAGAGTATTATTTGCCTCAACAGCATGAAAAACAAAATGCTTCCACCCTGTCTTGGTATTTCGTGACAATAATAAACCAAATCAAATACCAATAATAAGTTTGTGAATGGAATAAAATAGTAAGATTAAACGAGAACTTACCAGTTTGAAGTTTGATCTGTATTTTATGAGGAGTTACGATGAGGGATTACGTGAAGAACCCGCTCAGTGCGCAGGCGCGGCATACTTCCAAGCAGCGGTGTGGAATCACAGATAGACACAAGTATTTGAAGTAAACATAGTAAAGAAAAAGAGACATCAATTTATCAGTTTGATCCATATAACGAGGGTGGGAGCGGAGGGCACATAATCCCTCATCGTAACTCCTCATAAAATACAGATCAAACTTCAAACTGGTAAGTTCTCGTTTAATCTTACTATTTTACTTCGGAGTCACGTGAGTGACTACGTGAAGATTTCAAAGCTCTGTGATTTCAAACCGTGTAACAGTTTTATTCACTCACTGCCGAAGTTCTTGAGGGAGGAAGTGTTATCGTAATTACCCAATGAATCTGTTTTTCAAGAAACAAAAAAAGTTATTTATTAACAATAACAAAAATAAATTGCTCCCCCTGGCTTAAATTAAATATTTGCAGCTTCTAATATCTTTGCTGCAAATAAATCAGGTTTCATCAACGGCTTATTGTAAAATGTCCTGAATGTTGATTCCCTCGACCATCCTGCTGTATTCAGAATGAGGTCAATAGGTACATCCATTCTTGCTGCCGTTGATGTGGACGCTGCCCTAGTGGAATGAGATTTAAAGGTATTAATATCTATCCCGGCAGCTTTCAGTACCTGTTTTAGCCATCTTGAGATGGTTTGGCTTGTTACCCGGCCATGAGGTTTTTTGTGGCTGACCCATAGGGCTTGTTCCACTCCCTCTGATGTTGTGGGTTGTGTCTATATACTGTAGTAGATGGGTCACCACACACAATCGTGGCTCTGGTGGGTAGGCCTGGAATACCACTAGTGGATTGGATGTTCCTGGCCTGCTTTGTTTCACCAGACCTTGTAGAATGAATGTGATCTGATCTGGGGTTGTCACCATGTTGTCCAGTCTCAATTTGTGTAGTGACTGGACCCTCTGAGCGGATACGAGTGCCATCAGCATGAGCGTCTTCAGTGTTGATTGCTCGAGGCTGAGGGATCTAGCTGGTGGCCATTCCCTGAGGTATGTCAGGACGACACTGATGTCCCAAATATGTTTCATATGTTGTCCCTGTTTCCTGGCAGTACTTTTCCCATTTTTTGATGCTGGTTAAGTACTGCCTTTTGGTGGATGTTCGAAGGGATGCTGACATGGTGGTGATGGTTTGTTCAGACAATCCCAGGTCCAGGTAAGGTCTGTTCAGAACCTGCAACCCAGGAGTTTAATGTCTTCATGGCATGGGTGGCTTATGCCTGATACTGGGTGAGTTAATAGTCCTGGATCACTGAGAAACACCATAGGTGATTCTACCACCATGTCATGTAGTACTGGGAACCATGGCTGTGTAGGCCAGTCGGGCACCATCAAAATACCAGAAGCAGAGTCCATCTGTATTTTGCGAAGTACCCGACTGATGAGGCAGAAGGGGGGAAAGGCATAGAAAAAGAACTTTCCCCAATCCAGCATGAAGGCATCTACCGCTGCTGCCTCTGGGTCTGGTTCCCAAGCGACATACATAGGTAACTGGTGATTTAGTCTTGATGCAAATAAATCGATATCTGGCGTTCCATATTGCTTGATAACTTTAGCAAATACTTTAGGGTTTAACATCCATTCGATGTTGTCATTGAATTTGCGTGACCTGGTGTCTGCCACTGTGTTTAGCTTACCTGGTAGATAGGTAGCTGAAAGCCAAATATGTCTTTCGACACACCATTGCCAAATCATATTGACCAATTTGTCGCATGATAAAGATTTTATGCCGCCCATATGGTTAATATAAGCCACCACCGTAGTATTATCAATTTGTAACCGAACATGCAAGTGCTGCATATTGGACGCATATGCTTTTAAACCATAAAAGGCGCCCAACATTTCTAAATAGTTAATGCCCAGTGTAGATAGTAATGATGACTCTGGGTTAGTCCATCTACCACCTGTGCTGGATATGGAGTTAGTTGCTCCCCAGCCTTGAGCATTGGCATCTGTCTGAAGAACTAAAGTAGGGTTAGTGATGATAATAGGACTAAAACTATGCCAAACATTTTGTGTCCACCACTGTAGCTCTGATATTGCTTCCGTGGGTAATATCATGACACGAACATAGTGACCTCTATGTCGTTTTAGTGCCTGTACCTTTGCTCTTTGTAAATTTTGATAGATCAAAGGTCCAAATTGTGTAGCCGGAAATGCTGCTACCATTTTACCAATCACTGTTGCTACTTGTCGAATAGTTGGTCTTTTGTTGACCATTAAATTATTGCATGATTGTGCTAATCCAATCATTTTCTCCCTTGGCAGGGTAACAGTCATTTGGACTGAGTTAATTGTGAAACCTAGGTAGTCCATGATAGTGGATGGATTTAACTTAGATTTATCTGGATGTAGGACGAACCCCAGAGTTTCAAGGAGCTGTTTTGTAGCTGAGACTGCTGCCACAGCCAGTTCCATTGTTTTCCCCACTATGAGGATATCATCCAAATATGCCATGACAATATGTTTTTGTTTCCTTAGTATTGCCATGGCTGGCTTCAATATTTTTGTGAATAATCTTGGGGCTGAAGTGAGCCATTAGGCAATGCTTTGTACTGCCACAGCTGCCCCATCCAGATAAATTTTAGGTATCTGCTATGATCCTTGTGTATGGGTATTAGATAGTAAGCATCTTTGAGATCAATGCTTGCCATGTAGTATCCTTTGGAAATCAGTTGTCTAGCAGTAACAAATGTTTCCATTTTGAAATGTATATACTTAACAAACTTGTTTAGTGATGTTAAGTCAATGATGATGCGACATCCACCATCTTTTTTTGTTTTGGTGAATATATTGGATACAAATTCCAAGGGTTCATGTTTGGTCTTTTCTATGACCCCCTTTGTGATAAGTCTCACCAGTTCAGCTTGTCCCTCCCGTTGCTCTACTGACGGAGGGAGAAAATACCCTTTGGGGCCAATGTTGAACTGGCGGCATTTTTTCTGATATAAACTGAATTTTATATCCACTAATGCTGTTGAGTATATACTTGTCACTCGTGACCATACCCCATGCTTCTTTAAACAAGTGTAATCTCCCCCCTGTTAGTAAAGCACCCTTATTCTCTATATGCTGGTAGGAACCAGACCCACCTACCTCCATGGTTATTGGCGATTCTGTTTCTTCATTTTCCTGAAGGTTCTGTTCTGACGTGCTGGCGATGTTGGGGGGGGGCGCATTTTCCAGGGGGTCCGCTGCGGGCCCTGATCTAAAAAAGATCTTTGGGGATAATGTGCGGACCCCAAGCGTTCACCAGTCCCATATTGCGGACGTCAACTGGTGGATGCCGTGGGGTGCTGCCGCTTGGGTATCGGAGGTCTTGGTTTGCTCGTCCCGGGGCCTGCCCTCATTAGGCCGAAGGTTTTTGATGCTTCCTCCATCTCCTACAGTTTTTTATTGAGATCTTTCCCAAATAGCAGCGCGTCCGTCTCCGCAGCTGGGGCTTTACACAAGCCAGCAAATTTGGGATTGAGGGCAGGTTTTATGATTTCCCTCCGGAGATTGTTGATCTCAAATTGTGTGGTACACATTAATGCCAGCACATCCTGCTGGCAGGTATCCATCTCCGTGGTCTCCATGGAACGAGCAAAGGCTGTGATGGCCGACGTCAGGAGCCTTAGGATCCGCTGTAGCTTGAGTTCTTGGGTCCGGATGTGTGGCCCCACATGCCCCCAGATTTGGCTGTTGACACTTTTTACTTTGAGGGCCTCACAGTTTTCTGGTGCTGTGTGTTGTTCCAGCACCTCAGCGAGCACCTTTTCCAGTAATGGTTTATTGGATAGATGGTTGATGCTGGCCGCCATTCTTGGTTCCAGCGGTGCTCCAGCCCGTGGGGTTGCTACAAAGCGGTCCACCACACCCAACAGCTCTTTCTGTTCCTGCACCCCTGGCATACTCCCGAATTCGTCCGCCTGCCCCTGTTCCAGACCAGCCCAGCCCTGGTCACCAATGCTAGCCTCCAGTAATGAGGGAGCAGAGGGCAGTGCACAAGACACTGTGGAGGAGGTACCTGTCCTTCCTCCCCGGGAGCGCTCTTGCTGCGTGTCCCGGTGGAGCATCTGCTCCAGGAGCTGCTGAATGCAGCTCAGGCGGCTGTCTCTCCTCCGCTTTGGTGGAGACATGTCCCCCTCCGACGAATCGGAGATGACCGGCCGGTTGGACTTCCTGGCCGCTTTCCCAGTCCGCCGTGCAGGCTTTGGCGAGACTGGGCTTGGCTCGGTCTCGGGGATAGCGAAACGCTCTGAGAGCGACGCTGCCGCCGGTTGCTGCCCCGCTGGAATGGAACGCTCCTCTGGTGGAGTTGAAGCGGGGGCAGTTCTCTTTGAGAGTTTTCTGTGTTGTGTCGACATTCTGAAAGGCAAACACAACTCCAACTCTCCTCCGTTATTCCACACGCACCGTATACTTACCTGACGGTCCGTTTTAAAGTGCAGCTGGAGAGCCTGACTCCAGCTGCCGCCGCTGTTGCACTGCTGGCGTAATGCCGCGCCTGCGCACTGAGCGGGTTCTTCACGTAGTCACTCACGTGACTCCGAAGTAAAATTGGTTGTATAATGGCCTGTGAAGAAAATTGGCTGAGGTTGTAACAGAATCAACTGGGAAAGTGGCCAAAGAAAACGTAGATGAAGTGCAAAATGATGCATATTAGACGTTAAACCAGAACAGGACATACACAGTGAAAGGTATAGTCCTGGGGAGTATTGGAGAACAGAATGACCTTGAGGTACAAGTACAAAGTTCCTGAAAAGTGGCAAACGCAGTTAGAAAGTGTGGCGAAGAACGAATGTGGCATGAATGATCTCATCAATGGGAGGGAGGGAAAAATTGAACAGCCATGATTGAATGGTGGAGCAGATTTGAAGGGCCAAATAGCTTATTTCTGCTCCTCTTATGGTGCAAAACGAGGAGAGAGGGGAGTTGTTTGTGGGTTATTTTCATTAAATTGGAGGATTGGGGGTTGATGAGGGCAGGGTGGGGATGTTGTTTTACACGGGTTTTAACAAAGCCTCTGAAAAAGACGCACATGGTCGGCTAGAAGGTTAGGAGGCTCCAACCCACGCGATGAGACTGGACCGACGAGACCGATTATAGCGGTGGGTGACTCCATTGTCCGAGGTATGGACTGGAGATTCTGTGGCGGCAGCCAAGACTCAAGGATGGTCTGTTGCCTCCCTGGTGCCAGGGTTAAAAATATCACAGATCGACTTCAGAGCATCCTCGAGAGGGAAGGTGAACAGCCGGCAGTAGTTGTGCGTGTGGGCACGAACGACATCGGGAAGAAGAGGAAGGAGAATCTGCAACGGGAATTTAGAGAGTTAGGAGGAAGACTGAAAAGCAGGACTTCTAGGGTGGTTATCTCTGGATTGCTTCCAGTACCTCGTGCTAGTGAAGGCAGGAACAGGGAGATATGGGATCTGAATGTGTGGCTGGAAGGCTGGTGCAGGGAGCAAAGACCACTGGGATCTCATCTGGGGTAGGGGTGACCTGCACAAAGAGGACGGGTTACACCTTAACTGGATGGGGACCAACGTTCTGGCAGGCGGGTTTGCTAGGGCTACATGTGTGGGTTTAAACTAAACAGTGGGGGAGTGGTATTGACAAATTGGGATATAAAGATGGAGTTAAAGGGGAAGTGAGTACAGGAAAAGTTACAAAAGACTCCCGAATTAATGGGAAGGAAAGTTCGAGAAGGGATAAGAGAGTAAGGTCAGGGCCAATAGTGAGTGGTGTGAGAGGGGAGGTGAATACTGAAGTCAAAATGTTGTATATGAATGCGCGAAGTATAAGAAATAAAGTGGACGAGCTTGAGGCTCAGTTAGAAACTGGCAAGTATGATGTTGTGGGAATTACTGAGACATGGCTGCAAGAGGGCCAGGGCTGGGAACTGAATATTCAAGGTATACATCCTATCAAAAAGACAGACAGGTGGGCAGAGGGGGTGGGGTTGCCCTGTTGGTGAGGAATGAAATTTAGTCCCTTGCAAGGGGTGACATTGAAACAGGAGATGTGGTGTCAGTATGGATAGAACTAAAGAATTGTAAGGGTAAAAATACCCTAATGGGACTAATCTACAGGCTCCCAAACAGTAGCCTGAATATAGGACGCAAGTTAAATCAAGAGTTAAAGTTGGCATGTGGTAAAGATAATGCTACGGTTGTTATGGGAGAATAGTAAGATTAAACGAGAACTTACCAGTTTGAAGTTTGATCTTTATTTTATGAGGAGGAACGTTGAGGGACTACGTGAAGAACCCCGCTAGGACGCATGTGTGTCATTCTTCAAAGCAGCGGTGTGAAATCACAGATAACTGTAATGACTAAACATAGTAAGATTAGACAACAGATACCAGTTCAGACTATGATCAAGGGTGGGAGCGGAGGGCACGTAGTCCCTCAACGTTCCTCCTCATAAAATAAAGATCAAACTTCAAACTGGTAAGTTCTCGTTTAATCTTACTATTTTACTTCGGAGTCACGTGAGTGACTACGTGAAGATTTTAAAGCTCTGTGATTTCATGCCGTGGAACGAGTCCATGCATCACATCTGCCTTGATTTTTGTGGAGAATAGAGTTAACATCATTAGACATCAATACGATATTGAAATCCGACAGTAAAAATATTAACACCAATTATTGCCCCTATTATGGGACTACAGAACTTAAATTTGTTTCTGCAAATGTTCCAGGTTCAATGACTGGTTTGTTATAAAGTCGTTGGAAAATTCCTCCGTTGACCATCCTGCTGTCTTGAGGATTAGGTCCATTGGTACGTCCAACTTCATAGCTGCCAATGTAGCTGCAGCCCTGGTGGAGTGAGATTTGAAATGCTAGTGTCCACTCCAGCCTATTTAGGACTTGTTTTAGCCATCTAGAGATGGTCTGGACTGTCACTGTTTTGAATGGCTGTTAGTAGCTGATTAAAGTGACATTTCTTCTCTTTGATGATCTTAGTATACTTCATGTATGATAGTAAGTGAGTTACAATACAGAGACGACCATCTGTAGGGTAGGCTCTGAATTCTGTTTTTTTTTTTTTTTTTGTAGGCGTGTTGACCCCTGTCTGTTCTGTATGACTATTACACTGATGTAAACCTTAAATTCCAGATGAATTAATCATGTTGTCCAACCTTATTTTCTGTGGTGACTGGACCCTTTGTGGCGTGACCAGGACCATCAGCATGACTGTTTTCATAGTCAGTTTCTGTAGGAACAGAGCTGTAGCTGGAGAGCAGTTTCTTAACATGGTCAGTACAATGCTCACATCCCATATTTGGGAGTACCTGGTTCTTGGGGACTAATTTAAAAAATGCCCCTCATGAGTTTGTTTACCAGGGTTTGTCCCAACAGAATGCCGCTCTCTACCTTCGACAGGTATGTTGACAGAGCACTTCTGGCGTAGTTGATGGCACTATGACTGAGCCTCTCATCGTAATGGCGGCTTGCCAGGAATTCCAGAACAGACGGGATGTTCATAGATCTGTGGGTGATGATTATTGTTGTGACAGTACTTCCCATTATTAGATGATACCAAGTACTGATGTTTGGGTGGACTGTCTGTGACCCGCTGAAATAATTCCGCATTCGGGCCGTCAGTCCCAGGTGTAGCAGAGGTGCTTACAACTCTAAATAAATAGGTTAATATATAATAGTGACATGGATAGCTCCCCTTGTTGCGGGTAGACCCAGTAAGTTAGGTCTATGATGGATGGTGATGTTTGGTTCTGACCCAAGTTGATATCACCAGTACCCATGGTTGCGTAGGGCAATCAGGTATATCAAGATTCGAGACGTGGAGTCTATAGTTTCTTCCTAAATAACCGACTGATGAGGCAAAGGGAGGGATGCACAAAGGATCCCCCAATCAGCGAAGATACATCTGAACCACTGCCCCAGGTTCTGGCTCCCAAGAACATAATTTGATAACTGGTAAGAGCATGGATGTGAATAGGTCGTTATCTGGTGTTCCATACCGGCTGTTCCAGCAATACATATTTTGTCCAACATCCATACAGTGTTTTTAGACTTAGTGTGACCTGTTGTCTGCCACTAAATTCAGTTTCCCTGGTAGTTGGAAGCTGATATCCAATCTCTATCTGGATACGCTATTAATCCAGATTAATAGAGACAGTAACTCTAAGACTATTGCCTCCATCACAGTGAGGAGGTGTTTGGTGAACTCACTGTGGTGGATGTTAGTTTGTGTTTATTGTGTGTTGTTATTATTACATGTATGGCTGCAGGCAACAACATCTCGTTCAGACCGAAAGGTCTGACTGACAATAAAGGATTCAATTCAATTCAATTCAATTCACAAATAGTGTTGGCCAGATAGTCAAATGGTGTCGATATGTTTCTACCCATATGGTTGACATATGCTACCCCGGTGGTGTTGTCAATTTGTAGACTAACATACTGGTGATATAACCCAAAACAATATGACTTAAAGCCATTACTAGCTCTCACTTCCCCAGGTATATATGCCCAACGTTAGTAGTGATGCCTCCTGAGCATTCCATTAGTAGCATCCCAATCCAAGGCCCATCAGTATGTGGTTCCATAGACGGGTAACTGAGTTTGGTTAGGAACAATGCCTAATGTATGTTCCACCATTTTTGCACCATAGTGGCCTCTGTTGGTTGCTTCATTCGTCTGTCAGAATGAACCCCACATAATTTCTTGAGTGACGTGTGTTACGCTCTGTACTATGATTATATAAAGGTCCGATATCATGTGGCTGTCACACAGCCCCTAATGCCAATTAGTCTACTACCAGTCTGATGGATGGTTTAGTTCCCTGCAAGCTTCCATAAAGGCTGTACCCTTTCTTACGGCAAAGTCACTGCTATGTGAACTGTGTTAACGGTGGACCGCAGACAATGTTTCTTTCCTGTGATACGTGTTGGATGTCCTCCATAACTCCTATAATATATGGGCACTGTAGTTCAGTTTGCGCTTTAGTTGATTCTTACCCATTAAGCATGAACATTCAGTTTGGTACATGCTGAACTGGAGGATAATGGAATGAATAATTCTAAGGTATACCCTTATAACTCTGAATTTTAAGTGTCGGTAGAATAATTCTATGCATACAGATGGATCTGTTATCTCCCACCAACCTCCCTGGTTACTATTAGTAGGTGTGTTACTATTTCGGCATCCTCCGTGGTCGTTGGGGTGCCGGTGTCTGATGAGGGTAGCACATTTCCCAGGAAGTAGTTTTTAAGAAGTTCCTTAATGTGCCCCAGAGTTCCCTCTATGTGAAGTTCTTTCCCTGTTAAGATAAGATGCCTCCAAAATTTAATATTGGCGGTTGGGAGGTTCCAGGTTAGCATATAAGGCTAGTGCATCCTGGTGATCTAGTGTCATGTCTCTGTTTATAGTGCGACCGATCCCGTCCCGCTGTTAGGACTTAGAACTTTCTTTCGTTTCAATTCCCTGCCCTACCACGTTTTGGTTGATACTGGGAACATTCAGGTTTGCAGTTCCCTGATGGTAAGTGTTTTCCCATAGGTTATCTGCACCCTAAGTGTACTAGGGGTATGTTCTGCTCCCCTGTTCAAGTGCAGCCCAAAATTGACCCCCTATACTCCCCTCTGATGAGGGAGAACACTGTGCAGCCCTAGAAGAGGTACTGCTGTAGGACTTACTAGCTGCCCCTCTGTGACTAGTCTCCATCTCATGGAGCTGCCAGTTACCTGCTCCAACAGCCGCTCCAGCTGGTCCCGATGCTCTCGGGCACCCAACCGGCTCCAATGCACATGATCACTGGCCATCGCGGCTGCTCCTGAAGCCGTTACTCCTGAGGCTGCTCCTACTCCAGTTCCGGCAGCCAGCCCAGGATTGACTCTCGGTGTTCCCCTCTGATGAGTGAGAAACTCTGTGCCGCCCCACAAGGAGTACTGCTGTGGGCTTGTTAGTTGCCCACTGTGGCTTTGCCTCTTTGGAGTATTTCCACTCTGCAGCCCCACAAGGGGTACTGCTCCTGCAGCCGGTCCAACCGGCTCCAATGCTCTCGGGCACTGGCCGCTCCTGGCTGCTCTTTATTCTGCATGCTGCAGCCGCTACAACCGTCCCCGGTGCTCACAGGCACTGGCCGCTCACGGCTGCTCGTCATGCTGCAGCCGCTCCAACCGACCCCGGTGCTCACGGGCACTGGTCGCTCGCGGCTGCTTAATTTCTCCTGCAGCCGGTCCAACCGGCTCCAATGCTTTCGGGCACTGGCCGCTCCCGGCTGCTCTTTATCCTGCATGCTGCAGCCGCTCCAGCCGACCCCGGTGCTCACGGGCACTGGTCGCTCGCGGCTGCTTAATTTCTCCTGCAGCCGCTCAAACCGACCACCATGCACATGGGCACTGGTCGCTCGCGGCTGATCCTCTCCCGACCGGCCGGGCCGGCGCGGGAGCGAAGTCGGGAGCGAAGTCGGGCACAGCTGTTCCCATTACGGGAGATCAGCATGCCGTTTGCTGCTGCTGCCGGCTGCCCGCAATTCTGCGGTTCTCCCCCGCCAGTGTTCCCGCATCCTTCGTGGATCTGGTCCATGTCTCCATCTAAAAGGTAAGTGGAAGGAACGCAGAGTCTCTTACCTGCTCCCGGCTTTCAAATTTTGCCGCTAAGGGGAACGTCGTTCCCCCTGCTGTGACTCATTGCAATGCGTGTAGCGATATGACACGCATGCGTCCTAGCGGGGTTCTTCACGTAGTCACTCACGTGACTCCAAAGTAAAATTCAACATGCAGGTGGACTGGGAAAATCAGATTGGTACTGGACCCCAAGAAAGGGAGTTTGTGGAGTGATTCTGTGATGGATTCATAGAACAGCTTGTATTGGAGCCTACCAGGGAGAAGCCAATTCTGGATTTAGTATTGTGTAATGAACCGATTTGATAAGGGAACTCGAGGTTAAGGAGCCATTAGGAGGTAGTGACCATAATATGGTAAGTTTTAATCTACAATTTGAGAGGGAGGAGCTGTCAGTATTACAGTTGAACAGAGGGGACTATGGAGCCATAAGGGAGGAGCTGGCCAAAGATGACTGGAAAGATACCGTGGCAGGGATGACAGTGGAACAACAATGGCAGGTATTATTGGGAATAATACAGAAGGTGCAGGATCAGTTCATTGCAAAGAGTAAGAAAGATTCCATGGGGAGTAAGGGGCCACCGTGGCTGACAAGGGATGTCAGGGACAGTATAAAGATAAAAGAGAAGAGGTACAACATAGCAAAGATGAGCGGGAAGCCAGAGGATTGGGTAACGTTTAAAGAGCAACAGAAGATAACTAAAAAGGCAATATGGGGAGAAAAGAGGTATGTAAGTAAGCTAGCCAAGAATATAAAAGAGGATAGTAAAAGCTTCTTTAGGTATGTGAAGAGGAAAAAATTAGTTAAGAGCAAAGTTGGACCCTTGAAGAGTGAAAAAGGTGAATTTATTATGGGGAACAAGGAAATGGCAGATGAGTTGAACAGATACTTTTGATCCGTCTTCACTAAGGAGGACACAAACAATCTTCCTGATGTACTAGTGGCCAGAGGATCTGGGGTGATAGCGGAACTCCACATTAGGCAGGACATGGTGTTGGGTAGACTGCTGGGACTGAAGGCTGATAAATCCACAGGGACTGATGGTCTGCATCCCAGGGTACTTAAGGAAGTGGCTCTAGAAATCGTGGACACATTGGTGATCATTTTCCAATGTTCTATAGATTCAGGATCAGTTCCTGTGCATTGGAGGGTAGCTAATGTTATCCCACTTTTTAAGAAAGGCGGGAGAGAGAAAACAGGGAATTATCAACCAGGTAGCCTGATGTCGGTGGTGGGGAAGATGCTGGAGTCAATCATAAAAGATGAAATAGCGGTACATAGCAGTAACAGGATCGGTCTGAGTCAGCATGGATTTACGATGGGGGAAATCATGCTTGACTAATCTTCTGGAATTTTTTGAAGATGTAACTAGGAAAATGAATAAGGGAGAGCCAGTGGATGTAGTGTAACCTGGACTTTTAGAAAGCATTTGATAAGGTCCCACATAGGAGATTAGTGGGCAAAATAAGGGCACATGGTATTGGGGATAGAGTGCTAACATGGATAGAAAATTGGTTGGCAGACAGGAAACAAAGAGTAGGGATTAACGGGTCTCTTTCAGAATGGCAGGCACTGACTAGTGGGGGTACCGCAAGGCTCGGTGTTGGGACCGCAGCTATTTACAATATACATTAATGATTTAGATGAAGGGATTCAAAGTAACATTAGCAAATTTGCAGATGACACAAATTTGCAGCTGTGTGGCAGTGTGAACTGTGAGGAGGATGCTATGAGAATGCAGGGTGACCTGGACAGTTTGTGTGAGTGGGCAGATGCTTGGCAGATACAGTTTAATGTGGATAAATGTGAGGTTATCCACTTTCGTAGCAAAACAGGAAGCCAGATTATTATCTAAATGGTGTCAAGTTGGGAAAAGGTGTCCTTGCTCATCAGTCAATGCAAGTAAGCATGCAGGTACAGCAGGCTGTGAAGAATGAATGGCATTTTGGCCTTCATAACAAGTGGAGTTGAGTATAGGAGCAAAAAGGTCCTCCTGCAGTTGTACAGGGCCCTGGTGAGACCACACCTGGAGTCTTGTGTGCAGTTTTGGTCTCCAAATTTGAGGAAGGACATTCTTGCTATTGAGGGAGTGCAACTTAGGTTCACAAAGTTAATTCCTGGGATGGCGGGACTGTCATATGCTGAGAGAATGGAGTGGCTGGGCTTGTATACTCTGGAATTTAGAAGGATGAGACGGGATCTTATTGAATCATATAAGATTATTAAAGGTTTGGACACACTAGAGGCAGGAAACATTGTCCCGATGTTGGGGGCGTCCAGAACCAGGGGCCACAGTTTAAGAATAAGGGGTAGAACGGAGGTGAGGAAACACTTTTTCACACAGAGTGTTGTGAGTCTGTGGAATTCTCTGCCTCAGAGGCCGGTTCTCTGGATACTTTCAAGAGAGAATTAGATAGGGCTCTTAAAGAAAGCAGTCAGGGGATTTGGGGAGAAGGCAGGAATGGCGTACTGATTGTGGATGATCAGCCATGATCACATTGAATGGTGGTGCTGGCTCGATGGGTCAAATGGCCTACTCCTGCACCTATTGTCTATTGTCTATTATCACATGGGATCAAAGGTGAGATAGCCAACTGGATTCAACATTGGCTTGGTAGAAAAAGTCCAAGGGTGGTACAGGTTTGTTTTTCAGAATGTGACCAGCTGTGTGTCTAAGAGATCAGCACTAAGTCCCCTGTTATATATCATATATATTAACAACTTGGATGAAAATGTAGGTCGCATGAGGTAGAAAACATTTTGACTTGGTTGGAGGATTATGACATGAAGGTGCACATAAAACTGAAGTCAATCGGCGTCAAATGTAATGTACTCCAAAAATTGGATTCATACCTCGTATAATGAAAGACGTTCGTGGTTGTTGTCATAAATAAATCATATGCCACAAAGAGGGTGAAAGGTAGCAGGCACATGGGAGCACCACCACATGCGGGTTCCCCTTTCATGTTGCACACCATCCTGACTTGGAAATATCCAAATGTTCCTTCACTCAGGCTCGGAGAAAATCCTGGTTCTCACTCCCTTCTCACCGGAAGGACCACAACAATTGAAGAAGCTGGCTCAACATTATCCCCTCAAGGACATTTAGGAATGTTGGGGATGGGACGGTCCTTGGAGCATCCTCCCCCCGTTCACTGTTTACCAATGAAGCCCAGATCCCCACAGTAAATAAAAGAATTGCGGAGATGGTCTTAATTATAATAATAATAATAATAATAATAATAATACATTTTATTTATGGGCACCTTTCAAGAGTCTCAAGGACACCTTACAAAAATTTAGCAAGTAGAAGAAAAACATGTAAGGGGAATGAAATAAATAGTAGAGACATGACTAGTACACAAATTAAAGACAGAATTCAATTCAAAACACAATATGAGGCAATTCATGCACAGATGAAAAGGGAGGGGGACGTGGGGCTAAGGATAGGCAGAGGTGAAGAGATGTGTCTTGAGGCGGGACTGGAAGATGGTGAGGGACACGGAATTGCGGATCAGTTGGGGGAGGGAGTTCCAGAGCCTGGGAGCTGCCCCGGAGAAGGCTCTGTCCCCAAAACTGCGGAGGTTGGACTTGTGGATGGAGAGGAGACCGGCTGATGTGGATCTGAGGAACCGTGAGGGTTGGTAGGGGGAGAGGAGGTCAGTGAGATATGGGGGGGCCAGATGGTGGAGGGCTTTGTAGGTGAGGACCAGGATTTTGTAGGTGATCCGGTGGGAGATGGGAAGCCAGTGAAGTTGTTTGAGGACTGGAGTGATGTGATGCCAGGATTTGATGTGGGTGATGAGTCGGGCGGCTGCGTTCTGGACCAGTTGGAGTCGGTTGATGTAGGTGGAGCTGATGCCAAGGAGAAGTGAGTTGCAATAGTCCAGTCGGGAGGAGATGAAGGCATGGATGAGTCTTTCAGCAGCGGGAGGTGTGAGAGAGGGTCTGAGTTTGGCGATGTTGCGGAGATGAAAGAAGGAGGTTTTAATGACATGGCGGATATGAGGCTCAAGGGAGAGGGTGGAATCAAAGATCACGCCAAGGTTGCGGGCCTGGGGAGATGGGGAGACAGTGGTGCCGTCGATGGTGAGAATGGGGTTATTGATTTTGCTGAGTGTGGATTTGGAGCCTATGAGGAGGAATTCTGTCTTATCGCTGTTGAGTTTGAGGAAGTTATGTTGCATCCAGGTTTTTATAGCTGACAAACAGGAGTTGATATGGGAGAGGGGGGGGGGGGGGGGGGGTGTGGGGGGATTTGGTGCCGAGGTAGATCTGGGTGTCATCGGCGTAGCAGTGGAAGTCCAGGTTGAAGTGGCGGAGTATCTGACCAAGGGGGAGGATGTAGATGATGAAGAGGAGGGGGCCGAGTACGGAGCCTTGGGGAACGCCTTGAGTGACTGTGGCTGTAGCAGAGGTGTGGTTATGGAGAGAGATGAAGTGGGATCTGTTGGAAAGGTAGGAACAGAGCCAGTTGAGTGCAGAGCCTTCAATGCCGAGGTCTTTGAGTCTGGTGAGCAGGATGTTATGGTTCACTGTATCGAAGGCTGTGCTCAGGTCGAGGAGGATGAGGATGTTGAGGGAACCAGTGTCAGCAGAGGTGAGGAGGTCGTTGAGGACTTTGAGGAGAGCAGTTTCTGTGTTATGTAGGGGGCGAAAGCCAGATTGGAGGGGTTCAAGTAGGTTATAAGCAAGGAGGTGGGAATGAAGTTGTGACGCAACGATACGCTCCAGGGTTTTTGAAAGAAAGGGGAGGTTTGAGATTGGGCGGTAGTTAATGAGAGAGGAGGGATCAAGACCAGGTTTCTTTAAGATTGGTGTGACAACAGCAGTTTTGAAAGCGGAGGGGACAATTCCTTGGGACAATGAGGTGTTGAAGAGATTAGTGAGGTAGGGGCAGAGAACGGGGAGGCAGGACTTCAGCAGGGGAGTGGGGAGAGGGTCGAGGGAGCAGGTAGTGAGTTTGGAAGAGCTGATGAGTTTGGAGATTTCAGTAGGGGTGACCAGGTCAAACTGGGAGAGGAAGCAGTGTGGAGGAGGGGTAAGGAGGTCAGTGGAGATGTTGAAAGGAGGGGCCTTGGTAGGTGGTGGAATAGATGCTGGGGAGTCGGGTACAGGGGATAAAGATTGATAGATGGTGCTGATTTTATCAGCGAAAAAGTGGAGGAATGAGTTGCAGAGACCCGGAGTAGAGGTAGGGAGAGTGTTGGCTCGAGGCTTGAGGAGGTTGCCCACTGTGGAGAAGAGGGTTCTGTGGTTTAGGCAGGTGTCGGTGAATATGGAGGAGAGGTAGGCAGATTTTGCAGCAATGAGGGCATCTTTGTAGTCAGTGAGGTGGAGTTTGTAAGCTTCATGGTGGACTGTGAGAGATGATTTATTTGTGAGTCGTTCAAGTCGGCGACCAGTCTGTTTCAGCTTACGAAGTGCAGGTGTGTACCAGGGTGAAGATGTGTTGAAAGTTACGGTTCTTGTTTTGAGGGTGGCCATAGTGTTACGGGAGGTAGACAAGGTGGAGTTGAGATGGTTTGTGAGATCATCAGGTGAGATATGGGTTGAGTCCAGGGGGAGAGTGGTGGCGAGCAAGTCAGAGAGATGGTGGGGATCAATGGATTTTAGATTACGGAAGGTGATTTCTCGGAGGAAGCGGGGGCGAGGTGTAGGAGAAGGGATGGTGAACCGTATAAGCTTATGATCAGAGAGGAGGAAGAGGCATGGATGGAGGTCGAGTACAGGTTGATTTGTGGAGCAGACCAGGTCAAGGATGTGACCTTTGTCATGGGTGGGAAAGGTGACGTGCTGAGTGAGAGAGAAGTTGTCAAGTAAAAAGGCGAATTCAGATGCGAGCTTGCACGTGGGGGAGTCCATATGAATATTTAAGTCACCAAGTAGCAACAGACGTGGGGAGAGGGATGAGGCAAGTGTGAGGAGTTCAGTGAAGTCAGATAGGAAGGAGGGGTTTGGTTTAGGTGGCCAGTAAATGAGGATGACTGTCATGGAGGAAAGGACTTTGAAGGCGAGGAATTCACATGATGCCATGGAGGGTGAGTTCAGTGATCCAAAAGTTCTGGTTGAAAATAACAGCGAGGCCACCTCCATGGCGGGAGGGGTGGGGTTTGGAGATGTAACTAAATCCAGGTGGGGATGCTTGATTGAGGGAGAAGAAGACATTGGGTTGTTGCCAGGTTTTAGTGAGCAGAAGGAAGTCCAGAGTGCATTGTGCATTGTGTTTACAACAGATGAGTCGGTAACTACCAGCTGACAGCACCATTTATATGCATCACATAAATTCTGCTTCACATAAAGTTGGACAACTGCATTTTCTATTACAGAGTTATCAATATCCTAACATCCAAATAAATTTGATGTTGTCGTGTATGGTGGTAACTCCGGTGCAGTGAGATGAATAGAGTGTGAGCCACATGAAGAATCTTTTACAAGATTTGCTGCGGGCTCTAACAGATGGATAGGCAGCTGATTACTGTGTTTTAGTTGAAAAGCACAAAATCAGTGGAGAACCCATAAAAATTGAACAAAACAGTGCATGATAAACAGCAGACAGTCTGTTAAAGGTTTCATTCAGCTTGTCACTGAGTATTTTTTATCAGCCTCCTTAATCTCTTTCGCATGACAACTCAAAGTAAATACCCCAATGAAATGAGTAGTGGATCAAATATCACAGAAAAACAGTGCAAGGAAACAGTAAAGCATCATCTGCTTTGTTCACTAAGGAGTGGGGGTTTGGGAACGGCCAAAGACAAGTTTCATGTCCAGGATTACCACTAACAAGGCCTCTACCCTATAATCTCTGGGAAAACTTTATGGCGAGGAAGCTGTATTTGTTGTTTGCTGAGATTAAATTCAGCGGTGTTATAAAATATAATGTATTTATGTAATGTAAATTATGCTGACCTACCTATATTTTGCCTGTCACGGCCACGAAATGTAACTTACCTACACAGACAAGAAAGCAATTACACATTTAATTATTTTAATAAAAGTATGGGCCTAAGATTTCATCCTTAAACTTACTGACTGTGTTTCTCAGTCCTGAAAAAGCCGACGGCTGAAGGGAAATTAGGATTCTGCATACCCCGAAACATTCTAATCAATCTCTTCTGCACCCACTCTGAAACCTTCCCAAATGCCAGTGATAAACAAGTTTTATAAAGGTGTGTTCCAACTTCTTTGCTGTTGTACTTCATGTCTCATGTTTCTAAACACTGTGCCTTTACGCATGATTAACTGCTTAGCACTTGTGCCAGCACTTTCGACAGTTTTATGCACTCATATACAAAGATCTCTTTCTTTCCATCTTCCTCCTCTTTGCAGGTGTTGTAGGAGGGAATTTTGTGTTATACCTGTACCCCAAATCTGGCTTTACTTTGGTCCCAGCTCAGATAGGAATAGACACAAAATAAAATATCTCGCAGATCAGTGTTGAGTTTCTCGAACAAGTCGGTTTATTGAAGGCTTTAACAGCATGCACTGGGAAACACTCTGAGAGAACCCACAGTGTTTCAAAGATTCACAGTACCTACAGCGTATTTATATTCACATGACAAAATGGTTAGTTATGGAATCTACCTTTATGAAATAATTCATCATTGATCAATGTCACTGTAACCTTTCATCCATGTCTTTCCCTATAGAAACATTTAACGTATACTCCCTATTATTTGCAAAACCACCCTCCCGTTTGTATATCAAATGGGTGCAGTAAATGTCAGTACCCCCTGATCAGTGTTATTATCCTCAGCTTAGTTTACATCCTCCAATGTTTATTATGACTAAACTAGCTGTGGTGTGGAGCCTACAATACCACAATATATCTATTTATTGCCTCACTAACTCCCTTAAGTTCCCTATGCTGCCCATTTTTCTGATTATACAAGATAGAAACATAGACACATAGAAATTAGGTGCAGGAGTAGGCCATTCGGCCCTTCGAGCCTGCACCGCCATTCAATATGATCATGGTTGATCATCCAACTCAGTATCCCGTACCTGCCTTCTCTCCATACCCTCTGATCCCCTTAGCCACAAGGGCCACATCTAACTCCCTCTTAAATATAGCCAATGAACTGGCCTCGACTACCCTCTGTGGCAGAGAGTTCCAGAGATTCACCACTCTCTGTGTGAAAAAAGTTCTTCTCATCTCGGTTTTAAAGGATTTCCCCCTTATCCTTAAGCTGTGACCCCTTGTCCTGGACTTCCCCAACATCGGGAGCAATCTTCCTGCATCTAGCCTGTCCAACCCCTTAAGAATTTTATAAGTTTCTATAAGATCCCCTCTCAATCTCGCAAATTCTAGAGAGTATAAACGAAGTCTATCCAGTCTTTCTTCATAAGACAGTCCTGACATCCCAGGAATCAGTCTGGTGAACCTTCTCTGCACTCCCTCTATGGCAATAATGTCCTACCTCAGATTTGAAGATTAAACTGTACGCAATACTCCAGGTGTGGTCTCACCAAGACCCTGTACAACTGCAGTAGAACCTCCCTGCTCCTATACTCAAATCCTTTTGCTATGAAAGCTAACATACCATTCGCTTTCTTCACTCGCTGCTGCACCTGCATGCCCACTTTCAATGACTGGTGTACCATGACACCCAGGTCTCGCTGCATCTCCCATTTTCCTAGTCGGCCATCATTTAGATAATAGTCTGCTTTCCTGTTTTTGCCATCTTGGATTAAACAGATTATAAACTACTCATCTTCCTTAAATTTCCTAAATTTCCAACAACATTTCTCCCTCTTCCCCAAGTAAGCTGTATTAACTAATACCATCTAATATACCTTCTGGAACCAATCAGGGGCGGAAATCACTATCAAACCATAGCGGGGGCACAATTTCTTGGCACCCACACGCGCATGCGCACACACTCGAGGCTTCGGAGGCTTCGGCCGTGGGCCCTGTGGACGGTAACATCGGGAACTGACCTGGTTGGTGACCTACTCCGAACTCCAGCAACAGCAGCTTCGCCACCCCCGAATCATGGGGCTACAATCGGCCCTTTGGTGGGGTTTCATCGACCGGCGTGGCTTAAAACCAGCCGCGGGATCTTCCATTGCCCGGAGGGGGCTTCAACATCGGGTGCCCTGATCGCCTCGACGCAGCAATTTGACCGAGGTAATGGAAGATCCTGCTGCCGATTTTAAACCACGCCGGGCCGGGCGATGAAAGGCCCTGCGAACGGGCCGATTCTAGCTCCGCTCTATGATCTTTACTCCACCAGGACAATAAACAAGATGGCGGCGCTGCCTTAGCAGCTGCGGCTCGCCTGCAGTCCGTTTGGTTTTTATTTTTTTTGTTTGTTCTTTTGTCCTGTTTTAGTTAATTTTTGGTTTTATTTTATTATGTTGTGTATGGGTGTGGGGGGAACGTGTTTTTGATCTCTTCCTTCAGGGGGATGCGACTTCTCTTGTCGTATCCCCCGTGTCCGTCTCCGTCTGCGCCGAGGCCTAATGGCGGAGCTGGGGCAGCGTTCCAGCGGCAACATCGGAGCTGTGGCGTTCCGGCAGCAGCGGCGACACGGCAGCGGTGCTGTGGCATTCTGGCGGCAGCTGCGACCCGGCATCAGAGCTGTGGCATTCTGGTGGCAGCGGTGCTGTGGCGTTCCGGCAGCAACATCGGAGCAGTGGCATTCCAGCGGCAGCGGCAGCAGCGATCCGGCAGCGGTGCTGTGGCGTTCCAGCGGCAGCAACATCGGAGCTGTGGCATTCCAGCGGCGACCCGGCAGCAGCGCTGTGGCGTTCCGGCGGCAGCGGCAACGGCGACCCGGCAGCAGTTCTGTGGCGTTCCGGCACCAACATCGGAGCTGTGGCATTCCAGCGGCGACCCGGCAGCAGCGCTGTGGCGTTCCGGCGGCAGCGGCGACCCGGCATCAGAGCTGTGGCATTCTGGTGGCAGCGGCGACTCGGCAGCGGTGCTGTGGCTTTCCGGCAGCAACACCGGAGCTGTGGCGTTCCAGCGGCAGCGGCAGCAGCGATCCGGCAGTGGGGCTGTGGCGTTCCAGCGGCAGCGGCGACCTGACCTCGGAGGACAACAACGTCGGGAGCTCACAGGTCGGAGCAGAGGGAGAACAAGGAGGGAAGAGACAAGAACTTTAAGATTTTTGCCTTCCATCACAGTGAGGAGGTGTTTGGTGTACTCCCTGTGGTGGATGTTAAATTTGTGTTTATTGGGTGTTTTTGTCATTTTTATTATATGTATGACTGCAGGCAACGAAATTTCATTCAGACCGAAAGGTCTGAATGACAATAAAGGCTACTTTACTTTACTTTACTTTACTTTCCCTCCTCCAATCACCGCTCTCTATCCTCAGTCCCACCCCCCTATTTCCACCTCTGACTGACACCTCCCTCCTCCAATCATCACGCTGAATCATCATGTCCCTCCCACCCCCCCCCCCCACTGCCTGCTGACCGACTCTCTCATCCAATCGGCGCACTCCCTCATCGGTCCAACCTCAACTGTCTCGCGGAAAGCGGAGATTTTTAATAATTTCTTTCACCAAATTTCAAAATTTGGATTACAAAACGTGTGGGGGATTGTCCCCCACCACTCAAAACATGGAGGGGACGCCACCCCCCCTCCCCCCCCCCGGATTTCCAATTGATGTCTATGTACTTCTCTTCCTACCAGCTTGACCAATATCAAGGTTTTTAACTTCATCCTGCTTCCTGTAAGGACTCCATCCCCTACTCCCAATTCCTCCGTCTACGCCGCATCTGCACCCAGGATGAGGTATTCCACACCAGGGCATCGGAGATGTCTTCATTCTTCAGAGAACGGGGGTTTCCCTCTTCTACTATAGATGAGGCTCTCACCAGGGTCTCTTCTATACCCCGTAACTCTGCCCTCACTCCCCATCCCCCCACTCGTAACAAGGGCAGAGTCCCCCTTGTCCACACCTTCCACCCTACCTGCTGTCACATACAACAAATAATCCTCCGACATTTTCGCCATCTCCAACGTGATCCCACCATTTGCCACATCTTCCCATCTCCTCCCCTGTTTCCCTAGACAATTCGTCCCTTCCCACCCATACCACCCCCTCTCCGGGCACTTTCCCTTGCAACCGCAGAAAATGTAACGCTTTACCTCCGCCCTTGACTCCTTTCAAGCAGTCGTTCCAGGTGCGGCAGAGGTTCACCTGCACCTCCTCCAACCTCATCTATTGCATCCGCTGCTCTAGATGTCAGCAGCTCTACATCAGTGAGACCAAGCGTAGGCTTGGCGATCGCTTCGCCAAACACCTCCGCTCGGTTCGCAATAACCAACCTGATCTCCTGGTGGCTCAGCACTTCAACTCCCCCTCCCATTCCAAATTTGACCATTCTGTCCTGGGCCTCCTCCATGGCCAGAGTGAGGACCACCGTAAATTGGAGGAGCAGCACCCCAGCGGGATGAACGTTGAAATCTCTAATTTCAGGTAGTCCCTACTTTCTCCTCCCCTTCTGAGCTCTCCCTCAGCCCACTGGCTTTACCTCTTCCTTTCTTCCTTTCCACCTCAGCCCCCCACCCTCATATCAGTCTGAAGAAGGATTTTGACCCGAAACATTACCTATTTCCTTCGCTCCATAGATGCTGCCTCACCCGCCGAGTTTCTACAGCATTTTTGTCTACCTTTTTAGCTTATCATATTGCTTTCTATAATACCACAATAAGAAGATCAAAACAATTTAAATCCCTAACTGTGCAAATACTAACCCAAGTGATAAATTCCTAATCCATGGGTGTACGTTAGCATTCAGTCCCCAGTTCCAGGCTCTTTCCCACCAACTCAATTTTTCAAAATGTCCTTTCCTGCTCTGCCATGCGTTCAAAAAGTCTTAGTGCTCTCGGACCATTCATGACAACCATCTCACCGTCCTTTATAAGTGCCTTTAAATCAACATGGAGGTATGTTATTGGTGTAAGTTTGGTTGCAATAAACCTCTTTAACGTCTCATCCGAGTCATTTCGTACTGTAACCAAGTTTACTGTTATTGAATATTCCTCTGATGGTACCATCAATTCCTTGTCTCCGTTAGTGATCTGTCTTGTAAGGATTATGACATTATGACCAGGTAGAGTACACTTCCAGACATTCTTTCCACACCATTTAGCAGAGGTAGAGACATAGTATTTGCCTTACGATAGAGCATCACTTGCAAAAGAAGCATTAGGTTTTAGATCAATGGCAAGCTTATAGTTATTATAATAATGTGTAAATCCACAACCAGAATCTATCATACTTAAAATTTCTTCTGGGCAGGCCCAGTGATTTCCTCTTCAATGAGATTTGTCCAATCTAATGCCCCATGATTCTTCATCAATTATTACAGCATGGTCAGGAGCATTGTGCACTGTTATCCAAGCTCCCTGTTAATATTGTCCAATATTATGCTCTGGTGTAGGACAAAAGTCTTGTTTAGTTTAGTTTAGTTTAGAGATACAGAGCGGAAACAGGCCCCTCGGCCCACCGGGCCCACGCTGACCAGCGATCCCCGCACATTAACACCATCCTACACACACTAAGGACAATTTTTACATTTACCAAGCCAAATAACCTACAATCTTGTACGTCTTTGGAGTGTGGGAGGAAACCGGAGATCTCGGAGAGAATCCAAGCAGGTCACGGGGAGAACGTACAAATTTCGTACAGACAGAACCCGTAGTCAGGATCGAACCTGGATCTCTGGGCTGGCAACTCTACCGCTGCGCCACTGTGACCACCGTGACTTATTCTTCAGCTGCTGTGGAACATGGAGAACAAGTCCAATAATATATGTTCCCTGAGCATCTTGGCGTATCTGATCCACTTCACTAGCTATGGTCAGCGATCTTAGCTGACAGTCAGGGTGCATGTCTTGACTCCACTGCTTCAGTTGTTAAGTTGATATTAAATTGGGGACTTGGTGGTTGGCTAATTGTAGAATGCTACCCTGTACCTGAGACATTAGCCGGTTGGAATAAACATCACACACCTGTTCTCTATGCTCTTCATGAGAAATATTATTCATTCTAACATTCTATTTATTGTTCCCTCTTACGGTTTGAGTATTTCAACTTCCTTAAGAAATATTTGCATTGCTTCCTCCTTTGTATTACTCAATGTCTTGGCATCATTAAATAACATTGTTGCCATTCTCTGTATCTTCCCTATCTTTTCCCTTACACGTTATAATTGTTCACCAGGTCCTGTTAAATCTATCACATTAACTGTTTATCCTACTAGTCCTCTTTGATTTATTAGTGTTTTTTAATCTCTTTTCAGTCACTGCTCCCTTAACAAATATTGAAATAATCCATTGTAGTTGTAGAGCACCATTCCGAACTGCCCAACCCTGTAAGGTTAAGCATTGCCTGAATGCGATGGTAATAGAAGACAAAGGTAATTTTCTCTTTGTTCCGGGTCATCACTCACCTGTGATCATCTACCATCCTAATATCCTCATCATAAAGGGTTGGGATCTCAGCAGTTGTGGTCCTGGGTAAGTGAGTTAAACACCCATTTAACTAAACCATATAACATTGATCTCCACGTATTACAGTAATGAGGTCTCTGAATGTCTCGTTTTCATTTTCCCCTCAGCTAACAATGAACCATTCTACATTTACCTTGATCACTGCCCTCTTTGATCTGTGTTTTCACACCTTACCCTTCCATATCTCTGTGTCTCCCTTTCCCCTGACTCTCAGTCTAAAGAAGAGTTTTGACCTGAAATGTCTCCCATTCCTTCTCTCCAGGGAAGTCTGTTGAATTATTCCAGCATTTTGTGTCTTTCGTAGGTGTAAACCAGCATCTGCAGTTCCTTCCTATGTATATGTTGTCCTACAAGCTACACACTCTCCCATTTGGCACATCAACTATCTGATACCACCCTTAACTTCCCTGATTTTGAGTCGCACTGTACAATGATGAGAGTGTAAAACTATTGTCCCCCTCACTGCCCATTTCACAGGTTGAGTGTTTGAGCACATCAGTGGATCTCAGCTATCACTGGACTTTGCCTAGTTGAATATTATGCAAATCTCCTCATTCTGTCCACATGGTTTGTGTTACTACTGCTTTTAGTACGCTCTCTCATTATCGCAGTCAAATGGAAGAATTTAGTCAAATGTGGGAGACCCAGTTTTGGGAAGAGGGTCAGGGTTTGCTGGATTTTTGCAAATGCCCAAATTTATTTCTCCCCCCAATCTACTTTCTCTATCTTCACTGTTTGCCTCCACTTTTTGTAAGATCGGATCTGACGTAATCGACTAGTACAGTACAGCATGGACTCACATTTGTATTTACCAGACACATGCTGAACTTCAATGACATACATTAGCTTTTTAGAATACAGGAATCCTGACTCCTGACTGCTCATTTACATTTTACAAAACAAATGTTGTGACTACATCAAAACATGCTTTCACAAATCAACTCAAACTCAAAATCAGTACTGTAACAATGGGGCAATATCTTTAAAACCTTCAGAAATACATTGTTATTAAGAAAAGCAATTTATAAGATTATTCCCCAATTGTTCCAATCTGTCTCACAAAATTTCAATTAAAAATTCCTGATCTAAATGTATACTAATCACAATTACCCTAAAGGCCAATTTATTTCTGAAATGGTGGATTCTCAAATCCAGAATAGAGACACTCACATGTCACTTTAACCTGGATACCACATGGCCAGTGTGGAATTCAGGTCTCTCTTTGAAATCAATTCAAAAGGAAAGAATTAGGAAGAAAACAAATTTAAAACACAGATAAGACAAAACAAAATTGCATCTTTGCATCTTTCCTTTGTTAAAACTGTTGCAAGTAACTAAAAATGAATAACTAGTAACTAAAGGATAAACAGTTAATTGAAACATTGAAAACTTCTAACAAATATCCAAACAATCTATACTATATCCAAACAATCTATACTATTACTAAAACTCTCATCTTGACCACTTCCATTCTGCGTTGTAATTAAATTTGCGCAAAAACGCTACCCTATATCGCTAGGATTATTTCGCCACCTTACTCACCGCTCTCCTCTGCTCCAAGCCACCAAGTTTTGTCCCGATGAGTAAAATATGAGAAAAGTTATGAAGGTTTAAAAAATCATGAGATCAGCAGATTGGTCTTCTCGCCTGTCAGTCACCATGAAGGTAACACCCCTTTCGGCACTCGCTGGAGAATAAAGCCCCGGAGGCGGGACTGATTAAACAAGCCATCCTGATTGAGTCCGTAAGAATGGAGGCGGGAAAGCCATTGTGTGGAGTCGGGAATGCCGCTGTATGAAGTCAGGAAAGTCACTGTGTGGAGTTGGGAAAGCCACTGTGTGGAGTCGGGTAAACCACTGTGTGGAGTTGGGAGGTGCTGTGTGGTGCCACAGTTGGTTGCCGCTGAGTGGAGTCCCCCCCCCCACACCACCCCTCCCCCCACAGCCCTCTTCCTCCCTCCCGCTTCCCCCTTTCCCCCTCCTACTCACACCCCCTCCCCCTTCCCCCCTCCCCCTGGGGAGCACTGTCTGAAATTCACACAGTGCAAAGCCAAGGTGATATTCAATTCAATTCAATTCAATTCAATTCAATTCAATTCAATTCAATTCAACTTTAATGTCATTGCACAAATACTGAGTATGGGTACAACGAAATGCAGTTTTGCGTCAGTCCGTAGTAGTAGTGCATATAGAAATTTAAAAAAAGAAGATACCGAATAATCAAAAATACAGAATAATTAAACAATGGGGACGGAGGGACCGGAGAAATCTATCGGCGGGACTCCGAGTTCAGCAATGTGATGGTATAATTGTAGAAGCTGTTCCTCATCCTACTGGTACGAGACCTGAGGCTCCTGTACCACCTCCCTGATGGGAGGAGGGCAAACAGTCCATGGTTGGGGTGGGAGGGGTCTTTAATGATCTTCCCAGTCCGTCTCAGACACCGTTTTCGGTGGAGGGCATCCATGGCAGGGAGCGGGGCACCGATGATGTGCTGAGCGGTTTTCACCACCCGTTGTAGTTCCTTCCTGTCCGCAACAGTGCAGCTGCTGTACCATACCGTGAAGCAGGTGGTCAGGATGCTCTCGATGGTACAGCGGTAGAAGTTGGTCAGTATCTGGGGGGACAGGTGGGCTTTCTTGAGCCTCCTCATGAAGTAAAGGCGCTGCTGTGCCTTTTTGATCAGCTTGGAGGTGTTGAGGGACCAGGACAAATCCTCCGAGATATGTACCCCGAGGAATTTGTAGCTGGAGACGCGCTCCACCTCAGTCCCGTTTATATGGATGGGGGTATGACTGCCTCCTCTGACCTTCCTGAAGTCGACAATAATTTCCTTCGTCTTGTTGGAGTTGAGGACGAGATTATTGTTGGCACACCAGGTTGTCAGGTGCTGGACCTCCTCTCTGTAGGCTGACTCATCATTGTCACTGATCAGTCCTACCACCGTGGTGTCGTCAGCAAACTTAATGATGGCGTTGGATCCGTACTTAGGGATGCAGTCGTGGGTGAAGAGGGAGTAGAGGAGAGGGCTGAGCACACAGCCCTGTGGCACGCCGGTGTTCAGTGTTATAGTGGAGGAGGTGAGGTTGTTGACCCTAACAGACTGTGGTCTGTTGGTGAGGAAATCCAGTGTCCAGTTGCAGAGGGAGGTGGAGATGCCAAGTCCGCTGAGTTTGGTGATCAAGCTGGCGGGGATGACAGTGTTAAAGGCAGAGCTGAAATCAATGAACAGCAACCTGATGTAGGAGTTGTTGTTGTCCAGGTGGGTCAGGGCAGAGTGTAGAGCCGCCGATATGGCGTCCTCTGTAGACCTGTTGGCCCGGTAGGCAAATTGATGGGGGTCCAGTGTGGGGGGGAGGCTGGCTTTGAGGTGAGCCAAGATCAGCCGCACAAAGCACTTAGCAATGACAGGGGTGAGTGCCACTGGGCGGAAATCATTGAGACTCCCTGTGGCTGACTGTTTGGGCACTGGCACGATGGTTGATGTCTTGAGGCAAGTGGGGACACCCTGGGCCAGTGAGAGATTGAAAATGTCGGTGAAGACTGGGGATAGTTGTCCAGCACATGCCCTAAGCACCCGGCCAGGGATGCCATCGGGGCCGGCAGCTTTGTGCTCATTCACCTTTCTCAGTGCATCTTGTACAGCAGAGGTGGAGAGACTGAGGGGTTGTTCATTCGGGGGTGGAGCAACTTTGGTGGCTGGGTCAAAGCGAGCATAGAAATGGTTTAGCTCGTCAGGAAGGGTGGCGTTGTCTGGGGGAGGGGTGTTAACTTTCTGGTAATCGGCAAGGGATTTGATTCCTTGCCACATGCGCCTGGGGTCAGAGTTGTTTTGGAAGTGCTCCTCAATCCGCCGTTTGTGATTGAGTTTGGCATTCCTAATTCCCATTCTCAGATTGGCCCTGGATGAGCTGTATCCCTCAGAGTCGCCAGATCTGAAAGCGGCATCGCGAGCCTTCAGTAGGAGTCTGACCTCCCTGCTCATCCACGGCTTCTGGTTAGGGAAGGTCTTTATCTCTTTGTGGGTAGTGACATTATCGGTGCAGAATTTTATATAGTCCATAACTGTTGAGGTGTATGAGTTGATGTCCACTTGTGAATTGAAGGTGGACTGGGTAGCAAACAGACTCCAGTCTGTCTGCTGAAACTGCTCCTGTAAAACAGAGACGGGGCCCCCTCAGGCTAAACCTTCACTGTCCTCATGGTAGGTTTCACACGTCTGATCAGAGGTGTATATTTGGGGAGCAGGAAAAGAGAGAGGTGGTCAGACTGACCAAGGTGGGGGAGGGGAAGGGCTTTGTAGGCTTCAGTAATATTAGTATAAACTAAGTCTAGAATATTGTTTCCTCTGGTTGGGCAGGAAACATGCTGATGGAACCTGGGGAGTATAGTTTTAAGGTTGGAGTGGTTGAAATCACCCGCAACAATAAATGCCCCCTCTGGGTGAGCAGATAGATGTTTGCTGATAGCAGCTTGCAGCTCTTCCATTGCTAGCCTGGCATTAGCGTCCGGGGGTACATAGACTGCAGTGATAACAGTCGATGTGAATTCTCTGGGCAAATAGAAGGGCCTGCACTTTAACATCAGGTAGACACACACCGCGATGAACAGGAAGGTTGGCGCTGCAATTAAGATGGCTAGCACAGTTTACGGTAAGTCCTTTAAAAGTGGGAGAGGGGAGAAGGAGGAGAGGGGGGGAGAGGGGGGGAGAAGGGGAGAGAATGGGGAAGAAGGAGTGGATAGAACGTTTAAGAAGCCAGACAACGTTTAATAAGCCAGAGATACACAGCTGTGAAGTTCGGCGGACATTTAACATTACCGGTCGGTTATCCTTGGTTCTGAAAACTCCTGCTTACTTTTTTTTTCCCTCAATGAGCCAATGAAAATGCCTGGTCTGCAAAGGTGATTAACTAAAACTACCTCCGACTACCTCGACTACCTACAACTACATGGCGACCCCACTACAACTGCACCTACAACTACAGGATATTCGATTATCTCCATGGCGACCAATTTTTGGTCACAGAAAATGTTTCAACAGGTTGAAAAATTTGCGGCAGCCATACTGAGGCCGCGACTAGTTCCTAGAATGCAGGAACTCCTCGCGACCATGAAGGAGACTCACCAGGGACCACCAGCGAACATGTGGCGACCATGTGGCAATCGCAGAGTCTCCTGCACTCGCCTAAAAAGTCGCCTAAGTGGGACAGGCCCATTAGTTCATCAACTCTACTCTAAATACTCCTTACATTGAAACACTTCAGTCCATCAGCCCATGCCCCTGCTTGTTCTTCCTTTCAGACATAGTTGTCATAATGACTAACTTTGCATTAGTCCCTCCGCTTGCTGATCTGCTGCTCTGGTTCCCACCTCATTACCACTGGTTTAAATTCTCTTGTATAGCACTAGCAAACCTTCTTGCGAGGATATTAGGTCCCCTCCAGTTTAATTGCAACTGCCCCTCGAAACCTGTGTCCCTGGCCCAAATGCACCAGTTCATCTCTTTTGCCTCCACCCTCCTTTGCCGTTACATTTCAAACCTATTTATCATTTCCACCCTTAGCAACCCCTAAATTTAGTAGTAATATCTTTCGTCTCTCTGTTAGAAATGATATCAGTTTATTATTGTCATGTGCATCAAGATAAGTGAAAACAATTGTTTTAGTGTGCTATCCATTCAAATTATACTGTACGAGTAAAGTCAAGCCACACACAAGTACAACAAATTGTGGAAAAAGGGAACTAATAGTGTGCAGAATGTAGTGTAACAGCGTTATTGTGTTACAGTTACAAAGAAAGTGTATGTAAAAAAAACACAAGGTCTGTAATGAGGTAGGGTGGGAGATTGGGACTACACTGCCTGATGGGAAAGTAGAGAGGAGGTAATGAGTGGGGTGAAAATGGCTCTTGATAGTTTTGAAGTTAGATGCAAAATGCTGGAGTACCTCAGCAGGACAGGCAGCATCTCTGGAGGGAAGGAATGGGTGCCGTTTCGGGTCGAGACCCTTTTTCAGACTGATGTCAGGGGAGTGTGAGGCACATGGATAAGGAGATGTGAGGAGATGGTAGGTGTGAAAACATGTTAAAAGGGAATGGAGATCAAGGAAAATGTAGAATAGATCATTGTTAGTTGGGAGAAAGCAAACAGAGATAAAATGTAGTCAGAGAACTGGGAAGGGGGAGGGGATGGAGAGAGAGAGGGAAAGCAAGGGTTACTTGAAGTTAGAGAAGCCAATGTTCATACCACTGAAGTGTAAGCAGACTGAGCGAAATATAAGGTGCTGTTCCTCCAATTTGCGCTGGGCCTCACTCTGACAATGGAGGAGGCCCAGGACAGAAAAGTTAGTGTGGGAATGGGAGGGGGAGTTAAAGTGTTTAGCAACTGGTCATATAAAATCTTGGTTATTTTGGCTGCTTTCACAAGGCAATGTGAGCGATAGATGGAGTTGATGGATTAAGTGGTGGACTGGGCAACATCCATAATTCACTGCAATTTCTTATGGTCTTGTTACAAAGCCAAGCTATGATGCATCCCACAAGGATGCTTTTTATGGAATTCGTGGAATTGCAGCGTTGTTGCAGACGTGCTGAACTTCTTTGGTCTTCAATGATTCAATTGAGCTCATTGAATTGAAACCCAAAGTCAATAACTAGATCCATCATCTTGGTGACATTGAGGTAGAGGTCGTTGTTTAGACACCATGTTACTAAGCTCTCTATTCCTTTCCTGTACTCCATCTCGTCATTGCTTGATCTCAAACTTGTAAATAAGATAGAGTAAAATTTGGGCACACAGTCTTGAATGTGTAGGGTGTATAACAAGAGGCTGAGAAAACGTCCTTGATGGGCACTGTGGTTCAATACATATGGATCTGCAACAAAGATTTCCATTGCTTACATAGATCATTGCTCATGTTTCCTATATACTGAATTCACCACGCTTGAAGTCTCAGATCACAGTCACTGCTTTCAAAATTGTACCTTATGGCTGAAGAGAAGTAATTCATTTGTAATCAAAATGAGTGGCCAGTTTCAATGATTGTACTCTTCCCTTTACCAGTCTGTTGGTCCCTTTGTTGAAAGAAACAGTATCCGAACAAGCTGCTGTACTTCTTGGTGATGTATCCCCCATGAGTACATAATAACGTAATTGTTGCACTTAAACCTGTTCTGCCATTATTAGCTGACTTGTAGCCGAGCCGTATTAAGCCACCATTCTTCTCTGTTACTTGATACTCAGAGGAACCAAACTAAAACAAAAAACAACTGAAACTGCTCAGCAGGTTTGGAAACTGATGAATTAAAACAGAGTTAAATGTTCAAGGTGATGACCTTTCAACAGAGTTGGAAAAAGTGAGAAATTTAGAATAATTTAACTTGCAAAGATGGAAGGTTGGAGATAACAGAGGTTGTGCTTGTATTAAGGTAAAAAGCAATGGACGTTGACTGATGCAACTGGTGGCGCTACTGACTGTGGGAGAATACTAGAGTCTTGTTAATCACAGATGATACATGTGCAGAAGATGCAATTAGAAGAAAATTAATGAGAATTGAGAATAAAAATACAATACTGGAACTGTGCGATAGAAAGCTGCATAAAATGAAGCAATGCAGTTAGAACAATTGAGGAAAGTTTTGGGGCAGTGACCAATCAAATTTGAAACCAATTTTTAATGAAATTGGCTCTATTTTGTTAATCAGCACCTGCACTATTTTATCTCCTAGGATCATTTGTTGACTTATTTGCACAGTAATTCAAGTCAACCAAAAAAAATGAGTGGTTGTAGGTTGTTGTAGAAGTCAAATCTGTTTGTTTCAAAGAAAAATTTGTATTGAAAATATGTACCTTCAAATGTACACAAATATAACAATCTCTTTACATGATTAGGTGTGTTAGGAGGAACGGCATATGCTGCTTTAAACCAAAGATAGGCACAAAAAGCTGGAGTAACACCCTATACACACAACACTGCCACCAAGGTCTGCTCTAACTCCAATTTTTTATTTTTTTTATTTGTATTTTTATTAGAAGCAAAGTACAGTAGTATAGCCTGCGGCATATGACAAAATACATTTAATGTACATCTTCTATTTTAAATTTACCAAGAGTAAAATAGAACAAGAGAGAAAGAACGAGAAAGAGAGAGAGTGAGAGAAATAGTAATGTGTAAACCCCTAGACTAGCATAGTGCAGTTCAGGCCTATAGAAGAGAGAGAAGACAAAAACAAAAGATAATAAAGAAAAAGAAGAGAAAAAAATAAAAAATAGACCCTTATGTGTTGATATACCTGCTTCATTGCTCACTGCACCCATCACCCTGTTCGTGAATCGGTTTAATTCCAAAGTTGTGTTGCACCATACTATACTTGTAATGAATCAATAAAAGGAGACCATATCTTTAAAAATTGCTCTGATTTTCCTGCTAAGACGAGTCTCATATCTTCAAGATGTAACGTCTCAGACATGCTTGTGATCCACATTTTAAGCGTTGGGGTAGATGCATTTTTCCAAAATTTAAGTATACGTTTTTTTTGCCATTATCAAGCCGTAGTTGAGGAACCGTCTTTGAAATATTGATAGCTCAACGCAGGCACCTGTTGTTCCAAAAATAATCAATTCTCTATTGGGGTCCAGTTTTATTTTTAATAATTTGGAGAAGATTTCAAAGATTTCTTTCCAAAATTTATGGAGTTTTATGCAAGAGGCGAAGGAGTGTGTTATAGTTGCTTCTTGGGATAAACATTTGTCACAGATGGAAGATACATTTGGGAAAATTTTGTTCAGTTTAGTTTTTGAGTAATATAGTCTATGTAGTATTTTAAATTGGTTTTGAATATGACTTACATTAATTGAACAGTTATGTACATATAGAAGATATTTTTCCCATTGTCTTTAGGAATTTTTTAACTTAATTCCTGTTCCCACTCTCTTCTAATTACATCTGACAATGGAATTTCTATATCTAGAATGATATTGTACAAGTATGATATTAAATTATTTGATTCTGCGTTTCTATTCATATCTTCATCTAATATGTCTGGCAGCAGAGTTTGATATTCGTGGGTATATTTTTATCAAGTAATCTCGAATTTGAAGATATCTAAAATATTGATTACCTTTCAGATTGTATTTGGGTTGTAATTTCTGAAATGATAAAAGGTTTCCCATTTCGTACAAATCTCCAACTTTTTAATTCCTAATCTTTCCCAGTGACTAAACATTTTATCTATAATTGATGGTATGAACGACGGATTATTAGCTATTGGAGAAAGAAGAGATAGATTTCTTAATTTAAGTTTTACTTGTGTCCAAATTCGTAAAGTACTATGAATATTGTATTCTTCGACTTTATTGGGTAGAGAAGGATCGCGCCTATGTTAAAATGCGAACAATCCTCTCTCTCCATTATTAACCACTCTAGCTGTTGACCTGAATTGCCAACCAGTGAATTACATTTTTAATATTCACTGCCCAGTAATAGTAAAATAAATTGGGAAGCGCCAGTCCACCGAATTCTTTGGGTTTACATAAATGTCGTCTATGAATTCAATGCGATTTGTAGTCCCAAATAAAATTTGTAATGTGGGAATCATGTTTTTGCTCTAACTCCACTTACAAGTTCACAGATTACATCACCATAGTGGGCCATGCCTCGAAAAATGACTAGAAGGAGTGCAGGAAGGAGAGCTTAATAAGACGGTGTCAAGACGACAACATCTCCCTCAAGAACAGCAAGATAGAAGAGGTTGTTATTGACTTCAGGAAACTAGCTGGTGTTGTAACGGCAGATTTTCATATCTTTCAGGTAATTAGCACGCTAGCCACTATTTGGATGAGAATGGTTGAAAGTGTTTTCTAAACGCATGCAAGGTTGCCGTGACGGAAATCGCTATCAAAATATGGAGGGGACTGGGGGACAGGGGGACACAATTTCTTGGCGGCCGCGCACGCATGCGCACACTCACACACACATGCGAGACTTCGAAGGCTTCTGCCATGGGCCCTGTGAATGGTAATTACATCTCAATCCAGTGCTAAATGCAGCTCACTCTGCCTGTCTCGCCGGGTTAACCTACAGCCCTGCCTGGATTGAAGGAATACCAGTCCGGAGCCGTGGAGCTAGCGCTGCTTCTCCGCACTAGCTGTAAGCCTGGGCCATATTTCCCTTAAGTCCAGGCAGGGCTGTAGGTTAACCGGCAAGTGCGGCAGAGTTGAGCTGGATTTAGCGCTGCTTTTCTGCGCTGGCTGTGGGCTTGGAGGCACTGCGCCCGTCTGACTCCCAACATCTCTGGCCACCAGGGGGTGTGGGGGGAGGGGGCACTCGGGTGGGGACGGGGGTGGTCCAGTGGCGGTTCAGCAGCGATTGCAGCGCTGGAGAGCCGGCAGGGATCGATCCTGGCTGCAGATGAGGTGCAGGCCTGTGTCCAGGGCTGCCGTTGTGACCCTGGGCACGTCTCCCTCCTCCAATCACCGCACTCTATCCTCAGCCCCACCCCCACTGTCTCGCGGAAGCAGAAATTTCACCGGGTTTTAAAATCCGGATTACAAAAAATGGGGGGGGGGGGGGGAGGGATCGTCCCCCACCTCTCAAAACAGAGGGGGGACATGTCCCTCCTGCCCCACCGGGATTTCTGCCACTGCATAGATGAAAAGGTGGAGAGAACAAAGGACATGACTGCAATACAGTAAACGTATAATCCAGGTTGCTTTTCATTGACTGCCGCTCGGTGTTCAACACTATCATACCCTCGAAATATATCTCCGAGGGCTTCCGGTGGCGCTATGGAGTAGAAGAGACTCGCGCCAACTAGCTCCGTGAAAAAACCGAAAAAACGGGAGGAAAAGACATATCCTACCTGCAGAAAACGGGACCGATTATTTTGCACTAAGCCCGTGACGTCATCAGGCGCGCGACACCGGCAGTATGTTGACTCAACATACTCCCCCCCACAAGGCAAAAAACGGCAAGACTAAAGAGGTAGGCCCAACTGAAGCCTCGGCCTCAGATTTAACAGCATCCCGAGAAGACATCTCAAAGAAGAAGAAAAAGACTGAGATGGAAGAATTAAAAACGTTCCTTAAGGAGGAACTTATAAATCTTAGACAGAACTTTCAAGAGGATAAAGAGGAGCTAGCATCTTTTAAAAAAGAAATGAAATAACAAATTAAAGAAGATGTTACAGAGATTGTACACGAAGTCCTTGAAGACTGGAAATTAGAAATGGAAAGAAATATGACTCAAAATGTTGAAGAAGTAAATGAAAAACTGAATAAGATGGATTCCAGATTTGATTCTAAACTTGAACCTATTCTCCTGACATTAAACCAACACTACAAGATTGTAAAAGAACTTGAGGAACTTGCTGAGACAAGCACCGCAACTACAAAACAACTCATCACTGAGAACCAACGCCTATCAAAGTTATTGTATCAAATAACTGAAAAATGTACAGACTTGGAGGGACGACAGAGGCGTCAGAACTTAAGAATCGTGGGCATCCAGGAAGGCAGAGAGGGGACTCGTGACCCCCGTGAATTTGCTGCAGAAGTACTGATAACAATTTTGAACCTGGATCAGGCGCCATTACTTGCCCGAGCGCACAGAGTGCCGGGACGTCCCCCAAAGGTGGGCGACCGACCAAGAATAATGATAGTAAAGGTCCAATATGACCATGTATTGGATGACATGATGAGGAAAATTGGCAAAAGCAGAAATCTTGTATATGAAGGAGACAAGATTAGCGTATTCAGAGATTACCCTGTGGAAGTTGCTAAGAAAAGAGCGTTGTTCACAGAAACAAGAAGAATACTGAAGAACATAAAGAATCTGAGATATGGACTGTTATACCCCGCAACACTGAGAGTCAGTTACGAGAAGAAGGAATACTTCTTCATCAAGCACACGGAAGCATTTGAATTTGCCAAGAACGTCGAGGACAAGATCGAAGATTGAAAAATATTCAACTCTTAACACCTACCTCGCAGAGAAGATATGGAACTCTAAACTTTAAACTATTATATTTAAGAGTTGCCTAAAATTCGCAATAAGAATTGGGTATATTTCCTGCAACGGATATATAATACTAACATTCTAGTACTAACCTCTAACAACTATTAATAATCAAGAATATTAACTAACACTAACTAATGATAATAAGATTATTTAGATTATTTAAGAATTAATTAACAGTATGAAATATAAGTAAAGTATGATTCAGGTATTTTATAATGAGAAATGTTTGATGGCTCTCTCTCTGATGTTTTCGTTTTTGATTATTCTTTGATAAATGTTTATATTATACAAAACGAACATTTCAATTTGAGACTACTAATTATACCATTAATGGAATATAATCAATATTTCTTTCCCCCCCACAAATTGTATGCATCGAATTGGAAACTTTCCTTTCAAGGAAAGTACGGAGCTAGTATTTTTATAAACCAAAAGCTACGGAAGTCCATAGATGCTTAGCCACATTGGCTAATCACTATCACTATTGACTATCACTAACTGCACTAATTGTAGTTGTAGTTGCTTTTCTTTTTTACTTTCCACACTTTACTAACCCTATTTGCTATCACCTTTTTTATCTTATATCATATTATATTTTGTATTTGGAATGGAATTGCATATTGTATTTAAGGAGATATGTTCGGATGGAAAACAGACGTGACCTAAAATTCATCTACCTGAAGTTCAAGTATAAGGTAGGGTTGAGTGTGCTGAATCATCTGCTCTACCACTTAATCACAAGATGCAAGACATGAATATAAAAATTGGGGGTGAGGGAATTAAATTCTGTAGTTGGAATGTTAAGGGAATTAATGAACCTATCAAGAGAGGCAAAGTGTTAGCTCATTTAAAATCATTGAAAACAGATATAATATTTCTCCAGGAGACACATCTTAAAAAGGAAGCACAACACAGATTGAAAGCAAAATGGATTGCTAAAGCGTACCACTCTTCATTCTCACATAAATCAAGAGGTGTTGCAATATTAATTCGTAAAGGTATACCCTTTAAACATATATCAACGATAGAAGACATTGAAGGCAGATATATTGTAATAATAGGGGAGTTATACTTAAAAAAGGTGACTCTCCTCAATGTGTATGGACCAAATTTTGATAGCCCTCTGTTTTTTAAGAGAATTCTTAACAATATCCCGGAAGGTACACAACAAAACTTAATAATCGGTGGAGATTTAAATTGTGCTTTGGATGCTTGTTTGGATAGATCATCAACTCAAATTAAACTAAAATCTCGATCAAGTGAATTTTTAAATTCATACATTAATACTACTAATATTAAGGACGTTTGGAGAATTGAAAATCCATCGGGCCGAGAATATTCATTTTACTCACTAGTACATAAAACTTACTCAAGGATAGACTATTTTTTAGTAGATTCAAAACTTATCCCATTTATCTATAACTCACAATATCATAACATCATAATCTCAGACCACGCCCCATTAACATTTATGATCAAAGTAAACGGAATGGCAGAGACACAGTCACAATGGAGATTTAATCCCCAAATCTTAAAAGATAAGTCATGTATTGAATATCTAGTAAAACAGATTAAAATGTTTTTTGAGGCTAACGATAGCCCTGAAATCTCTGCCTCCCTTCTTTGGGAAACATTTAAAGCATTTGTACGAGGAGCATTAATTTCTTCCCAATCATTTTTTAATAAAGAGAATAGGGCCAAACAACAGAAACTGGAAATGGAAATAAAGCAATTAGACACAGAAAATGCAGCAGCACCATCCACGATAAAACACAACAAAATTGCAGTATTGAAATATAAATTAAACAAGATTTATTCAGACCAAGTTATAAAACTTTATCAACATACAAAACAATTAAATTTTGAATTTGGTGACAAACCATAAAAACTATTAGCGCGTCAACTTCGCAAATTGGACGGGGAAAAAACAATATACAAAATTAGAACAGATAAGGGAGAAACATTAACACTGCCTAAAGATATTAATGATAGATTTCTACAATACTACCAAAAATTGTATTCATCTAAAATAACAGAACAATCAACGGGAATGGAAACATTTTTACAGAATTGTAAGTTTGCGGGTCTAAATCAGAAAGAGAGAGAATTGCTAGGGGCTGAAATTACGATAAAAGACATTGAAGAATCAATAAAGTCCTTAAAAAACGGAAAGTCGGCAGGACCCGATGGTCTAAATTCGGAATTTTATAAAAAAAATTATGATTTGCTTTCCCCACGCCTACAGACAATGTACAAATATGCCTATACTCCACAGAAACTCCCAGAAACTCTAAATGAATCTACAATCATACTTATACCAAAAACGGACAAGGATCTTGAAGACCCAGGTTCATACAGAGCTATAGCCCTCTTAAATACTGATCAGAAAATATTAACTAAGATTCTATCTAATAGATTGAGCTTAGTGATCAGCAAATTAATACATCCCGACCAAACAGTGTTTATCCCCAAACGGTATTCATTTTATAATCTGAGAAGATTATTTAATATTATATACTCCAATAGAATCCCTAACGCAGAGCTAGCAATTATCTCGTTAGATGCTGAAAAAGCATTTGACCAGGTAGAATGGCCATATTTATTTTCGGTGATGGAAAAATTCCAACTAGGAGAGAAGTACTGTACATGGGTTAAATTGTTATATTCTAATCCAACAGCTAGAATATTAACAAACAAAATGTTATCAACTAAATTTAATCTCTCTAGAGGCTGTAGACAAGGATGCTCACTATCCCCACTATTATTTGCTCTTGCAATCGAACCCCTAGCAGAAAGCGTTAGAAACCATCCAGGAATATTTGGATACAATACTAGAGACACAAGGAATAAAATCTCCTTATATGCAGATGATATACTAATATATATTACAAAATTAGAAACTAGTATTCCAAACCTATTAAATCTAATAACTCAATTTGGTCAGTTTTCAGGATATAGAATCAATTGGAATAAACGCGAAATCATGCCAATAACAAAATTCAATTTACATACAATACAACAATCCCCTTTTAAAATAGTTAAAGATAAATTTAAATACTTAGGAATCTATGTAACTAAGACATATACCTCTTTATTTAAACTAAATTTCCCACCCTTACTGAATAAACTACATAAGAATATTCAATACTGGAAAACACTCCCCATTTCTATGCTTGGGAGAATTAATGCTATAAAAATGATTTTTTTACCGCAACTGCTGTACCTACTTCAATTAATTCCGATATATATCCCAAAAACTTTTTTCAAAAAAGTCGATTCCATTGTTACAAGTTTTGTCTGGGATTATAAGAATCATAGAATAAGTAAAAAACATTTATGTAAATCAAAGATAAATGGAGGTCTGGCTTTGCCAAATTTCTTATTTTATTTTTGGGCAGTCCATATTAAAAACATGAATTTCTGGCTGGAAGAAATGGATCAACAACCAGATTGGCTAATGATGGAAAAGGAAGACTGTCTACCTTTTGAAATTGGACCGATCATATTTGCCCCCACAAAACTGCACAAAAAAACCTATAAAGAAAACCCCATAATACATAGTGGAATACGAATTTGGAAACAAATAAAAAAAGATTTAAAATTGAATAATATACCATTCTGCCTTCCCATTGTAAATAATCCTTTATTCAAATCATCCTTTATGGACAAAGGTTTCACACAATGGAAAAATTATGGAATCAAAAATATAGGACATCTTTATGGGAAAGGTACTTTTCTTTCATTTCAAGAGTTGCAACAGAATTATGGACTGCACTCAAATAATTTCTTCAGATATCTACAAATTAGAGATTATGTTAAATCTAATACACAAGTTTACAGGAATAGGGAATCAGAAATTCTTGATGAATGTCTGAACAAGCATCCTAATACTGAAAAATAGCTTATATTTATAACACCCTACTAAATAACGAGGTACCACCGACCGAACCATATAGATACAAATGGGAAAATGAAATAGGTCATCCTATCACGAAAGATATGTGGGACGAAAGTTTACAACAAATACATCAATGTTCATTAAATGCCAGACATACTTTAATACAATTCAAGGTCTTACATAGACTACACTTCTCTAAAATAAAACTAAATAGAATCTTCCCACAAATCTCTCCTATTTGTGATAAATGTCTACATTTAGAGGCTAATTTAACACATACGTTTGCAAACTGTATAAAACTTAAACATTTCTGGACTGATATTTTTGAAATAACTTCAGAAGTTATTAATACAAAACTGGACCCAGACACAAAATTAATAATACTTGGAATATCAGAACAAAGCTTAACACTCACAACAAACCAAAGAAACTTCCTCAATTACAGTATAATAACCGGAAAAAAATTAATATTAAAATTTTGGAAAGGCCCTACAACCCCCACAATTAAAATGTGGATTACGGAAATGTCGGAGACCCTATACTTAGAAAGAATTAGACTTGTCTTAATGGACAAACAAGATCTTTTCCATAAAATTTGGGCTCCATTCATTAACTATCTGAAGGGATAGATTGGCACAGCACGAGGACCCAGCTGAAACTTGAACTCAAGAATAGATGAAAAGCTACACTTTTTAACCTATAAACCTATCTCCATTGATGTATTACAGGTAACCCATTCCACCTCCCTTGTTTTTCTGTTGTATTTTTTTTTGCTTTCTTTTTTATTTGTAACTTTCTACCCTCTCTTTTTCCCTCTTTCTATAAAAAATAAAAACACTAGAAGCAGAAGTAATTGATAATGGAAAATTTTAATAATGTATGACTGATGGATATGAAAAGTTTTTTTTATTATAATATGTAACTACATTTTATAATATGTCTACTTCTAATAAATAAATTAAAAAAAAAAAAAAAAAAAAAAAAAAAAATATATATATATATCTCCGAGCTCAGAGATCTGGGTTTCTGTATCTCCCTTTGCATCGACTTCCACATCGGCAGACCTCAATCAGTGCAGATGGTTTAACAGCATCCCTTCCTCTTTCACCATCAGGGCAGGTGAACCTTAAAGCCTCGTGCTTAGCCCCCTGGTCTACTCACTTTATACCAGCGATGAGTTTATCATGAAGGAGACAGCTGTACTTTGCGTTCCAGGGGGACGGGTCCATGGAGTGAACAGGGCGATCATAGGATCGCTTATGCATTTAAATGGCTTAAACACCAGTTCATTACTACAGTACCTCTGACTGCTGATTTCAACTTTGAAAGGTCAGTATGTAAATAAACAACTTTTCCTGTGCATGCTGCCTGCAAAAAGTTGCATAAGAACATGGTACTGATAGTAATCTGAAGGATACCATAAATTATCTTTCTAACCACTTTCCTAACCCCCTAAATTAACTCATCACCTTTTCTATGTACTTCAGAGAATCATAGAAACAGAGCACAGAAATAGGCTGTATCTGCACACTTTTTTCTCGCAACCGTTGTTTATCTCTGTTAATTATATTTGCCTGCAGTAGGACTGTATCTCTCAGGGGTGCCCGAGAGGGGTGGAGGATGAGCACTTCAATTTGACGGATCAAAGGTTAACGACTAATGGCAATGGACAACCGACTATGAGTATCAAATGCAGATGTGGTAAGGTTTGCAAGAACAGCCGAGGCCTGAAGATTCACCAGACCCGGATGAAGTGTTTGGAGGGACAGGGAGGGTCACATCGCACAGGTATTTTACCTGGTGAGACGCAGGAGGAGCCGGGCCCGGAATCACCCCATAGAGCCCGAAGCCTCCAAGTGGTGCAACTAGTCCCTCGGAAACGTTCTCCGGAGAAGGTTCGAGTCAAATGGCCTCAGGCCTGCAAGACGGCAGTCTGGTATCAGTTCGACGAGGATGTCAACAAGGTGCTAGAAGCAACTGCGAAGGGAGACGTGGACCGAAGGCTGCGGACAATGACGACAATCATCATCAGCCTAGCTGTGGAAAGGTTTGGAGCAGTGGAGAAGAAGCCGGCCAGAACACCTTTCACCATGAAACAACGAGCACCAAAGATCCACAAGATCCGGCAGGAGCTGAAGTCCCTCAAGAAGCAGTATAAACAGACCAGCGAAGAGCAACGTGCCCCCCTTGGCTGAACTGTGAACCGAAGCTGATGACCCTCCGTAGAGCTGAGTGGCACTGAAGATGCCGGAAGGAAAGAGCCAGGAAGCGAGCATCCTTCATAGCCAACCCCTTCGGCTTCACCAAACAACTGCTAGGGCAGAAGCGCAGTGGGAGTTTGGCTTGCTCTAAGGAGGAGATCGACCGACACATCCAGCCGACCTACAGTGACCCCGTCAGGCAGCAGGAGCTGGGCCAGTGCAACATCCTGATAAAACCACCTCCACCCATCAAGGAGTTTGATAGTAGAGAGCCACTTCTGAAAGAGGTCCAGGACGTTGTGAAGAGAGCAAGAGCTGGTTCAGCTCCTGGCCCTAGCAGAGTCCCCTACAGGGTCTACAAGAACTGCCCCTTGTTACTGAAACGGCTGTGGAAGATCCTGAAAGTGATCTGGAGGAGAGGGAAAATGACACAGCAGTGGCGATTCGCTGAAGGAGTCTGGATCCCAAAGGACGAAGATTCCAAGAAGATCAATCAGTTCAGGATCATCTCCTTCTTAAGCATTGAAGGCAAGATCCTCTTCCTCTCCAGCAATGGCTACATCAACAGCTCAGTGCAAAAGGATGGCTTAACTGGAGTGCCCGGGTATCTAGAGCACACGAGAGTGGTGACCCAGCTCATCAGAGAAGCCAGGGAGAACAAGGGAAACCTGATAGTGCTCTGGCTTGACCTGGCCAATGCCTACGGCTCCATCCCGCACAAGCTGATCCAGACAGTCATGGCCAAGCATCATGTGCCGGGCCAAGTGGCAGATCTCATCCTGGACTATTACAACCAGTTCAGCATGAGACTCTCATCAGGGTCAGTAACATCAGAGTGGCACAGACTGGAGGTTGGGATCATCACAGGCTGTACCATCACTGTGATCCTTTTTGCCTTGGCGATGAACATGATCGTCAAGTCTGCTGAGCCAGAGTGCCGGGGACCTCGGACCAAGTCAGGAATGTGCCAAGCACCAATCAGAGCCTTCGTGGACGACCTGATTGTCACCACTGAGTCAGTGGCAGGAGGCAGGTGGATCCTGCAGGGGTTGGAGAAGCTGATTGGATGGGCAAGGATGAGGTTTAAGCCAGGAAAATCAAGGTCACTGGTGCTGTAGAAGGGCAAAGTCATGGACAGGTTCCGCTTCAGCATCGAAGGGACACCAATCCCAACTGTCTCCGAAAGGCCAGTGAAGTGTCTTGGCAAGGTGTTTAACAGCAGCCTGAAGGATACAGCATCTGTCCAGGCAACCTGTCAGGAGCTGGAGAGTTGGTTGAGAGCGGTGGACCAGTCGGGGCTTCCCGGCAAGTTCAAGGCATGGATTTACCAGCTTGCTATCCTGCCATATATACTCTGGCCACTGTTTGTCTACGAAGTCCCAATATCCATCGTAGAGAGATTGGAGAGGAAAGTCAGCAGCTTTCTCAGAAGGTGGCTGGGACTGCCCAGGAGCCTTAGCAGCATCGCCCTTTACGGACTGGGATGAAGTGGAGAGCCGGCAAAGCCGTGCTGCAAGCGGAGTCTCGGATACGCCACAGAGTCCTGGTGGGAGCAGTGACTCGGGGAAGAGCTGGTCTGGGAATCTTCCCAATCCCCAGTTTGACAAGGCCAAGGGGAAGGAGAGGTGCAGGCTGGTCCAGGAGGAAGTGAGGGCAGTCGTGGAGGAGGAGAGGTTTACCAGAGCAGTTGGATTGAGGCAGCAGGGAGCCTGGATAAGGTGAGAGCAGGCCATGATCGGAAAAGTCACATGGACTGATCTCTGGCAGGCTGAATCACAGTGCATCAATTTCCTGGTCCAGGCAGTGTATGATGTCCTGCCCAGCCCATCGAACCTCTTCATCTGGGGCAAAGCGGAATCTCCAGATTGCCCGCAATGCTCAGGCAAGGGGACGTTGGAGCGCATCCTGAGCTGCTGCCCAAAGGCTCTTGGGCAGGGCCAGTACACCTGGTGTCACGACCAGGTTCTTAAACCCATTTCAGAAGCCATCAGCATGGGAATCAACAGCTGCAGACGAGCGCGGCCCACCACCCAGATATCACCTTCGTGAATGCCGGAGTGCAGCTGCCAAGAACCACAGCAGCTTGGAATCCGTCAGGAATCCTGACGACTGCGCAGGACTGGTAGCTTTCTGTAGACCTGGTGAAACAGCTGAAGTTCCCACAGCACATTGCCACAACCACCCTGAGGCCAGACATCCTCCTGGTCTCAGAGGCGACCAAAAACATTGTCTTGTTGCAACTGACAGTGCCGTGGGAGGACCGTCTGGAGGAGGCTTACGAGAGGAAGATGACCAAGTATGAAGAGCTGGTCATAGGGCTGGAAGGCAAGGCGTATGCCCATCGAGGTTGGTTTGCAGAGGTTTTGCAGGGCAATCGCTCTACAAAGCCTTGAGTGCACTGGGCATCAACGGAATGGAGAGGAGAAGAGCCAACAAGAACACCACAGAGGCAGCGGAGAAGGCCTCGAGATGGCTCTGGATCAGGAGAGGAGATCCATGGGGAGGAGCGAATGCCACCTGAACACGTCGTGGTCTGATCAACCACGGCTAGGTCGCCTGGGTGAGTGTGTCTGATGTTGAAAGACCCGAAACACCCAATGACCCAGATTACATCACTGATGATGTGTTCAGGAGCATCAATAGATGATGTATTTGTATCAATCACAAGGAGTAGCTGGCTGGAGTAAATGAATACACCAGCTCATTGTCCCAAGTGAGTGCAATAGGATGAGCCAAATGCTCCATTTAACAATACACTGAGATGGCTTGTTATCTAAAGATTTATGGAGCTTTTTGTATAATGAAAACAGCAGTTAATATGTCTGGTGGAGATGTCTGATTTTTATGCACATTTTATGCACAGTGTTGCTTACTCAATGCCCTTCATAGAATTCAGTGAGCATCATGATAATAGTGATTAATATTGGTCGCATGTTAAGAATTTAAAGTCAATGTTTTTATTATTGGTCCTTTCCGACAAATAAGATACAAAGCGAGATATAAACATTTTAGCAGTAAGATTGCATATTGAGGTAGACTCCATTTTGAATCACTTCATTCTTTTGCTATTCCAAATATAATTAATAATGCTGATGTAGCATGAGCAATACTGATTAAATTATAGAAAAAGTAGTATAACTAAGTATTTTGCTCATATAAGTAGTTTGCTTATGATTGAAGGATGTAGTGTGATTTGCAGTAGCTTATTGGTGTGCTTATGTGCTATAGCTTAATTAGAACTAATTTTAGATTATAAAATATACATCTACATATTGCTCATTTAGAAAGTAATAACAATGTATCTCCTAAAGCCCAGCTAATAATATAATAGAATATCTTGCATTATTCTCATATGTGTATGTGACAAATAAACTTGACTTGACTTGATTACTTGAATTGAATTTAATTGAGTTCCTTTATTGTCATTCAGACCTTACGGTCTGAACGAAATGTCATGCCTGCAGTCATACATACAATCATACAATAATAAACAACACTAAACACAAATTAACATCCACCACAGTGTATCCTCCAAGCACCTCCTCATTGTGGTGGAGGCAAAAATCTTAGGGCTGCAGTCTCTTCCCTCCTCTTCTCCCTCTGCGCTGAGGCGATTCCCCACCGGGCGATGGCACAAACAGTCCCGCGGCTCACCGAACCCCGCAAACGGGCCGGCTCAAACACCGCGGCCCGGGGTGGTCGAAGCTGCCGCCCTCCAGTCCAGCGGAAGCAGCCGCTGGCCCGCGGCTGAACCCAGGACTCAGGTCATAGCCGCCAGAACGCCGTTCCAGCCACCCGAGCACCGTTCCAGCCCCGAGCCGGATCACCCTCACGTGAGTGCCATTCCTCCCTCGAGCTGGGCCGCTCTGATGGGAGCGCCATTCCACCCTCGAGCTGGGCCGCTCCGACGGGAGCGCCATTCCACCTCGGGCTGGGCCGCTCCGACGGGAGCGCCATTCCACCCTTGAGCTGGGCCGCTCTGACGGGAGCGCCATTCCACCCTCGGGATGGGCCGCTCCGACGGGAGCGCCACAGCCCCTCACGGGAGAGTCTTAGCCCCTCGCCAGGCCGCCCTCACGGGAGCATCACAGCCCCTCACGGGAGCGCGTTCCAGCCCCGAGCTGGGCCGCCCTCACGGGAGCGAGCCCAGGGTGAGTCCTGACAGGCTGCCTCCAGAGTCTCGAGGTCGCCAGCTCCGCCATTAGGCCTCAGCGCAGACGGAGGCAGAGAAGGGGGATACGACAAAAAAGTCGCATTCCCCCGAAGGGAGAGACAGCAAGCCCCGTTTCAACCTCCCATCCCCACATAAACACAACCTATAAACCAAAAACTTAACTAGACAAAACGAAAAAAAACAACACAATAAAGTAAAGACAAACGGACTGCAGGCGAGCCGCAGCCGTTCACCAGCGCCGCCACTTCCGGAAATTCCGCCACTTCTTCTAATTCAAATACCTCAAGGCCAAGCTTTAAATAGTTTATTAATAGAAGTGTAGATTGCGTGTGAGAAAATATTATTTATCAATCCTTCTAGCTATTCATTGTGTGGGAACCTCAGCTGTTTTGCTACATGGAATGTGAGATCAGCTCATGCTTTTTTGAAGCATCACCACGCCATGTGATGTTTGTCTGGTGCAACTAAGAGCAACAAAATGCACCTAAAGATATTTTATGCTTGTAGCTCAGCAACAGGCTGGCTCCACCTTCTCAAGGACAATACATAACAAAGACTCCTGGATTCTGAGCATGAATTTAACAAAAGACCTTCAGTACAATTGAACTGATCACCTCTTCAGATGCTTTCTTAACAGTTCATTTACATAAAATACTACAGCACATGATCATGTTCTTAAGCCCACAATATTCGTGCCAAACACGAAGCCAAGATCAATTAATCAAGACGCCAAAATTTACGAATACTGGGAGTAACAACTGAGTTCACCATGAGTTCACTGCGAACTTAATCAAACATGTACTCAATTTACCTGTGGAACTGGAAATTGAAGTGGCACATCGAATACCCAGATTTAAGCCAAGATCACAAGCATATCCAGCCCACCCACGACAGATCATAGTCAAACTTCGGGATATTTCAGCACTTGAAGAGCTGATGAAAAAAATCAAATACGGAGTGAAGATGACGTTTGGAAATGACTCTATCAAACTCCTCCGGGATTAACCCTATGAGATCGTGCAAAAGAGAAGAAAGTTCTCACAGACAAGACAGATTCTCCATGGAGTTAAAGATGTCAGGCAGCGGGACGATATGGACAAATTCTTTCCTTTTATTACTTCACAGAGAACACCCGAAGATAAGGGAAGAAACACCATTTTCTAAAAGTTTAAAATGGAAGAGCATTTCCACGTGCGCTGATCTAGACACCTTATCTCCTTTGGATGCTTTGGCATTCAACTCAAGGACATTCTTTGTTCAAAATGAAGGAAAGACTGATAAACAACGCAGAGACGAACAGGAGAGCCGAATGTGGAAAACATCACAAGGACAAATGGCGGTTTAATATCTTAAAATAGCTTTACAAAATATAGAGAATTAACAATAATTAACAATACTAATATAGAAATAGAAATGGAAACTAACTTGAACTATATAATGGGCAAAATGGAATAATGTTTTAAAAAGACTGACTATCTCGTATATAGAGCGAGACAGTTAAGCAGGGATAAAGAAATAAAAAATAACAAATTTTAGAACTAACGTAGATAATACTGAAAGTTTAAGTGCTATGTAGTTCGTGTGGGGAAGGGAGGAGACTCAGGCACCTGGCATAATTCCAGGAGCCTGATTCTAGTTAACCCTTTCAGCCAACAGCTTACTGTTATCAAAGGTATAACTAATTATAAATAATTAGTAGATAAAAGTGTTAGATATATAAATTTCACAGTAGCTGAACACACGATCTGATAAGTCTGAATTAAATATATATATATACATATATATATATATATATATATAGTGTAATTGGATGAAATATAACTGATTTTGAAATGGTACCGCCCTCCTAGGTTTAGAGTAATAAAAGGAGCGGAGCTAATTGTACACCATCAACATCGGAAGTCGAATAGATGTCGAATCCCACAGCCGGGTGGGACACTCACTACAGTGTCAAATACTCCAGACACTGTAATTTTACTTGTTCAATTTTTTTTTTTATCACAATATGTCACAACTATGTGTTTTTTTTTCAAGGACAATCGCAAAAGGGATCTACCAAGGAAGTCAGTAATATAAACGCCCCCCAAATATCCAGAGTCCTGAGGTATGGATGCACCGTATTAAATAAGGGTATTAAAATCAGCGAAAATGCAAGACGATAAACAAAAGAAAATGGGAGGAATCACACTGTGTAGCTGGAATATAAGGGGTATTAATGAACCAATTAAAAGGGGCAAGATCCTAGCTCAGTTGAAATCGTACAACACGGACATTACTTTTCTACAAGAAACGCATCTTAAACATCAAGATCAGATGAGATTGAGGGCGAATTGGAGAGGCCAAACATTTCACTCCTCACATACTTCGAAATCCAGAGGCACCGCAATTATTATTCGCAAAGGAATACCATTTAAATCAAAGAATATTATATCAGATAAGGAAGGGAGATATCTTATAGTTACAGGCGAGATCCATGCTACGCCAATCACTTTGGTAAATATATATGCGCCCAATTTTGATAATCCTCAATTTTTCAATAAAATCCTGAATACAATCGCAGAATTTAACTACCAAAATGTTATAATTGGAGGAGACTTCAACTGTGTTTTAGATCCGTACTTAGATAAATCGATGCAAAAACAAAGAGGTAATATGAAATCTAAAACTAGTGAACTCTTAAATACATATATAAAAAATACAAATATAGCAGACGTCTGGAGGATCGCGAATCCGACTGGGAATACTCGTTTTATTCAATGGTACACAAAACATATTCACGTATAGATTATTTCCTAGTGGATACAAAACTAATCCCTTAAACTATGAACCCTAAATATCACACCAATACGATTTCAGATCACTCCCCCGCTAACTTTCGTTTTAAAATTAGAAGGAATGTCTACGAACTAATCGTTCTGGAGGTTTAACTCGCAAATTCTGAAAGACCCACAAGGGAGTATATATCTAAAAAAACAGATGGACCTATTTTTTGAGACAAACGATACACCAGATATATCGGCCACTTTACTATGGGAATCCTTCAAAGCATTTATTAGAGGAGTCATTATCTCGTATCAAGCTTTTCAAAACAAAAAGAATAAGCATGAACAAAGACAATTAGAAGAACAAATCAGACAACTAGATATAGATAATGCTAAAGATCCAACTATGGATAAACATAATAAAATTTTAATACTGAAATTTAAGCTAAATAAATTATTGTCAGAGAAAGTTATAAGACTATTCCAAATTACAAAACAAGAACATTTCGAATTTGGGGATAAACCCCATAAACGTTTGGCACGCCAACTGAAAAAACGGGAAAAAGATCATGCAATTTTAAAGATTAAATCAGATAGAGGGGAATTATTAACACTACCTAATGATATCAATAAAAGATTTGCTCAATTTTACCAGAATTTATACACATCCAAAACGCTAATAGACAATAATAAAGTTTCAGAATTTCTGGACAATTGTAACCTTCCAAAACTAGAACTGAAGGAACAAGAGGAACTGGGAGCACAAATTACATCTAAGGAAATAGAAGACACAATAAACAAACTTAAGAATGGAAAAACACCAGGACCAGACGGATTCAGTAATGAATTTTATAAATGTTTTTACGACATAGTTACACCACATTTACAGAAAATGTATACATACGCTTTTAAAGAACAAATCTTACCTGAAACACTAGCAGAATCAACGATCACATTAATACTTAAAAAAGATAAAGATATAGAAGAACCAGGCTCATATAGAGCTATTGCTTTGTTAAATACGGATCAAAAAATATTAGCGAAAACACTAGCTAGAAGACTAAGTAAATATGTTAGTAAATTAATAAACGAGGATCAAACGGGATTTATACCTAAGAGACATTCATTTAATAACCTGAGACGTCTGCTTAACATAATGCATTCACACAAACCTCAAGAACAAGAGTTATCTATCATTTCATTGGACGCAGAAAAAACATTTGATCAAGTAGCATGGGATTATATGATTAAAGTATTGCAAAAATTTCAAATGGGAGAGAACTTCATCGCATGGATAAAATTATTATATAACAAACCCACGGCTAGAATATTAACTAATAATATACTACCTACGAAATTCCAATTATCAAGGGGTAATAGACAAGGATGTTCATTATCACTGCTGGTATTTGCTCTGGTAATTGAACCTTTAGCTGAAAAAATCAGAACACACCCGGATATTTACGGTTATAATACAAAATATTCAAATAACATAATATCTTTATATGCAGACGATGTACTACTGTATGTTACAAAACCCCAAATCAGTATACCAAACATATTAAATCTAATTGAGGACTTTGGATCTTTCTCAGGATACAGAATAAACTGGAACAAAAGTGAAATTATGTCGTTAAAACCGAAAGACTCAACACATCTCTTGAAATTCCCCTTTAAAATAGCCACAGAAAAATTCAAATATTTGGGAATTGAAATTACTAGAAACTATCACGCTATGTTTAATGCCAATTATAGTCCCTTACTTAAGAAACTAAATAGTCTAATCAAATTCTGGAAAACGCTCCCGATGTCTTTAATAGGTCAAATAAATGCTATAAAAATGATCTTTTTACCACAAATCCTATATTTATTTCAATCAATACCTATATATCTTCCAAAAAAGTGTTTCAAAAAATTGGACTCAGACATCACAAATTTTATATGGGATTATAAATCCCACAGAATACAAAGAGCACACCTTAGTAAACCAAAAGAGATGGGTGGTCTAGCGCTCCTTAACTTTATGTAGTATAATTGGGCAGTAAATATTAAAAATATGATTCACCTGCAGGACAACTCTGCCCAGCAGGTGGACTGGATTGTAATGGAGAGAGAGGACTGCTCTCCGTGTAATACAGGAGCGACTCTCCTCTCACCAATGAATCTGAATAACAAAAATTACAATAAAAATCCAATGATACATAGCACAATTAGAACTTGGAAACAAATAAAACAGAATCTAAAATTAAGAAATCTATCTCTTTTAATGCCAATAGTCAATAATCCGTCGTTTAAACCTTCAATTATAGATAAATCATTTACACAATGGGAAAGAATGGGAATCAAAACGCTCAGAGACTTGTATGAATTGGGAAAATTATTATCATTTCAACAATTACAACTGAAATATAATTTGAAAAATAATCAATATTTTAAATATCTTCAAATCCGTGACTATCTGAAAAAATACACAAAAGACTATCATAACATGCCACCAGACTTATTGGATGAAGCAATGAAGACAAAGGCTGAATCAGCAAATCTAATATCATACTTATACAACATTATTTTAAATATAGAAATACCTACAACTGATGGTATTAGAAGAGACTGGGAACAAGAACTAGCTATAAAAATTTCAAAAGAGAGCTGGGATAAACATTTACTATATGTGCATAAATGCTCGATCAACGTACGACATACTCTAATTCAATTCAAAACATTACATAGACTATATTATTCAAAAACCAAAATAAATAAACTTTTCCCCAATGTCTAACCCACTTGTGATAAATGTCAGTCTCAAGAAGCAACTCTTTTGTTTTTTGTATAAAAATTCAAAAATTCTGGATCGAAATATTTGACATTTTCACAAAATTAATTAAAATAAAACTTGTACCAAAAGCAGAATGGATCATTTTTGGAATGTCGGAAGGTAACCCCGAACTAAACGTGTTTCAAAAGAACTTACTTAATTACGGGCTAATAATGGGAAAAAGCTTATACTCAAATTCTGGAAAAACGCTCCAATACCAACAATAAAAATGTGGATTTCAAACATGTTCGAAACATTACACCTGGAAGAGATGAGACTCCTCCTAGCAGGCAAAGCAGACCACTTCCAAAAGACGTGGTCTGCATTTATGGAACTATTACAAGCATAAGGTGCAATAGTAATTTAAAAAATAAATGGCACCAGGATCTGGTAATGGGGGATAAAAAAACATGGTTGGTATATCCTTTTTTGCGGAGTTTTGTGTTATAATAGAGCGATTGTTTCTCCTTTTTTTTCTTTCCTTTCTGAGGTCTATTTCCTTTCTTTACTTCCTTCTCTCACTTCTTCTCTAAGGGGCTTTCTTTTCCCAACACTTTCCTGCACCTTCACGACTCTTGCTCACTTTCCTTACTTCTTTTATTTCTACCTTTTTTAAAGCTCGAAAAATGAAGTGGTACAACAAATGTAATAAGATATATGTGATGTGTATTACTGTAATTTACTGTACTTCTAATAAAAAAAAAATATATATATATTTTTTTAAAAAGATCAATTAATCTCATCTGCCTGCACATAATCAATATTCTCCATTCCATTCATATTCACGTGCCTATCTAAAACTGCTTAAATGCCACTATCGTGTTTGCCTCTAGCATTACCCTGGCGGCACGTTCCAGGCACCCACCACTCTCTGTGTAAAAAAATCGCCCCGTATGTCACCTTTAAACTTTGCCCCTCTCATCTTAAAGTTATGCCTTCAAGACGTTTGACATTTTCACCTTGGGAAAAAAATTCTGATCTATTTCAACTTCATCATCCTACTTGTAAGAGAATATTTTTTTAAATTGTATAATAAAGAAGCTCAACCTTGGAAGCTAGAAGGTGGGAGCTGGAAACTTCCTTTCTTTACCACAAATATGTATGCCTTTATTAATTAATATTTGAAAATATGAAATATGGTATCCATTCACGTCGCTTTGAATGCTCGTACTGCTGCTTACAACTCTGGCCTGGCATCCGGTAGCATGGATGATTACAAGGCAGAGTCCTATAGACTGAGAAGGGCAGTGAAGGACGCAAAAAGGAGGTACAGGGACAGGATGGAGTCGCAGATGGGGCAGCGTGACACCAGATGCCTATGGCAGGGGCTACGGACCATAACAAATTGTGGATTGGGTGAGCAGCTTTAAATACCTGGGAGTACACATCACAGAGGATCTGACATGGACATCACACACTGCCACACTGGTGAGAAAGGCAAGGCAGTGCCTTTACTACCTCAGGCAGCTGAGGAAATTCAGAGTCTCTCTGAGGATCCTTCACTTGGTCATTCCGGGCCAATTTATCATGGTAGCCTCCACGCCTGGATGACCACCGTGGATCTCCTCATAGTACTCATTTCGCAGGGATGAGGGGATGACCGTCTTGTGACCTTTAACAATCACTCCATCCTGTAGTACTAGTTCGTCACGCACTAGGAAGTAGGGTCGTAATTCAGCGGAAGTGCTAGATTGTTTGTTTGGCCAACCGCCTTTGATGATGGCAGTCAGCAGTTGGGAGGCTTTGTCTGCGGCAGTGTCTTCGGCGAGGCGGTGTGGGCTGTGGGAATAAACAAGACTTTCAAAACGGATAATTCATCCTGTTCGAATGGAGGTTGTTCGCTGGTGGTGCATGGAGCTCTAGATAGAGTGTGCGATGTGCATGTCTTTACCTTTATTGTAGACAATGCGAAAATCGAACCGTTGTAGCTGCATCATCATGCGTTGGAGCCTGGCTGGGGCAGCCTGAAGTGGTTTGCTCAGGATGGTGACAAGTGGTTGATGATCAGTCTCTACCGTGAAGGTTTTGACAAAAACAAAGTCTCTAAATTTGGAACAGGCGAAAACCACGGCAAGCAGTTCCTTCTCTAGCTGTGCGTACCATTGTTCAGTATCAGTTACGGTGCGCGATGCGTAGTACACGGGCATTACCTCGCCGGTGAAAGAAGTTTGCAGACATGCAGCACCTAGTCTGTACTGGGATGTATCGCAGGTGAGTGTGACAGGCAGATTAATAATAATAATATAATAATAAACTTTATTTATAAAGCGCTTTAAACAACCGCAGTTGCCACAAAGTGCTGTACATGAGAACTCATGGACAAAAAGTTATTACAAATCATTAAAAACCGTAAAACGAAGGACTAAAAACAGTAACAATTAAAAGACATTAAAAGCACTAAGAACAGGAGCAATGTCTCAGCCAGTGTCGAAAGCCAGAGAATAAAAATGAGTTTTTAGGGAGGATTTGAAGATGGACAGTGAGGGGGCCTGTCTGATGTGCAACGGCAAGGTGTTCCAAAGTGCCGGAGCAGCAACAGAAAAGGCTCTATCCCCTCTGAGCTTCCGCTTAGACCTCGGTACCTCAAGAAGCAGCTGATCAGCTGACCTGAGGCACCGGGCAGGAGCATATAGGTGGAGCAGCTCAGAGAGGTAAGGCGGGGCGAGCCCATTCAACGATTTGAAAACAAATAAAATAATTTTAAAATGAACTCGAAAGTGCACTGGGAGCCAGTGAAGGGAGGCCAAAATTGGCGTAATGTGCTCCCTCTTTCGAGTTCCGGTCAAAAGGCGAGCGGCAGCATTTTGAACCAGCTGGAGACGAGCCAATGAAGCTCATGCAACTCCAGAGTAGAGTGCATTACAGTAATCCAGCCTAGATGTAATAAAGGCATGGATTACTGTTTCAAAATGCTGCCGCTCGAGGATGGGCTTCACCTTTGCCAGCTTCCTTAGGTGAAAGAAGCTGGGCTTAACCACCGCGCCTATTTGTTTATCTAGTTTAAAATCACCGTCCATCCTAAAACCCAGGTTTAAAACTGTTGGCTTTACGGACAATGCCAGTGGACCCAAGTCAACAAAGGGAGGATCACGGCAGCCATTGGGGCCAAACGAAATCACCTCTGTCTTTCTTTCATTAAGTCCCAGAAAGTTTAAGGCCATCCAGGACTTAATGTCCTCAAGACAAGACAGAAGTGATTAGATTAGATAGATTAGATTAGATTTGGTTTATTGTCATTCAGACCTTTCGGTCTGAACGAAATTTTGTTTCCCTACAGTCATACATATAATTTAAAAAATGGCAAAAACACACAATCAACACAAATTTAACATCCACCACAGTGAGTTCACCAAACACCTCCTCACTGTGGTGGAAGGCAAAATCTTAAAGTCTCTGTCTCTTCCCTCTTTGTTCTCCCTCTGCGCCGAGGCGACGGTTCAAACTCCGCGGGTGGTTGCTGCCTCCGCCACAACTCCAGGGCCGAGTCGGGTCTCCGCTGCTGCTGCTGCCGCCGCCACAGCTTCGGTGCCGAGCCGGGTCTCCGCTGTGAATTTTATAAAATAAAAGTGAATTTTATAAAATAAAAGTGATTTTAGAGAGTAGTCGTCTTCTTTCCTGAGTGGCATATATAACTGGCTATCATCTGCGTAAAAGTGAAAGGAGATGCCATGCCTTCTTAAAATTGAGCCCAGAGGAAGTAGGTATAGAGAGAAGAGCAGGGGCCCTAAAATTGAGCCCTGTGGGACCCCATATGCCAACGGAGTGGAGGAGGATTCAAAGCCAGCAAGGCTTACACGCATGGTTCTGTCTGCCAGATAGGACCTGAACCATCCCAGGGCACTGCCACAAATGCCCACTTGGTGCTGTAATCGGGAAATTAAAATTCCATGGTCCACTGTATCGAAGGTGGCAGATAGGTCCAGCAAGACAAGAACCACATAATTACCGGAGTCGTTTGCCAGGAGGATGTCGTTAAAAACCCTTAGCAGAGCCGACTCTGTGCTATGCATAGCTTTGAATCCAGACTGGAAAACCTCCCGAATATTGTGCTCATCCAGGAAGAGTTTCAGCTGAGCATAAACTACTTTCTCCATGATTTTAGAGATAAATGGAACTTGGAGATCGGCCTAAAATTGGCCAGAACAGTTTGATCCAGGCCAGGTTTCTTAAGTAGTGGTTGCACTACTGCATGTTTAAAATTTACGGGGACAACCCCAGAACACAAGCTACTGTTTATGATGGCGAGAACCGACTGCCCTATACTCGGGAAAACCTCTTTAAAAAGAAGAGGAGGGACAGCATCACAAGGGGAACCCGACGGCTTAATATGCCTAACCACATCCTCTAGACCTGACAATGTCAGAGGCACAAACTTATCGAATGCCACCAGGCATGGGGCCGGAACAGAGGGGTCAGAGGCAGGAGCTGAGATGAGAGCCCTTATAGAAACAACCTTATTGATAAAGAAGTGCAGGAAGTCATTGCACAATTCGGACGATGCTTCCAGGCAGACAGGCTGTGGGGCATTTAAAACAGAATCAATGGTTTTGAATAACACACGTGGGTCGTGACGCATAGACACTATTATATTAGACAGGTAATATCTTTTGGCCTCTTTAACAGTATTTTGGTAATTTCGCCAGCTGTCCTTTAGAATTTGCGATGAAACCTGCAGCCTGTCCTTCTTCCACTTTCGTTCAGCTCTGCGACACTCCTGTCGAGCTGTACGAGTTGCGTCACTGAACCAGGGCTCGGGTTTAGCTCTGGGCTGCAAAGTTTTTAACGGAGCCACAGAGTCCAGTATAGTTCTGCAGGAGGAGTGGAACCAAGAACTAATCTCCTCCGTACCAAGGGAAGTGGACGCAGAGGGGGCACAGAGCTGATCGAAAGCAGCAGATAATTGGCCAGCAGCTGAAGGGTTAAAGGCCCGACAGCGCCGAGCAGACGCTACAGGTCTAACTGCAGCACTGGAAAAACCAACATCAAATAGTACAGGCATGTGATCAGAAAACACACTATCACAGACCTCCAAGTTCAACACAGGCAAGCCACAAGAGAGAACAAGGTCCAATGTATGTCCATGTTCGTGTGTCCATGTTGAACTATGCCAGGGTTGGTGCACTGGCGAGCTGTAATTTTAACGTCTCAAAGGATCGATGATGTGATGGGTACAGTTGACGTAGTGGGGCTGACAATTCACTGAGATTGGGGATGAATTTGCCCAAGTAGTTGACCATACCCAAAAATCGTTGAAGGCTGGTGACGTCGGTTGGTACTGGCAGCTCGTTAATTGCTGCAGTCTTCAATGGTTCAGGTTTTAACCCATTGTTGGTGAATACGTGACCAACGTAGGTGACTTCTGTAACACTGAACTTGCAGTTTAGAGGGTTGAGTTTAAAATTAATGTCTCTGGCACGGTTCAACACCCTTCTTAGGTTGGCATCGTGTTCGGTTTCATCTCGGCCGTATACGAGGATGTCGTCAACAATGATGGCACAAGGAATTTTGGCGAACATTGCTCGCTGGAAGACTTCACTGGCAGAGTTGATACCAAAAGGAATTCTTAGAAATCGGTAGCGGTCGAACGGGGTGGCGAAAGTTGTTAGTGCGGATGACGCCTGATCTAACGGGATTTGCCAAAAGGAATTCTTAGCATCTAAAACTGAGAAGATAGTTGTGTTACCGATCTGAGCCGCTACATCATCAGTGGTCCTCATCGGATAGTGTTGTCGTTTCATTGTCATGTTCAAATCTTTAGGATTGATGCAGATGCGTAATTCCTTCTTGTCTTTCTTGGTGGCGATGACCACTGTGGAGACCCAATCGGAGGGTTCGCTGACCTCGGCAATGACTCCGATAGAGACCATATGTTTTAGTTTGTCGTGTATTCTCTCTCGCATGCCGTGGGGGATGCGGTGAGGTGCACGAATAATCGGGGTGACTGTATGGCCAACAGAGATTTTGTATATTGTTGGTAGCTTGCCGAGTTTGTCGTCAAACAAGTCCTTGTAGTTGGATAGCATCTGTTGTGCTGGTCCTTCCGTCAAACAGAGTTTGTGGACAGCACGCCCGAAATAGACCAGACCTAAGTCATGGCAGGCATTGATGCCAAGCAGGGTTTCCGAGCTTGGCTGGACAATGTAAAAAAGTAAGTTCTTTGTCTGCTCGTTGATGATACATTTCAGATCAGCTTTACCCAATGGGTGAAGAATTTCACCTCCATAAGCATGTAAGGTGAAGGAGTCTTTTGTCATGAGCTCAGTGGTTCTTATCTTGTTGAACGCTTTGAGTGACATGACACTTACCCTGGCGCCGGTATCAACTTTGGCGATCAGAGGTTTGTTATTGATTATCATGGTCACCGCAGGATCAGTTACTACGTTTGAGGTGCGCAGGTTTAGGGAAAGTACGGTAGGCTCAGTGTCTGAGTTATCAGAGTCGTTCCTGTGGGAAGATTTGTCCTGTTCATGGGAATAAGAATCGGACGGGTCTTGTTGAATCAGGTGCAGCTTCGTCCTTGAAGCTGTACTCCCACTAGATCGACAACAATTGGCAAAGTGGTTGAGTTTCTTGCACTTATGAAATACTCTCCCATGGGCTACACAAAACTGGCTCCCCCTGGGGTGGAAATAGTTACAGTTAGAGCACCTCGTGGCAGGCACATTCTGATCTTTGCGGGATGCATTGAGAAATCTTTGTGGAGAATAGCTAGCCAGATTCTCATTCTGATTGTAACCTAATCAACAACTCAATAGTTGTTGATTAGGTTACCACTATCAAAGTCAGCAATTGGTGCTACAGTCTCAGCCATCCGACAAGCATGAATTGCTTGCTCCAAAGTCAGATCAGCAATACGGCTCTCAGCTTGCGGTCGCTCATTCCTCCCACAATTTTATCACTAGATCATTTGTAAACTCACTAAATCTGCAATGAGAGCTGATATGTCTCAGATCACTGATAAATCGTTCCACAGGCTCATCAACCTGCTGCATACGGGCAAAGAATCTCGTCCTCTCAAGGATCCTGTTAGACGGCAGATCACATAGTTCTCTGAACTTCCTCAGCAGAACCATAGAGTTGTCAATAGTTTCAGCCGGCACCACTACCAGACCATTCCCGTCCAGACTCCGACCATCGGGTCCGGTGACCCGCGCCACTCCACCCCCCTCCAGCAACCCACAGCCGTCGCCTTACCTGGAGCCTGGACTCTGCACTGGGCCTGCAGCCTCCACGCTGCTTACTCCCACTCTCCTGAACTTAACTCCACTGGGTCCTAGCGCCCGTCTGCCCAGCCGTGCTAACCTCAGTGGCTGCTCCACTGACCCTCCCCCATCCCCCCCCAACCATGTCACACCCGCTCTTCCCCACCCACATTACAGCCCTCTCTCCCCCCCACCCCCTGACCACCCACCACTCCTCCAACACCCACAACCCCCCCCCCCACATCGCCCCGTCCCCAGTCCACCCACCTGCCTTCCTCTGGCCCCAACTCCCACCCCTGCCGGGTGTTCACCACATCCCCCGACCTCCCCCTCTCCCCCACCCAACGGTCTGTCCTCAGCAGAGGTCTTACCTTTGTCCCCCTCCGCCCCCATCTCAATGAGTTCCGCGCCCACCATGACTTGGAGCGCTTCTACCGTCGTCTCCGCCTCACAGCGCACTTCCATGGGAAGGAGTCCTCGCCCCCCAATGATGACCCCTTTTCCCGTCTCCAACGCACCCCCTCCTCGTGGAACCCCCCTCATAAAGTCCCGGCTCTGGAACTCTTCATTCAGAACTGCCGCCGCGACGTCAACCGCCTCAACTTCTCCACTCCCCTGTCTCACGCTAATCTATCCCCCTCTGAACGCACTGCCATCGAATCACTCCGCAAAAACCTAGATTGGGTCATCAAACCAGCCGACAAAGGAGGTGCCGTGGTAGTCTGGCGCGCCGATCCCTACAAAGCTGAGTTCACGCGCCAACTCTCGGACACCTCCTCCTACTTACCCTTGGACCATGACCCCACTGACGAGCACCAGGCCACCATTTCTAGCACCATCACCGACTTCATCAATTCCCACGCCCTACCTGACCAAGCCTCCAACCTCATCGTTCCCCAGCCCCGCACGGCCCGTTTTTACCTTCTCCCCAAAATCCACAAACCCGGCTCTCCCGGCAGACCCATTGTCTCTGCGTGTTCGTGCCCCACCGAACTCATCTCCACATACCTTGACTCCATCCTATCCCCCTTGGTCAAATCCCTCCCCACCTATGTTCTAGACACCTCAGACACTCTCCGCCGCCTCCACGCATTCCACTCTCTGGGCCCTCACCCCCTCATCTTCACCATGGATGTCCGGTCACTCTACACCTCCATCCCCCACCAGGATGGCCTCGGAGCCCTCCGGTTTTTCCTCGACCAGAGGAGCAACCTATACCCAGCCACTGACACTCTCCTCCGCTTAGCGGAGCTGGTCCTCACCCTCAACAACTTTACATTTGACTCCTCCCATTTCCTCCAAACACAAGGCGTAGCTATGGGCACACGCATGGGCCCCAGCTACGCCTGCCTCTTTGTCGGGTACGTTGAACAATCCATGTTCGAGACGTACCAGGGCCCCATCCCCGACCTCTACCTCCGTTACATTGACGACTGCTTTGGCGCCACCTCCTGCACCTACACACAACTGACTGACTTCATCCACTTCACCACCAACTTCCATCCGGCACTCCAATACACCTGGACGATTTCCGACACGTCCCTACCATTCCTTGACCTCACCATCTCCATCGCAGGGGACAGACTCCTGACCGACATACATTACAAACCCACTGACTCACATGGCGATCTGGAATACACGTCTTCCCACCCTGCCCCCTGTAAAGACTCCATCCCCTACTCCCAATTCCTCCGCCTACGCCGCATCTGTTCCCAGGATGAGACATTTCATACCAGGGCATCGGAAATGTCCTCGTTCTTCAGGGAACGGGGATTCCCCTCTGCCACCATAGATGAGGCTCACACCAGGGTCTCATCCATACCCCGTAACACTGCTCTCTCTCCCCATCCCCGCACACGCAACAAGGGCAGAGTCCCTCTGGTCCTCACCTTTCACCCCACCAGCCGGCAAATACAACACATAATCCTCCGCCATTTCCGCCACCTCCAACGTGACCCCACCACTCGCCACATCTTCCCATCTCCCCCCATGTCTGCCTTCCGCAAAGACCGCTCCCTCCACTACTCCCTCGTCAATTCTTCCCTTCCCTCCCGCACCACCCCCTCCCCGGGCACTTTCCGTTGCAACCGCAAGAAATGCAACACCTGTCCCTTCACCTCCCCCCTCGACTCCATCCAAGGTCCCAAGCAGTCATTCCAGGTGCGACAAAGGTTCACCTGTATCTCCTCCAACCTCATCTACTGCATCCGCTGCTCTAGATGTCAGCTGATTTACATCGGTGAGACCAAGCGTAGGTTGGGCGATCGTTTCGCCGAACACCTCCGCTCAGTCCGCAATAATAATAATAATAATACATTTTATTTATGGGCGCCTTTCAAGAGTCTCAAGGACACCTTACAAAAATTGAGCATGTATAGGAAAAACATGTAAGGGGAATGAAATAAATAGTAGAGACATGACTAGTACACAAAGTAAAGACAGAATTCAATACAAAACACAGCATGAGGCAATTAATGCACAGATGAAAAGGGACGGGGACGTGGGGCTAAGGATAGGGAGAGGTGAAGAGATGGGTCTTGAGGCGGGACTGGAAGATGGGGAGGGACACGGAATTGCGGATCAGTTGGGGGAGGGAGTTCCAGAGCCTGGGAGCTGCCCTGGAGAAGGCTCTGTCCCCAAAACTGCGGAGGTTGGACTTGTGGATGGAGAGGAGACCGGCTGATGTGGATCTGAGGGACCGTGAGGGTTGGTAGGGGGAGAGGAGGTCAATGAGATATGTGGGGGCCAGATGGTGGAGGGCTTTGTAGGTGAGGACCAGGATTTTGTAGGTGATCCGGTGGGAGATGGGAAGCCAGTGAAGTTTTTTGAGGACTGGAGTGATGTGATGCCAGGATTTGGTGTGGGTGATGAGTCGGGCGGCTGCGTTCTGGACCAGTTGGAGTCGGTTGATGTAGGTGGAGCTGATGCCAAGGAGAAGTGAGTTGCAATAGTCCAGTCGGGAGGAGATGAAGGCATGGATGAGTCTTTCAGCAGCAGGCGGAGTGAGAGAGGGTCTGAGTTTGGCGATGTTGCGGAGATGAAAGAAGGAGGTTTTAATGACATGGCGAATGTGAGGCTCAAGGGAGAGGGTGGAATCAAAGATCACGCCAAGGTTGCGGGCCTGGGGAGATGGGGAGACAGTGGTGCCGTCGATGGTGAGAGTGGGGTTATTGATTTTGCTGAGTGTGGCTTTGGAGCCTATGAGGAGGAATTCTGTCTTATCGCTGTTGAGTTTGAGGAAATTATGTTGCAATAACCTACCTGACCTCCCGGTGGCTCAGCACTTCAACTCCCCCTCCCATTCCCAATCCGACCTCTCTGTCCTGGGTCTCCTCCATTGCCAGAGTGAGCAACAGCGGAAATTGGAGGAACAGCACCTCATATTCCGTCTGGGGACCTTGCGTCCTTATGGCATTAACATAGAATTCTCCCAATTTGGCTAGCCCTTGCTGTCTCCTCCCCTTCCTTAACCCTCTAGCTGTCTCCTCCCACCCTCCCATCCGCCCGCCCTCGGGCTCCTCCTCCTCCTCCCCTTTTCCTTCTTTCTTTCCCCACCCCCCATCAGTCTGAAGAAGGGTTTCGGCCCGAAACGTCGCCTATTTCCTTCGCTCCATAGATGCTGCTGCACCCGCTGAGTTTCCCCACCAATTTTGTGTACCCCCGTCCAGACCTGCTAAATTCAGCAACAATGAAGCTTTCAAATCATAGGGATCGTTTCGGTGAACGATGCGGATATAATGAGAGTAGTCCTTCTCAAACATTTGCCAACGCTCAGCAATATCGGAATCAAACACGAGCGGGCTAGGTTTTCGACAAGAGTTAGCCATGTCGTCAAAATCACTCACAAATAAAATCTGATAAATAAAATAAATTGCGATATACAGACGCGGGCTAGACCCGATTTTTTGACACCATGTAAAGAGGTCAAACTCACACAGGTTGAAACACAAGCATCTTTATTATTCAGGTCATAATCTTGTAAGCAGGTCATTACACGTTCACACTGCTACAGTTACCGGCAGGCAGTGGGCGAGTCTTTACACTATGAATGTTATAATTAGGCGGAATTATAATTACTAAGCTTTCTAATTGGCTAACATGCAAAAGCCAATCTACAGTGAGATTTAAAAACCATGTTATATTGTGAATTCTTGTGTGAATGAGATCAGTTTGTTATTTGGATACTTAGGCTATTTAAAAAATTTAGCCTTTTCTTAAGAAATGGATAGAAATTTAGATCTAGTAATTGAATTTAGATAAATTTAGCTGAATTTAATTGATTAGATGAATTTGATGAAACTGATGAATATGAATTTTTTGTTGGGTATTTACTCTTTGTTTTAGCATTTAACTTTATCATTTCTACCTTTTTTTCTAAAACTGCAAATAATAACTTGTTTCTGTTAATGCTGTTCAGTGTTTTTTTAATTTACATTATAAACAGATGTCTCCGAAGAAGAAATGCAACATTGTCAATCCAAAAGCCCAGCCAGGCATAGCTAGAGTTCACCTTGAAGTTAATTTCTCTGTCATGCCCGAGTCTAAGAGGGATCTTAAAAATGGACACATCTTGGACTTGTATACCTCGTATGGAAAAAGTCTGTCGGAAACTGAGAAATCGCTGAGTTCACATTTCTCTTTGTCGGATGCAGAAGGCTATTCATTTGCTGCTGTTAACTCAAGGGTGAGAACTCTCGTTAACCAGACTTTGCTTAAGTTTAAAATACTCAGCAAATCCCAAGGAACTAGGAGCATTTATGAAAATTTGTGATGAAACTTTTAAAGTTCCAGAAGGCCAGTCAACACATGTCTTTACATGACATTCCACCGCCTGGTGCTCAAGATCCTGAATCCTTGACATCTGCTGAAAGCCAAGTGCCCATAGTTCAAGACATGGGCGATGAAAGTGATTGTCTACATCCTCCACTGAATTTAGCAACGCCAACGACAGCTGCTGCCTCACCTGAACCAATGCCATTGACATCTAGTGTTTCAATAAGATGTAGCAGATAATTTCTAAGTCTTTCACCAAGGAAACAGAAAAGTAAGAAAAGACTAAACTTTGTCTACATCCAAGGTCGCTCTTGCACTAAAGTATCGCACAAAGATCATTGAACTTAGGGCACAGTTGAAAACTCCCAAACGTGTAGTTAATCAAGCCTTAAAGAGAAAGCAAAACCAAATAGATTTAAATGACAGAAAGATTCAGGAACTCAAAACCAAATGACGTGGGAAAACTTTTGCACGAGACCTTGCTGAAACCAAGGCAGAGCTTTTGAGACTTAAAAAAGCACACAGACAATTGCTCAAGTTTTGTAGCAGTAAGAACAAGAGGAAAACTGTTTCAATTCACCAGTACAGAAAAGTTCAGAAAAAACTAAAGGACAGGGAAGAGGAAGTGAGACGCCTCGAATTTGATAATCTTGTCTTCAAAGAAACAATCAAAACTCTGCAGGCTGCCAGTATTGTCAAGTCAAAGGTGGACCAGAAGACTTATTCCTCAACAACAAGGATGCTTGTGTTTGACTGTATTGTAAAAAAACTCCCACAGCAAACATTCTAATCCTGATAAATCAGTTCTACACGAGGTGTGGATTTAATCTGGATCATGTTCCTCGACGCAGTGCAGTTGAAGTTATGGCCCGAGAATTGGGAGTTATTGCTGAGTTACAGACAGCAGAGATGATCCTAGCAACAAAGTGTTTGACTGTGGGTTTTGATGCAACCACCCAAGAAGAGATCCATATTAACAGTGCACACTTCACCACCACAAATAAGTGTCTTTCTGCAGCAGTCGATGAATTGCCTGGTGGGACTGCTGAGAACTATGCGCAACATATTTGCCAAACAGTTGTCAATTTGTGTAAAACTTACACTTATTTCAGTGAGCAAGCAGATTTCCAAGACACCAGGCAAAAGATAATCGACAACATTTCAAATACACTGAGTGACAGGTGTGCAGCTAATCATGCTGCTATTAGGATTGTGAACAGTGAGTGGGGTAAATCTTTGAATGAGCTCTACTGCAACTTGCATCCTCTTGACTCCATCACAACATCAGTTCGCTCAGCCCTCAAAATGCAGAAACAATCCAGAGGAAAATTCTTGTTTGGAAAGGTCTGTCTAGCAGGAAATGTCATACTGCAGATGAACAAACTTCGTTACGAGAATGGAAAAGGGGACCCCAATAGGATTTGTTGCATTTTTGGATGAAAGGAACATCCCCTGAGGTGTCCTCTCATGGTACTGTGGCACCAGATTGCATATACTTTTCCATATTAGTGGCAAGCTCATAGAACATTATGATGACTTTGTTGCCCTGCTGAATAGTGGAACATCCTGTGGGGGGTTGAGAAGCGCCATCCTCCATGACTTCACCCAGGCTGAAGCAAAAGTAGAACTTCAGATATTAGGCTTACTTGACAAATATCTGACTGGGCCTTGGATGAAGCGCTTCTACACATCAAGCCAGAATCAGATCAACCATGTTGATGGCATCAAAGTGGTTAAAGGGGTGATTGCTGCTCTAAAGGAAGCCACAGAAAATCCAGAGAACTTGATATTGGCAAGGGAAGATTTCTTTGGTGAGGAGGTGGATCTTGACGCCACATTGACAAAACTTCAGGAGCTACCAGTACATCCACAGTTCAGTTCAATGTAGAGGAGCTGTCTTCAAGCTGTCATCACTATGTTGGAAAGGCAGTATAGTAAATTCTTTGAACTTGATGCAACTGAGAAACTGAAGGAGGAGACTGCATCAGCAAGATCACACAAAATTGATGTGGAGGAGATAATGGGGATGTTTAGCTCATCGAAACAGAAATCTCCCAATTCCACCATGTGTTATTTGTCATGTAGGATGCGGGCCTGCACGAATAGACCAGACAACTTCCTTGATAATCTCGAGGAGCAACGCAGGGAGGAGGTGCTCTGTAAGGAAATGAAATGGGGTAGAGTTCAGAGGAACGGACGGAAGAAAAAACAGAAGGAATTGAGAGCAGAAATCATCAAGCGACAGAAAGACAAGGAGCATGCTCGGCTCGGGACATGAAAGAGAGGAAAAATCGAGGAAAAAATTGAAAGAGACTGATTTAAACAGCATTCGCAGAGATTATCCGAATTTGGACTACTCCAAATGTGAATGCTTCAATCTATAATAACTGAAAATTTCATTAAATTCTCTTAATCTTTAAGGAAGTTATGGGCTTTTGACTGTCCTCGATCACAAGTTTTGTGTAAGTCAATGGAAAAGCAATAGGGAACAAGATGCTAATTTCCGAGTATGAAAATGACCATATTTTTTTTTATACTGAAGATTCGAAAATGATTTAGGTATCAAATGAAACTTCTTTTTGTGCTTTATCTGATGGGATAAATTACACTTGATTTTTAAAATCTCAAAATTTTGTAACATTCCTATACTCTGGTGCTGTAGAAAGCATCCTGGCCGGAAACATCTCTCTCTGGTTTGGCAACAGATCTGCTCAGGACAGGAAGGCTCTGCAGAGAGTAGTGCGTTCGACAGAACGCACTATAGAAACATAGAAACCTAGAAAATAGGCGCAGGATTAGGCCATTCGGCCCTTCGAGCCTGCACCGCCATTCAATATGATCATGGCTGATCATCCAACTCAGTATCCTGTACCTGCCTTCTCTCCATACCCCCTGATCCCTTTAGCCGCGGGCCACATCTAACTCCCTCTTAAATATAGCCAATGAACTGGCCTCAACTACCTTCTGCGGCAGAGAATTCCAGAGATTCACCACTCTCTGTGTGAAAAAAGTTTTCCTCATCTCGGTCCTAAAAGATTTCCCCCTTATCCTTAAACTGTGACCCCTTGTTCTGGACTTCCCCAGCATCGGGAACAATCTTCCTGCATCTAGCCTGTCCAACCCCTTAAGAATTTTGTAAGTTTCTATAAGCACCCCCCTCAATCTTCTCTGGGAACTACACTCCCCCCCTGCAGGACCTATACACCAGGAGGTGCAGATCCAGAGCCAGCAAGATAATGAAGGACCTCTACCACCCCAGCAATGACTATTCCATCTGCTGCGGTCAGGCAAGCACCTCTGCTGTCACACAGCAAAAACAGAGAAGCTGAGACGGAGTTTCTTCCTACAGGCCATCAGGTCTGTAAACTCTGATATCACCAGGGTGTAAATACTGTTGCGTCTTCTTTTTTTCATGTAAATACTGGTTCTGGTCTGTTCTGTTGTTTTGCACAATCCCGCAAGCATTGCCACTTTCATTTCACTGTACTTCTTGTATGTGCATGTGACAAATAAAGTTGACTTGACTTGACTTGATATTAATTTGTTAACATTATACGGGTTTCAGTCCATTAATGTTTGATGGCCTCCTCACTTGAGCAACATATTACCTGCCAGGCTTTGTCCTGCCACTCCTCTCTTCCAGCTTTCTTTTCTCCCCCGCTACAGTAAGACTGAAGCAGAATTATGAGGAGCAAAGATGGGGTAGATAGATCTGTATGAAGAAGCGTTGTGACCCAAAATGCAATTTATCTACGTTCTCCAGGAATGATGCCTGACCCGCTGAGCTACAGTAGCATGTTGGGTCTTCTTTTGTAAACCAGCATCTGCAGTTCCTTTTTTCTGCATTCAACTGAGTTGGTATTGTCTTAGCTGTGTTTCCAGCAACAACCTAGACAACACCAAGTCTTGTGGTATGTAATCTTTCACAATGAATTTTGGCAAAGATCTCTGCATTCTTTTCTTACACATCCCAGAAGGAGATTGAGGGAAACACAATGTACTGGAGTAACTCAATGGGACAGGCAGCATCTGTGGAGGGAATGGACAGGTGACATGTCGGGTTGGGATCCGTCTGAAGAATCACTCCACAGATGTGCTAAACCTACTGAGTTCCTCCAACACTCTGTATTTTGCTCAAGGTTCCAGCTTCTGTGTCTCCAGGAGATTGAGGCGGTTCAGTAATTGTTCCTGTGATGGCCAAGACTGAATGTTGAGGAATGTTTGAACCAAGTGCATACCTGCCAACATTTGAAAATGAAAAACCTTACTCTGAGTGACGGAGTGCGAGCGCCGAACGGGTGATTACCCATTAATCGCCCATTACGGGTGAATCATACCCATGTAAGAGTACAAGAATGCATAACTTGTTTACTTTGTATTTGTAATACAGTTTATTGCGTATTATATGTCATAGCAGCTTTCTTGCATTTGTCCAGAAGTTTATCATTGAAAGTCATTTGGTAGCAATGTTTCCCCACGGCCTGGGGAAACGTTAGGAGGATGGAATATCTATCTCTATCTCTATCTCTATCTCTATCTCTATCTCTATCTCTATCTCTATCTCTATCTCTATCTCTATCTCTATCTCTATCTCTATCTTTATCTCTATCTCTATCTCTATCTCTATCTCTATCTCTATCTCTATCTCTATCTCTATCTCTATCTCTCTCTCTCTCTCTCTCTCTCTCTCTCTCTCTCTCTCTCTCTCTCTCTCTCTCTCTCTCTCTCTCTCTCTCTCTCTCTCTCTCTCTCTCTCTCTCTCTCTCTCTCTCTCTCTCTCTCTCTCTCTCTCTCTCTCTCTCTCTCTCTCTCTCCCTATCCCTCTCTCTCTCTATCCCTCTCTCTCTATCCCTCTCTCTCTCTATCCCTCTCTCTCTCTATCCCTCTCTCTAGGAGAAAGAGTGGATAATTCAATCTTTCAAGACTGCTCTCCCATTTAACAAAGCTGGACAAGGAAAGCAGTCACATAGGAATACCACTCCTACATCTTCCTCTACAAGTCATGCACCTAATGGGCGTCATGGTGGTGCATGGGGGCAGCACAGTGGTGCAGTGGTAGAGCTGCTGAATAACAGAGCTTGCAGCGCCGGAGACCAGGGTTCGATCCCGAATATGTACGGAGTAAGTACGTTCTCCCTGTGACTGCATGGGCTTGCTTTGAGATCTTCGGTTTCCTCCCACACTCCAAAGACGTTCAGGTTTGTAGGTTAATTGGCTTGGTATAAGTATAAATTGACCCTAGTGTGGGTGGGATAGTGTTAATGCGCAGGGATCGTTGGTCGTTGCGGACTCAGTGGGGTGAAGGGCCTGTTTCCACACTGTATCTCGAAGCTAAAGTAAACAAAACCTGACGTGGGCATAGTTCACTGCTCCTAATCATATTAGGTCTAAATCCTAGAACATTCAACCCAAAAGTATTTCAGAAGTTTACTATGGTGGCTCACTGCCACGTTTTCAATGACAATTAGGAATAAGCAATAAATGCTGGGCTTGCTAGCAATGTCTTCATCATGAAAAAATGAATAATTTTTTTTTTTTTTTTTTTTGAAAATATTTTTTATTGGAGATAGGTACATAACCAAAATTACATGTCAATTATTATTACATTGTCTCCAATACTTTTTGCCTTTTTTTTTAAACTAGATAGAACTAAAGAGATAGATGAAGTAAAGAAAGAAAAGAAAGAGAAGAAAAACAAAAAAAAAAAAAAAAAAAAAAAAAGGTAGTTAAAGAAGAATGGAAAAATTTGTTAAAATAAAAAAGACTTCATTCGAGATATATTCGTACATTTCAGAGTATAATATTTCATCCATTATTTAGCCCGCGTGCTAGTCAGGTTCCTGTGCTGAACCATTCTGACCCTTTAAGTAATCAATAAAAGGAGACCATGTTCCAACGAATGATTCCTGTTTATCCAACAGGGAAAATCTGATTCTTTCCACGTTTAAGGTCTCCGTCATTTCTATAATCCACATTTTGATTGTGGGGGCCGTAGGGCCTTTCCAAAATTTTAGAATTAATTTTTTTCCTGTTATTAAACTATAATCCATAAAGTTTCTTTGTGTTGTTCTAAGTGTTTGATTTAATTCTAATATTCCAAGTATTATTAATTTTGGATCTGGGTCCAATTGTGTGCTGGTTACTTTAGATATTATACTGAAAATATTTACCCAGAATTTTTTAATTTTTATACAGTTTGCAAACATATGAGATAATGTAGCTTCTAAATGTTGACATTTATCACATATAGGTGAGATATGTTGAAAAATTTTATGTAGTTTTGTTTTTGAATAATGTAACCTATGTATTACTTTAAATTGTATTAGAGAATGTCTGGCGTTTAGTGAACACTGATGTATGCGTTGCAAACTTTCTTCCCAAGTATCTTTCGTTATTACTTGATTTAATTCTTTTTCCCATGTTTGTCTGTGTAAGTCCGTCGAGGGAATGTCACTGTCTAATAAAATATTGTATATATAAGATATTAATTTTTCTGTATTAGGATGTTTGTTCCAACATTCATCAAGAATTTCTGAATTTCTAATTCGAAAATTTTGGGAGTTCGATTTTACATAATCTCTAAGTTGAAGATATCTGAAATAATCATTTCCTCGAAGTCCATAAGTCTGTTGCAATTCCTGAAATGTCAGAAAAGTGCCTTCCTTGTAAAGTTGTCCCATATTTTTAATTCCATAATTCTTCCATTGTGTAAAACCCCCGTCCAACCATGAAGGCTTAAACAAAGGATTATTCACAATTGGAAGAAAAAGTGATAAATTATCTAATTTTAATGTCTTTTTTAATTGTTTCCAGATTCGTATAGCACTAAATATTATAGGGTTTTCCCTATAAATTTTTTTGTTTAATTTAGACGTAGCAAATAATATCGAACCGATATCAAAAGGTAAACAATCTTCCTTTTCCATTTTTAACCAGTCTGGTTGATGATCTATTTCTTCCAACCAGAAATTCATATTTTTAATGTTAACTGCCCAGAAATAAAACAAAAAATTGGGTAAAACCAAGCCTCCATTTATTTTTGATTTACACAAGTGTCTTTTGTTTATCCTATGATTCTTATAATCCCAGATAAAATCATTAACAATAGAGTCCAATTTTTAAAAAAAGTTTTTTGCCAGATATATCGGAATTGTCTGAAAAAGATATAATATTTGCGGTAAAAAAATCATTTTTATGGCATTGATTTTGCCTACCATTGAGATAGGAAGTGTTTTCCAGTATTGAATATTCTTATGTAGTTTGTTCAGTAATGGGGGGAAATTTGCTTTAAATAATGATGTATATATCTTAGTTACATAAATACCTAGATATTTAAATTTTTCATTTACTATTTTAAATGGAAATTGTTGTATTGTCTGTTTGTTATGTTCCCTTATTGGCATAATTTCACTTTTATTCCAATTTATTCTGTATCCTGAAAATGAACCAAATTGGGTTATTAGCTTTAATAAGTTTGGAATACTAATTTCTGGTTTTGTAATGTAAATTAATACATCATCTGCGTATAGAGAAATTTTATTCACTGTGTCCTTTGTGTTATACCCATGTATTTCCGGATGCCCCCTAACTCTTTCTGCCAGTGGCTCAATAGCAAGTGCAAATAATAATGGAGATAATGGGCATCCTTGTCTACAACCTCTAGATAGGCTAAATTTAGGTGACAACCTTTGGTTTGTAAATATTCTAGCCGTGGGATTTGTATATAACAGTTTTATCCATGTACAGAATTTCTCCCCTAGCTGCATATTTTCCATCACCGAAAATAAATAAGGCCATTCGACCTGATCAAATGCTTTTTCAGCGTCAAGTGAAATTATTGCTAGATCTTCATTAATAATTCTCTTAGAATATATAATATTAAATAATCTTCTTAGATTATAATATGAGTACCGTTTCTGAATAAAGCCTGTTTGGTCAGGGTGTATTAATTTATTCATCACTGTACCTAATCTATGCGCTAGTATTTTAGTTAAAATTTTCTGATCTGTATTTAAAAGTGCAATTGCTCTGTATGATCCCGGGTCTTCCAGATCTTTATCAGCTTTAGGAATAAGTGTTATTATTGATTCATTTAAAGTGTCTGGAAGTTTCTGTTGAGTATATATATACTCATACAGTCTTTGTAAACGTGGGCTAAGCAAATCATAAAATTTTTTATAAAATTCGGAACCTAAACCATCTGGTCCTACTGCTTTACCATTTTTTAAAGAGCCAATAGACTCCTCAATATCCTTTATCGTAATCTCCCTTTCTAATAATTCTCTATCGTTTGAATCTAAACCTTTTAAATTACATTTTATTAAAAAATCTGCTATTCCTTCTGATTGTGCTACGGTTTTAGTTGAATAAAGGTTATGATAGTATTGGAGAAATCTATCATTTATATCCTTGGGCATTTTTAATAATTCTCCTGTCTCTGTTCTAATTTTATGAATTGTTTTTTCCCCTTCCATTTTTCGTAACTGACGTGCTAATAATTTTTGTGGTTTGTCTCCAAATTCAAAATGTAGTTGTTTGGTTTTTTGATAAAGTTTTATTACTTGTTCTGAATACATTTTATTTAATTTATATTTCAATACAGCAATTTTATTATGTTTTAAAGTAGATGGCATTCTCGCATTTTCTATATCTAGTTGCTTGATTTCAATTTCCAATGTTTGTTGCTTAATCCTGTTCTCTTTATTATAAAATGCTTGAGACTTCCGGTGGCGCTATGGAGGCTTGAGTCCAGCGCCAACTAGCTCCGTGCCGAAGAAATTTAAAACGGGAGAAAATCGGGTCTTACCTGCAGCGATCGTGATCTGAACGGCTGCCTGCGTGACGTCATCAGGCGCGCGACTTTAAGATATGTCGTCGGTACAACATACCCCCCCCCGTGGGACACAAAAAAAAGTCGGTAAAGGGAGACAGCAGAAGGAAGAGGAAGGCCTTACAGAGGCCTCGACCTCAGTTACAACAACGGCCCAGGAAGACCCTTCGAAGAAAACGAAACCGAAAAAGTCTGAAATGGAGGAGCTTAAAATTTTTCTCTCTGCCGAGATGAAAACCTTTGGAGAGAAGTTTGGAGAGAAGTTTAAAGAGGAACTTGACTCTTTTAAGGTAGATTTTAAAGCAGAAATGCTTTCTACCGTTAAACAAATGCTGGAAATCTGGAAGAAGACGAGGGAGGAAGAGATCAAGGATCAGATGGAAGTGCTGGAAACCAGGCTTGTTTCGGTGGAAACGAAGGTGGACCCCATTTATCACATACTTGATCAGCACAGAACAGCGATAACCGAACTTGAGAATTCGGTGACGACAAGTGCGGAAACTGTAAATCGACTCCTTATTGAAAACCAACGCCTCTCCGATATGGTGATCAAATTAAATGATAAGTGTATTGATTTGGAGGGGCGTCAAAGACGTAAGAATCTAAGAATTGTAGGGGTGAAAGAAGGAAGTGAGAAGGAAATGGGTATGCGGGATTTTGTGGCAGACCTATTACAAAAAGCCTTAAAATTGGATCACAAACCTTCACTCGGTCGAGCTCATAGAGCGCAGGGACGTCGTATACAAGATGATGGCCGTCCAAGACAAATTATCGTAAAGGTACAATTGGATCATGAATTTGATGATTTAATGAAGAAAATTGTTCGAGGTGGACAGCTCCTTTTTGAAGGTGCGAGATTTAGTATTTATCGAGATTATCCGGCAGAAGTCTTCAAGAAAAGAGCGCTGTTCACTGAGACAAAGAGAATACTGAAGGAGGTACCTGATCTGAAATACAGTTTGTTTTACCCCGCAAGACTAAGAGTCCTCTACAAGTCCAAGGAGCACTTTTTTACAGACCATGAAAAAGCACTGGAATATGCCAAAAAAGTCAATAACATGACCATAGACGGAAGAATTTACATTACCCCTTAGGAGTCAAGCCAGATCTAAAAGGACCTTTAAAGTTCTTTTAAGAGCTTTAAGGACATTCGGAAACCGAAATGGACGGAGGACATTGGATAAAACCGTGATCTTTGTATTTTTGTTTATTAATCAATATTATTATCTGTATATTCATGCCTAACTATATAGGTAACAACTAATACTTATTAAATATCTATATTACCACTAAAATTATTAACATTAACATTTCTCATAAAAATTTAATACTGTATATGATTGATAACAATGATTAATAATTAATAGTCTTCGATTAACGTAGAAATGAATTACATACATATTATATAGGAAGATATGCAAGAGGTAAATTAGATTATGTCATTAAAAAAGTTTAACGGTTTTTCTCTTTATTTTTCGATTTAAAATTAAATTTATAGATTTAGCGAAAAAATTAATATGATATGTGAGAATAATAACGTTGGGAATTTTTGCTGTTTTTGAACTTTTCTGCAGGGTCACGTGTTTGTGTATGTATACATATGGGTATATATGTATATATAGGTATATGTATATATATATATATATGTGTGCATATTGTGCGTGTGTACGTATGGATATGTAAATAAGTTTGTTACTCCCAAAGAAGTTATTTGAATGTTAGAAATAATCTTTTTTTTCTTCGGGCACGGAGCTGGAAATTTTTTTTTTTTACAAAGGCTACGGAAGTCTTTAGAATTCTAGCCACGTTAGTGTGGCTATCACTAACTACACTAATTGTAGATGTAGTTCTTTTTCTTTCACCCTACACTAACCAACTCTATCACTTTTTTCACTTTAAATATTTTTATAATTTAATGTTTGAATGGAAAAATAAGACTAATACAAGGAGATGTGTTCGGAAGAACGATGTATATGATTTTAAATTCATCTATTTGAGGTTCGGGAGCAGGGTCAGGTTCTATGTGTTGTACCTTCTGCTCGGTTATAGACCACCTTAGAAACAATATGCAAGATGTTAATATGATAAGAGGGGGTCAGGGAATAACATTTTGTAGTTGGAATGTCAAGGGAATTAATGAACCAATTAAGAGAGGTAAAGTTTTGGCACATCTAAATTTAATCAAAACAGATATAATATTTCTACAAGAAACACACCTTAAAAAGGAATCTCAACATAGACTTAAAGCTAAGTGGATCGCTGAATCATATCATTCCTCCTTTTCCCATAAGTCCAGAGGAGTTGCAATACTAATTCGTAAAAAAATGAATAATTTAAGAACAAGATGTTCAATTTTGTGTTATTCAAATTAAATCCTGCACATTTAAAATATAATACTTTGAAAATCAAATTTCCACTGGAGATATGTGCTATTGATGCTGTAAGGCAGCAACTCTACCGTTGAACCACTGTGCTGCCCATGTCCCCGCCTGACCCGCTGAACGACACCCGCGCTCTGTGCCTTCAATTCTTAATCCCTGATGGATTCCTCCCCTTAAAAACAGGTGCTAATATACATGTAGTGCATTCAAACCCTAGCACACTTGTCTAATAACATGATCCCAACGTGAACTTCTCAGGAAAGAGATGTCCACAAGAAACATTTTCACACGCAGCACCTTCAGAAAAAAAAGGGTAGGCAATTAGAGGAATTTTTGTTTCAAAGTGGATATCTCAGCAGAAGTGACTTTTTCCGCAGCAGTCTTGTCTATTTCTATTGGCAAGACTCGTTTTGCTCAGAATAGGGAATTGAGCATTAGCCTTTTTATTGCTTGTCTGCAGAAGTAATTAATCATTGGCATGCAAACAATGTCTTCATGCAGCCTGTGAAAGTGTGGGCAGTCGGTCATAGTGCATGGATGTTGGAGTCCAAAGCTGCGGAGGCGAGTGAGTTCAGTCATCAATTGTGTGAAATTTTATCACAGGTGGGAATTCTTTCCACAGTGGAAATGACATCAGAATGACACAGGCAAATGGAGATCTTCATTGGAAACTTATGAACTATCTTTAATCAGACTTTGCACTAAATGTTGTACCCTTTATCCTTTATCTGTGCAACACAGATGGCATGATTGTATTCATGTAGTCTTTTCTTTGACTGGATAGCACGCAAACAAAAGCTTTCCACTGTACCTCGGTACATGTGATAATAATAAACTAAATTAAACTAAAATAATTCTTGAGGGTAAGATGATGGAGGTGGGGAGGGGCAAGCAAAGGTGGGGGCTGGTGGGAAGAGAGAGAGAGAGAGAGGGGGGGGAGAGGGAGAGAGAACTTGTGTAAATAGAGAATGTTGGTTGGAGTTGCTAAGTTGGGCAGAAGGGCTTGTTTCCACACTGTATAACTCAATGACTATGAGATCTTGTTATTATTACAAAAACATTTTTGAGTCTGAACAATAAGCACTGGATGGTTCAGAATTTCAATGACTGATGGGGAAAAGGAGAGACACTCTCAGGAGATTAACTCTGCGGAGGGAAAAAAAATCACTATAAATTAACTGTGCTATGACTGGAAGACCTGACTAAATGCTGCCACTGCATTCAGTTTTAAGATAATGGAACTTCACTATCATTAAGTGGTATAATTGAATACATTTTTAGGCAGACGATCAATGTTCACAAATCAATCATAAAGACCTGACTTTAATGCTGAAATGGCCTTGTACACACATTCCTTGGAAAATAATTAGAAAATCTGTACTCAAGTCTGAAGGTTATTAAGGAATTTTCAGGGCTGCAAGGTGGTGTAGCTTGTAGAGCTGTGGCCTCACAGCTCCAACCCTGGGTTCAATCCTGACTCTGATGCTTTCTGCAATCCTTTTACAACACAATCTACAGGTTTGCAGACTACACCTCCGTACAGGTCCATCACCAATATGGTGGTCCGGCGTCCCCCTTAACAAAATTATGAGAGTGCGCTTGAAATCCCTCTCAGAAGTTCCCCCCCGAAAATGTGGTGCCTAGGCCGGATGAAGTGGCCGATCTCAACCTTATTTGGGACTTCTGCGCTAATCGGTGGGCCGAATTTGCCCCCTGCGGCCAGGGCTCTGGAACTCCAGCAGATGAATGAATGAATGAATGTTCATTGGCCAAGTATGTACACATACAAAGATTTTGCCTTGGAGCTCTGCTCGCAAGTAACAACACAACATCCAGTAACAATTAAGAATGACACATAAAACATTAAACATTAATAATAAAACATCATAGTTTAAACATGTGAATGAAATAAAATACCAGAGCAAAGGAAGGCTACTGACTTTTGGCTATTGAGCAGAGCTACCACTCGTGGAAAAAAGCTGATTTTATGTCTGGCTGTGGCAACTTTGACAGTCTGGAATCGCCTTCCAGAGGGAAGTGCTTCAAAGAGTTTGTGGCAAGGGTGAGAGGGGTCAAAGATGATCTTACCCACTCGCTTCCTGGCCCTTGCAGTGTACAGTTTATCAATGGGGAGAAGGTTGCAGCCAACAACCTTCTCAGCTGATCGGCCGATTCACTGCAGCCTCCGGATGTCGTGCTTGGTGGCTGAGCCAAACCAGACCATGATGGAGAAGGTGAGGACAGACTCTACTATGGGCCATATAGAATTGGACCATCATTGCCTGTGGCAGATTGTGTTTCCACAGCTGCCGCAGGAAGTACATCCTCTGTTGGGCCTTTTCGACTGTGAAGGCCCCCCATTTCAGGTCCTTGGAGATGATGGTTCCAAGGAACTTAAAAGACTCCACAGATATGACTGTGGTGTTGTTGATGGTGTGCGGTGTGAGGGGAGGGGGAGCTCTCCTAAAGTCTACAATCAATTCCACTGTCTTAAGAGCATTGAGCTCCAGGTTGTTACAAAGGCACCAGGACACCAACTTTGTTACTTCCTGTCCGTTGGCAGATTCCTCTCCATCCTGGATCAGTCCAATCAGGGTTGTGTCATCTGCAAACTTGAGAACCTTGACTGAAGGGAGTCTGTGTGTGTAGTCGTTGGTGTAGAGGGAGTAAAGGAGAGGAGAGAGTATGCAGCCTTGCGGTGCTCTAATGCTGAGCGTTTGCTGGTCCGAGATGTGCTTTCCCAGCCTCACATGCTGCTTCCTGTCTGTCAGGAAGTTGGCGATCCACTGACAGAGGGGTTCAGGCACAATCAACTTGGAGAGTTTGTTGTGTAGTAGCTCTGGCACAATGGTGTTGAATGCAGAGCTAAAATCAACAAACAAAATCCTTGCAAAGGTTCCCTGGGATTCTAGGTGCTGGAGGATGAAGTGCAGGCCTAGGTTGACTGCGTCATCCACCGATCTATTGGTCCGGTATGCAAGCTTCAGAGGGTCCAGCAGGGGGTTTGTGATATTTTTCAGCTTGGCCAGCACATGTCTTTCAAGGGTCTTCGTGACTACAGAGGTCAGTGCGACAGGCCTATAGTCAATAAGACCAGTAATCCTTGTCTTTTTGGGTACAGGAACAATAGTGGAGACTTTGAAGCAGGCAGGGACAGTACAGGTTTGCAGGATATAATTCAGCAACATATATATATATATATATATTTTTTAAAATATTTTTATTTATTTGAAGCAAATGTACAAAAATAGAACCAACGGCATATAAAATTATACAGTTATGGTACAGCTTCAATTTTAACTTTTTAGCTTTAGTTGGAAGAAAAGAAATGAGAAAAAACAAGAAAGAGTGAGATGTGCAAAGATAGAACACCTAGACTACCAAAGTAGTGTAGCCAAAGAGTGAATAAATGAAAGAAAGAAGAGAGAATAGAAAAAAAATAAACGGACAAAAAGAAAAAGAGAGAAAAAAGTGGCGATATACCTGCCTCACATCCCTCCCCACCCAACTCACCCAACCCGTAATTAGATTTAAATCCAACGTTGTGTTGTGCCATGCTATCTTTGTAGTAAATCAATGAATGCTGTCCATGTCTTCGAAAAATGATCTGGTTTTTCTGCCAAGACAAGTCTAATATTTTCAAGATGTAGCGTCTCGGACATGTTTATAATCCACATCTTAAGAGTAGGGACTGATGTATGTTTCCAAAATGTAAGTATTCGTTTTTTCGCCATTATCAGGCCATAATTAAGGAAACGTCTTTGAAATAGTGATAGCTCAGAACAGGCCACTGTCCCGCTGGGCGGCGCGGCTCACGTCGCAGCGGCCTCTGCAGTCCGTTTGTCTTTTTGTTATTTTTTGTCCCGTTTTAATGTAGTTTTTATTATTTTTTTGATGGGGTATGTGTGTGTGTGTGTGTGGGGGGGAAACTTTTAAAATCTTTCCCCTGCACGGAGAACCCGACCTTTTCCCTGTCGGGTCTCCGTTGTCGTTGGGGCTGCAACGTGGAGCGGCCTCCAGCAGGAACGTCCTGGGGCTCCAGTCACGGAGCTGCGGAGCTACTCACCATCGCGGAGCTGGCCGAGTCCGGAGCGGGAGGAGCGGTGGTGGCGCGCTGCTGCGACCCGACCCCGGGGATTCGGAGGCTTACCGCAGGTCTGGTGGACAGTGATATCGGGAGCCCGCGGGCCCCTGGTGGGAGACCGCTTTTCGAGACTTCTGCAACGGCGACTTCACCCGCCTGAGTCGCGGGGTCGAGGAGTACCTGGAGCGGGGCCTTACATCACCGCCCGGTGCGGCTTCAACGGCTGCGGGACTTTGCCATCGCCCGCCGGGGGCTTTGACTCTGACATCGGGAGGGGAATGGGGAGTGCAGGGGAGAGATAAGTTTTTTTTGCCTTCCATCACAGCGAGGAGGAGATGCGCTGTGATGGATGTCTGTGTAAATTGTGTTGTGTCTTGGGTCTTTTTTTCATGTGTGTATGACTGCAGAAACAACATTTGAGCCTCTATGAGGTTCAAGTGACAAATAAATTGTATTGTGTATTGTGTATTGTGACGTACCTAGAGTGATCAGTTCCGTGTCGGGATCCAATTTTATTTTCAGTGTTTTTGAAAAAATTTCAACAATTCCTCACCAAAAATTATGTAAATTTATACAAGAGACAAAGGAATGGGTTATAGTTGCTTCCTGAAGAAGACATTTATCGCAAATAGGAGATACATTTGGAAAGATCTTATTCAGTTTAGACTGAATAATAGAGTCTGTGCAGTATTTTAAATTGAATTAACGAATGCCTAACATTGATCGAACAGTTGTGCATATATAGAAGGTTTTCCTCCAATCTATCTTTAAAAAAATTTAGGCCAAGCTCATCTTCCCAAGCTCTTCTAATTACTTCTGACGATGGGGTTTCTATATTTAAAAGGGTGTTATACAGATATGATATCAACTTGTTTGACTCCGAGTTTCTATTCATACATTCATCTAGTGTGTCTGGCAACAAAGATTGGTAGTCTTAGGTATATGATTTCAGATAGTCTCGTATTTGAAGAAATCTAAAATATTGACTACCTTTCAGATGATATTTCAATTGTAATTCTTGAAATGAGAGAAGAGTTCTCATCTCATAAAGATCTCCGACTTTTTTAATTCCTAATTTCCCAATGTGTGAACGTTTTGTCTAAAATAGATGGCTTGAACAAAGGGTTGTTGGCAATTGGTGAGCGAAGAGATAAATTTCTCAGTTTAAGGGTTGACTTCACTTGTCGCCAGATTCATAAGGTACTGTGGATAATCGGATTTTTCTCATATAGTGTTTTCTTCAAATTTATTGGAGAGAGAAGAATCGCGCCTATATTAAAAGGCGAGCAATCCTCTCTCTCCATTATTAACCATTTTACCTGTTGGCATGTGTTGTCCAACCAATAGATTACGTTTTTAATATTTGTTGCCCAATAATAGTATAAAAAATTGGGGAGAGCCAGTCCACCCATTTCTTTGGGTTTACAGCGATATCGTTTATGGGATTCTATGTGTTTTATAATCACAAATAAAGTTTGTGATCGAGAGTCAAGTTTAGGAAGTAATCGTTTGTTGAATAAGACAGGTTTTGGAGGAAGATCTCTTTATGGCATGTATTCTGCCTAGTATTCGAACTAATACGGATTTGGTATGGAGGAGGTTGCTAAATAGACAAGTTTATGGAATTTATGGTCTGAATCCAAGATAAATTTTTCCGTAGCAATTGTGAAAGGAATTTGAGGAGATGTTTCGGCTCTGGGTTTTATTTTATTGAAATAATTTGCCACTTTTGTTCAATTTGTTCTATATCCTGAAAAGGATCATTCCTTTATAAGATTTAATATAATTGGAATGCTAACTGGGAATGGTGATATAGAGTATGCATCATCTGCATATAATAATGGATTTATTATTAGAGTATTTAGTGTTGCAGCCGTGAATATTCAGATGTACTCTTATACTTTCCGCCACCTGTTCAATCGCAAGGGCAAATAACAGGGGTGAAAATGCACATCCAGGTCTATTGCCCCTGGATAGCTGAAATTTGGGTGAGAGTACATCATTAGTCGGTATTCTGGCAGTAGGCTTGTTATATAGCATGTTTATCCATGAAATAACATTTTCTCCCAAATGGAATTTTTGCAACACTGTAAAAAGATATTTCCATTCTACTTGGTCAAATGCTTTTTCTGCATCTAATGAAATAATTGATGTCTTCTTTTATCATTCTATGTGAGTACATTATATTAAACAGGCGTCTCAAATTGTTAAACCTCAAAAACGTAGCAAGATTAAGAGGACTCGTGTCAGCTCAAGACTTAGAAAAACTTGTAAATGCCTTTATTACTAGTAGGCTAGATTATTGTCACGGTCTACTTGCAGGTCTTCCGAAAAAAACTGTCAGGCAGCTACAGCTTGTTCAGAACGCTGTTGCTAGAGTTCTAACAAAGACCAAAAAATGTGAACACATTACACCAATTCTTAAATCCTTACATTGGCTCCCTGTATGTCAGAGAATTGATTTCAAAATCCTGCTGCTCACCTATAAATCACTACATGGTTTAGGGCCAAAGTATATCACTGACATGCTTCCACTATATAAGCCTACTAGACCGCTAAGATCTTCAGAGACCAATCTGCTAGTGATTCCCAGAGTATATACAAAACATGCGAAAGCAGGATTTAGTTACAATGCAACAAATAGTTGGAATAAACTTCCTGAAGATTTAAGACACCTCAACTTTGACCACTTTTAAAACAAGACTGAAAACTTTTATGTTTACTTTAGCTTTCAGCTAAATCTTAACTACATTGCACTTTTAACTTTTGCACTTTTTATAATGCATTTTTAATTTTGCTTTATTTTCTTTTAATTCTTCTATTTTATTTCATTTTATTGTATGACATGTTTTTATGTAAAGCACTTTGAGTCTGCCTCGTGTATGAAATGTGCTATATAAATAAAGTTGCCTTGCCTTGCCTTAAACGAGTGTCTCTTGGGTATAAACCCAGTTTGATCAGAGTGTATTAATTTATTAACGTATTTACTTAATCTTCTTGCCAGGGTTTTAGCTAATATTTTCTGATCTGTATTTAACAGGGCAATTGCTCTGTATGATCCCGGATCTTCCAGATCTTTATCTTTTTTGGGTATAAGTGTGATAGTTGATTCTGCTAAGGTTTGAGGTAGCGTCTGTTCTTTAAATGCGTGTATATAAAGATTATGTAAACGCGGGGGAATTACCTCGTAAAATCTTTTATAAAATTCATTACTAAACCCCTTCGGGGCCTGGTGTTTTGCCATTCTTCAATGAATTGATAGTCTCTTCTATTTCTTTAATTGTAATCTGTGCTCCTAATTCATCTCGTTCCACCGCCTTAAGTGTCGGAAGATTACAGTTATCAAGAAAGTTTGTAATTTTTCTCGTTTCTGTTGATGTTTTGGATGTATATAAATGTTGATAGAATTGGGCAAATCTTTCGTTAATATCTTTTGGAAGTGTAAACAATTCACCTTTATCTGATCTGATTTTTTGAATAGTATGGTCCTTTTCCACTTTTCTCAACTGACGTGCTAGAAGTTTATGTGGTTTGTCGCCGAATTCAACATGTTCCTGTTTAGTAATTTGAAATGGTCTGATAACTCTTGCAGAGAGAATTTGATTTAGCTAGAATTTTAATACTGCTATCTTATTATGTTTATCCATAGACGGATCTGTCGCATTTTCTGAGTCCAGCTGTCTGATCTGTTCTTCTAGTTGCAATTGCTCCATCCTATTCTTTTTGTTTTTATATATTTGATATGAAATGATAGAACCTCTAATAAAAGCCTTAAAAGATTCCCATAATAATGAGGGTGAAAAACCTGGAGTATCATTGGTCTCAAAAAAAGAGTTTCATCTGTTGTTTTATATATGTAAAGCAATCTGGGTTGGTTAGTATTTGGGGATTAAACCTCCTGAACAATTTATTATTTTACATTCCTTCTAGTTTTAGGGAGAAGGTTAGCAGGGAATGATCGGAAATAATACTATTATGGTATTTGGGATTAGTTGTAAAAGGTATTAATTTTGTGTCCACCAGAAAATAGTCAATACGTGTATAAGTTTTATGCACGGATGAATAAAAGGAGTATTCTCTTCCGGATGGATTTGCAATCCTCCATATGTCTGCTATATTTGTATTTTTTATATACGTATTTAGAAGTTCGCTGGATTTTGATTTTGTGTTATATCTCTTTTGTGAGGATTTATCCAAGTATTGATCCAAAACACAGTTGAAATCTCCTTCGATTATCAGGTTTTGCTGGGTGGAATCTGAAATTATATTAAAACTTTTGTTCAAAAATTGTGGGTTATCAAAGTTGGGAGCATAGATGTTCACCATAGTAGGTATACAAAATGCTGGAGAAACTTAGGGGGTGCAGCAGCTTCTGGAGCGAAGTAAATAGGCAACGTTTCCGGCCGAAACCCGTCTTCAGATTATGGATACCCAGTCTGAAGAAGGGTTTCAGCCCAAAACGTTGCCTATTTCCTTCACTCCATAGATGCTGCTGCACCCGCTGAGTTTCTCCAGCATTTTTGTGTACCTTCGATTTTCCAGCATCTGCAGTTTCTTCTTGAACAAACTGTTCACCATAGTAAGTGGGGTAGAGTATATCTCCCCAGATACTATGACGTACCTACCATCTTTATCTGCTATGGTGGTTTTATGTTTAAATTGTATACCCTTATGAATTATAATTGTAGTACCTCTGGTTTTGGAGAGTGATATATTTGACCAATCCAGTTCGCCTTCAGCCTGATATGAGCTCGATGTTTGAGGTGCGTCTCCTGTAAAAATATAATATCAGCATTAGTCGATTTTAATTGGGAAAGAACTTTACCCCTTTTAATTGGCTCATTAACGCCCCTAATATTCCAGCTACAAAAAGTAATTCCTCCAGTTTTCTTCAGAGGGTCGTCTTGCATTATAGCTTACATGGATTCCCTTGTTTCAGATGGGGCAACACAATAAATCAACCTTCTGGGTGTTGGGTGGGTGATTCCAATTTCAAAACCCTGCTGGTATATCACAAGAAAAATTGTCATCTGAAGAAAAAGTGAAAAAAGTGCTAAATGACGTAAATAATACAAAAAAATAGCATTTAAAATACTGTGTGTGCCCACCCCCTGGTGGGAAATTTCAAGTGAGCTTCGTGGGTGTTAATTGCAATTAGCTCATCCCCTTACAAAGTAATATTGCAAAAATGAAAAACTGGACTAAACAGGATATTATGTAAACAGAAAAAAAAACAGAACAAGGACTGTAATAATTTCCTCTAAGAGGGTTACATTTCTTCTTATAGCTTGTCTAAGTGGGTATTTACTATTTAAATACCCTATTTAAATTAACAAAAATCTTGCTTATTGATATTTGTTTGTTAAATACATAACTGGTTGAAAACCGTCAGGCTTGAAGGGGTTAATTGAAATCTCCAGCAGTCCACTGGCAGAACGAGAGCTCTCTCTCTCTCTCTCTCTCCCTCTCTCTCTCTCTCCCCTCCTCTCTCAAACCACCATCACATATTCCCTCTCGCTCTGACCTGGTAATTGCTGGAAGTTCCAACCCCCCCATCGGATAGATATTAAACATATTTTAAATATAAACCAATACATTGACCATTGCCTAGAATTCGTAAATCTCGTAACTATTAGGTATTAGATTAAAATAAACGGATTAGTATTAGGTATTAGGTTAAAATAAACGGTTTAGTACGTTTGTTAATATTTATGTGATAATAATAGCTTTAGTTATATAATTTGTTAGTATATTATATCGTTAGCATACATTTAAATTGTTTTAAATGCTGAGAAGTTCAAAGGTCTTGAACATTCACCTCAAAAACACAAAGACCTTGAACAATCTACCCGCTTACATTCCAATCTATCTCTGATAAGTATGTCTAGACTTAAACGCCAGTGAACCTGTCGGCCATCTTATTTGCAGGTTTTTATATATATTTGTATATGAAAGATTATATCAGTCTACCCCTTATAAATACATATAAAAGGTGTACGTTAAACACATGATTTAACAGAGGTTCAGTGAAAGTTCAGTAGGGCATAACCCTACTAATCAAACAGAGCTATGTCAATTATTTCTTATCTACTACATCCCTTTAGATCCTTTTTTAACTCTTGCGCATATTTAAATGCATCTTCTGGGTCGATAAAGAAACGTTCCGATCCTCCGTATGTGACCCTTAATTTGGCATCATTCATTATTCCATATCTCAGGCCTGGGATGTCTCTGAGAATAAGATGTGTCTTGGTGAAGAGAGCTCGCTTCTTGACCACCTCTGCTGGATAGTCTCTAAAGATTCTTATATTTTCTCCATCAAACATCAGAGTTCCTGCGCTTGTCACTTTCTTCATGATATCTTCAAGAACTGATATGTCGTGTAGTTTAAGAATAATTTGTCTTGGGCTCTCTGGACTCGATTTGCTTGACAATTCTTAAGTTTTGGCGTCTGGACCGGGCTTCAAGATCTAGGCATTTGTCGGTCATTCTGGCCAGTTGCCCAGAAACATGGTCTAGATCTTCCTTCAGTCTTTGTGTTGTGTCAGAGATGTCCATAGTTGTAGCTTTGAGTTCTCTGATAGCGTTGTTTTGTTTTTTTGAAGTGAGGAGAATGGGCTCCAACTTTTTGCTAAGATCTTCTTCAACCCGTTTGATTTCTCCTTTCAAAATGGTGTTTACCTCTTTGATGCGAACTTGTAGAATGTCAATTTTTCCGCCAATTTCTTTATTCCCGACATCCAGTCTTGTTTCTAGCTTTCCCAGCTTATCAGTCAGAATATCTCCAAAGTCTTTTGCCATAGCCCGTCTTAAAGATTGTTCTTGTTCTTGCATTTGCTCTTCCATGGTGGAAATGGCCTTCTTCCCCAGATTCTTCAGAAGTTACTTTCTCTTGCTCTTGAAGAACCTGCAGTCGGGTTCTTTGTCTAGTCTGAGGTCGAGTCGGCAGAATCCGTTTACTCATTTAAAAATTCCGGTATCCAGTTGGTATACGTCGATTTCTGATGACGTCACTTACGTGACGTCAGGCATCTAGCGGTAAGTATTTTTCAGTCGGTCCGTTTTTCTTTACAGGTCTTTTAATGCGTTTTTTTTGTTGTGTATTTTTGTTTATTTTATTAGAAGTTAATACAGTACAAAACAATACAGTGGTACCTAATTTTAGGTGCCAACTATGTCATAACGTAATACATTCTATGTTCAACCTCGAGTTTTATGTTTTTGAAAAGGAAGTAAGAAAAACAAAAACAAAAAAAAAAAGAGAGAAGAAAAAGAGGAAAAATAGATAGTGGAAAATAGAAAAATGTGAAGTGTGTATATATGAAAGGAAAAAGTAGAAAGTAGAAATAGGAGAAAAAGACGCATAAAAAAGAAATTTTCAAATCTTTGTTCGGAGATGTAAATCTATCCACGACCTGACCTGAAATCAGTAATCTTTACGGTACTGCTACATCACATGATTCCAAAAAGTCGATGAAAGGGGACCAACTCCTTAAGAATTGGTCATATTTATCTATTAGGCGGAGTCTCAATTCTTCAAGGTGTGCTATGTCCATCATATTCCTAATCCACATTTTAATGTGGTATAGCTGTATTTTTCCAAAATTTAAGTATCAATTTCTTTCCAATTATTAACCCATAATTAAAAAAAACTTTTTGGTCTTTATTTAAATTGATATCTTCTACAATTATTCCAAATATAATCCATTCCGTATTAGGTTCTATTCTTGACTTGAAGAGCTTTGTAAATATATCAAATATATCGCTCCAAAATTTATTCAACTTTGTACATCCTACAAATGAATGTTATATTAGCATTTTGAAACAAACATTTATCGCATCTGGGAGAGACGTTTGGGTAGAATTTATTCAACCTCTTTTTTGAATAATATAGTCTATGTAATAATTTAAATTGATTAAATTATGTCTTGCATTAATGGAACAATTATGTGTGTTCATCAGATACTTTTCCCATCTATCTTTTGGGATCTTTATCATTAGTTCATGTTCCCAAACGTCTCTTAGTGCCTCTGTTGAGGGTAATTCTCTATTTAATATCTATATTACTAAAAGTCTGATCTTGATCGCTTTTGGCCCACTGTGCTGCGATTTCCGAGAGAATGCCGCCACCTACGGCCGTCATTTTTGGCCACCTCGATCAGAGACCATGTCTGCCTTCCTGGACCAGAGTATTTTTCCCATCGATGAAAAATCAGAGAGAAATTAATGTTTTTAGTAAATCACCATTCTCTCTGCGGCCCCTGCTGGAGGGAGGGTGAGGGACTATAACACCAGGAAGTGGTGTGCCTCAATCAGTCTCTGCAAGATGGAGGTCACTCTGAGCTCTGAATGACACTGAACAAATGTCAACACAACTGTGAGTACCCTTAATGTGGTTTGAAAATGAAAATATGGTTAGTTTGAAGTAAAAAAGCACTGCCTGCATATGGTTGTTTGGGTTGAAGTAAAAAGGCACTTTCTCTCTCTCTCCCCTCCTCTCTCTCTCCCTATCCCTCTCTCTTTCTCTCTCTCTCCCCCTGTCTCTCTCCCTTTCTCTCTCTCCCCTCCTCTCTCTCCCACCTTTCTCCCCATCCCCCCCTCTCCTCTCCCCCCCTCTCCTCTTCCCCCCTCTCCTCTCCCCCCTCTCTCCTCTCCCCCCCTCTCTCCTCTCCCCCCTCTTTCCTCCCCCCTCTCCTCTCCCCCACTCTCCTCCCCCCCTCTCCTCTCCCCCCCTCTACTCTCCCCCCTCTCCTCTCCCCCCCCTCCTCACCTCTCCTCTCCCCCCCTCCCACCCTCTCTCACTCTCTCCCCTATTTTTCTCCACCTCCTCCCCTCCATCCCCTCCCCCACCGTCCCTCCCCTATACCCCCTCCCCTCCACACACCCCTACCCCCTTTCCTCCACCCTCCCTCCCCCTCCCTGCTCCCCACCTCTCCCCCTCCCCTCACCTCACCACCCTCTCAGCACACTCTCTCCCCCCCTCTCTCCCCCCTCTCTCCCCTCTCTCTCTCCCCCTCCCTCCCCCTCTCTCCCCCTCTCTCCCCCCTCTCTCATCCCCCCTCCCCCCTCTCTCCCCCCCTCCTCCCCTCCATCCCCTCCCTCCCCTCCACACCCCCTACCCTCCACACCCCTACCCTCTTCCCTCCACCCTGCCCCCTCCCTCCCCCTCCCTGCTCCCCACCTCTCCCCCTCACCCCCCCTCTCAGCACCCCCTCTCCCTCCCCTTCACTCTCACCCTCTCTCTCTCCTCCCCTCCTCCCCCACCTTTCCCCCCTCACCCACCCTCCCTATTCTCCTCCTCTCCACCCCCTCTCCCTCTTGCCCCTCTCACTGTGTCTCTGTCTCTCTCTCTGTCTCTGCCCCTTCTCTCTCTGCCCTCACTCTCTACCCCCCCCTCTAGATGTGACTGCAAGTTGGGGGCTATGCGTCAGTAGATAGGGTGGTTATGGGGTAAAAGGAGCAAATTAATAATATTAATATAATATCAAGGGGGGTAATTAGAGTGAGTGCGGGGGGGATAGTTAGTGTGTGTGACGCTGCATGCCGCCTCCACCCCCACAACCGCACATTGGGGGAACAGACCCAACGGATCTGCACTTGGTCCAGCACTATTATAAAAATATGATATTAGTTTTTGTGAATCAGCCTTAATATTCGTTGCTTCTTCTAAAGGGTCTAAAAATATAGTTTGAAATCTATGTATATATTTCTTCATAAAGTCACATATCTGTATATATTTAAAATATTGATTATCATTCAGTTTAAATTTTGATTTTAATTGTTGAAATGATAACAATTTGCCCAATTCATACATATCTCCTACTATCCTAATCCCCAGTCTATCCCATTTTTAATATGTTTTGTCGATAAGAGATCGTTTGAATGTAGGATTGTTCAATGTTGGGGTTAGTACTGATCGATTATTTAACTTCAAGGATAATTTTATTTGTTTCCAAATTCTTATTGTATTGTGACTAATTGGGTTCTTCTTATATATTATACTATTCAATTTTATCGGTGAGAACAAGATCGTTCCTATATCGTACGGGAAACACTCCTCTTTCTCCATTCTTATCCACTCCGACTGGTGAGTGGAACTATCCAACCAGTACATTATGTTCTTAATATGCACTGCCTAGTAGTAATACGTAAAGTTAGGTAATGATAAACCTCCAACTTCTTTAGGTTTACACAAATGCTTTCGTTGAATTCTGTGTGCTCTATAATCCCATATAAAATTAGTGATATTAGAATCTAGTTTTTTGAAAAATATTTTGGAATATATATTGGGATCGCTTGAAACAAATATATTAATTGTGGTAAGAAAGTCATTTTTATAGCGTTAATTCTACCTATCAATGAGAGCGGGAGCGTTTTCCTAAATTTAATCATATCATTCAGTTTATTTAATAGTGGCATAAAATTGGCACTAAATAATGATTTGTGTCTAGGTATTTTAATGCGTTTTAACGTATTTTTCAGAGTGGAGCTAAAAGGAGCGCCCCTTACTGCTCCATGGCGCCACCGGAAGTCTTCTCCAGCAACATATTGATTAGACAAATTTGGCTTTCGGTAACTATTCAGGACTGCCATGGTGATTGCCTTTCTTACCATCGTTCCTAGGTCTTTAGCTTTTGCCGGGTGGTTCACCTTTCAGGTGATGTAAGGAGCAACTTCCTCAGTTCTTTTCCATGATTGTGCTGGTATTTTGGTGTATTCAGCAGCTCCCTCTTTTCCCTCAACTAGTGCCAACACTTCCATCTCCCAATCCTATCCTTCCTACGGTTTAAATAAAGCTTCCAGCTCTTTATCCTTCCCACTCCTAACGTAAAACAGTGTAATGTGGAGTGGGGGTTCTTCGTCCAGATCTAAGGACCACCATTGAGGGGTCACTATGGAGTAACAGTGCTGTAAGGGAGCCCAGGGGGTCACTACTGTGCCTCTGTCGCCACATCCTATTTTTAATTGGAAAGCACAGAGCAAATCTCTAGCCATCAAATTGCCATCTAATCCGGTGGTTATCACAAATCTGTGGCTGATTGCCTTTCCTCCATATACTACTTCAACTGGCTTAGAGATGGGATACTGGCAGACTTGTCCTTGAAACCCGGGCAGGTTCTGATCGTCGTTTGATTCTGGGAGATTATAAATTGATTGAATGGATGACATGGATGCGCCTGTGTCTATTAAGAAGGTGCAGATTTTACCTTCTTCTTGTAGAGACAATATAGGTTCTTCGTCAGACTTGCATCCAGTCACTACTAGGTTTGCTGACCATAGGCATGTAAATGGGTTATTCTGGGAAAAGGAGATTTGCCCCCTTGCTTCTTGGTTTTCCTGCCAGTTCCTTCTGTGCTCTCTAGGATCCCGTTGATCTCTCCATTCTCTTTGGTCTTGGAAATTTTTTCTGTGACCCCTTCTTTCGTTCTTTTCTCTATTAGGGCACTCCCTACTCCAGTGACCTACCCCTCCGCAAGTATAACACTGGCCCACTCCTGATGACCGGTATCTTCTTAAATTTAATCTCTGATGGACTGGCTCCAGGGCAGGTATATCTCTGTGGTAGCGGTCTAGATATTCCGGGACTCTAATTTCTCCCAATCCGTAATTTGCTGGTACTCTGGGGTTCCATGATTTAGGATCAGATTTTGGCATTTCCTTTCTTATTACATATTCAGTCTTTAGTTTTACTGCAGGCGGACTCTCCTGCTTCCTTATGTCCCTCCAATGATATCTTACTGCCCGAGCCATTTGGCTGGCACTATTTTCTGTCCAGTCCATGTTATTATTTTAATGGATTCCGCTACGTTATTGGGAAGACAATTCAATGAGATGGCACAATATTGTGGAGAATTTACTCAGTTTCATTGATTTAAGTCACCCGATTGATCCAAATATAATTCAGAGAATCGCTCTAAAAATTCATCTGCTCCCTCTCCGTTTTTCAGTCTTACATCTAGAATTCTGGCTAAGTCAATCGGTTTTTGAAGAGTGTTTGCAAGGGCCGTTAAAACAGCCTCTTCCCTTGCACTATTGTCCGCTATTATATTCGCTAAAGCTTCATGCGACGGATGTCCTAAATTTGTTAGGAACCTGGTATGTTCACTTGTGGTAATTATTTGCTGCCCATAGACCTCGGGAGTTTGCGTGATATACGCGCTTTGAAGTTCTTAGGTGATCCACAAAAGAAGCAGGTGATTTTCTACGATCGGGTATTTGACTTAAAATGGCCATCATCTCATTGGGCTTCCATGAGGTATACACTCTTATTGTATGGGGATTATTTGCACTCACTACATTGGCCGGAGCAAAATAAGGATTAGGCATTTCCCTCACAGGGAACTGCCTAAGGGTTGTTTGTTTAGTTTTTATACTTTCTGCCATATTAAGATCGAGCTCCGTTTCTTCAATTGTTGTCTCACCCCCAGATGTATCTCCCCTTCACTAGTGGGTACACCGTACCTCCTAAATGTTTCCTTTTCTTCTCTCGCTACTCGTTCAACTCGTCTAGGTTTAAGCTCGCAAGAATACCCTGGTTTTTGTACCCATCCTCTACCTTCTTTGTCCTTAACTACCTCAGCTCTCTTTTCAGTTTGGCTTCTGGTACCGTGAACACTCGGTCTATTAATGGAGTGGTTGAGTTTAAGGAATCCTGTCCTACAGAATCTGATTGTCTATTCCGTTCACAAGCTACACAATGCGTATCTGAGGCATGGGGATCGTAAGATGAATAAGGTGGAGGGCGTGAATTCTTAATTTTAACACTTTCCCGATCTTCTAAATAATCATCATCATTGTAAATAAGGCATTTACACACGTGTAACTTTAAGATAGTCTTTAATGTACATTCAGACTAGACAACATGTTGGTAGTCACTGACTCCAGTCTGCTACCGAACTGCGTAGCATAGGAAGTGGGTGTTAGTATAAATGATACAGTAAGGCGGGATTAGTGATGCTGAGCTATATATGATTGGTTGCATGCATAAACCAATCTACATCCTTCCCCTTTGAAGAGTGAGTATAGTGAGCATCCATGCCATTAAATGTAAACAAAATCGCCATATCTAATAGGCGGTCTACTAACGCGGTCCGAACGCGTACGGACCAAATCCTCCCCTCCTTCACCGGAAAGATTAGAGGGAGGCGGTGGACCCAGAGGCGAGAAAGTCGCGGAGGAGGCCGGAGGTGGCGGAGAGGAGAAGCGTGCAGGAGGGGTAGCCCCGGGGTTAGCCACAGCCGCGTCGCGCGGAGGAGAATGGAACATGCGAGGTGTGTGGGGCAAGCGGGGACCAGTCGATGGATCTGCAGCAAACGGCTGGAACTGAAACGGGGAGCATAGGGTCACGCCGGCCGTGGATGGGGTTCCTGTACAGCAAGTAGATGTTGACGACTTCTGTGGTAGACTGGCCCCTCATAGTCCACAAGGTAAGATCGAGGCGCATCAGCTGTGCCGACAACAGTAGCCAGACGGGAATGTCCACTGGTAGTTTGTAAACGAACAACCTGTCCCGGCAGTAGAGGCAGGAGAGGTTTGCATGATTTGTCGTGCGACCGTTTCTGAATATCGTGTTTCTCCTGAATGCGCTTTTGGATAGAGGCAGGCTCCAGCACTCGAGGTATCAGCTTCTGCTGAGCAATAGAAATTGGAGGTCTTGTTGTTCTGGACATTAGTCGCTGGGCAGGTGATCCCAGTGTCCCGTCTCTGGTTATGTTCCTGAGGTTCAGGAGATCAAGGTAAAATTCCGAATTTGTCAGGCGCGACTGCTCCATCAGTTGTTTAGCGCTCCTGACAGCCCGTTCAGCAAGTCCGTTACTCTGTGGGTACTCAGGGCTGCTCGTGACGTGGTGGAAATTCCATCGGTTGGCAAAGAGCTTAAACTCGTGACTGGTAAACTGTCCACCGTTGTCGGTCTGCAGACGGACAGGTGAGCCGAATGTGGAAAAGTGTTTTCTTAGTTTTCGGATGACCATCTCAGATGTGAGGGAGGCCAGTAGGTCTACTTCGAATCAGTTTGAAAACGAGTCGGCGAGAACGAGGTAGTGCTTACCATTCGAAGATGTCTGCCTCCACCGAAGTCCAGGCCAGGGCCGGTGCAGGTTGTTGCAGTAGGGGCTGCCTCTGCTGGTGAGGTGCAAGACTATTGCAGGTGGGGCATGACGATATATGGACCCATATGTATTTGGCCATCCCAGGCCAGTAGAACAGGTTCTGTGCGTGGGTGAATGTAGCTTCAACTCCCGGGTGACCGCTGTGTGCCTCATTGTAGTATTTGTCGTACAATGATGAAGGGATCACGACTTTGTGGCCCTTGACTATAACGCCGTCCTGTATGACCAGTTCGTCGCGGACTAGGAAAAATGGCTGCGTTTCTGCTGGTGCACTAGCTTTGATCACTGATGAGAGTCTTTGGAGAGTGGGATCGGTGGGAGTATGTTCGACTAGGCACTGTAGTTGTTTAATAATAATAATAATACATTTATTTATGAGCGCCTTTCAAGAGTCTCAAGGACACCTTACAAAAATTTAACAGGCAGAGGTAAAACATGTAAGGGGAATGAAATAAATAGTAGAGACATGACTAGTACACAAAGTAAAGACAGAATTCAATACAAAACACAGTATGAGGCAATTAATGCACAGATGAAAAGGAAGGGGGACATGGGTCTAAGGATAGGCAGAGGTGAAGAGATGGGTCTTGAGGCGGGACTGGAAGATGGTGAGGGACATGGAATTGCGGATCAGTTGGGGGAGGGAGTTCCAGAGCCTGGGAGCTGCCCTGGAGAAGGCTCTGTCCCCAAAACTGCAGAGGTTGGAATTGTGGATGGAGAGGAGACCAGCTGATGTGGATCTGAGGGACCGTGAGTGGGAATGAAATTAACGCCGAGAACCAGAATCTCTTCCCGTTCATAGGGGTGGCGTTCACAGGATGCTCGAGGTGCACGAGAGAGAGTATCAGCAACGTGCATGTCCGTACCCTTTTTATAAACGAGGGTGAAGTCGAAACGTTGGAGCTGCATCATCATGCATTGCAGGCGGGCTGGTGCAGCATGGATGGGTTTGTTCAGGATCGTCACCAGTGGCTGCTGGTCTGTCTCGACCGTGAAAGTGTTTCCGAAGATAAAGTCCTTGAACTTGGAGCAGGCAAAGACGACAGCAAGCAGCTCTTTCTCGATCTGTGCGTACCGTTGTTCTGTGTCGGTCATGGTACGGGAGGCATAAGAAACGGGAAGCAAGGAACCATCTGCAGAAGGCTGTAGGCAGGCTGCACCGAGCCCGAATCGCGAGGCATCACAGGTGATAGTCACAGGGCGTCTCAAATCGAACAATGTCAGAGTCAGAGCACTGGTCAGCTTGGACTTTAAAGCGTCGAATGCTTGTTGATGTTGCGGGAACCAGGACCAGGAAGTGTCCTTTTTAGTCCGTTGTCGCAAGGGCGAGCTCAATTCGCTGAAGTTTGGTATGAATTTTCCAAGATAGTTCACCATACCCAGGAAACGCTGGAGGCCGAGCACGTCGGTGGGGGCCGGCATCTCAGTGATGGCAGCAGCTTTCTGTGGATCGGGCTGGATGCCGGCGGGAGTGAATACATGGCCAACGTAGGTGACCTCTGAAACACGGAACTTGCACTTGTTAGGGTTGAGCTTGAGGTTGATCTGGCGTGCCCGTTCCATGACACACCTCAGGTTTTGGTCGTGCTCTGTCGCGTCTTTGCCATACACCAGCATATCATCAACAATAATAGCGCACGGTAGGCCAGCGAACAGCTGCTCCGTGGTCCTCTGGAAAACTACACTGGCAGAGTTGATACTGAATGGCATTCGCAGAAGCTTGAATCTGCCAAACGGGGTAGAAAACGTGGTGAGGTCTGATGACTCCTTGTCCAGCGGTATCTGCCAGAAGAGCTCTTTGCATCGAGGACAGAGAAGACGGTGGCCTGTCTGATCTGTGCCGCAACATCCTCAACTGTCCTCATGGGATAGTGGGGGCGCCTGATGGCAAGGTTCACGTCTTTTGGATTGATGCACACACAAATTTCATTCTTATCCTTTTTGAGAGTAGCAACCATGGTGGACACCCAGTCGGTGGGCTCACTGACTGCTTCCAGCACACCCATGGAGACCATATTGTTTAACATGGACTCAACTTTGTCCTTCATGGCGTGTGACACACGGTGTGGTGCACGAACAACCGGTACCACCTTGGGGTCGGTGGATATCTTGTAGGTCACAGGCAGCTTGCCTAGTTTGTCATCAAACAGATCAGGGTATTCCTTTACCGGGTCCATCGATATCATCAGCTTGTGGACAGTTTTGTCGAACGAAATCAGTCCTAAATCTTGGCACACCTGGTTGCCCAACAGAGTCACAGAGTTAGAGTTCAAGACGTAGAAAGTCAAATCCCTTGTGGTTTTTCTCAGCACGCATTTAAAAGTAGCTCTTCCCAGTGGTACCAGCACCTCACCCCCGTAAGCATGTAAAGTGGAGCGGTCTGCAATCAGGAGCTCATTATTTCTTATCTTTTTGTAGAGGCTTATTGACATTACGTTGACCTTTGCCCCGGTGTCGAGCTTAGCATGAAAGTCGATGTTGTTGACGGTTATCAGAACAGTTGGGTCGGGCAGCCGGCCAGGTGCATGTAGGAGTGAATACATATTTGACTCCCCTTGCAAATTAATTGGACCGGTGTCGGGGGCAACGTCGAGCGAGGACTGGGAGTCATATTTGTTATCGCCTTGCAGCAGCATGTTTAGGTTAGGTCTGGAACTGAAGGGCATCTTCCCACGAGAACGACAGGCAGCAGAGAAATGGTTCATTTTCTTACAATAGTTACAGGCCTTTCCATAGGCAGTACATTGTGACTGCCTGGAATGCAGATAATTGCAATTGGGGCATCTCTTGGGGGGCTCACTACTAGATGTAGGGTTGGCCCGGGTCATAAATCTTGTACTTTCTGTCTGAGCTCGCGGTCTATTAAATCCAGTCAGATTAATTGTTTTAGTGTCTGAATCGCGCTGACTGTTTAACAGGTCAATGATTTCTGCCATTCTACAGGCATGCGCAGCTTCGTCTAAGGTTAAATCTGGTTTGCGCAGGAGCTCAGACCTCAGCTTCTGATCAATCATCCCTGTCACCAGAATGTCACTAGTTAACTGGTCAGTCATGGTTTCGAATCTGCACCTCTGGGCCAAATAACATAAATCAGAGATGAAGCTCTCGACAGGTTCGTCCGGCAACTGTTTGCGAGTAAAGAATCTCGCCCTTTCTAAAATGTGATTAGAGGGCAGGTCACAAATCTCACTAAATTTACGTAACAAGGCAGCAGGGTTGTCGGCTGTTTCTTCTGGTATCAGTACCTGATTGTTGGCCCCCAGGACCGCTGGGGAGTACCGGAAAGTTCTCGCTCTTTTCATGGCATCTGGGCCAGCAAGGTTGAGTAGAGGAGAGGCTCTGACAGCGTCTGGTACATTTCGATGCACGATGTTAATGTAGTGCCGGTAATCCAATTCAAAAGTAGCCCAGCGCTCAGCGATATCCGAGTCAAAAATGAGCTGTGCAGGCTTTCGGCAGGAAGAAGCCATCGCAAAAATGGAAATAACAACTTGATAAAATAAAATAAAAACCGATAAACAGGAGATGCAGGTCGTCCCTACTTGACACCATGTAAATAAGGCATTTACACACGTGTAACTTTAAGATAGTCTTTAATGTACATTCAGACTAGACAACATGTTGGTAGTCACTGACTCCAGTCTGCTACCGAACTGCGTAGCATAGGAAATGGGTGTTAGTATAAATGATACAGTAAGGCGGGGTTAGTGATGCTGAACTATATATGATTTGTTGCATGCATAAACCAATCTACAATCATCATCATCATCCCCATCATAACTAACGCCACCCATCTGATTCTCACGCTTGAAACTTATTGATGCCAGTTTCCCTGTGGAAGATTTTCTTCTCCCCTTTTCTTTAATACTTTCAGGCTCCTCTCTGAAGCTGCCTGGAGGTTCATATGCTTCGGTATCATCTATTTCTATCTCCCACCAGAGTTGCTTCCTTCCAACTTGCCATCCTTTCAGCCGCCCTACAGTATTTGCTTTCTGTTCCTCATAATAGTTTTTCCACAATCCGATTAATTCTCTTGCCTCTTCACTATCGCTACACTGCCATATAATCTGCTCAATATACTTCAATCCCTTCACTGTATCAATGCCACCTTCGGGCCAGAATTCGCTCCCTAATTCCCTTTTTAGTACCCCAGAAAGAATTCTCAATCGGTCAGCTTTTTGTGGAAACTCGCTGCATATTTCTTGTAACGGACTTTCAGAGTCGGCCATCATATCCTTATCCCTTTGATTCCCCATGTTTTTGGACAATGGAAGCAACTCCTAAGCCACTCACACCTCCTTATCTATTCTATTCAATTCACTCCTCCCTTTCAATCTCCAAGTCTACCAAGATTGTTCCTGATAAATGTCCAATGGCTCCGAAACGCTGATAGTCTTGCACCTTTTTCACACAGTTGCACAATCAATCCTTTCAATCTACTATTCAAATTATTTTCTTGTCTCTCCCAAATTCACATCATTCCCACTCTCCAATTCCAACAGTTCTCAATCATCCAAAACTTAAGGTGCTCCAGGGAACAATCAACAACAATCAAACACATTCCCGCCGCCTGTTTCCTTTACCAAGATTCACCTTAATCTAAACACATGCAAATGAGCTCCAAGCACGCAAGCAAAATCGTATGGGGAAAAGGCAGGCATGGGTTATTGATAGGGGACGATCGGCCATGATCACAATGAATGGTGGTGCTGGCTCAAAGGGCCGAATGGCCTCCTCCTGCACCTATTTTCTATGTTTCTATGTATCCAGAAAAGAAATGATACCACTTATTATTATTATACCCAACCACATTCCTGTATAAACCACAAGCATTCATCTAATATCGCATTCGTTAACCGTACAGTTTAGAAAATAATTCAGTATATTTTAATCCCTCCTCGTGGTGTGCTCAGTCAACGGAACAATCCCTTCCCCGAAGCAATCGATCGGAAGGACGCAAACCCCTGGCCGAACAAGCACGAGTCGGACTCCGACTATAACAGTCTAGATCAAACTATAATTTTATACAGCCGATTTAACAGTGTATCTAACACTCAAAATTTGAATCAGACAATACACGGCAAACACAATGCAATAAATGCAATCCTTGTTATACAGTTTCAAAAACAAATCCTACTTGATTCCAATTTTGCGATGCTCTGTTATCAACCATTGAACCTCTCCCTCGGATACAGAAGACTTTCCCCTTCCTCGGGTACTCTTTACTGAGGGGTACTACTTCTTAGTTAGCTACTTTTCCCCTTCAGATACTTTTCCTCTCACTAAGTGCTCAGACTTCTATTGGGGGACCCTTCCCTCCACTCTAAGTTCTCAGACTTAGGGGTACTTTTTCCCGTCCAGTTACTTTTCATTAACAAATCAGTTTCCCTTCTCTCAGTTACTCTTCACTATCAGGTACTAATCAACATCGATCAGAAGGGTACTACTTCTGGTTGATCAGCCGCTATTCGGAATCGATCTCAAACACACTACACAAACTTCGAAGTCATATATCTTACACAGAATTCTGAAGTACATGCCAGAACCTGTATATGAGATTCTGTATTTAGATTATTTAATTCGAAAAATTTCAGTTCGCTCTGACCGGACCAATTAGCTTTTTGGCGCGTAACTCGACTTACGCAAATGCAAATTCAAATTTAGTTCGGATTGACTTCTCGAATGATTAGAGTATTCTCAACCAATCTATACTCTAACCACCGAGTTCCCGATGCCTTTACGAGAGTCCTTTCCCGTCTTTGCAAAGATCCGGATATCTCAAACAGGCGTGGACTTTAACCAACATAGGCTCACCCTGTCAAAAGGACTTCTTCCTTTCCACCTGCTTGGCACCGGGTGTCAGCACGTAGTCTCTTCACACTGGCAGTCGATGCCGATTTTTGGAGCGTTCCTTTCCAATCTGCGCCCCCAGCAAGGACGAGCAATGCTTCACCGCTTAGAACGTAATACCCAGTTTTGTTTTTTACTATCCCGTCAATCAGATACCAATTCTGGGCAGGGCCTTTAACCCAGCTTATCTGCACAGAACAATTCTTTTGGTTTTCGCCAGCAGCTGCAGCTACTAACTATGACCAAGTTCTATGGGCCTTTAACCCGAAGGAGAGGGCCTTTAACCCAACCCTGATGCTATGTTATGGGCCTTTAACCCTGTTCTAGTAGGGCCTGTAACCTCAAAAGCACTAACACCCACAGTGCTTGCTAGACTCTGTTCTACGATCTCGTTGGGACCCTTTCCCAAGCCCGCGAATGATCGATCTGCTCCGTCTAGCAAAGTGACGAAAATCAATGCGAAAACCGCACCTTGGCGCCGATTTCTGCACTCGCGATCGGGAACAGCTCAACACCCTTAATCGCAAGCTTGTGTTTGGTGGTCCATTGAGATCCCGGACAAGCCCCCAATGTAAATATTCTCTTCTAAGCTTCCTCCCAGTTTAGTTCAGTCAATAAACCACTGATTCAAGCACTGGTACAACTAATCTTTATTTTTGGATAGCACAACAAATTACCCTATACGATACCTAAACCACTGCAGGTTCGATCCTTTTATCTGCCTGGCCAAGCCCTTTAGCCTCATGCAAGCTGAAACACTACAAAAGATCACGCAGTCCCAAGCGCTCTTCCAGAAGATCGACAAAGGATCTTGTGGGGGCTACCTTCTATAGGTCCCCAAACCTTGAGGGGCCGAACTACAGAGGGATGATCTGTTTACAATCCAATCCTCCATAACACATTACAACAATACAGTATTGACAGTTACACAGACCAATAACAGAATACCCCTTACATTGTTGCAGGAGAGGCTTCCAGAAGAAGCTAACAGAACTTGAATAATACAACATTTAACCTGGGATTCAAACAAACCAGACAGGGTTTATCATTTCAACCAATCAACAATTAACTGGGCAACTGTCTCGCAACATTATTTACAATATATACAAGGTTCTTGCAGAGATCCAATCAATTTTATGCATTTATGTTTGTCTGCAGAGATTATATACATTTTATCAATTGAGGGGAAATGAGGAGAACACCTGGATCCTTCAGCCTTACATATCAATCTGATGCCCAGACTGGTCAGTGCCATCCACAGCCTGTACATTTCCACTGACAAAGGTTAAGTAATTCTGACAAATGCAGGGATCCTCCATTTTATGGTGTCTTTAATTTGGTCAATATTAACAGAGTCAAGCTGTGAGTAGGTGTGAGTTGGTTGGGGAGGGGGGGGAGGGGGTACCAGGGTTAAGTTTTTGTTTATCGAACCTGCAGTAGAACTTGTGCAGGTCATTGGCCAAGGAGCGGGGGCTTTTCCTCTCGTAACTGGTGATTTCTTGCAAGCCCTTCCAAACTGAAGAAGAGTCACGAGCTGAGAACTTGCTCCTCAACTCCTCAGAGTACCTTTCCTTGGCAGCTCTGATTCCTCTTCTCATCTTGTACTTGGCCTGCCTGTAGATGTTTGCATCCCCGCTCCTGTCGGCCTCATCTTTAGACTGGCGGAGCTGTCTGAGTTCTGCTGTGAACCAGGGCTTGTCGTTGTTGAACCGGATCCTAGTGAGAATGCAACTGTCCTCACAAAAGCTGACATATGATCTCACAGTGTCTGTATACTCATCGAGGCGTGCGGTTGCTTCCCTGAACACATTCAAATCAGTGCAGTCAAAGCAGGACTGTAGGTTTTCAATGCCCTCGCTTGTCCAACTTTTCATTGTTCTGACCACAGGCTTAGCAGGTCCTTACAGGCTTCTGCCTGTAGTTCGGAATAAGGTGAACTGAACAATGATTCCTATAGCTGACTTCCGTGGCCAACTTTGCGGGTCAATATCTCGGCCGCTCCACGGCCGTGACCTTTGGTCGGGCAAAGCAGATAATAGAGAAATGCTCTGGAACCAAGGGTGCTGGAAAATCAGTGGTGGACCAGTAATGGACTGGATATCAAATAATGATTAGATGGTGTACAGAAAGGAGATTGAGAATCTTGTAATTTGGTGCCAAGAACAAACTCTCCTTAATGTTAGCAAGATGAAGGTGATAGTGATTGACTTCAGTAAGTGAAGCAGTACACACTCCCATTCTACATTGATGGTGCGAAGTAGAGATAAGCAAAAGCTTCAAGTTCCTAAAAATAAATATCAACAGCAATTTGTTCTTTACCAGCCACGTCAAAGCTCTGGCCAAGAAAGCACATCAAAGTCTCTACTTCCTTAGAAGGCTTAGGAATTCTGGTATGTCCCCAACACCCCTCAACGACTCCTACAGATGCTCCGTAGAAAGTATCTTACCAGGATGCATCACAGCATGGTTTAGGAATGGCTCTATCCAAGACTGTAAGAAATTGCAGATATTTGTGAACGTAGCCCAGACCATCACATAAACCAGCCTGTGTGGGAAGGAACTGATTTACACTGAAGGTAGACACAATATGCTGGAGTAATTCAGCGGGACAGGCAGCATATCTGGATAGAAGGACTGGGTGATGTTTCAGGTTGAGACTTCTTCAGAAGAAGGGACTTGACCCGAAACATAAACCAGCCTCCCTTTGACACCATTTACACTTAACACTGCCTTGGCAAGGCCCCTTGCATATTCAAAGGTTTCAAAGGTTCCACCATCGACTCCTTTAAGTCACGACTCAAAGCCTATTTCTACTCCCTAGCGTTTTTGAGCCCCTCTGAGGCGGCGCTGTAAACAGTTTATGTATGTATTGTTAGGTCTGTCTACCGTTGTATGTATCAAATTAGTACCTGCACTAATGTGAAGCACTTTGGTCAATGTGAGTTGTTTTTAAATGTGCTATACAAATACATTTATTATTATTATTATTATTATTATTATTATTATTATTATTATTATTATTATTATTATTATTATTATTATTATTATTATTATTATTATTATTATTATTATTATTATTATTAAAGGTTTCAGAGGTATTTTATTGTCACGTGTAACATTTAAGGTGCAGTGATATTTGAATTACCATACAGCCATATGAAAAAAAGCAACAAGCCACACAACTGCATAAAAGTTAACATAAACAACCTCCACAGCAGATTCCCCACATTCCTCATTGTGATGGACGGCAATAAACTCTAATCTACTTCCCTCTTTATTCTCCTGCGGTCGGGGCAGTTGAACCATCCGTCTGGGCGATCAAAGCTTCCACAGCTGGCGATTGAAGCTCCGCGTTGGGTCGAACGAAGCTCCCGCGATCAGGGCGGTCGAAGCTCCCGCATTGGCGCGGTTGAAGCTCCTGAGACTTGGAGCTCCCCGAAGTCGGTCTCTAACCAGATCCACGATGTTAAAGTTGGCAGGCTCCCGCGGTTGGAGCACCGAGGTTGATCCCTGGCAAAGGGATCACCAGCTCCATGATGGTACATCCGCAGGCTCCCAGTTGGGGCTCCCAAATCAATCTCCAGCAAGAGGTCGCCAGCTCCTCGATGTTAGGCAGCATTGCGGACGGAGATATGATACAGAAAAAAAGTTTGCATCTCCTTCGAGGTAAGAGATTAAAAAAGTTTCCCCCAGCACCCCACTCCCCCCACACCCCACATAAAACAAGCTAAAGAACTCTAAAACATACATTTAACACATCCAATTAAAATAACAAAGAAGGAAGGGACAGACAGACTGTTGGCGAGGCAGCCATTGCTGGCGTCACCCGGTCAAGCACTGGTCTCCTGCTTCTCCCCTCTTCCATCAGGCAGGAGGTACAGAAGTTTGAAAAAAGAGTACCGCCAGATTCATGGACATTTTCTTCCCAGCTGTTATCAGGCACCTGAACGGTCCTCCCATCAACCTGGGTGCTGTCTTGACCTCCCATTGGAAACCTTTGAACTATCTTTAATTGGAATTTATCATACTTCATAGTTATATCTTTCCACTAAATACTATACTCTTTATCCTTTATCTGTGCACTCTGTAATCATGTATACTCCTTTCTTTGACTGGATCGCACACAAACAAATGATTTTCACTGTACCTCAGCACACGTGTTAATAATAAACTAAACTAAACTAGACTTCTGTGTTGAGTTTGCATGTTCTCCCTATGAGTGCCTAGGTTTCTTCCAGATCATCTGGTTTCTACCCATCTATATATTTCTAAATCTCTGTTCTTGACCGCTTTTGGCCGTCTGTGCTGCGATTTCTGAGAGAACGCCGCCACCTACGGCCGTCATTTTTGGCCACCTTGCTCACAGCCCCCCTCCGCCGCACGTGTGCCGAGGATTTATCCCGTCGTTAAAAAATGACAGAGATATTAATGTTTTTACAAAATTCCCCATTATCTCTGCTGCCCCCGCTGGCGGCAGGGGGGAGGGACCATAAAACCAGGAAGTGGTGTGGTGTGCCTCACTCACACTTCAAGATGGAGGAAGGCAGAGGGTCACGTTTCTCTGAGCTGTGAATCATACTGAACACATGTCTACTCAAATGTGAGTGCCCTTAGTGGTTCTAAAATGCTTTCAAAAAGTGTCTATTGGTTCTAAAATATTTGCAAACAGTGTCTATTAGTTCTAAAGCTTGCAAAATGTCTATTGGTTCTAAAATGCTTGCAAAAAATGTCTATTGGTTCTAAAGCTTGCAAAAAAAATGTCTATTGGTTCTAAAATTCTTGCATAAAATGTCTATTCGTTCTAAAGCTTGCAAAAAATGTCTATTGGTTCTAAAGCTTCCAAAAAATGTCTATTGGTTCCAAAGCTTGCAAAAAAAAAGTCTATTGGTTCCAAAGCTTGCAAAAAAATGACTATTGGTTCTAAAATGCTTGCAAAAAATGTCTATTGGTTCTAAAGCTTGCAAAATGTCTATTGGTTCTAAAGCTTGCAAAAAATGTCTATTGATTCTAAAATGCTTGCAAACAATGTCTATTGGTTCTAAAGCTTGCAAAAAAATGTCTATTGGTTCTAAAGCTTGCAGAAAATGTCTATTGGTTCTTAAGGTTGCAAAAAAATGTCTATTGGTTCTAAAATGTTTGCAAAATGTGTCTATTGGTTCTAAAATGTTTGCAAAAAGTGTCTCTTTTCATTCTATAATGCTTGCAGAATGTGTGTTTTTGGTTCTAAAATGCTTGCAAAAAAAGGTCTATTGGTTCTAAAATGCTTGCAAAAAAAGTCTATTGGTTCTAAAATGCTTGCAAAAAATGTCTATTGTTTCTAAAGCTTGCAAAAAATGTCTATTGGTTCTTAATGCTTGCAAAAAGTGTCTATTGATTCTAAATGCTTGCAAAAAGTGTCTATTGGTTCTAAAATGTTTGCAAAAAATGTCTATTGGTTCTAAAATGTTTGCAAAAAGTGTCTATTGGTTCGAAAATGTTTGCAAAAAGTGTCTCTTTTGGTTCTACAATGCTTGCAGAATGTGTCTTTTTTTGGTTCTACAATGTTTGCAAAAAGTGTCTCTTTTGGTTCTACAATGTTTGCAAAAAGTGTCTCTTTTGGTTCTACAATGCTTGCAAAAAATGTATTGGTTCTAAAGCTTGCAAAAAATGTCTATTGGTTCTAAAGCTTGCAAAAAAAATGTCTATTGGTTCTAAAGCTTGCAAAAAAATGACTATTGGTTCTAAAGCTTGCAAAAAAATGACTATTGGTTCTAAAGCTTGCAAAAAAATGTCTATTGGTTCTAAAGCTTGCAAAAAATGTCTATTGGTTCTAAAGCTTGCAAAAAAATGTCTATTGGTTCTAAAGCTTGCAAAAAATGTCTATTGGTTCTAAAGCTTGCAAAAAAATGTCTATTGGTTCTAAAATGCTTGCAAAAAGTGTCTCTATTTGTTCTAAAATGCTTGCAAAGGTGGGAGGGGGAGGGACTATAAAACCCGGAAGTGGTGTGCCTCACAGTCTCTTCAAGATGGAGGAAGGCAGAGGGTCACGTTTTTCTGAGCTGTGAAGAACATATGTCTACTCAAATGTGAGTGCCCTTAGTGGTTCTAAAATGCTTACAAAAAGTGTCTATTGTTTCTAAAATGTTTGCAAAAAGTGTCTATTGGTTCTAAAATGCTTGTAAAAAGTGTCTATAGGTTCTAAAATATTTGCAAAAAGTGTCTATTGGTTCTAAAATGTTTGCAAAAAGTGTCTATTGGTTCTAAAACTTGCAAAAAATGTCTATTGGTATAAAGTTTGCAAAAAAGTGTCTATTGGTTCTAAATGCTTGCAAAAAGTGTCTATTGAATCTAAATGCTTGCAAAACGTGTCTATTTTAGTTCTACAATGCTTGCAGAATGTGTCTTTTTTTGGTTCTACAATGTTTGCAAAAAGTGTCTCTTTTGGTTCTGCAATGTTTGCAAAAAGTGTCTCTTTTGGTTCTACAATGCTTGCAAAAAATGTCTATTGGTTCTAAAGCTTGCAAAAAATGTCTATTGGTTCCAAACCTTACAAAAAAATGTCTATTGGTTCTAAAGCTTGCAAAAAAATGACTATTGGTTCTAAAGCTTGCAAAGAATGTCTATTGGTTCTATTGGCTAATAACGACTATGATATAGTTGGGATCACGGAGACATGGCTCCAGGGTGACCAAGGCTGGGAGCTCAACATCCAGGGATATTCAATATTCAGGAGGGATAGACAGAAAGGGAAAGGAGGTGGGGTAGCGTTGCTGGTTAGAGAGCAGATTAACGCAATAGAAAGGAAGGACATTAGCTTTGAGGATGTGGAATCGATATGGGTAGAGCTGCGAAACACTAAGGGGCAGAAAACGCTAGTGGGAGTTGTGTACAGGCCACCTAACAGTAGTAGTGAAGTTGGGGATGGCATCAAACAGGAAATTAGAAATGCGTGCAACAAAGGTAAAACAGTTATAATGGGTGACTTCAATCTACATATAGATTGGGTAAATCAAATTGGCAAGGATGCTGAGGAAGAGGATTTCTTGGAATGTATGCGGGATAGTTTTCTAAACCAACATGTAGAGGAACCAACGAGAGAGCAGGCTATTCTAGACTGGGTATTGAGTAATGAGGAAGGGTTAGTTAGCAGTCTTGTTGTGCATGGCCCCTTGGGCAAGAGTGACCATAATATGGTTGAGTTCTTCATTAGGATGGAGAGTGACATCGTTAATTCAGAAACAAGGGTCCTGAACTTAAAGAAAGCTAACTTTGAGGGTATGAGACGTGAATTGGCCAAGATAGACTGGCGATTGATTCTTAATGAGTTGACGGTGGATATGCAATGGAAGGCATTTAAAGACTGCATGGATGAACTACAACAATTGTTCATCCCAGTTTGGCAAAAAAATAAATCAGGGAATGTAGTGCATCCGTGGATAACAAGGGAAATCAGGGATACTATCAAAACAAAAGATGAAGCGTACAAATTAGCCAGAAAAAGCAGCCTACCAGAGGACTGGGAGAAATTCAAAGACCAGCAGAGGAGGACAAAGGGCTTAATTATGAAAGAGAAAATAGATTATGAAAGAAAACTGGCAGGGAACATAAAAACTGACTGCTAAAGCTTTTATAGATATGTGAAGAGAAAAAGATTAGTTAAAACAAATGTAGGTCCATTGCAGTCAGAAACGGGTGAATTGATCATGGGGAACAAGGACATGGCAGACCAATTGAATAACTACTTTGGTTCTGTCTTCACTAAGGAAGACATAAATAATCTGCCGGAAATAGCAGGGGACCGGGGGTCAAATGAGATGGAGGAACTGAGTGAAATCCTGGTTAGCCGCGAAGTGGTGTTAGGTAAATTGAATGGATTAAAGGCCGATAAATCCCCAGGGCCAGATAGGCTGCATCCTAGAGTACTTAAGGAAGTAGCCCCAGAAATAGTGGATGCATTAGTGATAATTTTTCAAAACTCTTTAGATTCTGGAGTAGTTCCTGAGGATTGGAGGGTAGCTAATGTAACACCACTTTTTAAAAAGGGAGGGAGAGAGAAAACGGGGAATTACAGACCAGATAGTCTAACGTTGGTAGTGGGGAAACTGCTAGAATCAGTTATTAAAGATGGGATGGCAGCACATTTGGAAAGTGGTGAAATCATTGGACCAAGTCAGCATGGATTTATGAAGGGTAAATCATGTCTGACGAATCTTATAGAATTTTTCGAGGATATAACTAGTAGAGTGGATAAGGGAGAACCAGTGGATGTGTTATATATGGACTTTCAGAAGGCTTTCGACAAGGTCCCACATAAGAGATTAGTATACAAACTTAAAGCATACGGTATTGGGGGTTCAGTATTGATGTGGATAGAGAACTGGCTGGCAGACAGGAAGCAAAGAGTAGGAGTAAACGGGTCCTTTTCACAATGGCAGGCAGTGACTAGTGGGGTACCACAAGGCTCAGTTCTGGCACCCCAGCTATTTACGATATATATTAATGATTTGGACGAGGGAATTGAATGCAACATCTCCAAGTTTGCGGATGACACGAAGCTGGGGGGCAGTGTTTGCTGTGAGGAGGATGCTAGGAGGCTGCAAGGTGACTTGGATAGGCTGGGTGAGTGGGCAAATGCATGGAAGATGCAGTATATTGTGGATAAATGTGAGGTTATCCACTTTGGTGGCAAAAACAGGAAAGTAGATTATTATCTGAATGGTGGCCGATTAGGAAAGGGGGAGATGCAACGAGACCTGGGTGTCATGGTACACCAGTCATTAAAAGTAGGCATGCAGGTGCAGCAGGCAGTGAAGAAGGCGAATGGTATGTTAGCATTCATAACAAAAGGATTTGAGTATAGGAGCAGGGAGGTTCTACTGCAGTTGTACAGGGTCTTGGTGAGACCACACCTGGAGTATTGCGTACAGTTTTGGTCTCCTAATCTGAGGAAAGACATTCTTGCCATAGAGGGAGTACAGAGAAGGTTCACCAGACTGATTCCTGGGATGTCAGGACTTTCATATGAAGAAAGACTGGATAGACTCGGTTTGTACTCGCTAGAATTTAGAAGATTGAGGGGGGATCTTATAGAAACGTATAAAATTCTTAAGCGGTTGGACAGGCTAGATGCAGGAAGATTGTTCCCGATGTTGGGGAAGTCCAGAACAAGGGGTCACAGTTTAAGGATAAAGGGGAAATCTTTTAGGACCGAGATGAGGAAATCTTTTTTCACACAGAGAGTGGTGAATCTGTGGAATTCTCTTTCGAAGAAGGTAGTTGAGGCCAGTTCATTGGCTATATTTAAGAGGGAGTTAGATGTGGCCCTTGTGGCTAAAGGGATCAGGGGGTATGGAGAGAAGGCAGGTACAGGATACTGAGTTGGATGATCAGCCATGATTATATTGAATGGCGGTGCAGGCTCGAAGGGCCGAATGGCCTACTCCTGCACCTATTTTCTATGTTACTATGTTTCTATGTTTCTAAGTAAAGCTTGCAAAAAAAATGTCTATTGGTTCTTAAGCTTGCAAAAAATGTCTATTGGTTCTAAAGCTTGCAAAAAAATGTCTATTGGTTCTAAAATGCTTGCAAAAAGTGTCTCTATTTGTTCCAAAATGCTTGCAAAGGTGGGAGGGGGAGGGACTATAAAACCCGGAAGTGGTGTTCCTCACAGTCTCTTCAAGATGGAGGAAGGCAGAGGGTCACGTTTCTCTGAGCTGTGAATAACACATGTCTACTCAAATGTGAGTGCCCTTAGTGGTTCTAAAATGCTTGCAAAAAGTATTTATTGGTTCTAAAATGTTTGCAAAAAGTGTCTATTGGTCCTAAAATGCTTGTAAAAATTGTCTATAGGTTCTAAAATGTTTGCAAAAAGTGTCTATTGGTTCTAAAATGTTTGCAAAGAGTGTCTATTGGTTCTAAAATGTTTGCAAAAAGTGTCTCTTTTGGTTCTACAATGCTTGCAGAATGTGTCTTTTTTGGTTCTAAAATGCTTGCAAAAAAATGTCTATTGGTTCTAAAATGCTTGCAAAAAAAGTCTATTGGTTCTAAAATGCTTGCAAAAAATGTCTATTGGTTCTAAAGCTTGCAGAAAAATGTCTATTGGTTCTAAATGCTTGCAAAAAGTGTCTATTGGTTCTAAATGCTTGCAAAAAGTGTCTATTGGTTCTAAAATGTATGCAAAAAGTGTCTATTGGTTCTAAAATGTTTGCAAAAAGTGCCTCTTTTGGTTCTACAATGCTTGCAGAATGTGTCTTTTTTTGGTTCTGCAATGTTTGCAAAAAGTGTCTCTTTTGGTTCTACAATGTTTGCAAAAAGTGTCTCTTTTGGTTCTACAATGCTTGCAAAAAATGACTATTGGTTCTAAAGCTTGCAAAAAAAGTCTATTGGTTCTAAAGCTTGCAAAAAATGACTATTGGTTCTAAAGCTTGCAAAAAAATGACTATTGGTTCTAAAGCTTGCAAAGAATGTCTATTGGTTCTAAAGCTTGCAAAAAAATGTCTATTGGTTCTAAAATGCTTGCAAAAAGTGTCTCTATTTGTTCGAAAATGCTTGCAAAGGTGGGAGGGGGAGGGACTATAAAACCCGGAAGTGGTGTGCCTCACAGTCTCTTCAAGATGGAGGAAGGCAGAGGGTCACGTTTCTCTGAGCTGTGAATAACACATGTCTACTCAAATGTGAGTGCCCTTAGTGGTTCTAAAATGCTTGCAAAAAGTATCTATTGGTTCTAAAATGTTTGCAAAAAGTGTCTATTGGTTCTAAAATGCTTGTAAAAAGTGTCTATAGGTTCTAAAATGTTTGCAAAAAGTGTCTATTGGTTCTAAAACGTTTGCAAAAAGTATCTCTTTTGGTTCTACAATGCTTGCAGAATGTGTCTTTTTTGGTTCAAAAATGCTTGCAAAAAATGTCTATTGGTTCTAAAGCTTGTAAAAAAATGTCTATTGGTTCTAAAGCTTGCAAAAAAATGTCTATTTGTTCTAAAATGCTTGCAAAAAAAGTCTATTGGTTCTAAAATGCTTGCAAACACGTCTATTGGTTCTAAAGCTTGCAAAAAAATGTCTATTGGTTCTAAATGCTTGCAAAAGTGTCTATTGGTTCTAAAATGTTTGCAAAAAGTGTCTATTGGTTCTAAATGCTTGCAAAATATGTCTATTGGTTCTAAATGCTTGCAAAAGGTGTCTATTGGTTCTACAATACTTGCAGAATGTGTCTTTTTTGGTTCTAAAATGCTTGCAAAAAAATGTCTATTGGTTCTAAAATGCTTGCAAAAAAAGTCTAATGGTTCTAAAATGCTTGCAAAAAATGTCTATTGGTTCTTAAGCTTGCAAAAAAATGTCTATTGGTTCTAAATGCTTGCAAAAAGTGTCTATTGGTTCTAAATTCTTGCAAAAAGTATCTATTGGTTCTAAAATGTTTGCAAAAAGTGTCTCTTTTGGTTCTACAGTGCTTGCAGAATGTGTCTTTTTTGGTTCTACAATGTTTGCAAAAAGTGTCTCTTTTGGTTCTACAATGTTTGCAAAAAGTGTCTCTTTTGGTTCTACAATGCTTGCAAAAAATGTCTATTGGTTCTAAAGCTTGCAAAAAAATGTCTATTGGTTCTAAAGCTTGCAAAAAAAGTCTATTGGTTTTAAAATGCTTGCAAAACGTATCTCTATTTGTTCTAAAATGCTTGCAAAGGTGGGAGGGGGAGGGACTATAAAACACGGAAGTGGTGTGCCTCACAGTCTCTTCAAGATGGAGGAAGGCAGAGGGTCACGTTTCTCTGAGCTGTGAATAACACATGTCTACTCAAATGTGAGTGCCCTTAGTGGTTCTAAAATGCTTGCAAAAAGTGTCTATTGGTTCTAAAATGTTTGCAAAAAGTGTCTCTTTTGGTTCTACAATGCTTGCAGAATGTGCCTTTTTTGGTTCTAAAATGCTTGCAAAAAAATGTCTATTGGTTCTAAAGCTTGCAAAAAATGTCTATCTAAACATCGGGAACATGTTTCCTGCCTCTAGCATGTCCAAACCCTTAGCAATCTTATATGTTTCAATGAGATACCCTCTCATCCTTCTAAACTCCAGAGTGTCACCTGTCGGGACCAGCCAGAACTCCAGCTTTGGCGACGGCGCAGCACTGAAACACCATCACGGAGCGGGCAATGACTTACCGGGTCGCCGAGCAGCAAGCTCCGGAGTACTGTGACCGCCGACTCCAACATCGAGGAGCTGCGGTCTGCGGAGTGTCCAGCCACGGACAGCGCTGGATTTAAAACACCGTGGAGCCTGGGATCTCTTGCTGAGATCGCCAGAGTCGGAGCTCCGACCAGCGCGGCCTGTGGACATCGGGAGCCACGGTCTCCAGGGAGGGAGCGGCCGTTCCAGGCACTCCAAGCCACTGAGGCGTGTTTCTCTCGATGCTGGAGCTCCATCATCCGGCAAGTGGGCCTGAAAACATCGGACTGGCTGCGGAGGCCACAAATAGGCCCCGACCTCGGGTGATCACAGAGGAAGAGGACTGAACTTTCTAGTGCCTTTCCCCACAGTGGAAATTTTTGATTCTGCTGTAGGGGGACGTTCATGTTAAATTCTATAATGTGTTGTGCCATTTTTTTTATTTTAATTTTTCTATGGATGTACGGAAACCTAATATTTCTTCTATGTAAAGCACTTGGTTTCAACGCGAGTTGATTTAAACATGCTATATAAATGAAATGTACTTACTTACTTACTTACTAAGTTGCAGACCAGTTCAGAATCTGATTCAGCGACAGTGTATAAAAATAGTTGTCCTTTGATTAGGTGATGGAAAGCTATCAACAATCTTGGAACTTTGGAAAACAATCTTCAAACTTTGGAAGTGGTAGATTACTAATAGCGCTTTCTCACGGGGCGACTTGACGCAAGAGTTAACCAGAGTTGAACATCGTGGGAACCTCTTGCGATAACCGTACGGCATTCGTTGACCACCGTGGACCACCGTGGCGCTAACGGCAGGTACTCGTGTAACTTGGTGACTCGAGAGAAAATTCAAACAAGCTTGAATTTCTCCAAGAGTGACGTACCTTTTGGTTGAACATTGCTACATTATATGCACGTAGTGGCCAGTGCGATATCCGTATTGACTCTTGCGTGTACCGTGGGAACTCCTGCGAACGGTGAACCCGGAAGCTGGACAGAGGGGACAGAAGGTGAGTAAAAATTGTCTTCTGTGGGATTGAATTTAAAAAATAAAGATTTGCATCCGCATATGGACATCAACTTATTCATGAGTTATGTTAATGAGATTCAAGAAAATAACTATAATCTTTAAAAGGGACTTTACTGAAAGGTCCCGCATTTTTATGGTCCGTGAGAAATTTTTCACATGTACTTCTTTAAGAGATACAGCGGAGTCCTCGCCGACTATCGATCGATGCCTTTCCGAAGCAGGGTCCGGAACGCTACCAATCAATGTTCTCCAGAGACCCGTGTAAAGGAATGAACTGCACATGCTGGTTTAAACCGAAGACAGACACAAAACGCTGGAGTAACTCAGCGAGTCAAGCAGCATCTCTGGAGAAAAATAGGTGATGTTTCGGGACGAGACACATCTTCAGACTCAATTCCGATTAGGATGTCTGAAGAAGGGTTCCGATTCGAATCGCCACCTATTCTTTTTCTCCAGAGATGCTGCCTGACCCGCTGACTTACTCCAGCTTTTTATGTTTTTCTTCCCAGATCTGACTTACCTGCTGAGTTACACCAACATTTTGTGTCCTTTTGTGCGTATTAACCAGCATCTGCAGTTCCTTTAGACATTACCTAACTTCAGATTTTACAGATATAGTGCGGAAACAGGCCCTTCGGCCCACCGAGTCCGCGCCGACCACCTATTCTTATACACTCCAGGGACAATTTTACAATGTTACCGAAGCCGATTAACTTACAAACCTGTAATCTCTGGAGTGTGAGAGGAAACCGGTGCACCCATGGTCAGGATCGAACCCCGGTCTTTGGGGCTGTGAGGCAGCCACTCTACCACTGTGCCACATGTAGTCAGATTTAATAAATTTCTGGTGTTGCTTCCAAAGACAGAGGCACTGATAATATTAGATCAGAATTACATCTTTCCGCTAATAGAGTCAATTATTAGTCAATTAATAATAGAATCAATTATTGTTGGTGACATTTCACCTACGAATATCAGACTATTTTCGCAGAGGTAAGGGCCAATTAGGCATAGCAAAAGGTATGAACACTTTTAAACATTTTTTTCCGACTATTTTGTCAAATGCAAATACAGGGAGAATGATCAAAGTGCTCACATGGCTCACTCTGTTAGAAGCGTTCTGAGTTTAAATGTTCCGTGTATTCCTTCTTAAAGTATAAATTTTTGTGTGGCCAGGGGTGCGATTGAGAACAGCTGGGAAAGGGCGGAGGGGGCGTCACGAATAACAGCGTTTCCCTGGCCATTTTATGGCCCATTCCCCAACCGTAACATTAATCAAGCTCTGTCTAACTCCGCCTTCACACCATCCCCCTGTGACATGGGTTAGTCATCGCTGGGCGGGCTGTGGGCCGAATGGCCTGCCAACGAGAGTCAGAGACTTGACACTGAGATCCATTGTGCAGGAAGGAACTGCGGATGCTGGTTTTTACCGAAGATAGACACAAACGCCACCTGTTCATTTTCTCCAGATATGTTGCCTGACCCATTGAGTTACTCCAACATTTTGTGTCTGTGTTCACTATGAACATTAAATTATTTAATTTTAGGTAACTTACACTCTCTCTCTCTCCCCCGCCCACCCCCTCCTGCCCCCCCCCTCCCCCCATGCAGTAAATGTCGGTTAACCAGTCCAAGGTTTGCAACGATGGTTCCCTCTTGGGATCACACTATCCCTAGCCAACAATTGGCCTATCAGGGAACCAAATATAGACATAAAGTGCTGGAGTGACTCAGTGGGTCAGGCAGCATCTCTGGAGGAAAGGGTTAGGCGACATTTCGGGTCGGGACCCCTCTTCAAAATACCCTGCTGAGGTCATCTGTTGTTGGCCCTGATATTGTCCCGGTCTTTTCTTGCTTCCAGTTCCCCCCTACAATCATCCCGAAGAAGTGTCCCGACCAAAAATGGAATCTATTCCTTTTCTCCAGAGATGCTGCTTGGCCCGCTGAGTTACTCCAGCATTTTGTGTCTAACTTGCTGATTCAGACAGTTTTTGATTATCAAGGATTCTGCGCTGACTCTTTACTCTGAAACACACGTTGGAAATTTAAACTTGGGCGCAACTAACATCGTCTTACTACCGTGGGAACTCTTTAACTCAGCGGGCAGGCAGCAGTTGATTGTTGCTCCCTTCAGTTTCCCAGGGGGTCGGGACGGGACTGGAGTTGGGAGGGAAAGGTGGGGGAGTCGAGGGAGAGGAGGGGGATACAGATGGGGGTGTCTTCATTTGCTGGCGGCGGGAGTATGTCACTGAAACAGGCAGGTGAGATTTCACATCCACCTTGTGTGTGCCTCTCTCTCTCTCCCTCCCTCCCTCTCACACAGGCTGAGAGACTCTGCCTCTGTGAGTGTACGTCTCTTACTCCCCCTCTCCCACACACAGTAATACCGAGGTACTGTGCTCAGTCCATCTGTGTCTCCCACATACACAGTAAAACTCTGCTTTGTGTGTGTATATACGTCTCCCCTCATTTCTCTCTCTCCCCCCCACCCCTCTCTTTCTCCCCCTCCCCCACCTCTCTCTTTCTCCCCCTCCCCCACCTCTCTCTTTCTCCCCCTCCCCCACCTCTCTCTTTCTCCCCCTCCCCCACCTCTCTCTTTCTCCCCCCACACACAATAAGACCGATGTATTCTGCTTAGTCTCCCTTCGCTCCCACACACACAGATAGACAAAGGTCATGTGCGCTCTTTCTCTTCCGCCAGTCACCCCGAAGTACATCACACTGCCTCTGTGCCTCTCTCTCTGTCTCTCTCCCCCTCTCTCCTAAGTAATGTGGCATCTTCCTGCAGTAAAGTCACGGCATTAATACAGGCATGTCTCCAAATGAGCCAATTCAACCAAGGGAGGATATTTATAGTTTGTGAAAAAAAAAGTGACATCATTTGTGCCACGTGATGATTTAACTACACTTCACAGTTCACAATGTTCATTCAAGATTTAACGGGAAAGCTCGGGAGACGGACAAGTCACTCGCACAAATAACAGAAATGCCGAGTACCGTGGGAACTCTTTATCTACACCCGCGTTATATCGTGTGATATCGTGCTAGACCACGACCACTTCACTCTGGTTACATCTTGCGTCAAGTCGCCCCGTGAGAAAGCGCTATAAAGCTCACCACCAGGAGCGCCACAAGATTGTCCGCCCTCGTCTGTTTTTACATCTTTTATAAAAAATGTTAGTGTGTGTTAAAAGTTTGTGTAAATGTTCTCCTGTTTGCTTCATGTGGGGGAAGGGGTTCAGGGTAAACTTTTTTCTCAGTTTCTTACCATGCCAGAGATGCGATTTTCTTTCAGATCACATCTCCGGCTGATCTACGGCCTACCATCGATGGAGCTGGAGGCTTCCTCGGACTGAATTGAGCCCCACCGCGGGGCATGGACTGAACATCGGAGTTGATCCCTCGCCTGGGATCGCTCCAACCGCGGCCTGCAGTGTTACCATTAAGAGCTAGCAGTCACGGGAGAGGCTAGTCGGGAGCTCCAATGACGCAGAGGCTCGACCAGCCCCGACCCGGGGTCCGATCGCTGGCGCGGCGGAGCTAACATCCCCCCAATGCATGAGCTGATTGCGCTGATGTGGAGGGCCCAAACACCACCAGCTACGGGAGTCAAAATCATCCGGTCAACGAAGGGCTTGAGGCCCCCGACCGCGTGAGAGCTTAGGGAAGAGATTTGAACTTTTTTCGCCATCCATCCCAGTGAGGAATGTGGAGGAGTCACTGTGGGGGATGTTTATGTTAAAATGTATTTTGTATATGCCGTTGCTTTTTATTTGTACGACTGACTTGGCAAATGAAATTCCTCGTATGTTGCAAAACATACTTGGCTAATAAAGTATTATTGTGATTGATTGTGAGAAAGGCAACACAAGAAGGAGCTGGAATAGCAGTTACATCTCTCACATATTACTCCCTTATATCTTTGGAGTCATTTCAATTGTTATCATGCAAATGAAACACAAATACTCCAGTATAAGTCCATAAGCAGTTTGTAGTTGAGATGCTTTTTGTGTGACTTCAAAAGCAAGATGGCTATGTCTCGAGAAAAACAAAAGAGTCAGCAAAAAAGTAAAACATACACCAACATTGGATCAAGTCTGACGAAGGGTCTTAACCCAAAACATAGTCTGACCATTTTTCCTCCACAGATGCTGCCTGACCCACTGAGTTTCTCCAGCCGTTTGTTTTTCGCTCAAGATTCCGGAATTTGCAATCTCTTGTGACTCTCCCTTGGATCAAGTATATTCAAGTGTATTCAAGATTACTAGGCATTACGTTAAATGGATTAAGCAGGAATATGGAGTTAAGGCAACTATGAGAAGAAACTTTGACTTCCAATAGCATCATCCTGTTCTGATTGTTGCCTCCACCTATTTTCTTGCTTCATCCACTCAACTTATTTCCCGATAATCTAAAAATCCAACTATTCCAACCTTGAATGTAGAAACAAAGAACAGCAGATGCTGGTTTACAACAAAAGCATCTCTGGAAAACATGGATCGGGGACATGCAGGGCCGGCACTGGTCTGAAGAAGGGTCCCATCTGAAATGTCATCTATCCATGTCGTCCAGAGATGCTGCCTAACCTGCTGAGTTACTCCACAATTTTCCGTCCAACCTTGAATTATACTTGATTCGGCCTCTACATTGGGGTAGAGGGTTCCAAAGATTCACATTCTTCTTGCAACAAGAAATCCCACCTCTTTGCAGGTTTAAAGGGGCAAGTCAAGTTTATTCGTCACATACACATACGGGATGTGCAGTGAAATGAAAAGTGGCAATGCTCGCGGACTTCGTGCAAAAAGACAAACAAACAAACAACCAAACAAAAAACAGAATCATATCTTCTTTTACATATTAAATATTGTGGGCGGAAGGAAAAAGTTTCAGTAAAGTAGTCCCTGGTGAGATAGGAGTTTACAGTCCGAATGGCCTCTGGGAAGAAACTCCTTCTCAACCTCTCCGTTCTCACAGCATGGCAACGGAGGCGTTTGCCTGAACGTAGCAGCTGGAACAGTCCGTTGCATGGGTGGAAGGGGTCTCCCATGATTTTATTGGCTCTGGAGTTGCACCTCCTGATGTATAGTTCCTGCAGGGGGGCGAGTGAAGTTCCCATAGTACGTTCGGCCGAACGTACTACTCTCTGCAGAGCCTTCTTGTCCTGGGCAGAGCAATTCCCAAACCAGATGGTAATATTTCCGGACAAGATGCTTTCCACAGCCGCTGACTAGAAGCACTGGAGGATCCTCGGAGACAATCTGAATTTCCTCAATTGCCTGAGGTGGTAAAGGCGCCACCACGAGTACTGCGGCGTGTGATGTCCATGTCATATCCTCAGAGATGTGGACTCCCAGATATTTTAAACAGCTCACCCTATCCACAGTATCCCCATTTATCCTCAATGGTGTGTACGTCCTCGGATGATGCGCCCTCCTAAAGTCCACGATCAGCTCCTTAGTTTTTTTGATGTTCAAGAGGAGGCTGTTGTCCTGGCACCAGAGTGCTAGATCAGCCACCTCCTCCTGGTAGGCCTTCTTATTGTTGTCTGAGATCAGGCCCACCACCACAGTGTCATCCGCAAACTTAATTATTGAGTTGGAGCTGAACCTAGCCACACAGTCATGTGTGTACAGGGAGTACAATAGGGGGCTGAGGACGCAACCCTAGGGCGATCCTGTGCTCAGGGTGAGGGACTTTGATGTATTCCCTCCCATCTTGACTACCTAGGGCCTGGCGGTGAGAAAGTCCAGGGCCCAGGCACACAGGGGGGTGTTGAGCCCTAATTCCAGTAGCTTCTCGGCCAGTCTGGTGGGGACTATCGTGTTGAAGGCTGAACTGAAGTCTATGAAAAGCATCCTCACGTAGCCCCCCTTCTGGCTGTCAAGATGAGAGAGAGCGGTGTGCAAAACCTGGGAGACCGTATCGTCCGTGGATCTGTTCGGACGGTATGCGAACTGCAACGGGTCCATGTTGCGAGGGAGGAAGGCGCAGATGTGTTTCTTCACCAGCCTCTCAAAGCATTTCATGACAACCGAGGTAAGGGCCACCGGACGGTAGTCATTCAGACAGGCTGGGGAGGCATATTTTGGTACCGGTACAATGATGGATTTTTTGAAGCAGGCTTTTACCCTGAGATTGCGACCTCAGAGGTAACATCCTCGCATCAGCTACCACTTAAAATAAGATGCCATTATGGTAACTACGCAAGAATAATTTGGATGGCGGTATGGCTAATTCTGAAGCCCAAGCCTTCCTTCCAAAGGCCAGGATTTTGTGTGGCCCTTTAGTCTTTGCTGTATCCATTGCCTCAAGTGGTTCTTGATATCATATAGAATGAATCAAATTGGTTGAAGGCTATGTTGATAGTTATTGCAGGCATGTTCATGACAGCGATGATAATGAATCCTTGTTATTAGCACTCACTTCTCTTCAAAATCTGTTGCCTGACCTGAAATGCAAAATTCCAACATGTTCTGACTTATTTTAACCTTTGTATTGTGTTGATTTAAATGAACTTACTAACTGGCACCAGAAACCAGAGTAAGAGACAAAATGCTGGTGGAACTCAGCCATCAGGTAGAATCTGTGGAGGGAAAGGACAATTGGCATTTTGGCTTGGGACCCTTCCTCTGTTGGATAAGGGGGGAGGGAGAGGAGCTTGAAAAGAAAGGCAGGGGTGGGGCAAAGCCTGGCAATTATAAGTGGGTGGAGATAGGGGTGATTTGCCGATGGATAAAGTAAGTGACATAGGTGAGTGGTGGAAAATAAGACAAAATGGTGCCAGATAAACATTCCACAGATGCTACTTGACCCACTGAGTTCTTCCAGCAGTTTGTTTCCAATCAGATTCCAGCATCTGTAGTTTCTTGTATCGGTCTGAAGAAGGGTATGGACTCAAAACATTGTCTATCCCCAGATACTGCTTAACCTGCTGAGTTCCTCTAGCAGCTTGATTCCAGCATTTGCAGTTTCTCGTGTCTCCAGAAACCCGAGTAGCTGACCTAGTCTCTAAATGTTCCCTGCCTTGCATGCATTATTGTGAGTTGTCCCAAGATATACTGTTACAAAAGGAGACAATTGGTCTGAAGCTGGTTAAAGAGTAGGTTTTAAGGACCATGTAAAAGGTGGAAAGATAGTTGAGGCGCTAGAGGACAGAGAAACATTGTGTATAGGCTGCAGATTGAACTCTGACAAAGGAAGTTAAGTAATGTCCACAGCACAGACTATATTGTGGGAGAGTGAATTGACAACCCATTGCAGGCTCCACACAACATTCATTATGAGAAATATCCAAACTCCATTTAATATTTTAGATGGTATTTACCCCTCGATTTCAGACGGTTTTTCAGCCTGAAGGATCCCAACCCAAAATGTCATCCATGTTCTCCAAAGATACTGGCTGACCTGTTGAGTTACTCCAGCATTTTGTGGGGTTTTTCCTATTTGGAAAGGTATGGACATATACCAATGAAATGGTGAAGGAAAGGAAGTGTCAACTTCTGCTGACAGTGCCACCTGATGTGAAGACAATGAATTGCATCCCAGATAGATTCCTGTGAAGTCTGTGATGTATGTGCCAACCACGATGCCAAATTAAGCTACCTGCCCAGACATGATCCACATCCCTCTATCCCTATTCACGAACCTGTCTAACTGTCTCTGAAATGTCATCCGCCCAGGCAGCACATTCCAGGCACCTACAACTCTCTGCGTAAAAAATGTGTTCTGCACATTTCTTTTAAACATTTTCCCTTTCACCTTAAAGCTATGCCTTTATTATTTGACAGTTCTACACTGGAAAAAAGTCTCTGCCCCGCTACCCTTCCTATGCCTAATTTTTTATATACTTCTAGCAGATCGCACCTCAGGCTCTGATGCCCCGGAGAAAACAATCCAAGTTTGTCCAAACTCTCCCTAAAGCTTATACTGTCTAAGCTTTGAACGGTTACATTCCTCTAGGGTCTCATGTGTGGTTGGAGAGGATACAAAGATCTATTTTAGGGCCCCTCCTCTCTTGTCTCACTCTCTCAATAACCAGGGATGGATACCTTCAGGCTCTGGGGATTTATCCATATTAATATTCTTCAATAGACCCAACAATACCTTCATCTCAATCTCAACATGATATAGAATATTAGCCTACCCCACAATGATCTCACTATCCTCCATGAAGACAAATGTAGATCCCTTACAATCAGAGACAGATTAATTTATAATGGGAAACAAGGAAATGACAGAACAGTTAAATGAGTACTTTGGTTCTATTTTCACTAAGGAAGACACAAACGATCTTCCAGAAATACAAGGGGACCAAGGATCCAGTGGGAAGGAGGAACTGAAGGAAAACCACATTAATCAGGAAATGGTGTTTGGTAAACTGTTGGGACTGAAGGCAGATAAATCCCCAGAGCCTGATGGTCTGCATCCCAGAGTACTCAAGGAGGTGGCCCTAGTAATCGTGGATGCATTGGTGTTCATTTTCCAATGTTCTCTCGACTCTCGATCAGTTCCAATAGACTGGAGAGTAGCCAATGCAACCCCACTTTTTAAGAATGGAGAGAAATAGAAAACAGGGAATTATAGACCAGGTAGCCTTACATTAGTAGTGGGGAAGATACTCGAGTCAATTATTAAAGATGTTATCGCAGCGCATTTGGAAAGCAGTGACAGGATCGGTCAAAGTCAGCATGGATTTATGAAGGGGAAATCATGCTTGACTAATCTTCTGGAATTTTTTGAGGATGTAACAAGCAGAATGGTTAAGGGAGAACCAGTGGATGTAATGTATCTGGACTTTCAAAAAGCTTTTGACAAGTTCCCACACAAGAGATTAGTGTGCAAAATTAGAGCACATGGTATTTGGGGTAAGGTATTGAGATGGATAGAGAACTGGTTAGCAGACAAGAAGCAAAGAGTAGGAATTAATGGGTCCTTTTCAGAATGGCAGGCAGTGACAAGTGGGATCCCTTAAGGCTCGGTGCTGGGACATCAGTTATTTACAATATATGTTAACGATTTAGATGAGGGAATTAAATGTGACATCTCCAAATATGCAGATGACACAAAGCTGGGTGGCAGTGAGAGCTGCGATGAGGATGTTTGCTATGAGGCTGCAGGGTGACTTGGATAGGTTGGGTGAGTGGGCAGAAGCATGGTAGATGCAGTATAATGTGGATAAATGTGAGGTTGTCCACTTTGGTGGCAAGAACAGGAAGGCAGATTATTATCTGAATGGTGTCAGATTAGACTAAAAGGGGAAGTGCAACGAGATCTGTGTGTGCTTGTACATCAGTCACTGAAAGTAAGCATGCAGGTACAGCAGGCAGTGAAGAAAGCTAATGGCATATAGGCCTTCATTGCGAGAGGATTTGAGTTAGGAGCAAGAAGGTCCTACTGCAGTTGTACAGGGCCCTGGTGAGACTGCACCTGGAGTATTGTGAGCAATTCTGGTCTCCTAATTTGAGAAAGGGCATTATTGCTATTGAGCGAGTGCAGCGTAGATTCACCAGGTTAATTCAATAGACAATAGGTGCAGGAGTAGGCCATTCGGGCCTTCGAGCCAGCACGGCCATTCAATGTGATCATGGCTGATCATCCCCAATCAGTATCCCGTTCCTGCCTTCTCCCCATATCCCCTGACTCCACTATCTTTAAGAGCCCTATCTAGCTCTCTCTTGAAAGTATCCGGAGAACCGGCCACCACCGCCCTCTGAGGCAGAGAATTCCACAGACACACAACTCTGTGAGAAAAAGTGTTTCCTCATCTCCGTTCTAACTAGCTTACCCCTTATTCTTAAACGGTGGCCCCTGGTTCTGGACTCCCCCAACATCGGGAACATGTTTCCTGCCTCTAGCGAGTCCAAATCCTGAACAATCTTATGTTTCAATAAGATACCCTCTCATCCTAAACTCCAGAGTATACAAGACCAGCTGCTCCAATCTCTCAGCATATGACAGTCCTGCCATTTCCCATTATGGCGGAACTGACATAACTGAAAGAATGGGTCGACTGGGCTTGTCCTCACTGGAAATTTGAAGGATGAGAGAGGATCTTATAGAAACATATAAAATTCTTAAAGGATTGAACAGGGTAGATGCTGGAATTTTTTTCCCGTTGTTGGGGGAGTCCGGAACCATGGGTCACAGTTTAAGAATAAGGAGTAGGCCATTTAGGATTGAGGTGAGGAAGAAGTTTTTCACGCAGAGAGTTGTGAATCTGTGGAATTCTCTGCCCTAGAAGGCAGTGGAAGGCCAATTCACTGGATGTTTTCTAGAGAGAGTTAGATTTAGCTCTTAGGAATTAAGGGATATGGGGAAAAAGCAGGAACGGGGTACTAATTTTAGATGATCAGCCATGATCATATTGAATGGCGGTGCTGGCTCGAAGGGCTGAATGGCCTACTCTGTGCCTAATTTTCTATGTTTCTATATTTTTAATGTTCTAATTTTAGGGGTCCTAGTCAAACTAGGACCGCGGCTTCCGGACTATCCATTTGTGTGGTGCCGTTACCCTTTCCGAAGCCCAGCAACCTGAGAGACGTGAAGATCGTGAAGACGCCAACCGTGGCGCTAACGGCAGGTACTCGTGTAACTTGGTGACTCGGGAGAAAATTCAAACAAGCTTGAATTTCTCCAAGAGTGACTTGTACACTTGTGGTTGAACATTGCAACATTATATGCACGTAGTGGCCAGTGCGATATCCGTATTGACTCTTGCGTGTACCGTGGGAACTCCTGCGAACGGTGAACCCGGAAGCTGGACAGAGGGGACAGAAGGTGAGTAAAAATTGTCTTCTGTGGGATTGAATTTAAAAAATAAAGATTTGCATCCGCATATGGACATCAACTTATTCTTGAGTTATGTTAATGAGATTCAAGAAAATAACTATAATCTTTAAAAGGGACTTTACTGAAAGGTCCCGCATTTTTATGGTCCGTGAGAAATTTTTCACATGTACTTCTTTAAGAGATACAGCTCGAAGTCCTCGCCGACTAGCGATCGATGCCTTTCCGAAGCAGGATTTAATAAATTGCTGTTGTTGCTTCCAAAGACAGAGGCACTGATAATATTAGATCAGAATTACATCTTTCCGCTAATAGAGTCAATTATTAGTCAATTAATAATAGAATCAATTATTGTTGGTGACATTTCACCTACGAATATCAGACTATTTTCGCAGAGGTAAGGGCCAATTAGGCATAGCAAAAGGTATGAACACTTTTAAACATTTTTTTCCGACTATTTTGTCAAATGCAAATACAGGGAGAATGATCAAAGTGCTCACATGGCTCACTCTGTTAGGAGCGTTCTGAGTTTAAATGTTCCGTGTATTCCTTCTTAAAGTATAAATTTTTGTGTGGCCAGGGGTGCGATTGAGAACAGCTGGGAAAGGGCAGAGGGGGCGTCACGAATAACAGCGTTTCCCTGGCCATATTATGGCCCATTCCCCAACCGTAACAATAATCAAGCTCTGTCTAACTCCACATTCACACCATCCCCCTGTGACATGGGTTACTCATCGCTGGGCGGGCTGTGGGCCGAATGGCCTGCCAACGGGAGTCAGAGACTTGACACTGAGATCCATTGTGCAGGAAGGAACTGCGGATGCTGGTTTTTACCGAAGATAGACACAAACGCCACCTGTTCATTTTCTCCAGATATGTTGCCTGACCCATTGAGTTACTCCAACATTTTGTGTCCTATGAACATTGAATGATTTAATTTTAAGTAACTTACACTCTCTCTCTCTCCCCCGCCCACCCCCTCCTGCCCCCTCCTGCCCCCCCCCCCCCCCCCCCCACACCTCCCCCATGCAGTAAATGTCAGTTAACCAGTCCAAGGTTTGCAACGATGGTTCCCTCTTGGGATCACACTATCCCTAGCCAACAATTGGCCTATCAGGGAACCAAATATAGACATAAAGTGCTGGAGTGACTCAGTGGGTCAGGCAGCATCTCTGGAGGAAAGGGTTAGGCGACATTTCGGGTCGGGACCCCTCTTCAAAATACCCTGCTGAGGTCATCTGTTGTTGGCCCTGATTTGTCCCGGTCTTTTCTTGCTTCCAGTTCCCCCCTACAATCATCCCGAAGAAGTGTCCCGACCAAAAATGGAATCTATTCCTTTTCTCCAGAGATGCTGCTTGGCCCGCTGAGCTACTCCAGCATTTTGTGTCTAACTTGCTGATTCAGACAGTTTTTGATTATCAAGGATTCTGCGCTGACTCTTTACTCTGAAACACACGTTGGAAATTTAAACTTGGGCGCAACTAACATCGTCTTACTACCGTGGGAACTCTTTAACTCAGCGGGCAGGCCGCAGTTGATTGTTGCTCCCTTCAGTTTCCCAGGGGGTCGGGACGGGTCTGGAGTTGGGAGGGAAAGGTGGGGGAGTCGAGGGAGAGGAGGGGGAGGCAGATGGGGGTGACTTCATTTACTGGCGGCGGGTGTCTGTCACTGAAACAGGCAGGTGAGATTTCACATCCACCTTGTGTGTGCCACTCTCTCTCTCCCTCCCTCCCTCCCTCTCACACAGGCTGAGAGCCTCTGTGAGTGTACGTGTCTTTCTCCCCCTCTCCCACACACAGTAAGACTGAGGTACTGTGCTCAGTCCATCTGTGTCTCCCACATACACAGTAAAACTCTGCTTTGTGTGTGTATATACGTCTCCCCTCATTTCTCTCTCTCCCCCCCACCCCTCTCTTTCTCCCCCTCCCCCACCTCTCTCTTTCTCCCCCTTCCCCACCTCTCTCTTTCTCCCCCTCCCCCACCTCTCTCTTTCTCCCCCCACACACAATAAGACCGATGTATTCTGCTTAGTCTCTCTTCGCTCCCACACACACAGATAGACCAAGGTCATGTGCGCTCTTTCTCTTCCGCCAGTCACCCCGAAGTACATCACACTGCCTCTGTGCCTCTCTCTCTGTCTCTCTCCCCCTCTCTCCTAAGTAATGTGGCATCTTCCTGCAGTAAAGTCACGGCATTAGTACAGGCATGTCTCCAAATGAGCCAATTCAACCAAGGGAGGATATTTATAGTTTGTGAAAAAAAAAGTGACATCATTTGTGCCACGTGATGATTTAACTACACTTCACAGTTCACAATGATCATTCAAGATTTAACGGGAAAGCTCGGGAAACGGACAAGTCACTCGCACAAATAACAGAAATGCCGAGTACCGTGGGAACTCTTTATCTACCCCCCCGTTATATCGTGTGATATCGTGCTAGACCACGACCACTTCACTCTGGTTACATCTTGTGTCAAGTCGCCCCGTGAGAAACCACTTTAAGAGTAAGTTAAGTTACATTTATTTAAATTGTAGAAACAAGGAACTGCAGATGTAAATTGTTAGTTTCTAAGCTTCCCCCCAGTCTAGTTTCAGTAAAAACACTGAATCAAGCACCTGAACAACTAATCTTTATTTTAACAAAAGCGCAATTACAGTTCAACTACTGTACCTATCCCACCGCGGGTTCGATCCTCGTATCTGCCTGATCAAGCCCTCTTGGCCTCGCTCAAGCAGAGACACTCCAGAAGGTCACAGTCACAAGCGTTCTCCCAGAATATCGATGCAGGACCTCGTGGTAGCTGAATTTAATAGGTCCGCGGACTTTGAGGGGCCGAACCACATGGGGGTGGTCTCTTTATAATCCAATTACAGATATTGATTAACCTCACACATAACTGACATTTCCCTAACCCAATAATACGGAGGCTAATACATTGTATTCAAACAGGGCTTCTTGAAGGAAACAAACCTTGCAACATTTACCCTGATTTGCAAGAAACCCAGACATGGCTCAATACCTCATCCAATCAACATTCAGTAACATAAAGCTTTGCAACATTATTTTCAATTATTTACAAGGTGTATGTCTGGTTTGCAGTCATCCAATCCATTCTATGCATTTTGCACCAGGGTCTGCACATGTTCTTATTCTTTTCCTGCAGCTTGGATCTAGGCTCTAGACAAACTGGCACCACTCTGCAGCTTGCCCCCGTTCCACAGAGAGCACATTCAAATTGACCAAATCTCCCAGCAGCCCTGAAGCTTTTACCCCATTTTAGAGTCCTAGCCTCTCCAATCTGGCCAGGATTAACATTCCTTACTTTTTTTTAAATCATATATGATAACCCATCATTTATGATAACCAAATAGTCCAATAATCAGATAACCAGATATACATAAGTGTGTCCTTTACATTTTCCATCTATCAGCAACACAAGATGATGTTTCTTCCCAGAATCTTATCAAGCTTCCCAAGTTTTCATGGGCGTAGCTTCACAATTTCCGTCTGATGAGTCTTCACCTCCCAGGTTTTCCTGGGTGCGAATTCCCTCCATCCATGTTGTTGCCCATTCTTCCATTCCTTTCCATAGTTGAACCTTAAACCTAAAATTTCTGAAAAACTTGGGACAAACCAAGTTACCATCATGCACCCATGCTTCCCCATACATTCACTATAATTTAATTTCACCCAAATTATTATATTTCTATTACTGTATCCCTATTCCTATTCTGTTCCCTAATATACTCTTTACTATCCTAGAATCAACACTAATCAGCCCTCTTCATATTCACATGATGTTATAATATGTATATCTGATGATGTGTTCTCATATAAATTTCAGCTGGGTTCAGTCCAGATTTCCCTACAGGCGTAACTCTAATTTAAGCAAACCATGAAAAGTGCCCCCTATTTAACCAAATTCAGTCTCAGCCTTCAATTAATATTTTAATTTTAGTGTCCATCTCATCTTTCTCATTCCACAGCATTGTGACCGATAACTCAATTCCATTCCAATTCCTGTGAAATTCCCAGCTGTTCAAATTTAAACAATCAATTTCCATATGCAGTCAATGTCAACATAAATCCAATTAAGAATGCCCAATCCAGGGACAATTTATTTCCACCTTGATAATAGAAGCCACTTTACCATCAAGGGTTAAACAATTTAAATCCATCGGTTAAATATGCATCGGCTACTATTCCTACCCCCATTCAATTTTCTCCCTCAATTAACTAGGTCTCTCCGCTCGTACTTCTCCTTACTATGTTAACTCTTTACTATTTTGGCTCCATTCTCAGTCTAGCGGTTCTTGCTTATACAAGTTCTTTTCATCTCTAAGTAACCCTTCTGGATGGTTAGTATTGACTTTCCGAGGGGAACTCATAAATTTTCAGTCTACCTCATCTTTTTATACCACCACCTTACATTTCCAGGGTATGTCTTAATTCACAATATCGGCTAGGGTCTGTCCCTTCCTTGATAGTAACTAAATAGTCCAGTCCCATCTTTGACTATCCTCCTATGGGTGAGAAAAGAGAAGAATGCCAGATTAACAGTCAATTCTCTAACAATTTTTAAGCCTTTGGCCCTCTTTAAATTAATTTACTTATAACTAAATTTTGGCGCAAAGTAAGTATGTTGCCCCGAACCACAGAGGTTTTTATTCTTTTTTATTCAGTTCGTCCAAAAGGAGCTTGTCCCAATAGTCGTTACAAGTTGTCAGTGTCATTTCTTTAGGAAAGATTAGATAGTGTTCTTTACTTTCCTTCCTTTTCTTTCTTCAAAAGCTAGATGATATTAAAGTTGGGCACTAGGGTAGGTCCTCTACTTCTTTTCTGGTGTCAGTTTCAATTTCAAGGGAGTAGGGATACTGAGAAGCTCTGTCTCCATGTGTTGGCCTTCCCAAATTGGTCTTAAAGGGGCAGGACCGTATCATTTCCTCCTGCTGGCTGATTCCTGTTTCTGGGGAGCTACATTACCTTTGCTGTCTTCTGCCCATTCTCAAGGGGTTTGTGTAGTCTTTACCTCACTCCCCAGATAGTATGTCGTCGATATACTGTCCTGCAGGCAGAAACTCAGTAACACGCTAATATAATATTTTCTTTCCCCACTCCCATACCTCCTGCACAATAAGTTTTTTTCTTCTCTCCCTAGTGTCATTTCCATTTCTTAGTTACTATTCCTTCTCACGCCAGCTACGGTGTCCTTTTGTTACTTTCTTTATTGCCCCCTGGTTTTTTTCCATCCTGCTATGTTCTGCCTTCTCGATGGGCACTCCTTACTCCAATGACCTAATTGGGTGCAGTTGAAACGAGCTCCTTGATTTACAATCTTCTTTGCTCTCAAGGGTTTTCTAGGGTAGTCATAAGATGGTTTACAATTCTCTTCTATGTGATTTTCAGTTTTTACTACAATAGTACATCCAATTCATTAATTCTGATAAATTACTTGAGGGGGTTCTAGAGTAGGGGTCATGTCTCCACGGCCACAATTCCAGGGGTAAGTCAGGACCAAGAAAATGGGTTAGCTTGAGAGAACGGTGTGTGACTTCTTAGTTCCTGACATTCGGGCCATCTTTCTCTCTGGTCTCTCGGGTCCCAATAGTCTCTTGAATTAAAGGACCTCCCATAATTCCTCGAATCTCGGATGTTTCTATATTACCTAGGATCTCTAATTTCTTCGTAATTCTGGAAATCCCTTCTTTGACCCCTCTCTTTCACTCGCTCTTTTATTGGGCAGGCCCGACCAATGTCCCATTAGGCAACATGGTTGGTCTTATTCTACCCCTTGGTTCCATTGGATTGGATTCTAAATTTGGAGCGTAGTGGTGATAATAATCTGAGTAATTTGGAACCCTAATTTCTCCCAATCCGTAATTTGTTGGTACTCTGGGAATCCATGGTTCAGAGTTAGACTTTGGCAATTCTTCCTTGGATATGCGTTCACTTTCTCTTCTGGTTACTGTTTCCTACCCTCCTTCCAATAGTGCCTCACAGCTCTGGTCATTTGACTGGCTCGGTTCTCAGACCAGTTCCTGTTACCAGTTTTAATTAAATCCGTTACTTCAGTGGGGAGACAATTCAATAGGATAGCACAATACTGAGGGGAACTTGCTCCATTCTGATAGTCTAAATCACCTGATTGGTCCATATATAAATTTGAAAAGTGGTCTAGAAATTCGTCTGCCCCTTCACCCTTTTTTGGTCTTATTTCCAGAACTCGTTCCTCGAAATATATTCTCCATAACCCTATTAATTATTTTTGGGCCGCCGAAATCATGTTCACTGTTCGGTCCGTCAGTCCCAGCTGTAGTAGTGGTATTTTTAAACTCTACAAATTAATAAATTTAAATAGTTATGGCATGGGTGGCTATCCCTAGTTACGGGATGTACCAACAAGTCTGGTCTATTCGGGATGGTGATACATGGTTCTAAAACCATGTTCAGTATCACTGGGAACCATGGTTGAGTAGGTCAATCGGGTACTATCAAAATACCAGACGCAGAGTCCTGCTGTATTTTCCTTAATACCCGACTGATGAGGCAGAAAGGAGGGAATGCATAAATAAACAATTTCCCCCAATGCAGTGAAAATGCATCTGTCGCCGCTGCCTCAGGGTCTGGTTCCCACGAAACATAATTTGATAACTGGTGATTAAGCCTGGATGCGAATAGATCGATATCTGGTGTTTCATATCGTGCTGTAATATCAGCAAATACTTTTTTGTTCAACATCCATTCGATGTTTTCATTAAATTTGCGTGACCTGGTGTTTGCCACTAAATTTAGTTTACCTGGTAGGTAAGTTGCTGATATCCAAATATCTCTCTGAATACACCATTGCCAAATTGTATTAGCCAGATTGTCACATGATGTCGATTTGTTTCCACCCATGTGGTTGATATATGCTACCACGGTTGTATTATCAATCTGTAATCTAACATGCTGGTGATATGACCCAGTACAATATGATTTTAGGCCATAAAATGCACCCAACATTTCCAGGCAGTTTATGCCCAGTGTGAGTAATAATGATGCTTCCTGAGCAGTCCATCTACCTCCACAGCTGGAGATGGAATTGCTGGCACCCCAACCAAGTGCACTGGCATCAGTTTGTAGCACCATTGAAGGGTTGCTGATAGTGATTGGATTGTAAAAATGCCAAATGTTATCTATCCACCAATTTAGTTCCATTATGGCTTTGATTGGTAGCTTCATTGGTCTGTCAAAATGACCAGCATTAATTTTGAGTGCTTGTATTTTTGCCCTTTGTAAATTTTGGTAATGTAAAGGTCCAAATTGTGTGGCTGGAAAGGCAGCCACCATTTTGCCAATTACTTTAGCTACCAATCTGATGGATGGTTTACTGATGTCAATGAGGATTTGCAAGGCTCTATTAATTCTATCGCCTTTGCCTTTGGAAAAGTCACCGATATGTGAACTGAATCAATGGTGAACCCCAAATAGTCCATTGTAGTGGAAGGTGTTAATTTAGATTTAACTGGATGGATAATAAACCCCAGTGTTTCAAATAACTGTTTTGTGGCTGTAACGGTTTGTTTGGCCAATTTCAAATTTTTGCCCACAATGAGCATGTCATCTAGATATGCCATGAGCATGTGTTTTCGTTTCCGTAGAAATGCTAGGGATGGTTTCAAAATTTTTGTGAACAGCCTGGGGGCTGATGTTAAACCATTTGGCAGTGCTCTATATTGCCATTTGCTTTCCCATCCAGTTGAATTTTAAGAAACATCTGTGGTCACCTCGTATAGGCACTGAATAGTAAGCATCTTTTAAATTGATGCTGGCCATGAAATAACTTTGGGAAATCAATTGTTTAGCAGTAACAAAGGTTTCCATTTTAAAATGAATGTATTGTACAAAAGTATTCAATTTGTTCAGATCTATGATGATGCGACAGCCACCATCTTTTTTGTTTTTGGTAAATATATTGGACACGAATTCTAATGGTTCGTGTGGGGATTTTTCGATTACACCTTTTGCGTAAAGCCGCTCCAGTTCAGTATGCGCTTCTGATTTCTCTTTACCAGAAAGTACGAACACTCGGTTCGCTATATGTTGAACTGGAGGGTTGTATTTGTGTATAAATTCTATAGTATATCCCTGGATACAGCTTAAAATATAAGTGTCAGTAGTTAACATGCTCCATGCACTCAGAAAGGAGTGTAATCTCCCCCCAACCTCCGTGCTCCCTGTATTTTGTAGGGAACCAGACCCACCTACCTCCATGGTTACCAGTGGCAGGTTTACTTATTTTTGTAAGTCCTTCGTTGATGTTGAGGCGGTGGATTCTGGATTTGTGGTTTGGTTGATGTTGGAGGTTCTCTTATCTTTCAAGAAGGTCGGCCTGGGCCATGGCCTAAAAAAGACTCATGTTTTGTGTACCGAACCTTCGAGCTTTCACCAGTCGGTCTCCCTGACCATCCTGTTCTACTGGTGGGTGCGTAGGGGTGCTGTCTGTGGCTGTAGTGGGTTTTGGATGAGTCCCTTTTATGAGTCCCAGGGTTTTTGCTTCTTCATCGAGCTCTTTTACTTGCTTCGATAAGTCCCCTCCAAATAGTAGTATTGGTGGTTTTGTGTTCCCAGGTTTGCACAGACCCGCGAATTTCGGATTTAGAGTGGGTCGAATGGCATTCTTTCTGATGTTGTTTAACTCATATTGAGTGTTACAAAACAATGCCAGTGCATCCTGTTCATCTTGGGACATGTCTTTCTCATCCACTGTGCGGGCGAATACTGTTATCCCTGCAGCTAGGAGTTTTAATACCTTCTGGAGTTCCCAATATGTTTCCATATGCAAGTGTTGACTGCTGGGTTATTCAGGGATATGCAGTTTCCTGGATATGCCAGATGTCTTGATGTGGTGTCCAATACAGCCTGTTCTTGTAGCTGGTTTAAAGACATATAGTCTATACTGGCAGCAAGCTTTTGCTCCAGGTTTTTGCCAGTCTGGTCTGGCTGTATGAAATTGGACACCATGTCCAGCAAATTTTCTCGTTCCTGCACCCCCTGCACACCTGATTTTTCTTCTGATAACCCCTCTTCAAGTTCAGCCCAGAACTGACCCCCAGTGCTCCCCTCTGATGAGGGAGAAACACTGTGCAGCCCTACAAGAGGTGCTGCTGTGGGTTTTCCATAGGGCCCACAGTGACTCGACTCCATCTCCCGGAGCCTGTCACGTTGGAGCAAAAGCTCCATGCACCGCTCCATCCGGCTCCAGCGCTCACATTCGCTGGCTGCCCGCGGTTGCTCAGAGTCGGACTCCTCTGAGTCCACGACTCTGTTAGTTTTTTGTCTAGCCTTACCGCCCGGCCGCGGAGTGGATTTGGCCGGTGCGGAGGCGACATCGGGCACAGCTGATCCCATTATCGGTGATCCAAGTGCCGCTGGCCGCTGCTGGCTGCCCGCTGTTCCGCGGTCCTCCCCCACCAGCTCCATCACTGCCCTTGTTTTCTTTGCTTTGTCCATGCTTCCCACCTGTAGTTGGTATAGGAAACACACACATTAACCACAGAATAAATCTTACCTGTAGGTTCCGGCTTTTTAAACTGCCGCTGCGGGGGAACGTCGTTCCACCACGCCTGATGTTTCGCAATGCGTGTAGCGATATGAAACGCATGCGTCCTAGCGGGGTTCTTCACGTAGTCACTCACGTGACTCCGAAGTAAAATAAACAGATAAAGTGCAATAGACTGTTATTGTTCAGAGCTTGTTTGATGTCGTATTTAGTAGCCTGACTAGACTAAGTGAGACCCGTTGGGCCCATGTTCACACGGGAAGGCTGGTCCCCCAACGCAATATTCCACCTCTCCACCAATTCCAATATTGGTGGCCAGTGGGAGGGGCTCTTTCTGTAGGGACTGGTTTCCAGAAGGCTAGTACGGACATTGTTGGACAAATGGATTCTTGGTCTCACAGTTCAGTCACCACGGCTGGTGGACTCGCAGTTCAGTCACTTACGGCTGGTGGACTCGCAGTTCATTTACTCACGGCTGGTGGACTCGCAGTTCACTCACTCACGGCTGGTGGACTCACAGTTCAGTAACTCAAGGCTGGTGGGCTCGCAGTTCACTCACTCACGGCTGGTGGACACAGTTCAGTGACTCAAGGCTGGTGGACTCGCAGTTCACTCACTCATGGCTGGTGGGCTGGCAGTTGACTCGCTCACGGCTAGTGGGCTGGCAGTGTACTCAAGGCTGGTAGGCTGGCAGTTGACTCACTCACAGCAGGTGGGATAGCAGTTGACTCACGGCTCGTGGGCTGGCAGTTCATAAACTCACAGATGGTGGGCTGGCAGTTCATTCACGGCTGGTGGGCTGGCATTTCACTCACGGCTAGTTAACTCACTGATGGCTGGTGGGCTGGCAGTTCACTTACTGATGGCTGGTGGGCTGGCAGCTCACTCACGGCTGGTTGACTCACTGCTGGTGGGCTGGCAGTTCACTCATGGCTGGTGGGCTGGCAATTGACTCACAGCTGGTGGGCTGGAAGTTCACCTACTAACGGCTGGTGGGCTGGCAATTCGCTCACTCACGGCTGGTTGACTCACTGCTGGTGGGCTGGCAGTTCACTCATGGCTAGTGGGCTGGCAATTGACTCACGGCTGGCGGGATGGCAGTTGACTCACTGAGCGGGACTTCCGGAGTGAACGGGACCTCCGGAATGACTGCGATCTTTGCACTTAGCACGGCGCAGATTCACAATTCAGTTCAATCAGCACAGCTCAGACCAACAGTTCAGTTCACTCACGGTGCAGACCAACAGTTCAGTTCACTTCCGGGGCGACTGACTCACGTCCGGCCTTCGGGGGTTTATTCTCCTGGCACCCGGAAGGGGCGTTACCTTCATCATGGTGAATGACAGGCGAGAAGACCAATCTGCTGATCTCATAATTTTTTAAACATTCATAACTTTTTAATTATTTCACCGATCGGAAGAAACCTTGGGGTGCTTGGAGGAGCAGAGGACGGTGAGTAAGATGGCGAAAAAATCATAGCAATATTGGGTAGCGTTATTTCTAAAATGTATTTACCACGTAGGCTGGAAGTGGTCAAGATGAGACTTTTAGTAATAGTATAGATGGCTGTGGGGAAGAAGCTGTTCTTGAACCTGGATGTTCCAGATTTCAAACTCCTGTACCTTCTTCCCGATGGCAATGGAGAGATGAGTGTGTGGCGAGGATGGTGTGGGTCTTTAATGATGCTGGCTGCCTTTTTGAGGCAGCGACTGTGATAGATCCCTTCGATGGTGGGGAGGTCAGAGCCAATGATGGAATGGGCAGTGGTCACAACTTTCTGCATTCTTTTACGCTCCTGGACATTCAAGCCATGATGCAGCCAGTCAGAATGCTCTCTACTGTCACCTGTAGAAGTTCGAAAGAGTCCTCCTTGACATACTGACTCTCCGTAATCTTCTCAGGAAGTAGAGGAGCTGATGTGCCTTCTTTATAACTGCATCAGTGTGCTGGGACCAGGAAAGATATTCAGAAATATGCACGCCCAGGAATTTAAAGTTCTTGACCCTTTTCCACCATCGTCCCGTTGATATCAAAGTCAAAGTCAAAGTAGTCAAAGTAGCCTTTATTGTCATTCAGACCTTGCGGTCTGAACGAAATTTTGTTGCCTTGCAGTCCTACATATAGTAAAAAATGACAAAAACGCACAAAAAACACAAATTAACATCCACCACAGTGAGTTGAATATTCCTCACTGTGATGGAAGGCAAAAGTCTTAAGTCTTTGTCTCTTCCCTTCTTATTCTCCCTCTGCGCCGAGGCGATCCAGGCTTCGGATGTTGTGACCCCGCCGGGTGATGGTAAGTAATGTCAGTCCCGCGGCTGAATCCAAGCTCCGCGGTTCAACCTCGCGGCCCGGGGTGGTCGAAGCCGCCGATATAAACGGGATTGTGGGTCCCCACCCTTCCCCTTCCAAAGTCTACAATCAGTTCCTTGGTTTTGCTGGTGTTGAGAGCCAGGTTGTTGTGCTGGCACCATTTGGTCAATCGGTCGATCTCACTTCTATACTCTGACTCATCGCCATCAGTGATACGTCCCACAACGGTGGTGTCGTCGGTGAACTTGATGATGGAGGTCACACTATGTCCGGCTACACATTCATGATGAGTATAGAGTACAGCAGGGGCTGAGCATGCAGCCTTGAGGTGCTCCCGTGCTGATTGTTATCGAGGATGACACATTTCCACCAATACGGACACTGTGGTCTGTGAATGAGGAAGATGAAGATCCAATTGCAGAGGGATGCGCAGAGACCCAGTTTGGTAATCAGCTTGGAGGAGATGATGGTATTAAATGCCAAACTGTAGTCTATGAACAACAGCCTGACATTTGATATGAGCATCTGAGGAAAGAATAAAAGAGTTAACATATTAGATTAAATACTTTTCTTTCCACAGATCGCTTCTAGTATTTTCTGTTTTTTTAGATTTCCAGCAGTTAAAGTGTTTTTTTTAAATGTCATTTTGTTGTTGAATTTCCTTTCAAGAATATAGTACCTCAAAATATTTCCCTTCTCTGTTTCTTTTGCTTTAATCACTTTTTTTTTTGCCTTATGTCTTGGATAAGGGGTTCTGATGACGACCTAAAACCTTAACTCTGTTTCACTGTCTACAGACACTGCCTGGTTTGTTCAGTGTTTCTGCATTTTTCTGTTCATTATGATTAGCTTTGTTGCTGACCTATTGGATTGGGTCTTGGTTTGCATGACTGGAAAGTGTGCTTTCAGGGTGACAGTGCCTAGTTAACATTTTGACAGTATTGCTTTAGCCGAAATGTTCTCCCATGTTTCCAGTTGTAATGGGGGTCTTTCCCTGTGCAGTCAAAATTTTGCATCTGGATACAAGTAGTTGATGTGACAATCTGTTTCAGGAGCTGTTGGCCTTCAATTCCCAGGATCTAGAAAGGTTTCTGTGGAAGCTAAGTGTAAACTTTGTTTCAGGAAAAAACAGGTTTAAAGCAGCAGATCTCTGAGAAAAGGATTTGTTCACAGTTAATTGCAGTAAACACTTGACTACAAACAAACACTGCATTATTTTCCATCTTCATGCTTTTCAATTTAAGCAAAAATGTGCAGTAGCTGGATATCTGAATGGGAAAGCCTTTTACATTTTTTAAATAAAAACGAAAATGTTTCTGATGTTGGAAATCTGAATAAAGAACAAGAAGATTTCTGTTTGCCATTTGATGGCTCGGAAGAACTAATGTAACAAATATGTAACACCAAACCGTTAATTAAATTCTGGCCATGACTGCTTTGTGTGACATTCACTTGTTTCTTACTAAAGTAGCATTACAAATAAGTGGAGACACGAACATGTTAAGCACAAAATGTACACAGAGGAACAGATTTTAGTTCAATGACCTTTTATCTGAACTCATCATCTAGAAACATTGACTTCTGTTTGCCCCTCCACATTTACTGGCTGACCTGCTGAGTATTTGTTAAGGGCTTGGACACGCTAGAGGCTGGAAACATGTTCCCGATGTTGGGGGAGACCAGAACCAGGGGCCACAGTTTAAGAATAAGGAGTAAGCCATTTAGAACAGAGATGAGGAAACACTTTTTCTCACGGAGAGTGGTGTGTCTGCATAATTCTCTGCCTCAGAGGGCGATGGAGGCAGGTTCTCTGGATGCTTTCAAGAGAGAGCTAGATAGGGCTCTTAAAAATAGCGGAGTCAGGGGATATGGGGAGATGGCAGGAACGGGGTACTGATTGGGGATGATCAGCCATTATCACATTGAATGCCGTTACTGGCTAGGAGGGCCAATTGGCTTACTCCTGCACCAATTGTATATTGTCTATTTCCAGGATTTTCTGCATTTACTTCAGATTTGTGGTATTTTGCCTTTGTTCCAGCAATACCATTTTGTCAAGCCACTTACCTCTTGTCACAAAATATAAGAGAGCGAGAGAGAGAGAAAGAGAGAGATAGGCTGTGATCCAGTGACATCAGCGGGTTGGGAGATTGCAACCTTCATGTGGTCCACCTTGTTTTGACTAATGCAATCAACCCGACGTGCACAAACAATTAGATCAAATAGAACAAGTTGACCTACAATTTCAGACTGTGCACGCCATATGCAAGAAGAAGTGACATCAGCTGGATAGTGGGAGCTACATCCTATATCATTTTTAGAATAAATAATAAAGACTTATTTTCAACATCCATTGTTTACAGCTGTGGTCGAAATTAGCACACAAGACCCCTCCACTTACTTCGCTTTTCCAGAACTATATGTCATTCAGTGAGATTTGAAGCCTGAGAGAATCTGTATAAAAAGATTAAAGGATGAACATTGCTTTCAACCTGCCCCACGGTAACCTACATCCTGCCCCATGGTAGCTAAGAGTATTTTAATTGTCATATGTGTTGACATTGGAGCAATGAAGTTCTTACTTGTAGTAACATAATAGACCTGTAAACACAGTAAATGTTGATAATATATAATAACAATTCCAAATTAATAACCGCAAAGCTAGTGCAACCGCCCCCCCCTCCCCCGCCCCCGAGTCTTTAGTCCATATACAGTGCATTCAGAAAGTATTCAGAACCCTTCACTTTTTCCACATTTTGTTACTTTACAGCCATATTAAAATGGATTCAATTATTTCTTTTTTTATCATTTATCTACATACAATACCCCAGAATGAAGAAGCGAAAACAGGTGTTTAGAAATTTTTGCAAAGTAATTAAAAAGAAATAACTGAAATATCACATTTACATAAGTATTCAAACCCTTTGCTACTGCCCACTGGTTCAGTCTTCTCCAATATCTATTTAAGAAAGAACTACAGATGCTGGAAAAATCGAAGGTAGACAAAAAATGGTGGAGAAACTCAGCGGGTGAGGCAGCATCTATGGAGAGAAGGAATAGGCGACGTTTCGGGTTGAGAACCTTCTTCAGATGATGGGGGGGTGTGGGAAAAATAAAGGAAGAGGCGGAGACAGTAGGACTAGAAGGAGAGCTGGGAAGGGGAGGGGGAGGAGGGAGAAGACAAGGGTTAACTAAAATTAGAGAAGTCAATGTTGATACCGCTGGGTTGTAGACTACCCAAGCGAAATACGCAAGCTTGTCTCCTCACTACATTTACTGCTGGCTCCAATCGCAAATCTGAGTTTTCGAGTGATCTGTGCAAGGCATTCATTGATGCTGGAATTCCACTGTAGAAATTGGAAAACAAATATCTCAAAGGTTTTTTAGAGAAATACACAAAGAAACATATATAAAGTGAGTCATCATTATGGAAAATGATGTTGACAGCAACTTCAACATTGCTGTGCAGAAAATTAGAGATGAAGTAGCATGCAACAAAATATGGATCTCAATAGACGAGCCAACCGATGCTGTGGAGAGATATGTTGCCAATGTGGTACACTGAAGGCAGGTCAACCATCAAAAGAGTATTTGTTGACATCAGAAGTATTGGAGAAGTCGAACAGCTCAACTATTGCTCAGTTGTTTACATCTCACTTGCTGTACTTTGGCCAGAAGGTATAAAACACAAGAATGTTCTTCTGTTTGTGACTGATGCTGCTCCGTATGTGAAAAAAGCTGTTCGTGCTCTTAAAGTTTTATTTCCCAAAATGTTGCATTTGTCATGCTTATTAGTTCAAGGACTTCATAGAATTGCCAAGCACATACGCAGCTTGTTTCCAAATGTCGATCGCCTAGTTTCCAATGTCAAGAAAATCTTCCTCAAAGCACCTGTGCAGTTGTTCAAGGAAATGGCACCCAAGATTCCGCTACCTCCTCAGCCCAGTTTGACTAGGTGGGTACATGGCTCTCTGCTGTACTCTACCATGCTGCAAATTTTGAAAAAGTCCCTCAACCACAATCTTGTGTTTATTGATTCCAATTTTGCAAAGTTCCCACAAGCTATCACTTCCCATAAGAAATGTGGTGAAACATTAGTGAATAACTTGCAGGATTTCAGCAAAGTACAGGCCCGTATGAAGCTTTTCAAAAAGGGGGGTGGCATGACAGGATTACAAAAATTATATGTGAAAATTCATGTTGAAAAACATGTTGAAAATTTAGCGGCAACCAGAAAGATGCTACGACTCTTGGGTGACTAGGAGACTAACGACCATACAGACGACACTCGCGCCATGACATCTGTTTTACATAGAAAATAGGTGCAGGAGGAGGCCATTTGGCCCTTCGAGCCAGCACCACCATTCATTGTGATCATGGCTGATTGTCCCAAATCAATAACCCATGCCTGCCTTCTCCCCATATCCCTTGATTCCACTTGCCCTTAGAGTTCTATCTAACTACAGTGATTTGGCCTCCACTGCCCTCACCTCAGTCTTAAATGGCCTTCCCTTTATTCTAAGACTGTGGCCCCTGGTTCAGGACTTGCCCAACATTGGGAACGTTTTTCCTGCATCCAGCTTATCCAGTCCTTTTATCTATATTACCAAAAGTCTGATCTTGACCACTTCCTGCTGTTCTGTATATTGATTTTAGAACAAACGCTGCCAGTTAAGGCTGTGATTTTTGGCCATCTTACTCAGAGTCCCCATCCGCTGCGCAGGACAAGAGGATTTTTCCCATCGATGAAAAATGAAACATTTATTAGTGTTTAAAAAAATGTTGAGATTCTCTCTCCTGAAGGCCATGCCCCTACCGGAGGGACTATAAAATCCGGAAGTGTTGAGTGCCTCAGTCAGTCTCTTCAAGATGGGGGAGCGTGAGGGTCACGTCTCTCAGTCTGAGCTGTGAATAACACTGAACACTACTAAACTGTGAGTGGGTTTACTGACATGTCAGTGCCCTTAATGTGGTTTGAAAATATAGTTTGGAAATGCTAAAGCTGTGTTGCCTTTGGTTTGGAAATGCTAAAGCTGTGTTGTCTTTGGTTTGGAAATGGTAAAGCTGTGTTGCCTTTGGTTTGGAAATGCTGAAGCTGTGTTGCCTAATTAAAGTTGCATTGCCTAATTAAAAGTTACCTTGCCTAATTAAAGTTGCCTTGCCAAATTAAAGTTGCCTTGCCTTCTATATAATTAAAAATCTAATCTTGACCACTTCCTGCTTGCGCTTTATATTGATTTTAGAAAAAACGCTGCCACGTACGGCTGTGATTTTTGGCCATCTTACTCAGAGTCCCCATCCGTACAAGAGGATTTTTCCCATCGATGAAAAATAAAAGAGTTATTAGTGGTTAAATAATGTTGAGATTCTCTCTCCTGTCAATCACGCCATGAAGGCCATGCCCCTTCTGGTGGGGGGGGGGGGGGGGGGTAGGGACTATAAAACCCAGAAGTGTGGGTTTTATAGTCTTGCACCCTGCTTGAAATGGTATGAAACTGCACTTGAATTTGGTGGCCTTGCACCCAGCTTGAAGTGGTAAGAAACGACACTTGAATTAATGGAATTTCAAGGAATAGCCGTAAGTCAACTGACAGCCCACCAGCCGTGAGTGAGTGAGCTGCCAGCACAACAGGCTTGAGTGACTGAGCTGCCAGCCCAAGAATCCATTCGGCCCACAATGTCCATACTAGCCCTCTGGAAACCAGTCCCTCAGCCCACAACACCCATACTAGTGCTCCAGAACCCCCCCCCCCCCCCCCCCCACTGGCCACCAATATTGTAATTGGTGGAGAAGTGGAATATTGCGTTCGGGGACCAGCTCTCCCGTGTGATGCTGGGACCCGACGTGTCCCACTTAGTCTAGTAATTTTATATGTTTCTATAAGAACCCCCCTCATCCTTCTAAACTCCAGTGAATACAAGCCTAGTCTTTTCAATCTTTCCTCATATGACAGTCCCACCATCCCAAGGATCAATCTCGTGAACCTACGCTGCACTGCCTCAATCACAAGGATATCCTTCCTCAAATTAGGAGACCAAAATTGTGCACAATACACCAGATATGGTATTACCAGAGAACTGTACAACTGCAGAATAACCTCTTTAATCCTATACTGAAATCCTCTCCATATGAAGACCAACATTCCATTAGCTTTCTTCACTGCCTGCTGTACCTGCACGCCAACTTTCAGTGACTGATGTACAAGGGCACCCAGGTCTCGCTGCACCTCCCCCTTACCTAACCTAACCCCATTGATATACAATACAATACAATACAATACAATACAATACAATACAATACAATACAATACAATACAATACAATACAATACAATACCGTTTATTTGTCATTTGAAACTCACATGAAGTTCAAACGAAATTTGGTTTCTGCAGTCATACAAGAAACGAACCACACATACACAAACACAATTTACACAAACATCCATCACAGTGAATCTCCTCCTCACTGTAATGCAAGGCAAAGTCTTGTCTCTCCCCTGCTCTCCATTCCTCTCCCAAAGTCAAAGTCAAAGCCCCCGGCAGGCGCTAGCAAGTCCCATGGCCACTTAAAGCCGCGCCGGGCGATATAAGGCCCTGCTCTGGGCCTTGATGTTGGAGCCCCCGGCGGGCGCTACCAAGTCCCGCGACTGTTGAAGCCGTGTCGGGTGATGTAAGGCCCCGCTCCAGGTCACTCTCAACCCTGCAATTCGAGCGGGAGAAGTCGCCGTTGCCGGTGCCCCGCAAAGCGGTCTCCCACCGGGGACCCGCGAGCTCCCGGTGTCACCATTCCCCAGAATCGGGTCACAGCAGCTCTCCACACCCCGAAGCCGGCCAGCTCCACGATGGTAGGTCCGCAGCTCCGCAGGCTCCGTGACTTGAGTTGTCGTTCCGGTTGGAGGCCGCTCCACGGCGCTAGGCCCCAACGGCAATTGAGACCCGACAGGGAAAAGGTCGGGTCCCCGTACAGGTAAGAGATCTAAAAGTTTCCCCCACATACACAGTCAAAAACCAACCACAAACTATATCCTCAACAGGACCATAAAAGACAGACGGACTGCAGAGGCCGCTGCGACATCGGTCGCGCCGCCCACCCAAGGCCAAGATAATAATCTGCTCCCTTGTTTTTGCCGCCAAAGTGGATAACCTCACATATATCTATATTATACTGCATCTGCCACACATCTGCCCACTCACTCAACCTGTCCAGGCCACCCTGCAACCTCCTAATATCCTCTTCACAGTTCACACCGTCACCCAGCTTTGTGTCATCCACAAACGTGCTAGTGTTGCTTCTAATTCCCTCTTCCAAATCATTAATATATATGGTAAACAGTTGCGGCCCCAACACCGAGCATTCGGCACTCCACTCACCACTGCCTGCCATTCTGAAAAGGACCCGTTCACTCCTACTCTTTGCTTCCTGTCTGCCAACCAATTTTCTATCCATGTCAACACCCTACCCCCAATAGCATGTGTTCTAATTTTAGTCACCAGTCTCCCGTGCGGGACCTTATTAAAGGCTTTCTGAAAGTCTAGATACACTACATCCACTGGCTCCCCTACGTCCATTTTACTTGTCACATCTTCAAAAAATTCCAGAAGATTAGTCAAGCATGATTTCCCTTTCATAAATTCATGGTGACTTGGACTAAGCCTTTTACTGCTATCCAAATGCCCCATTATTATCTCTTTAATAATTGACTCCAGCATCTTTCCCACCACTGAAGTCAGGCTAACTGGTCTGTAATTCTGTTTTCTCTCTCGCTCCTTTCTTGAAAGGTGGGATAACATTAGCTATCCTCCAGTCCACAGGAACTAAATCCATTGAACATTGGAAAATGATCACCAATGCGTCCACTATTTCTAGAGCCACCTCCTTGAGGACCCTGGGATGCAGACCATCCGGCCCACGGGATTTATCATCCTTCAGTCCCATTAGCCTACCCAATACTATTTCTCGCCTCATGAAAATTTCTTTCAGTTCCTCTACCCTTTTAGATCCTCTGACCTCCATCTGGGAGATTGTTTGCGGCTTCCTTAGTGAAGACAGATCCGAAGTACCTGTTCAACTCTTCTGCCATTTCCTTGTTACCCATTAATAATTTCACCCGTGTCTGCTTTCAAGGGACCCACATTTGACTTTGCTACTCCTTTTTCCTTAACATAGCCGGCCGGAGTGGCTCTTGGTGTCAGCGTCACGGTGCCAGCTCCTGGTGCCAGTAATGGGTTCAGATTCAGTGGTTCCCGCTCTCACCCGGCGACAGAACTGACCGCCGGCAGCGGACCCGCTCCCTGGACGCCAGGCTGACCAGCGGCGAGGCTCCGAAGCTGCGGATGGATGCGATTGACCGGGCACGCGGGCAGACACCGCAGCCCCGGGCCCGGAGAAATGTGCGGTCTTTTTTCTAAATCATCCTGCGGGCCGGATTGGACCCTTCTCGGGTAGGTTGACACCCCCTCCCCGCAACGCAATACCATTCCACAGCCCCACTCACCCAATCTAGGCCCGAGGCGATGAGTGAAAATGGTGGTGATTTGATCCCTCCCCACCGGGCCCACTGCGCAAGCGTGGAGAGACGGCGTCATTTTATGTCACTACTGCATCCCCGGCTTCCCCCAACTGTGCAGGCACGGATGGTCGCAAATAATTTTTCCCCTCAAATTATCCCGCGGGCTGGAACCAGAATTTTCGCATTTCGGGTAATTTCCTTCAAAGTGGAAACACTGATTGCGTTCCAATCTTTTTTGGGGGGGATTTTGTTTTACTCTGGAAAAAAAGGAGGGTGCAACCGTCCCTTCGGACGGCCATGAAGTAACTGACGATATTCGTAAAGTTCCTGGCGATGTAGGTAAAAACATACAAGGAAAATGTGAGAGAGTGATTTTAGCTAACAAAGATCTTGAAGAAATACAAAACATAGCTAAAGTTCTCAAAGGTAGTTGTAATACACAAGATATCAATATGAATATAGAGTCTGTAGCTTGTTTCGGGTATGCACAAGTGACCTCAGCTGGGGTACAAAGAAGTTTTTCACAACTGAAGCATATTCTGTTGACAGACGGTATAGTTTAACACCAGATAATTATGTGCAACCAGGCAACTTTGGTAATTTAATATAGTATACCTTTATATTATCATTTTTAACCATATTTTGGTGGTGGAAATACATGCCTTTGTATGCCTTTTTTTTGTCAATAAATGCCCTTTTCATGCCTTTTTTGTAATTTTATTATGCCTTTTTGCCTGCCTATTTCAGTTTTTTAGTGCCTAAACATCCTGGCTCCAGACATTATAGATGAGATCTTGAGGTTTGGCAGTGGAGCTCCCTCTAGTGGAACATTCCCCCTCACCATTTCCCCACCACACACTTTCCTCTTTGCATGAAGAAACATCTCCAAAACACCAGTTTTTCTTACTTCTGATGCTATATGATTAAGTCCTCCTCAGCATCGCTGTTGTTAATTGGCTAGAAATTGGATTTCATCTTTTCTGGTGTGCAAACCCAGTGCTATATATTGTCCATTCAAATTCCCTTTAAAAAATTTTGAAATCAATTGTAGGCATAAACAGGTATATCTCTGGTTGACAAGACGCGATGAGATTTGTGCGTGAGGGATCAATACAGAGACCTCAGCTTTTATTTTATATATATATGTGTCCTGGGTGATGACATTAAATGTGCTGTTGCTCAATCTGCTGATGACATAGATTCATACAACATGGAATCAGGCCCTTTGCACAACTTGCCCCTTCCAACCAGGATGCCCCATCTACACTTGCCCCTGCTCGCGTTTGGCCCATATCCCTCTAATCCTATCCTATCAATATATCTGTCCAAATGTGTTTTATTAAGTAAGAAAATATATGATTAAACAATTTGGCAAAGATCTAGCATATATAAAAGAAAATGGGAAACTATAAAATTGTCAATTTGGCATGACAATTATGAAAAAGGTTACTAAATGGTGAGATTGCAGAGGTCTGAGATGCAGAGAGATTTGAATCATGTTAACATGCTTTCCAGTCAAAAAATATTATACATGAGTTCAGTGAAGTCAAACACCTGTACAACAGCGATTTTAAATGAGTGGAACTATTGTAGTGAATAGTAGATCCATTTCTGGGACCAGCAAACAAAGAGTTGCTATGCTCTGGCACTTGCCCCGGGAGTGAATGCAAAAGATGAAATATTCAAGTACAACAATTAATTAGGAAATCCAATAGAATGATATAATTTATTGTGAGATATTTGTAAAGAAATCATGATTAATGCTATAGAACACAATGAAGTCTAATTTGGAATATTCTGGCCAATATTGGTTTCTTTATTCAACGAAAAATCGAAATAAATGCCGCCTCACCCGCTGAGTTTCTCCAGCATTTTTGTCTACCATCGATTTTCCAGCATCTGCAGTTCCTTCTTAAACATATATAAATTGGATACAGTTTAGAGAAAGACTACTGGACTAATAGTGTTTACGAAGGAACTGCAGATGCTGGAAAATGGAAGGTACACAAAAATGCTCGAGAAACTCAGCGGGTGCAGCAGCATCTACGGAGCGAAGGAAATAGGCAACGTTTCGGGCCGAAGAAGGGTCTGAAGAAGGGTTTTGGCCCAAAACATTGCCTATTTCCTTCGCTCCATAGATGCTGCTGCACCTGCTGAGTTTCTCCAGCATTTTTGGGTACCTACTGGACTAATATATGATTTGGGCAGATGATATCAGAGAGGAAGGTCGGTTTGTATCTGCTGGGGGTTACAGGATTGAGAGGGGACACATAAGATGTTGAGGAGTCCTGACAAGGTGGATGAGCAAAGGAGGTTACCACCTATGAAAATATTTAAAGGTTTCAAAGGTCTTTTATTGTCACATCTGCCAATTAAGGTAGAGTGATATTCATATTACCATACAGCCATACTAAAGAAAAGCTACAAGACACACAACCACATAAATTTAACATAAACATGCAGGATTCCCTACATTCCTCACTGTGATGGAAGGCAATAAAGTCTAAACTTCTTCCCTTATTTTTCTCCTGCGGTCGGGGCAGTCGAACCATCCGCGGTCAGGGTGATCAAAGCTCCCGTAGCCAGCGGTCGAAGCCCCTGCGTCGGGCCGATCGAAGCTCTCTCACGAGGTGGTTGAAGCTCCCACGTCGGGGCGGTCGAAGCTCCTGAGTGAGGATTAAGCAATTGCTCATGCAGATGGTTAGGTGGGTGGTTACGGTTTTATTCTGGGAAGACGGGTTTATTGAGAGGACCAAGGTAGATAGAGAGAGAAAGGGACAGAGGCGTATGGATTGCCTGAAATTGGAGAATTCAGTATTCTTGCCTTTGATCTGAGTAGCATATGATGTGTTATTTGTAAAACCATATCTTCTGCATTGAGTCAATGACAAAGGTAATCTTTTAGATTTGTTTAAAATTAGTGAAATATTGTATGTGTAACTGAAAAGCAAAATATATAGATGTTGGAAATCTGAAATTAAAACAATATTCTAGAACAGAATGCAAGTCAAACAGCATTTGTGGAAACAGAAAATATGCCAACATCCCATGCAAGAGTCTTTTAACAATGAATCAAGGAGTTTAACAATAACCATACCCATGGTTACTGAAGTTAGTGTAATCATTATTCTAGAATTAACATGAAGAATGCCATTTTTTTCGTCCCTTGGGTGGGTGGTGGAGGGAATATATGTTGGAGGTGCAGAAACCTCCTTGACTCCACTCTGCACTGGGATTAGTTGTGGACCCATTGATGAGGTTACAGCTTCCATGTCATTGTGGAGCATACAGCAGATGGTGATAGATTTGTGAGGAAGGCCGACTTTAAAGCGTCTCCTCACTGTGTTAGATCAGAGGGGACCGTGCGTTGCATTGATGCTCTGCATGCAGTTCAATTTATGAGAGATGTCACCATGCCCAAGGCAACCTTCCCCCTATGTATTGCTACACTCGATCTGGTAACTTTAGAACACAGTCGGGGTCAAGGAAAGAGTGTTCACGTCGTGGCCCTGTTTCCACCAATCTTTCCACCACTAGAACCGCAAGACTGTTTTCAGCTCTGGCTGAACAATTTCTAATCTTGTGATGTGGACTTGATAAGAACACAGTACAGTACATCAGAGGAACATGACCTTCAACTCAAGATGTCTGTGCTGAACATGATGTTAAGTTAAACTAAACTCTTCTCCCTGCTCGTACTCCATATCCCTTCCAGCATATTAATGCGCCTATCTAAAAGCCCTTACATGCCACTATTGTGTTGCTTCCATTATCCTCTCCTGGCAGTGCATTCCCGACATCTACCACTCTCTGTGTAAAAAAAAAACTTGCCCTGCACATCTCCTGTAAACTTTCCCCCTTAAAATTGTACCCTCTAGTATCTGACATTTTCACACTGGGGGAAAAAGTCCTGAATGTCTACCTTAAATATGATCTCTTTCTTGCTCTCTCTATCCAACTCCATAATAATGCCTTTATTGTCATTATATTTAGAAATACAACAAAGTTACGAGAGCTACTCCTGATCAGTGCAACCAAAACAAGTCCAAACAAGACAAAGTCACATCCAATACATTCAATACGTTATTTTGCACGGAGATTATTACACTTAAATTTAGTAATTACTTTAAAATAATTTTTTTTAAAAGAGGTAATATTAACTGTGGTCTGTTTTATAGTGGAATTGTAGTGGAAATATATCTCTCTATCTCTATCTTATATCTATTTAAAAAAAAATATATATATATAATCTCTCTCTGAGGTCAGGATAGTGGGGGGAGGGGGGATAGGGGGAGGTGAGGACTGGGGGATAGAGGGATAGGAGTGGTGGGGAGGGGTGAGGAGTTATGGAGGGAGGGAGGGAGTGACTGAGGGTAGGGGAAAGGAGAGGGAGGGACGGATTGGGGAGGAGAGGGGAAAGAAGAGGGAGGGTGAAGAGGAGAGGGAGGGAGTGCTGGGGGATGAGGTAAAATGAGCCGTGCCTGCACAGTTTGGGGCTATGCATGAGTGGTGCAATATTGCATTGGGGGGGACGGGTGAGTGGTGGAATATTGCGTTGGGGAACGGGTTGCGTTTGGGGACCAGGCCTCCCATGTGAAGGGGACCCAATGGGTCCCACTTAGTCTAGTATACACTATGTTATATTTAAGCCTCTGACGCTCCAGAAGAAACAATCCAAGTTTGTCCAATCTCTTCTTATGGTTATTACCCACAAATCCAGTTGGCATCCTGCTATACCTCAGCTGCGTCCTCTCCTAAGCCTCCACATCCTTCCTGTGTTTGCAGACATGCTCACTCACTCGGCATGAAAAAAATAAATACACTTTGCAAAGAATGAAGTTAATTTTTCACTGATTTTGTTTGCTAAGGTATAACATAACATAGGAATGAAGGTGAGTTTGAAAAAACAAAAAAGCACCATCTTTTCATCAATTTTATTGGCACTATTAATCAACATTAATCAAGTCTGAAGGAAGAAGTTTGATTTGAAATTCTGGTCTGGACACAATCAATAATCCTAATAAATACAAGTTCCTTGGCCTGTATTGTATTTTCAAATAGGAATGTTTTGAAAATTAAAGATATTTTCCTCCCTCTTCCATTTAAGAAATCAGAATGTCAATGATAAGCTAGCAACACATCATGTATTATCTTTGGTTAGTGAAGCAGCCTATTAAAATTTATGGGGCAAAACTCATAGCTACTAAATTCATGACTTTCCAAAATAGATTGAAAATGGTAAAGATTATTCATCACTGGTGGAAACTTGTTCTTGCTGTATGTTAATCCAGACAGTCCTGAACTTTTCCTGGTACTACCCCACTTTATTAAAGGAAGGGACTTCTTGTAGAGATACATGATGAGCTTGAAGCTAAGATTATTCTTGTGCTTCTAAACAGCGGAAGATCACTGGACAACAGCTGAGATTGGTAATCCAAGCTGGTTTTAATATTTCCTTATCCCATGTTTCATAAAACATGAACCTGGTGGTTCCCCTTTGGCTGAAAGTTTGTTATTGATAAATTACAAACTGGCATTCTCTGGAATGTATTCTCATCTATGTTAAGCAGACTTGGCCAATATTGTTGTGAATTTAGAAGAATGAGGGATGTTCACATTGACACATGCAAAACTGTATGGAAATTGGTAGGGTAGGTGCAGAGTTGATGTTTGCACTGGTTGGGGTGTCTAGATTATATCAGTGAGGAAGGTAGGTTTATATCTGCTGGGGTTCACAGGATTGAGAGGGGACACATAAGATCTTGAGGAGTCAACTTAAGATATTGGACATTCAAAATTGATGCGACAATTCTCCACCCAAAAGAGTTATGGAGACTCATGTGCTGTATAGTTATACCAGAGATCAATATTATTTTTATGAAGTCAATGGATTTGGATTAAGGCTCTGGGATAAGAGGTTGAATGGCCCATTCGCACTTCTACGTCTTATCATCTTACATGTTTGTGCTCTTCTATACTGAGTGTAAAAACTTGAACCCTCTAGCCTTAAGATAGAGGAGGGGTATTCCTTTGCCAATTGGTTGATTAGAGGTTGATCAAGCAGCATGTGCATACATTAAAGAAGATTTGGTGAGAATGATTATCAGATATTGTACAACTAGATCTTCCTTTATATAGGAACAATAATAATAACCAAAATACCACTGTTTAATATAATTAATGTATCTCCCCTATACCGAAAATATGAAATTAAAAACACAATCATACCCCAATAAATATTTCACCACCATATTATTATGAACAAGTTGCTAAATTGGATAACATTTTAACTATTTAGGAATATAGCATACCTTAAAATATACTCTAATAGTTAACCATATCTGTATAGAATCACAAATTTTAAAACATTCATTCATCCTTTCTCAAAAAGTCAGTGTTCTTATCATATAAAAATAAGTATCAAGACTTTTTAAATGACTTAATATTACAAGATTTGAGTTGATTACTTGGAGAAGGGAAGAAAAAGCAGGAGAGCTTTTCATTGTTCTTTTCTCAATAAGTGAGAATTATTTGTATCTACTGCCTTTTCCAGATTTTTCTGGGGTGGGGATAGGGGTGTTTGGCCTTCATGATCTGAGAGGCTAGCGAGGTCCCATCACAGGGCAACTCAGAGACAACCATATTGTTGTCGACCCAGAATCATATGTTGCCCAAGCCTCTGAAAATGGCAAATGGAGCAGTTAATTTTTCACAACCATCAGGCAGTTTAAAGGGATATCCACTGATTTAGGGTAAAATCAGATTTGCAGAGAATCACAGTTATATCTGAATTCACTGCATGTACTATTCAAATAACATAAAGAATACACTATTATTATATCTCTAAAATTTGACACATCTCCACCCAACTATTTAATCTTTCTTTGAACCATTGTTGAGGCTGGGACTTCCCAACGTTTAAGAAACAGTTGGACAGATACATGGATAGGACAGGTTTGGAGGGATATGGACCAAGCACGGCAAGGTGGGACTAGTGTAGCCAGGACATGTTGGCGGATGTGGGCAAGTTGGGCTGAAGGGCCTGTTTCCACACTGTATCACTCTATGACTCTTTCAGCCAATTCAGAGCAAAATTTATCATCATTTTTGATAAGACTCAGCTGGAGGAAATCAAAAATATTGTTCAAAGGAAAAGATATATTTTAAAAGGAGGTTTTTAAAAAATCCAGTACAATTTTCTGCCTCTCCTGATTTTTCTCTGTGTCCTTCTCCTGTTTTAAAAACTTATACCAGCAATTTTGGATACAGCAGTGACAAAGCAAGGCAAATAATTAACAAATAAAGCACAATATTTCTGACACATTGCTTGATTTAAGAGGTAGTGATCTGATAAGCATTATCCTTTCCTTATAATCAAATCCAGAGTGAACAGATACAATAAAATGAAAATATTATACTCTTCTTTTACCGAAATCCTCTGTCATTCCTAAAGATATTAAAGAAACTTTTGCTGCAAAGAATGTAAATGAAGATTAAGATAAATTTAAAATGGGCAGCTGAAATAATATTACTTGATATACATTACCACCCAAGTTCAAAATTGCCCCCATTGATTCTTACTCGGGTACAGTTACATAGACAGGAGTCCGTTACTTATTATGTGAGAAGCTACACTTTTTACATTATCATCATTTTTGGAATCTGGCTGTCATTAACAAGGCCAGCATTTTACTGGCCATCCCCAACCACCCTTAAAAAGACAGGAATAAGCGACATATTTTGGCAGAAGTTATTTGCATAGTTCTGTTGGACATAGTTCCAGGATGTTGACCCAGCAATAATAAAGTGCAGGTAAAATATTTCCAAGTCAAGATGGTGGGGAACCTGCAAATGGTGTTCTCATGTGCATGCTCCCCTTGGTATTAATGGTAGAGGTTGCGGGAGGTTTCATCATGTTAGCTTGGGTGAATTATTGATGTGCATTTAATTGGTTGTGCATGGGCCTTGGAAGAAATGAATGTTTAGTGTCTGAAGAAGCGTGCCTGTGTTGTGTCAAGCAGCTCAGTTACACACGGTGATTTCAGAAACTTGTGAGACCATTTTTTTGAGAATCCTTTACTCCATCCTTCTGGTAATCCTTACTGTGACAGGTCTTGGAATATAGTCTATATTTGGAGTCTAATTTTGGGCATGCAATCAATGTGATCTTGGAGGCGATTGAGTATAATTATGGTCACAATGCTGGAGATGTTGGTCCAGGAGAGAATGCTGATGTTTCTTCACTCATCCTGCCAGTGGATTTGGAGAACTTTTCCAGAGTCAGCATACTCGATAGCTCTCCATTGTGGGGCCTGCTGTAGGTAGTCCATGTCTCCAAAGTGTACAAATGTCAGTGACCACTGCTGCCACATGAGCATAATGCCAGCTTTGAGGTCTTAATCTCCATGTTTTCCTCAGCCAACTGCTGTACATGGTGAGTTGAAGTTGAAGGCTGGCCGTCTTCGAGCTGCGGCGGCGTTCGGGCAGCGGCACGACTCGGCGCTCCGGTGAGGATGGACGGCGCGGGGCTGAGACACTCCTGTGTGGGTGGCCCGGCTCCCGGCTGGAAGGCGCTCCCGTGTGGGTGGCCCGGCTCCCGGCTGGAAGGTGCTCCCATGTGGGACCCCGGCTCCCGGCTGGAAGGTGCTCCCGTGTGGGCGGCCCGGCTCCCGGCTGGAAGGTGCTCCCGTGTGGGCGGCCTGGCTCCCGGCTGGAAGGCGCTCCCGTGTGGGCGGCCCGGCTCCCGGCTGGAAGGTGCTCCCGTGAGGACGGCCCGGCTCCCGGCTGGAAGGTGCTCCCGTGGGGGCAGCCCGGTGCGGGGCTGAGACGCTCCCGTGTGGGCGGCCCGGTGCGGGTCGGAGACGGTGGTTCGGTGGCTGAGGCGGCGTTCTGGCGGCGGTGACCTGAATCCGGGGCTCGCCCGCGGGCCAGTGGATGACATCGTCGGGAGCTCGCGGGTCACAGGTTGATGCCTGTTTTCCGGAGCTCACGTGGCAACAGCTGCGTCCGCTGGACTGGAGGGCGGCAGCTTCGACCACCCCCGGGCCGCGGAGCTTGAACCGCGGGACTGACTTACCATCGCCCGGTGGGGTATCGCCTCAGCACAGAGGGAGAAGAGGAGGGAAGAGACAGCAACCCTAAGACTTTTGCCTCCATCACAGTGAGGAGGTGCTTGGTGAACTCACTGTGGTGGATGTTAATTTGTGTTTATTGTGTGTTGTTTATTATTACATGTATGGCTGCAGGCAACGACATTTCGTTCAGACCGAAAGGTCTGAATGACAAATAAAGGATTCAATTCAATTCAATTCAATTCAATTCAACAGTGATGTTCCCATCACATGCCAGAGATTATCTTTATTTCACACTAATCAATAGAACAGCCATGAGCTATATGACTAAATCAAACAGCCTATTTTCAAACTGAGTTATCTGGGTGATTTTAATTTATGAGGTAATTTCACAGATCATTATTATTCAAAGGTAACAACAAAGTGGTCCACAGATAATGTAATTGCTTAGAGGTAATCAATAATTATATATAAAGAATTATTAGAACATTAAAGGAAATCTATAATATAGGTCTGTTTTATAATGCAAGGTCGAAATCAAAATTCAGAATGAACGCACCACTTCATCCTCCCCTTTTCAACCTCAAAACCTGAATTCTTAGCCATTATTATTTTTCACTCAATCTCATATTAAGCTTCAACTAAAAAATAATTATCTAAAAGCCGTTGAATCTGGTATGAATTCTTGGCAGGTTGACTCCCGATAACATACTTTAATTTAGAAAATTTCTTGTTCACCAGCAGTCCTGCAATATTTACTTTGGACCTACATTAATGACAACATCCTTCCACTTGCAGTAAATCTGGTTAGGTTTAGTTAACAACTTCCTACTTCTTTGGTTTTAGGATTAACTTAACCCAAAAGACCCAGTGAATTAAGCATAGGTAATAATTTGATGTCAATTCATTTTAACTGAAAATTGTTATAATACCCCATAATATTCCTGAGATAACGTTAATAAAATCTGAACGTGCTTTTAATTTGACATGGACATGACAAAAATGCATAAACAGCCATCCAAATTATTAATATGCATCAAATTGAATTTAACCACTTTGAAGCATGTATTTACATATTTAGCCCAGCTATTCAAAGTTAAATGCAGGGGAGATATTTTCTCCTCTTTGATTATCTATACTGTATCACACAACAACTTCATTTTCTTTTACAGCCTTTCTATGGCAATTTTGTCTCTTAAAATGTGCAGCATTTAGATTTGTACTTTATGGAAGTGCAGTTTTCTGTTCAAGAGGTAGTGATTTTAACTTGAATTCAGTCGGATTTGGATATTCCCCCAAGACTGTTTCAGTTCTAGCAAATTCATGACTTGTCTTCTGGTTGGAAGATGGGTCCTGATCCGAAATGCAGAAACAAGAAATTGTAGATGCGGTTTGCAAAAGGCACATAAGCTGTCCATGTTCTCTAGAAATGATGTGTGACCCGCTGATGAACTCCAGCACTTTCTGTCTTTTCCTGATACAAAATGTCTGTCCATTTCCATTCACTGGTGCTGCCTGAGCCATTGAGTTCCTCCACCAGTTTGGTTTTTGGTCAAGATTACAGTGCCTGCAGTCTCTTATATTTCTTTTGGTTTACTTTGACACTTAGTGGCATTATTTCCATCAGATGTAAATCAAAATACTAGTGGAAGTTTTTATAACTTCAGAAGTTGAATTCTGTTGGAATTGGGGGATATTATTCCATGATGCTAAGAATACATGGTAATGTTACCATAGTTCAAATCTGGTCTATGAGCAACAACAGGCTATTCAAAATGTGCTGGAATCACAGTAATAGTCATAATGCTATCCTCATCCAATGCCTGTGTGTACACATATTATTGCCAAGGTAATTCAAAAGTTATTTCAGGACTAAAGCAAGAGGACCTTCTGGGACATTCTAACTAGTTATCCTGCATAGATTGGTTAAATATGCACAAACCAGCAAAGAATCGAGAACCTTTCGAGACAGACAATTAAAATTTACTGTCCTTTTGAGTGTTACATTTACCCAGCAACACACATGGTTAAGTAAATCAGTCTCTATCATGCTGCTTGAATGAAAGCACCAAGAAGTTAAACTAATTTAAATCAATCAGCATTCTTGAACATATATGAATGTAGGTTAATTGGCCTCTGTAAATTGCCACACGTGTGGAAGGAGTGGATGGGAAAGTGGGATAACATAGAATTAGTGTGACTGGGGGATTGGCAGTCGGCGTGGACTCAGTGGGCTGAAGAGCCTGTTTCCATGTTGTATCTCTCAACTAAACTAAACTACACCAAACTTTTAGTATCAACGTTGAAATGTTGAATGAGATGTTAAACCAACGTCCTAATGGAATGTCTCATCTGAATGGAAAATATTCCATGGTAGTGTATTTTACTGTGGAGGAGAATAATCCTTCCTGGTCACACCTTGGGCAAAGTTATTTATGGAACATGCAAATGTTTGCTCTATTTCTGACATCTTAAAAGTGACTATGTTTCAAAAGTACTTCACTGTATGCTTTAAAGCACTTTGAGATAATAAGGTGCTGCACACATGCTCATATCTACCTAACTCAAAATTAAGAATGGCACTTCACTCTATGATAATATTTTAATCTACCACAGGTAATCAAGTTTGCTCCCCCTCACCTTGCACACTGAGTTGGCAATCTTCCTTCACCAAAGAGGAGGAGAAATGAGATGAGTGTGGTTAGAGTTAGATGTGTTCCCGGTCGACACAGGTGCACTATATGATACTATCAATAATTTTGTACTTATTCGCTAGCAAATGAGAACTGGATTTAGTTGGATCCAGATGATAGTACATGTGTAAAAACTGGAGAAAAATATTCAGTTGTTGTAAGGAATGGTCATCTAAGGATAGACTTAAGGCACATTACTAGAAGGGAATAGTTTTCTTTTACATTTGCTGTCCTGAGTTTAAAGTAGTGTTCTACTCCCAACACCTAAATGATAATAGATATTTTATAGTATGTAGTGTTTGCCTGGATATCAGTCACAGTCTTGCAGGCTTAAACACCTTTAAAAAAATAAATTTTGTTATCTTTGGCAAGTGTCTTGGTAACATTGGCTTCGAAGTCTCCATCATGAACTCCTGTCACACGGAAAGCTCCTGCACCAGCATTCTTCTCCCAGTAATGATGCCAGTGCCCCAAATTGTTGGCACCAAATCCATAAACATCCACCTGCAATCCACAGAGGTCACAGATGTTAGAATAATAATGTAACCAAGAAGTATCATAAGATAACAAGTGATAGGAACAGAATTAGGCCATTCGGCCACTCAAGTCTACGCCGCCATTCAATCATGGCTGATTAGCCACGATCATATTGAATGGTTGTTCTGGCTCGAAGAGCCGAATGGCCTACTCCTGCATCTATTTTCTATGTTTCTATATCTATGTTTCTATCTATCTCTCCCTCCTAACCCCATTCTCCTGCCTTCTCCCCATAACCGCTGCCACCCGTACTAATCAAGAATCTATCTATCTCTGCCTTAAATATATACACTGACTTTGCTTCCACAGCCTTCTGTAGCAAATAATTCCACAGATTCACCACCCTCTGACACAAGAAATTCCTCCTCGTCTTCTTACTAAAAGAACGTCCTTTAATTCTGAGGCTATGAACTCTAGTCCTAGGCTCCGCCACCAGTGAAAACATCCTCTCCACATCCACTCTATCCAAGCCTTTCACTATTCTGTATCGTTTAATGAGGTCCACCCTCATTCTTCTACACTCCAGCGAGTAGAAGCCCAGTGCCGTCAACTGCTCTTCATATGTTAACCTACTCATTTCTGGCATCATTCTTGTAAACCTCCTCTGGATCCTCTCCAGAGCCAGCACATAATTTCTCAGATATAGTGCCCAAATTTGCTCACAATAAGGCCTGACCACAATAAAGCCTGACCAGCACCTTATAGAGCTTCAGCATTGCATCCCTGTTTTTGTATACAAGCCCTCTCGTCATAAATGCTAGCAATGCATTTGCTTTCTTTACTACCGATTCAACTTGCAGCTTAACGTTTTAATCGATATCCTCCTATGTTTCCCTTTGTTCTCTAAAGCATAATGCTTGCAGTAACTCCTGCTAAACAACTGATTTTTAGGATGAGACTGCCTTCTAGACATTAGCATCAATAATGTATTAAGCTTTGGGAAAAGAGGTGGAAGGCAATGTCCTTTTTTTGAACTTATCTGATATTCATATTCATTCCAACACGAGTAATCAACTAAAGCAATCTTCACTGAATATGTGCAGATACAAGTAAAGCCCATGGTTGTCACTCGTATTAGTTAACAAGGTGGACTCTGCATTATGACTTTGAAAGTGATCAAACTTTCTTCATTTTACATCAGAAACCACATTTACCTCATCGCAGACATGAAGGGCAAAAACTGTGACCAGCATTCCAGTCGATGAGTATCTCCCATGATGTTCATTCCAGTTGTCATAAACATACATAAAAAAATGTGGGCTCAAAACCAACACCTGAAAATACAAAGTTCAAGAAGATTTAGAAGAGATTTATTTTTGGTCTGGAGAATCTATTTTTTTTAAACTGCATATGCCAAATTTCCAAAATAAAAACAGAAAATGTAAGAAACGCTCAACTGGCCAGACAGCACCTGTGGAAAGAGAAGAGATCACGTTCATCAAAAATGGGAAAAATAGAGTTTCAGATGCAGACAGGGTGGGGGGACTGGACAGGATGAAGTGAATATTTCTGATAGAAGCTGGATAGGCTGGGTCGTTTTTATTTTGAAGTGTATGAGATTAGGGAGGGGGTGATTTTATAGAGATATCTAAAATTACGAGGAGAATAGATAAGGTGAATAGTCACAGTCATTTCCTCAGGTAGACAAGTCTAAAACTAGAGTGCATAGCTTTAAGGTGAGGTAGGAAAGATTTAAAAGGGACCTGAGCGGCAATGTCCATGGCATCCTTGACATCTGCACTAATGTTCCAGATATCAACCACTCACCGTATAAAACATTTTCCACTCCAATCTATCTATACATAATTAAACTCTGATCTTGTTATCTTCCAGTTTGTGCAGTCTTTCTATTTGTGCAAAAACGGTTCGCGATAGCGCATGCGCCGATCGATCTCTTCTCCTGCAGTTCAGCGCCACGCGGATTAGTCTCTTCCCCTGTCACTCACTAGGACGGTCCCCCCCCTTCCTGTGTCATCACGTCTTTACTGGAGCTGAGGATGGACGGCGGAGTTTTCCAACTGGACATAATTTTCAGAGGGATCCCAAGCAGCCCAGCCCCAAGCAGCCCAGCGTCGGAGACCCAGCATCGGAGACCCAGCCCAGCATCGGAGACCCAGCTCAGCATCGGAGGTCCAGCATTAGAGACCTAACCCAGTGTCGGAGACCCTGCCCAGCCCAGCCCAGCATGGGAGACCCAGCCCAGCCCGGAGTCGGAGATGTCACTGATATCGTCAAACGGAAAGTGGAGACTCTAACCCCGACAGAGGTGAAAGACCAGTGACCAGCGCCGCTGTGAGTCCCCATCACACCGCCAATTCCAGCCACTACCCCTCTGATACCTCTCGCTGGCTCCTCCCCCCTCCCCCGTGAAACCCCCCTCTCGCCCATGGCTCTTCCCCGCCTTTTCTCTGAGCTCACTCCCCCCTCCCCCCCTCCTGCCCACGCACCCCTCTCCCCCCACAACTCCTCCCCACACACCCCTCTCCCCCCACAACTCTGCCCCCGCCCACACACCCCTCTCCCCCACAGCTCCCCCAGGAGTGGGGGAGGTTGAGAGTGGGGAATAGAGGGAGATGAAGGCAGTGGGGGCGGTGAGGATGGATAGTGGGGGTATAGGGGGAGGAGAGTAGTGGGGGAGGTGGGGGATAGAGGGATAGGAGGAATGTATGGAGGGGAGAGGAGTTATGGATGGAGGGAGGGAGTGACTGAGAATAGGGCAAAGGAGAGGGAGAGAGAGGTGAGAGGGGGATTGGGGAGGGGAGGAGGAGAGGGGAAAGAAGGGGGAGGAGGGAGAGATAGTGCTAGGGATGAGAGGAAATTAGCTTCGCCTGTGCAGTTGGGGGCTATGGGTGAGTGGTGGAATATTGCGTTGGGGGACTAAGCCTCCTGTGTGACACGGACCCAACGGGTCCCACTTAGTCTATTCTCCATTAAAACACATTATTCTCCCCCATATCTAGTCTACATTCTAACCTACCTCCTTTCATGCATATGGCAATAAACCTGCACCGCTAATATCAAGTGCAAGTTTGTTGTCATATGCACGAATATGAGGCATTGGCACTATGGAAAACCGTGCTTGCAGCAGGCGCAAACGCACATGAAAAACTAATTAAATATCCAGCATCTGCAGTGATTTTCTGTTAGTTTTCTGATATTGTTAATCCATTTTAGCTGATTGCTATACAAGGAAGCACTGAATCCAGTGCATATTTTAGGAAGTGTTCTCTAGCTTTGAAATCAACAATGCAGCCATTCTGTCAGGAACCAGACCGGGTCACTCCAACAATACATGTTTTGTTTGAATGAACTTTAGCAATGCCCCACAGAATGTTGAGTGGGAACATAGAAACATAGAAACATGGAAAATAGGTGCAGGAGTAGGCCATTCGGCCCTTCGAGCCTGCACCGCCATTCAATATGATCATGGCTGATCATCCAACTCAGTATCCTGTACCTGCCTTCTCTCCATACCCCCTGATCCCTTTAGTCACAAGGGCCACATCTAACTCCCTCTTAAATATAGCCAATGAAATGGCCTCAACTACCTTCTGCGGGAGAGAATTCCACAGATTCACCACTCTCTGTGTGAAAAAGGTTTTCCTCATCTCGGTCCTAAAAGATTTCCCCCTTATCCTTAAACTGTGACCCCTTGTTCAGGACTTCCCCAACATCGGGAACAATCTTCCTGCATCTAGCCTGTCCAACCCCTTAAGAATTTTGTAAGTTTCTATAAGGTCCCCCCTCAATCTTCTAAATTCCAGCGAGTACAAACTGAGTCTATCCAGTCTTTCTTCATATGAAAGTCCTGACATCCCAGGAATCAGTCTGGTGAACCTTCTCTGTACTCCCTCTATGGCAAGAATGTCTAACACTGCCCCCCAGCTTCGTGTCATCCGCAAACTTGGAGATGTTGCATTCAATTCCCTCGTCCAAATCATTAATATATATCGTAAATAGCTGGGGTACCAGAACTGAGCCTTGCGGTACCCCACTAGTCACTGCCTGCCATTGTGAAAAGGACCCGTTTACTCCTACTCTTTGCTTCCTGTCTGCCAGCCAGTTCTCTATCCACATCAATACTGAAGCCCCAATACCGTGTGCTTTAAGTTTGTATACTAATCTATTATGTGGGACCTTGTCGAAAGCCTTCTGAAAGTCCAGATATAACACATCCACTGGTTCTCCCTTATCCACTCTACTAGTTACATCCTCGAAAAATTCTATAAGATTCGTCAGACATGATTTACCCTTCATAAATCCATGCTGACTTTGTCCAATGATTTCACCACTTTCCAAATGTGCTGCTATCCCATCTTTAATAACTGATTCTAGCAGTTTCCCCACTACTGACGTTAGACTAACTGGTCTATAATTCCCCGTTTTCTCTCTCCCTCCCTTTTTAAAAAGTGGTGTTACATTAGCTACCCTCCAATCCTCAGGAACTACTCCAGAATCTAAAGAGTTTTGAAAAATTATCACTAATTCATCCACTATTTCTGGGGCTACTTCCTTAAGTTCTCTGGGATGCAGCCTATCTGGCCCTGGGGATTTATCGGCCTTTAATCCATTCAATTTACCTAACACCACTACCCGGCTAACCTGGATTTCACTCAGTTCCTCCATCTCATTTGACCCCCGGTCCCCTGCTATTTCCAGCAGATTATTTATGTCTTCCTCAGTGAAGACAGAACCAAAGTAGTTATTCAATTGGTCTGCCATGTCCTTTTTCCCCCATGATCAATCCACCCATTTCTGACTGCAAGGGACCTACATTTGTTTTAACTAATCTTTTTCTCTTCACATATCTATAAAAGCTTTTGCAGTCAGTTTTTATGTTCCTTGCCAGTTTTCTTTCATAATCTATTTTCCCTTTCCTAATTAAGCCCTTTGTCCTCCTCTGCTGGTCTCTGAATTTCTCCCAGTCCTCTGGTAGGCTGCTTTTTCTGGCTAATTTGTACGCTTCATCTTTTGTTTTGATACTATCCCTGATTTGCCTTGTTATCCACGGATGCACTACCTTCCCTGATTTATTTTTTTGCCAAACTGGGATGAACAATTGTTGTAGTTCATCCATGCAGTCTTTAAATGCCTTCCATTGCATATCCACTGTCAACCCATTAAGAATCAATCGCCAGTCTATCTTGGCCAATTCACGTCTCATACCCTCAAAGTTACCTTTCTTTAAATTCAGGACCCTTGTTTCTGAATTAACGATGTCACTCTCCATCCTAATGAAGAACTCAACCATATTATGGTCACTCTTGCCCAAGGGGCCATGCACAACAAGACTGCTAACTAACCCTTCCTCATTACTCAATACCCAGTCTAGAATAGCCTGCTCTCTCGTTGGTTCCTCTACATGTTGGTTTAGAAAACTATCCCGCATACATTCCAAGAAATCCTCTTCCTCAGCACCCTTGCCAATTTGATTCACCCAATCTATATGTAGATTGAAGTCACCCATTATAACTGTTTTACCTTTGTTGCACGCATTTCTAATTTCCTGTTTGATGCCATCCCCAACTCCACTACTACTGTTAGGTGGCCTGTACACAACTCCCACTAGCGTCCCACTAACGAACGATGGAATAAGATGCGTTCTTCAGCCAAATTTATTTTCCAAAATGTGGCTTTAACAAGTTTAAAGTAAATTTCAATACTACTGTACCACTGAATAATACTACTGAAGCTGTCCCCTGAAAAAAAACAACTGGAGGAACTAGAAGCAACTATGGGGGAAAAGGCATCAACAGATAGCTTCATTGTATTGTAGTGTTACAATTTACTTTAAACTTGTTGAAGTCACCTTTGTCGACTTTTCGGGTTGAGACCCTTCATCAGAACATTTGTAATTATGATATTATGCAAATGCTAATTTGAACCAGGCCTGGAACATTGTAATCGCATTATCAATGGTCTCTAATAAATATAAACAGAAAATACTAAAAATGATACTTCAGGTATTCTGTGAAAAGAGAAACAGAAACAACATTTCAATTACCTTTCAAAAGAACAACCAATGATGTCCCCCCTCAACCTTCTAAACTCCAGCGAGTAGAGGCCCAATGACATCAAATGCTCATCATATGTTAACCCACTCATTCCTGGAATCATTCTCATAAACCTCCTCTGGACCCTCTGCAGCGCCAGTACATCCTTCCCCAGATATGCAGTCTGACCAGTACCTTATAAAGCCTCAGCATCCCTGTTTTTGGATACTAGTCCTCTCGAAATAAACGCTAGCATTGCGTTTGCCTTCCTTACTACCGATTCAACTTGCAAATTCACTTTTGAGAATCCTGCACTAGTACTCCCAAGTGCCTTTGCACCTCAGATTTCTGAATTCTCTCCCCACTTAGAAAATAGTCTACGCCTTTATTCCTACTATCAAAATGCTGGACTCCACACTTTATTACGCTGTATTCCATCTGCCACTTTTCACCCCACCCTCACAATCTGCCCAAGTCCTTCTGTAGAGTCCCTGCTTTGTCTGCACTACCGACTCCTCCACCTATCTTCGTATCATCTGCAACCTTGGACACAAAACCTTCAATCATCTAAATCATTGATATACAACGTGAATAGTAGCGGCCCCAGCACCGACCCCTGCGGAACTCTGCTAGTCACTGGCAGCCAACCAGAAAAAAAGTCCTCTTTAATGCCACTCTTTACCTTCGGCCATCCAGCCAACCTGCATTCCAGTGCATTCCAGACCACATTCCAGGTCCTCATCACTCACACCGGCCTTTTGTTTTGGTCTACTATTACCTTTAACCTCATGTCAGCCACCTTCCGTGTTAAGTTTCTGTGCTTTAAAGGGAAATTTAATGTCAAATATGCTTGCCCAGTATAGCATTTTTTTTTAACACGGACAGGGGAAAAGGTTTCTCCTTGGAATTCAGCCAGTCAAGTCCACAGAATGATATAGAGGGAGGGAGGGAGAAGAAGGAGGAGGAGATGATCAAACCAGCAAATGGTGGTTAGGGAAATAAACATACATTTCTGTGGTTATGTTGCCTCCCTAGTATCAGTGTTAGGATATCACTGGCAGGCTACAGATAATTCTGTCGGTATGGTTGAACAGCCAGAGACTGTGGTCCACTCTAGCATCAACGATAAAGATTGGGGATGCTGGCAGAGGGTAAAGAGTTAGAAAAGAGATTAAGAAGGCAAATCTCAGTGGTGTTAATATCAGATTTTTTTTCCAGTGTCACCTGCCACAGAGAATAGAAAGGGAAGGATAGAAACATAGAAAATAGGTGCAGGAGTAGGCCATTTGGCCCTTTGAGCCTGCACCGCCATTCAATATGAACATGGCTGATCATCCAACTCAGTATCCTGTACCTGCCTTCTCTCCATACCCCCTGACCCCTTTAGCCACAAGGGCCACATCTAACTCCCCCTTAGTCTATCCAGTCTTTCATCATATGAGAGTCCTTCCATCCCAGGAATCAGTCTGGTGAACCTTCTGTGTACTACCTCTAGGGCAAGAATGTCTTTCCTCAGATTAGGAGACCAAAACTGTATGCAATACTCCAGGTGTGGTCTCAGCAAGTCCCTGTACAACTGCAGTAGAACTTCCCTGCTTCTATACACAAATCCTTTTGACCCCCGGCCCCCTACTATTTCCGGCAGATTATCTATGTCTTCCTTAGTGAAGACAGAACCAAAGTAGTTATTCAATTGGTCTGCCATGTCCTTGTTCCCCATGATCAATTCACCTGTTTCTGAATGCAAGGGACCTACATTTGTTTTAACTAATCTTTTTCTCTTCACATATCTATAAAAGCTTTTGCAGTCAGTTTTTATGTTCCCTATCAGTTTTCTTTCATAATCTATTTTCCCTTTCCTAATTAAGCCCTTTGTCCTCCTCTGCTGGAATCTGAATTTCTCCCAGTCCTCTGGTAGGCTGCTTTTTCTGGCTAATTTGTATGCTTCATCTTTTGTTTTGATACTATCCCTGATTACCCTTGTTATCCGCGGATGCACTACCTTCCCTGATTTATTATTTTGCCAAACTGGGAGGAACAATTGTTGTAGTTTATACATGCGGTCTTTAAATGCCTTCCATTGCATATCCACCGTCAACCCTTTAAGAATCAATTGCCAGTCTATCTTGGCCAATTCACGTCTCATACCCTCAAAGTTACCTTTCTTTAAGTTCAGAACCCTTGTTTCTGAATTAACTATGTCACTCTCCGCCCTAATGAAGAACTCAACCATATTATGGTCACTCCTGCCCAAGGGGCCACGCACAACAAGACTGCTAACTAACCCTTCCTCATTACTCAATACCCAGTCTAGAATAGCCTGCTTTCTCATTGGTTCCTCTACATGTTGGTTTGGAAAACTATCCCTCGTACAGTCCAAGAAATCCTCTTCCTCAGCACCCCTGCCAATTTGATTCACCCAATCTATATGTAGATTGAGGTCACCCATTATAACGGTTTTACCTTTGTTGCACGCGTTTATAATTTCCTGTTTGATGCCATCCTCAACTCCACTACTACTATTAGGTGGCCTGTACATAACTCCCACTTGCGTTTTCTGCCCCTTAGTGTTTCGCAGCACTACCCATATCGATTCCATATCCTCCAAGCTAATGTCCTTCCTTTCCATCGCGTTAATCTCCACTGTAACCAGCAACGCTACCCCACCTCCTTTTCCTTTCTGTCTATCCCTCCTGCTTCTAGTATTTTTATTTTTTATAGAAAGCGAGAAAAAGAGAGGGTAGAAAGTTTCAAATAAAAAAGAAAGCAAAAAAAAAAAAAAAACACAACAGAAAAACAAGGGAGGTGGAATGGGTTACCTGTAATACATCAATGGAGATAGGTTCGTAGGTTATAAAGTATAGCTTTTCATCTGTTCCTGAGTTCAAGTTTCAGCTGGGTCCTCGTGCTGTGCCAATCTATCCCTTCAGATAGTTAATGAATGGAGCCCAAATTTTATGGAAAAGATCTTGTTTGTCCATTAAGACAAGTCTAATTCTTTCTAAGTATAGGGTCTCCGACATTTCCGTAATCCACATTTTAATTGTGGGGGTTGTAGGGCCTTTCCAAAATTTTTATATTAATATTTTTCCGGTTATTATACTGTAATTGAGGAAGTTTCTTTGGTTTGTTGTGAGTGTTAAGCTTTGTTCTGATATTCCAAGTATTATTAATTTTGTGTCTGGGTCCAGTTTTGTATTAATAACTTCTGAAGTTATTTCAAAAATATCTGTCCAGAAATGTTTAAGTTTTATACAGTTTGCAAACGTATGTGTTAAATTAGCCTCTAAATGTAGACATTTATCACAAATAGGAGAGATTTGTGGGAAGATTCTATTTAGTTTTATTTTAGAGAAGTGTAGTCTATGTAAGACCTTGAATTGTATTAAAGTATGTCTGGCATTTAATGAACATTGATGTATTTGTTGTAAACTTTCGTCCCACATATCTTTCGTGATAGGATGACCTATTTCATTTTCCCATTTGTATCTATATGGTTCGGTCGGTGGTACCTCGTTATTTAGTAGGGTGTTATAAATATAAGCTATTAGTTTTTCAGTATTAGGATGCTTGTTCAGACATTCATCAAGAATTTCTGATTCCCTATTCCTGTAAACCTGTGTATTAGATTTAACATAATCTCTAATTTGTACATATCTGAATAAATTATTTGAGTGCAGTCCATAATTCTGTTGTAACTCTTGAAATGAAAGAAAAGTGCCTTTCCCATAAAGATGTCCTATTTTTTTGATTCCATGATTTTTCCATTGTGTGAAACCTTTGTCCATAAAGGATGATTTGAATAAAGGATTATTTACAATGGGAAGGCAGAGTGGTATATTATTCAATTTTAAATCTTTTTTTATTTGTTTCCGAATTCGTATTCCACTATGTATTATGGGGTTTTCTTTATAGGTTTTTTTGTGCAGTTTTGTGGGGGCAAATATGATCGGTCCAATTTCAAAAGGTAGACAGTCTTCCTTTTCCATCATTAGCCAATCTGGTTGTTGATCCATTTCTTCCAGCCAAAAATTCATGTTTTTAATATGGACTGCCCAAAAATAAAATAAGAAATTTGGCAAAGCCAGACCTCCATTTATCTTTGATTTACATAAATGTTTTTTACTTATTCTATGATTCTTATAATCCCAGACAAAACTTGTAACAATGGAATCGACTTTTTTGAAAAAGGTTTTTGGGATATATATCGGAATTAATTGAAGTAGGTACAGCAGTTGCGGTAAAAAATCATTTTTATAGCATTAATTCTCCCAAGCATTGAAATGGGGAGTGTTTTCCAGTATTGAATATTCTTATGTAGTTTATTCAGTAAGGGTGGGAAATTTAGTTTAAATAAAGAGGTATATGTCTTAGTTACATAGATTCCTAAGTATTTAAATTTATCTTTAACTATTTTAAAAGGGGATTGTTGTATTGTATGTAAATTGAATTTTGTTATTGGCATGATTTCGCTTTTATTCCAATTGATTCTATATCCCGAAAACTGACCAAATTGAGTTATTAGATTTAATAGGTTTGGAATACTAGTTTCTAATTTTGTAATATATATTAGTATATCATCTGCATATAAGGAGATTTTATTCCTTGTGTCTCTAGTATTGTATCCAAATATTCCTGGATGGTTTCTAACGCTTTCTGCTGGGGGTTCGAATGCAAGAGCAAATAATAGTGGGGATAGTGAGCATCCTTGTCTACAGCCTCTAGAGAGATTAAATTTAGTTGATAACATTTTGTTTGTTAATATTCTAGCTGTTGGGTTAGAATATAACAATTTAACCCATGTACAGTACTTCTCCCCTAGTTGAAATTTTTCCATCACCGAAAATAAATATGGCCATTCTACCTGGTCAAATGCTTTTTCAGCATCTAGCGAGATAATTGCTAGCTCTGCGTTAGGGATTCTATTGGAGTATATAATATTAAATAATCTTCTCAGATTAAAAAATGAATACCGTTTGGGGATAAACCCTGTTTGGTCGGGATGTATTAATTTGCTGATCACTAAGCTCAATCTATTAGATAGAATCTTAGTTAATATTTTCTGATCAGTATTTAAGAGGGCTATAGCTCTGTATGAACCTGGGTCTTCAAGATCCTTGTCCGTTTTTGGTATAAGTATGATTGTAGATTCATTTAGAGTTTCTGGGAGTTTCTGTTGAATATGCATATTTGTACATTGTTTGTAGGCGTGGGGAAAGCAAATCATAAATTTTTTTATAAAATTCCGAATTTAGACCATCGGGTCCTGCCGACTTTCCGTTTTTTAAGGACTTTATTGATTCTTCAATGTCTTTTATCGTAATTTCAGCCCCTAGCAATTCTCTCTCTTTTTGATCTAGACCCGCAAACTTACAATTCTGTAAAAATGTTTCCATTCCCGTTGATTGTTCTGTTATTTTAGATGAATACAATTTTTGGTAGTATTGTAGAAATCTATCATTAATATCTTTAGGCAGTGTTAATGTTTCTCCCTTATCTGTTCTAATTTTGTATATTGTTTTTTCCCCGTCCAATTTGCGAAGTTGACGCGCTAATAGTTTTTGTGGTTTGTCACCAAATTCAAAATTTAATTGTTTTGTATATTGATAAAGTTTTATAACTTGGTCTGAATAAATCTTGTTTAATTTATATTTCAATACTGCAATTTTATTGTGTTTTATCGTGGATGGTGCTGCTGCATTTTCTGTGTCTAATTGCTTTATTTCCATTTCCAGTTTCTGTTGTTTGGCCCTATTCTCTTTATTTAAAAATGATTGGGAAGAAATTAATGCTCCTCGTACAAATGCTTTAAATGTTTCCCAAAGAAGGGAGGCAGAGATTTCAGGGCTATCGTTAGCCTCAAAAAAATTTAAATCTGTTTTACTAGATATTCATTACATGACTTATCTTTTAAGATTTGGGGATTAAATCTCCATTGTGACTGTGTCTCTGCCATTCCGTTTACTTTGATCATAAATGTTAATGGGGCGTGGTCTGAGATTATGATGTTATGATATTGTGAGTTATAGGTGAATGGGATAAGTTTTGAATCTACTAAAAAATAGTCTATCCTTGAGTAAGTTTTATGTACTGATGAGTAAAATGAATATTCTCGGCCCGATGGATTTTCAATTCTCCAAACGTCCTTAATATTAGTAGTATTAATGTATGAATTTAAAAATTCACTTGATCGAGATTTTAGTTTTCTTTGAGTTGATGATCTATCCAAACAAGCATCCAATGTACAATTTAAATCTCCACCGATTATTAAGTTTTGTTGTGTACCTTCCGGGATATTGTTAAGAATTCTCTTAAAAAACAGAGGGCTATCAAAATTTGGTCCATACACATTGAGGAGAGTCACCTTTTTTAAGTATAACTCCCCTATTATTACAATATATCTGCCTTCAATGTCTTCTATCGTTGATATATGTTTAAAGGGTATACCTTTACGAATTAATATTGCCACACCTCTTGATTTATGTGAGAATGAAGAATGGTACGCTTTAGCAATCCATTTTGCTTTCAATCTGTGTTGTGCTTCCTTTTTAAGATGTGTCTCCTGGAGAAATATTATATCTGTTTTCAATGATTTTAAATGAGCTAACACTTTGCCTCTCTTGATAGGTTCATTAATTCCCTTAACATTCCAACTACAGAATTTAATTCCCTCACCCCCAATTTTTATATTCATGTCTTGCATCTTGTGATTAAGTGGTAGAGCAGATGATTCAGCACACTCAACCCTACCTTATACTTGAACTTCAGGTAGATGAATTTTAGGTCACGTCTGTTTTCCATCCGAACGTATCTCCTTAAATAAAATATGCAATTCCATTCCAAATACAAAATATAATGTGATATAAGATAAAAAAGGTGATAGCTAATAGGGTTAGTAAAGTGTGGAAAGTAAAAAAGAAAAGCAACTACAACTACAATTAGTGCAGTTAGTGATAGCCACCCTAATGTGGCTAAGCATCTATGGACTTCCGTAGCTTTTGGTTTATAAAAATACTAGCTCCGTACTTTCCTTGAAAGGAAAGTTTCCAATTCGATGCATACAATTTGTGGGGGGGAAAGAAATATTGATTATATTCCATTAATGGTATAATTAGTAGTCTCAAATTGAAATATTAGTTTTGTATAATATAAACATTTATCAAAGAATAATCAAAAACGAAAACATCAGAGAGAGGGCCATCAAACATTTCTCATTATAAAATACCTGAATCATACTTTACTTATATTTCATACTTTTAATTAATTCTTAAATAATCTAAATAATCTTAATATCATTAGTTAGTGTTAGTTAATATTCTAGATTATTAATATTTGTTAGAGGTTAGTACTAGAATGTTAGTATTATATATCCGTTGCAGGGAATATACCCAATTCTTATTGCGAATTTTAGGCAACTCTTAAATATAATAGTTTAAAGTTTAGAGTTCCATATCTTCTCTGCGAGATAGCAGTGTCCAAGTAGGTGTTATGAGTTGAATATTTTTCAATCTTTGATCTTGTCCTCGACTTCTTGGCAAATTCAAATGCTTCCGTGTGCTTGATGAAGAAGTATTCCTTCTTCTCGTAACTGACTCTCAGTGTTGCGGGGTATAACAGTCCATATCTCAGATTCTTTATGTTCTTCAGTATTCTTCTTGTTTCTGTGAACAACACTCTTTTCTTAGCAACTTCCACGGGGTAATCTCTGAATACGCTAATCTTGTCTCCTTCATATACAAGATTTCTGCTTTTGCCAATTTTCCTCATCATGTCATCCAATACATGGTCATATTGGACCTTTACTATCATTATTCTTGGTCGGTCGCCCACCTTTGGGCGACCCACTCTGTGCGCTCGGGCAAGTAATGGCGCCTGCTCCAGGTTCAAAATTGTTTTCAGTACTTCTGCAGCAAATTCACAAATTCACAAATTCACAAATTCAAAGTCCTCTGGTAGGCCGCTTTTTCTGGCTAATTTGTATGCTTCAGCTTTTGTTTTGATACTATCCCTGATTTCCCTTGTTATCCGCGGATGCACTACCTTCCCTGATTTATTATTTTGCCAAACTGGGAGGAACAATTGTTGTAGTTCATCCATGCGGTCTTTAAATGCCTTCCATTGCATATCCACCGTCAACCCTTTAGGAATCAATTGCAAGTCTATCTTGGCCAATTCACGTCTCATACCCTCAAAGTTACCTTTCTTTAAGTTCAGAACCCTTGTTTCTGAATTAACTATGTCACTCTCCGTCCTAATGAAGAACTCAACCATATTATGGTCACTCTTGCCCAAGGGGCCACGCACAACAAGACTGCTAACTAACCCTTCCTCATTACTCAATACCCAGTCTAGAATATCCTGCTTTCTCATTGGTTCCTCTACATGTTGGTTTAGAAAACTATCCCTCGTACAGTCCAAGAAATCCTCTTCCTCAGCACCCCTGCCAATTTGATTCACCCAATCTATATGTAGATTGAGGTCACCCATTATAACGGTTTTACCTTTGTTGCACGCATTTATAATTTCCTGTTTGATGCCATCCTCAACTCCACTACTACTATTAGGTGGCCTGTACATAACTCCCACTTGCGTTTTCTGCCCCTTAGTGTTTCGCAGCACTACCCATATCGATTCCATATCCTCCAAGCTAATGTCCTTCCTTTCCATTGCGTTAATCTCCACTGTAACCAGCAACGCTACCCCACCTCCTTTTCCTTTCTGTCTATCCCTCCTGAATATTGAATATCCCTGGATGTTCAGCTCCCAGCCTTGGTCACCCTGGAGCCATGTCTCCGTGATCACAACTATAACATATTCATTAATAACTATCTGCACATTCAACTCATCCACCTTATTATGAATGCTCCTTCCATTGAGACACAAAGCCTTCAGGCTTGTTTTTACAACACTCTTACCCCTTATACAATTATGTTGAAAAATGGCCCTTTTTGATTTTTGCCCTGGATTTGTCTGCCTGCCACTTTTACTTTTCACCTTGCTACCTATTGCTTCTACCCTCATTTTACACCCCTCTGTCTCTTTGCTCATGCTCCCTTCCTCCTGCCACATTAGTTTAAATCCTCCCTGACAGCATTATCAAACATTCCCCTAAGGACATTGGTTCTATTCCAGCCCAGGTGCAGACCGTCCTGTTTGTACTGGTCCCACCTCCCCCAGAATTGGTTCCAATGCCCTAGAAATTTGAATCCCTCCCCCTTGCACCATTTTTCAAGCCACGTATTCATCTGAAATATCTTCCTATTTCTACTCTGACTAGCACGTGGCACTGGTAGTAATCCAGAGATTATTACCTTTGAGGTCCTACTTTTAAGTTTATCTCCTAGCTCCCTAAATTCACCTTGTAGGACCTCATCCCGTTTTTTACCTATATCGTTGGTGCCAATGTGCACCACGACAACTGGCTGTTCACCCTCCCCCTCCAGAATGTTCTGCAGCCGACAGATAAAAGAGATATTTTCAAAGCTCGAGAGATGAAGCAGGGGGGGACAATTAAAGTAATATGGACAGTGGAGAGGCAAAGCAAGGTAGGTTTTCAAAGGAGAGAGAATGTCACAGAATGGACTGGGGAAGATAAATAGATAACTTTTTTCCACAAAGGATATAAAATGTTCTAATATATATTTATAGTACAGGTCCAGCAACTATTTTCCAGCAACTGATGGTCCAGCACCTCCTATAATCTAGACAAAATTAAGAGAGTGCACTTGAAACCCCCCCCCCCCTCCGGAGGTCCCTCCGAAAATATGGCACTTAAGCCTGGTGAGGTGGTTGTTAGCAACCTCATCAGGACTTTAGCGGCTGATCAGTGGGTCAAATTTGCCCCCTGCAGTCGGGCCTCTGGAACACTGAACTGGCCAGAGCCGGCACATCCATTCCCACAGCCGACTTCCATGACCAATTGGCAGGTCAAATTTTCTTCCTGCAGCCTCGGCTTTGGAACTCCGGCCCAGCCGAAGCCATCAGATCTGTTCCCATAGGCGACCTCCGAGGCTGACTTTGTAGGATGGTATCTCAGCCCCTCGGTGGCCTAGACGGCGTGTCTTTTTTTGTAAACCAGTATCCGCAGTTCCTTGTGTCTTCACGATTTACTTAGTTTTGCTTTTCAGTTAAGTCAGGTAGATATGCCACACTCTTAAAAATGCCACCTTTATGGTTAGCAAAATTCATCCATTTGTACTTAATCTTAGGCCCTTCCCACCTGAATAAGACAAATTAAATTGTAACTCACCTTATCTTTATTTGCCTTGATCTTACTTAACACTCGAGTATAAGTACTGTTAATAAAATAATAAAAAAAATAAACATAATCAATTCATCTCAGTCAATACAAATATATTTTTTAATCTCTGGTACCTATTTGCCTCCAACCGACTAATTTGTGATCTGTTGTTGAAGAAATGTTACCTGCTGCCCAGTGATGTAACAACTTTGATCATTAATATTAATTTGTTCACAATGGACATCTCAATGATTTATCCACAACCAATGATACTGTATATATGTATGGACAATGAATAGGAGGTAATTGATGAATTACCAAATTTTATTGACCACATCATTCAAGTCATAAAGTAGAATTCACATTGATCATCATTTCACATCCACTTTTTGCTCACCTGGAGTTAAATCTGACAGTCTTCATAAGAGCTATTTGTAGGCTGTGGGCCGAGCATCAAAAATGTGTCTAGAATTTAACTTTCGTGACCCATGACTGGGAACTAGAAATTTTGCACAAATTTAGAAAAAATATAATTGAGAAGGAAGTCATAACAGGTCAGTGCCAAAAGTTGCACATTAATTAATTAAGCTAATTAGAAAATTAGATTGAAATAATATAATGAATATAATTGTGAGTGTGTGGAGGCACCAAATGTGATGAACAAATGGGTGACTTTATTCAGGCATAAAAGGTTCGTTAGACATGCACATTGGTCCTCTAACATAAAGCTGTTGCCTCGTGGGCTCGAGCTGAGCCTCTGCTGAGGTGGAAGGACACACACCGCTAGAGAGATGAGAACTGGTCAGCTCGAAGTAAGAGAGAGAGAAGAGAAAGAGGGTTGTCCCGGGGTTCAGTATATATACCAGGACACACCCCTATACCCCGTGAAAACTCCTCTCTGCCATTGCTGAGTCACGTGACCCTATCCCCAACTGCTGAGGGTTCATGTAGCTAGTGGCCCAAACACTGAGTGCCGCCACAGGACTCCCCCCCCCCCACCCCCCCAGAACCGGAGGTAGGAAAACGAGCTGGCTGACAAATCGCGGCAGCCTGACTCATAAATTCTACCGAAGGTGCGCAAGTATGGTCGAGGGCGGCTCTTGCTGTGTGGTCGGGGGCACCGCGGCTGTGGGTCGGGACAGAGGGGCCCATGGGCGCACTCGAAGCTCCTGCTGTGGGCCATCCCGAGGTGTGCCGAGGGGTGCAAGGAGGCCAACGTAAAAGCCGCAGGATGGACGAGGTATAGACCAGTCATGTCGACCAGCAGGGGATCGTGACCTCAGAAAGACGGCGGCAACCATGGAAACACAACAAGAAACTAATAGTAATATTAAGCTAGGTGATTACAGTGTACAGTGGGAAAAAAAACTACAGTGAGCAAACAGCAAAGATACAGCAAAGTCCAAAGTGGCCGGATTAGCTGTGCTTGAAAGTGGAGGCTGTAGTAACACCAACCGACCAGGGGTGGCGCTGTAGACGTCGGGCAGGCTGCATAGATGCCACTCGACCAGAGGTGGCGCTACTGACGGCGATCAGGCTGCAGAGTTGCCACTCGCCCAGAGGTGGCGCTATTTACGGCGGTCAGCAGGTCGAGTGTCGCTTCCGACTGGCCGGGACGGCCATGTGGCAGTTGGCCGCGGTGGCCATTTTGGCAGCCAGCATCGATGGGCCTCGCCCCACCGCTGCAGGTAGGATCTCCACCCACCGTCGCCGGTGTCACCGAAGGCTGGCTGTGCTGCCGCGCCCTCGGTGGAGGCTGGAAGCTGCCGGGGAATCCGTCACGGGACCGCTGACTCATGAACAGCCGAGGCGCCACCCCGCTGATGGCCCGGACGGGCAGCCAGCGCCCAGGGATCTTCGGGGTCAGCGCCGGTGAGGATGTCTTCGGGCAGCCGCCCAAGGTAGGCCCGCTCCATCGGGAGGCGTGCCAGTGAGGACGTCTTCGGGCAGCCGTCCCAGGTAGGCCTGCCCTATCGGGTGGCTAGGCTTTGAGCAGCGGCAGGCGGGGTAAAGGGCAGGCCCGCTCTCTCCCCATCCCCGAGGCCATCGGTGATGCTGGGGGCAGGGGGGCTGCTACCCTCGCAGCTCTTGCAGCAGCTGGACGGGGGAGCGGCGGCAGTCGTGGCCTCTTAGCCCCAGTGGTCGGCTCCGGGTGGGTCATGCGAGAGAAATAGTTAGGACCGAGGCTGCTGCACTGCTCTCTGCTGCGGTGGACCCGGAATGCCGGCGGGCAGCTCAGGCAGCCTGCGATTTATTAGACCAGGCATAGGTGTTAGTCGAGCGGCCCGACCGCGTCGGTAGGGCACAAGGCGGCGTCCGGGTGCAGCACAGAGTTGACGGCTGCATCCATAGCGGTCATTACTGTACAGCCGGGCTGCCGGCTGCAGACATCAGGTCACCAAGGTAGATGATCAGCTGCGTGCGTCGGAAAATCCAAAATCTCCATTTTGGAACGTCGGGGTCACCAATGTAGTGGCACCAAATGTGGTGAACTTTACTTTATTCAGCCATAAAAGATTTGTTATACATGCACGTTGGTCCTCTAACATAAAGTTGTTGCTGCTGCTGCGAGGCTGTTGCCTCGTGGGCTGGAACTGAGCCCCTGCTACGGTGGAAGAACTCACCTCTAGACAGAGAGAACTGGTCAGCTCAAAGAGAGAGAGAAGAGAAACAGAGGGTTGTCCCGGGGTTCATTATATATACCAGGACACACACCTATACCCCTTGACAACTCCTCCCTGCCATTGCCGAGTTAAGTGACCCTACCCCCGACTGCTGAGGGTTTGTGTAGCTAGTGGCCCAACCACCGGGTGCCACCACAAGTATGTATTTTGAATGAGACTGCCGCAGAGGTCCGGCTCCTGAACCAGCTAATTAATGAGTGAGGGCAGTTCTTGTGGGTTCCCCCGTTTACTGAACCCCACTAACTGCCAGTGGTCAAAGTGGGGGGTCACGGCCATAGTGGGACTGGGGCAGTGCCAGGCTGGGGGAAGGCTAAGGCACCTTCGACTGAGAAGAAAATGCCTAAACCTAACGCCCCCCTTCAGAGCTGCCCACGGCTGGAGCTGGAGCTGCTTTGGGACCGACTGTGGGCTTTGTAAGTGTGGCCGCTCAGTGCATCCACCTCGGCCAGCTTGCCCTTCTGGATCATCATGGTATTGATAGTGGGGAGTGGCACTGCCCTGCACGCCACCCGGGCCGCCTTCAGCACCCCTATAGCACCGGCTCTGTCAGTCTGCCCGCTTGCTCACTGCAACATCGGCCTACGAGCAGCCCGACGGACCTTTCACAGCATCCACAGGCCTACCGACAGCCCGACCGACCCCTCGCAGCACTGACTGGCAGCCCAACAGCCCGACCGACCTGTCACAGCACTCATCGGCTACCGACAACCCGACCGACCCATCACAGCATCCACCAGCAGCAAGACAGCCCGACCGATCCTTCGCAGCATCCACCGGCCTACCGACAGCCCGACTGATGGCCCGACCGACTGACTGATCGACTGACCGACTGACTGATGGGCTGACCGACCGACCGACTGATCGACTGACCAACGGGCTGACCGACCGACAGACTGACCAACTAACCCTAATCCTAATCCTAACACTAGCTGGACATTTTTATTATCATTTTTATTTAACAGTTCACATCATAACTTTACAAAGATAAATCAATTGTAAAACAAAATTATCAGCAAGGTTAGCATTACCTTTATTCCTTCGAAACCTTGCTATTGTTTTGATGTAATTAGGAGGCAGCCATGATCCCAGAGTGCTCGCTGCCTAGCTACCATGAAACAAAGCGTGTGCTTGGTCAATTGGTGTCCGACGCAATGTCAAATGTGCATTGATTGGACAATTACTACTCGGAAAATTTGAGTTTTTTTTCATATTTTAAAAATATGTGCAGATTTTGGTCTTGACGAGTTTCAGGTATGATTTCTATAATATTTTCACACAAAATGTTAAAAATTTAGGTAGTTACGTGATTTGGGTCACAAACTTAAACGATAAAGCGCCTCGGCCCACAGCCTTTTATTCAAAAAGCTGGAAGTGCCTGATGCCTTTGAGATACTATAACTCAGAATGAGTCAATGCTGTCAGGCCGGGAAGCAAGAAAGAAAAAAAAGAGTAACATGGAGAAAAATTGACCATCTTGAAATTGCTTTTTGTTTCTGTATGTTTCCATTGGGAAGAATTAACAACTGACTCACCGAGTGATATTGCCTGTTGTAAAGGCACTTATTAGCCACTGTAGATCCAATATTTTAAATGGTATCAGAACCAAAGAAACATTGTGCGCCAGATCTTGAGCACTTTCTGGGTACATGAAGTGATGTGTGGTTTTACTACCCACATCCCTCTCATAGCCAACAGTCTTTGCATGGTTCATCCTGCAAGATTTAAAAAATACAGATCATTAAGCAGATACTCAAACAATTGTTGTTCTTTAATGTGATGGTTAGAAAACAATAAATTCTAATTAGAGAATGAATTTTAGCCTGGTGGTGGCTAGGCCAAAACTGATCCTGTGACTAACGATTTTAAAACTAATAGTCTACTTTTTAACATAATGTTCTTTGAGGCACCTTGCAAATACATTGTCAAGTTTCCTACATTACAACAGTGAATAGATTACAAAAAAATTCTATCAGCTATAAAGCCCAATGCAATATCTTGAGAACCTTTTAGTTTCTATATATAAGCAGACGGTCTGTGTTTGTGGTCAGTAAATTTAGAAGCCTTATTATCTTTTGAGCCATCATCTGGATAGTTTATGGAAAAAGTAAAAAGTTGAGTCACAGAACTGATCCCTGTAGCACACCATGTATCACATCTTGTCAAACAATAGGAAACATTTATGACAAATCTCTGTCCAGCCAATCTTCAATCCACACCAACATGTTACCTCCGTCACCATTTAAAAATTTTCCATAATAGCCTTTGAGTTGCACCCTATCAATTCCTTCCTGAAATTAATTAACTTTGTCCTCAGCAGATGTTACGTCATCAACAGCAATAAATTGGTCAAATAGGTCTTAAAACCACATTAATTTTCTTGGTTGCCTTGAGAGTTTGCCCTGGAATTACATCTTTGGCAATTGCTTCTAAAATGTTTACTATAACATCAGTCCATAGTTTATTGATTTCTATGTGTCCATCTTTTAGCATAAGTTTATTTCAGATCCACATCAAAGAATGGCAGCAACCTAAATGGCTGAACCAACGAATAGTATAGAATTGAGATTTGGATTACATGCATTAATCCTATCCTCCTCCACTTTATATCCTCTTTAAATATGACTAAGATATCGCCATCATTGTGCAGTCAGTTGATAAATTCTATCTGCTCGAATATGTAATCATTAACAAACTTTAATCAAATTCGGAGCTTGCCCTATAGAAAAAAGAACTGCAGATGCTGGTTAATACACAAAAGGACAGAAATTGTGGGAGTAACTCAGCAGATCAGACAGCATCTCTGAAGAACATGGATAGGCAAAGTTTCTGGTCAAGATCCTTTTTCAGACTGATTGTAGGGGGCTGGGGGTGGAGGGAGAAGAAAGCTGGAAAATTGGAGAGGCAGGACAAAGCATGGCAGGTAATAGGTTGACTTGGGGGTGGGGGGTTTTAATGGTTGGAACAAAAGCCAGAGATAAGGATAGAAGGTGAGAGACAGATTTGAAGAGTTGTGGATTGTGAAGCCAGAGGGAAGAAAGTAGCAACGAGAGTGTTGGGAGGAGAGAGATAGAATCATAGAAAACAGGTGCAGGAGTAGGCCATTCGGTCCTTAGAGCTAGCACCGCCATTCAATATGATCATGGCTGATCATCCAAAATCGGTACCCCGTTCCAACTTTTCCCCCATATCCCTTGATTCCCTTAGCCCAAAGAACTAAATCTAACTCTCTCTTGAAAACATCCAGTGCATTGGCCTCCACTGTTTTCCGTGGCAGAGAAATCCACAAATTCACGACTCTCTGGGTAAAAAAGTTTTTCCTCATCTCAGTCCTAAATTGCCTACCCCTTATTCTTAAACTGTGACCCCTGGTTCTAGACTCCCCCAACATCGGGGACATTTTTCCTGCATCTACCCTGTCCAATCCTCTAAGAATTTTATATGTTTCTATAAGATCCCTTCTCAGCCTAAATTCCAGTGAATACAAGCCAAGTCGACCCGTTCTTTCATCATATGTCATTCCTGCCATCCCGGGAATTAACCAGGTACGCTGCACTTCCTCCATAGCAATAATGTCCTTCCTCAAATTAGGAGACCAGAATTGCACACAATACTCCAGGTGCGGTCTCACCAGTGCCCTGCACAACTACAGTAGGACCTCCTTGAACCTAAACTCAAATCCTCTCGCAATGAAGACCAACATGCCATTAGCTTTCTTAATCTCTGAATTAAACGTGTTTCACTCTCCATCCTAATGCAGAATTCCACCAAATATGGTCACTGTTGCCCAAGGGACCTTGCATAACAAGATCGCTAACTAATCTTTCCTCATTACACAATACCCAGTGCAGGCTGCCAGAATGTCGGTCCCCTTCCAATTAAGGTGCAACCCATCCCTTTTGTACAGTTCACCCCTGTCCCAGAAGAGATTCCAGTGATCTAGAAATCTAAATCCCTGCCCCCTGCACCAACTCATCAGCCACAAATTCAGATATTCTATCTCCCTGTTCTTACCCTCACTAGCATGGATTAGTTAGGGGTTACCTAAAAGTGGAGAATTCAATGTTCATACCGTTGGGTTGAAAGCTAGCCAAGCAGAATATGAGGTGCTGTTCCTCCAGTCTGCATGTGGCCTCACTCTGGCATTGGAGGAGGCCCAGGACAGAAAGGTTAACGTGGGAATGGGAAGGGGAGTTAAAATGATTAGCAACCGGGAGATCTAGTAGACCTTGGCGGACTGAGCGTAAGTGTTCAGCTTGCCCTTTTCATCTGCTTCAACATCAAGAAATCATAGTTAGCACCAGGTGGCTTACCTCATCACAAAATTATGGGAGTCAATTATTGGTCCATAATTGGATCCTATCAGATTTCCAGAATTCCCTACCACGGCACATGTCCTGCACCGGTTTGGTCCATGGCCTGAGAGCAGGTTGTCTCCGGGAAACAACTTAAATACTTGTTCCATTACGATGTTGAGATGGGGTGCATTTTTGTTACCTTGAAGCCTCTACCAGAAGATAATTTTAAATTAGTATATGTTAATAATACTATTACATTATAATAATAATCTTGAAGTCATGTAAGAATGGCTATTCAATAATTTATTCTATTACTGATTGCAATTATGATTTCCTTAAGCATAAATGCTACGAAATACATTACGGTAATTAGGCTCAACCTTCCCAAACACAATTCATAATAATATTATGCAGTGCTATCCTTTGAATTGAATTGAATTGAAATAATTTAATTGCCACACAACCAAGGTCGGTGGTATTTGGGTTGCCAGCAGCGGTACAATAATAAAGAACACAACCACAATAACATTTTTACACAAACATCCACCACAGCATTCATCACTGTGGTGGAAGGCACAGAGCTTGGCCAGTCCGCCTCCATTTCCCCCCGTGGTCGGGACCACCACCCTCCACAGCCGTTGCTGAGGGCGTCCAGATGGTAAGGGACAAAGTCAAAGTCAAGGTGAGTCCAGGATCGGCTCTTCCCAACCAGAGACCGCGGCTTCAGGCTGGTGTAGGCCGCAGGCCGGCGGTCAAAGTTTTAAAGTACCTGCCGTGCCGCAGCCGGAAGCACCGCAGTCTGCAGGGCCGGCGGTCGAAGCTCCCCTCCAGGGGAGATTGTAAGTCCATCCGCACCCGCGGTAGAAGTCGGCCGCGGGCCGGCGGTGGAAGCTTCTTCCCCCCGGGTCCTCCATGTGAGATCCCGGGCTGTAGACGCCGCACCAGCTGGAGTTCTGCAGACCGCGGCTTCAGGCTGCCGGCTGCCGCGGCCAGCATAACGGAGCGCTCCCCTCCAGCGAGGTCTCACCCGCTCCGCGCCGAGAGTCCACGCTGCGCCCGCCGCTGAAGCTCCGGGCGCGTCTCCGGGAAAGTCGGCGCTGATCCATGCTGTTAGGCCACGGGGGAGGCGGCCTGAAAAAGTCGCCTCTCCATGGAAGAGGCGGCCGAAACGGTTTCCCCCTCACCCCCCCCCCCCACACCACCCCCCACACATAACACACAAAGAAACATTCAAAACTGACTTTTAAACATACTAAAAAAATAAAAAAAGTTGAAAAAAGACGGACACGCTGCCGACAGGCGCTGCCAGTGCAGCGCCCCCTACCTTATAAACCAGTTTGGATAGAAGGATTGCTTCGTTTCTTAACAGATCCTTCTCAAACCTGGCAGGTATGCTCTTTCTGTGGAACTTCTCTACTCCCCTATCCTGTCCCAATCCATACTATATTCATGACAGAACAATCCAACCCATCATTGGGGCAGCAACATCTGTGCCAAGACACTCTGACTGCTTTTATGCTTGGTTCTTTCTGTTAGCATGAACACTGATGAAAACAATGGCCAAAATTTGAGCATGAGTGGTTTCTGCTCAGTGAAAAGCATGCAGCTTATTGCATCGACCCATAATCTTGTCCTGCAGGGAAAAAAATGTGAAATTGGCACAAAGCACATTTACAAAATTATAATTATGATCAACAAAATTGCTAACATCCACAGTAGTCATGGGGTAGAACATGGTGGAAACAGGCCAAATGGTCTAATTCTGCTCCTATGTCTTATGGAGCTAAAGCAGGAAGCCAAATGCCATTTATCTTTCCATTTGTCATAGGGAAACTTTACAGATGTCAAAGCAGGAAATTGTACATAATTAAATAAAGTCAATATAGCCATATGAACGGGTAAAAATGTTTGACCGATTTATTGGAGTAATGTGGTGTAGATAAAGGAAAACTGATAAACACTATATTTAGATTCTGAGGTGGCATTTGAAAGTAATTACAGCAAAGGATATGATGCAAAATGAAAGTTGACAGAGTATTTGCCTGGATGAACAATTGACTGGTTAATAGTAAGATTAAACGAGAACTTACCAGCTTGAAGTTTGATCTTTATTTTATGAGGAGTTACGATGAGAGATTACGTGAAGACTCCGTCCAGCACGCATGCGCGACATTCTTCAAAGCAGCGATGTGAAGTCACAGACAACAGTAGATGAAATAAACATAGTAAGATAAGAAGAACTGGGATACCAGTTGACCTTTATGATAGAGGGTGGGAGCGGAGGACACGTAATCCCTCATCGTAACTCCTCATAAAATAAAGATCAAACTTCAAACTGGTAAGTTCTCGTTTAATCTTACTATTAACCAGTCAATTGTTCATCCAGGCAGAGATGGCACAATGGGCCAAGTGTTCGGCTGGCAACCGGAAGGTAGCCGGTTCGAATCCCGCTTGGAGTGCATACTGACATTGTGTCCTTGGGCAAGACACTTCACCCACCTTTGTCCTGTGTGTGAATGTGTGTGAATGTGTGTGAGTGATTGGTGGTGGTCGGAGGGGCCGTAGGCGCAGATTGGCAGCCACGCTTCCGTCAGTCTGCCCCAGGGCAGCTGTGGCTACAGAAGTAGCTTACCACCACCGAGTGTGACTGAGGAGTGAATGAATAATGCGATGTAAAGCGCCTTGAGTATTAGAAAGGCGCTATATAAATCCCATCCATTATTATTATTATTAAACATCAAACTGGTGAGTTCTCAGTTTAATCTTACTATTTTACTTCGGAGTCACGTGAGTGACTACGTGAAGATTTTAAAGATCTGTGATTTCATGCCGTGGAACGAGTCCATGCTTCACTCACTGCCTTAGTTGACCAGGGGAGGAAGTATGTTATCATATTCAGACATGAATAATGACAATAGTAACCTCCCTTACCCGGGAGGAACTATGAACAGAACTTAACATAGTTCGTAAATACCCCCCCCCCCCCATCTGGCAATGGGTTAGTACTAAATGTGTGGAAAATTGCTAGATTGACCATCCTGCAACCGCTAGGGTGTGGTCCCGCTAACTTCAATAACCCTGCTGCTGAGGTTGTTTCAGCCTTGGTGGAGTGATTTGAAATGTCAGTATTTACTCCTGTATAAGCCAGACCCATAACCACGTGAAGATGGTCTGAAGTGATACCTTCTTTTGAGGGTAGATGTAACTAACAATATAGCTAGTTCAGAGTCTCTAGGCTCTAGTGATCTAACATTCTGGTGTAGATGTGTGACCATACACAATCGAAGGTTCATGGGATATGTGAACATCTAGTTTGAGATCTGGTGCCCCTGGTCTATACTGCTTGACTAAGTCATAACATAAGTGTTATTTAGCCTGCAGATATAATCATCCTATCCAGTCAACGTTTATATAATGACTAGACCCGTAGTGCTGCATGTAGGGCTATGAGCAGAACCACTTATAAGTGAGTTAGTCCAAGGACAGGGATGTAGCTGGAGCCCTTCAGCGAAGCGACGTAGCACAACGTTAACACCCCATATCTCTGCGTCCCTAGGCCTGGGAGTTTTCGAGTTGCAGATTTTCTTCATAATCTAGAGCTCAGAGGGTGACCCCCCCTGAGTGGATTCTACTCCTCTCAGCCAGTATGATGAAGCACTTAGGTATGGTAGATGACACTTAAGACATCATGATTTGTCAAGCCCTCATATGAGCCTGAACTACAAGACATCAGTCATCCGTGCCGAATATGTAATATAATTGTAAAACTAATACCTCCCATCTCCTTATGAGGAAATATTGATGTTTTTTAGTGCTATCCCTGCATCTGCAGTGAGCACGATCATGGTTGGTTTAACAACCCCAGATGCAGGAACTGTCTTCTCAGTCTCTGTAATACAAAGAATTGATTATATCATGCTTAGGACGGTTTCCCACGTCACGGCTAGACCAAAGCTTGTGTCTAGAATAACCATATATGGTTCTATCATTCCCCACATCAGTGGGAACCATGGCTGGCTAAGCCCGGCAGGCACTATAAAAATGCCTGAGGCGGGAACTTGCTGAATTTTGCAAACCTGTCTGTTGAGGCAGAAATGGTGGAAAACATAAAAGAACATTCCTCCTTAGTGTAGCTAGAATGTAACGAATGCTACCGATATGCCACATATTTTCCACTGGTGATTGAGCCTGAATGCAAGTTTCTTGGTCTTTAATGTTCACAATGTATTTTAATACTTTGTGATCCAACACCCATATTGTGTACCGTAATGAGTTTTGGGTAAACTATCACCGGATATTTTGACTTGTTTGCACCAATGTAAACAGACATTTGCCACCACCGAAGTGTATCAACTTGGACTAGAGCATGCAGATAGGCATATTCACATAACCCTTTAATCCCCAGAATGCACCCAGTGTCTATAGGTAGTTGATACCATGTAACTGAGGAATTGGTAACTCTACCATCCACATCTGTAACTAGATGGCATGAGCAAATTCTCATCCCGAACAATAGCATCAGTTTGTCATTTAATTAAAGATTTACTGATTTAGTGGAATAGCATAGAGCTGGTAACAATGACCACATGGTACTTGAGTGCTTACTTATTTTGCATGCTGTATAGTTCTGATTGTGCAAAGGCCTAAATAGCACAGCTGTAAGCCAATTATACTTGATGAACAGAAGGTTGCTTGATCAGTATTGTTACGGGCTTCAATTAATTCCAATCCCTTACCTCAGGGCGTAGTCCCAGACGATTAAATAGAGTTAAAGGTAATCCCAATCATCAATAAGTTCAGTTGGTATCAACTTAAATTTATCTGGACAGATGAGAACCCAATTCTCAAATGGGTTTTGTGGCTGATACAGCTAACTTAGCAAAATACAGCATTTAATCTCATCCAGATAGTTCTTAACAATATTTTTAAAACTCTGAGCAGCCGAAGCACTAATTTTTGTAAATAACCTGGGAGCTGAAGTTAACTTATTTTGCAATGTTTTAACTGTATCATTGCCCCATCCAGTTAAATTTCAGATATTTCCGGCGCCCTGTGAATGAAGCTGACCCCATGGGAATTAATAATCACGAAGTTTCAATGTCTATACTGCACATGCGAGTTGGGCTTGTTGATAATAAACAGGCTTCATTTGTCATAATAGCGAGTCTGCCTAAAGAGGCAACTCCAGCCATATTCCTAGACTGTCTCGCTTGTACTGTGCAGTATAAACTATCTCTTCCAACCTTCTTGTAAATGGTCCACAACCCCACGTTTCGGAAAGAACCAGACCCACCTACCGTCATGGCTACCGGTGGCTTTATGGTAAGCCCAAAAGGCCCCCGATGTGGGTTTGATTTCCATCCTTGATTGGGTCGTAGGGCTGCTGGTGTATGTGGACCCATGTCTTTCCAGGTGCATGGTAAATCCCAGCCGGCACCTGTTCCTCGGACATGCTTCGAATTCAGAGTCAGTTGCCAACTGACTCGTCGCACTCACCTTTGCAGAAGGGAGTTTTGTAGACAGCCCTGAAAAAGGGTGCTGCCACGGGCTCTCGAGGAGACCTGCGCTGATATGGCCCTCCCTGGCCAATTAGGATGGGTAAAACGTCCGAGGACGAACCCATATCAGAGGGGCCCTCCTGGCCTGACTTCAGTCTAGGCCTTTCAGAATCCTGCTCTTACCCTCCTCGGGCAGCAGGAGTCTGAATTCGCCGCCGGCTACCCGCTCTTCTGCGGTCCTAGCCATGTCTTCCACACGGTCCCCGTAGCTGGGGTGTCCCCCAAGCATGGATCTACCCGCGGTCTTCCACACGATCCCCGTGGCTGAGGTTTCCCCCATGCACGGATCTACCCGCAGCTTTTGCACGGTTCCTGTAGCTGAGGTTTCCTCCAAGCACGGTTCTGCCCATGGCCTTCCACGGTCCTGGTAGGTGAGGTTCCCCCCAAGCACGGTTCTACCCATGTTCTTCGCAAGGTCCCTGTAGCTTGGTTATCCGCAGTCTTCCCACGTTCCCTGAAGCTGGGTTATCCGTGGTCTTCCCATGGCCCCCGAGGCTGGGTTATCCGCAGTCTTCCCATGGTCACTGAAATTGGGTTATCCGTAGTCTTCCCGCGGTCCCTGGAACTAGGTTATCCACGGTTTTCCCACGGTCCACGAGGCTGCGTTGTCCCCAGTCTTCCCACAGTCCTTGAAGCTGGGTTATTTGTGGAGGTGGGGGGGGGGGGGGGCAAGGGGATCCAGCGTGGGGGTGCCGCTAGGTGGGGGGGGTGTCAAAAGGGGGAGCCGGCGTGCTTTGTAACTTGGTCAGCGCTGCAGGTGACTGCTATTTGGATACATTGTGTATGCAGAAAATCTCACTGTGCCTAGTCAAAAGTGACAATAACGTATTCCTATTCCTATTTGTAGCAAAGTAAAAAACTCAATCAAATTTGAGAGACACAATCTAGCAGGAGATGTAGCATGTCCCTATACTTCCTCCCACACAGGAACCCCAGCAGTCTATCCAGGTGAGACAGTGGTGCAAGTGCACCTCCTCTAACCTCGTTCCCGATGTGGCCTCCTCTGCATCGGAGAGATCAAGCATAGCATTGCCCATTTCGCCCAAACACCTGCTCGGTCCACCAAGGCTTATTGGATCTCCCAGTTTGCTATCTATTTTAACTTCGCTTCCCATTCCCATCCTGACCTTTCTGTCCATGTGCTCCTTCCATTGCCAGAATATGGTCATACGTAAACTGGAGGAATAGCATTTCATATTCGCTCGGGTATTTTACAACCCAACGATATGAATTATCATATTTTAGGTACCTAACCTACAAAAACTAATCCCCTTCCCCAGTTTTTCTCCCTCACCCCCCCCCCCCCGTCAATGGGCCACATCTGAACGTGCACCCATTTCCACCCTCCCCTCCCCTTGCAGCTATATCCCTTTCTCTGGCTTCACAATTTGCTCTTCAATCCTTATCCCGCACCTTTTGTCTTCTCATTTCTAGCCTTTGTCCAACCGTCTGACTAGATACCCGGCCTCACTTGTATCTCCACCACTATCAGTGTGAAGAAGGGTCCCGACCCAAAACGTCACCAATCCATGTTCCCCAGAGATGATGCCTTGCTCATGTTCTCCAGAGATGATGCCCGACCTGCTGAGTTAGTCTTTCAAACTTCTTAAAAGAGAATGCTATTGCTATTAGTCATGCAGCTGTCTGCAATCTCCCATCATATTTGTTTCTCTACTTCTAATAACCATTGTTGGCCTTTTGTACAATCCCAACAAGATGATCAGCCCCTTTTTTTTCCCTCAGTCCCACCCATTTGGTCTCACTGGATGATCCTTCAATAATGTAATCTCGGACTACTGCCATGATGTTCTCTTTAATCAGTAAAGCAACTCCCCCTAGTCTTTTATCCCTATCTCTATCACGTCTACAATACCTATACCCTGGAACATTAACCTGCCAAGCCTATCTCTCCCTTAGCCAGATTTCATAAAGGTTTGGCTGATGCAGTATAATGTGGATAAATGTGAGGTTATCCATTTTGGTGGCAAAAACAGGAAAGCAGACTATTATCTAAATGGTTGCCGATTAGGAAAAGGGGAGATGCAGCGAGACCTGGGTGTCATGGTACACCAGTCATTGAAAGTAGGCATGCAGGTGCAGCAGGCAGTGAAGAAAGCGAATGGTATGTTAGCTTTCATAGCAAAAGGATTTGAGTATAGGAGCAGGGAGGTTCTACTGCAGTTGTACAGGGTCTTGCTGAGACCACACCTGGAGTATTGCGTACAGTTTTGGTCTCCAAATCTGAGGAAGGACATTATTGCCATAGAGGGAGTGCAGAGAAGGTTCACCAGACTGATTCCTGGGATGTCAGGACTGTCTTATGAAGAAAGACTGGATAGACTTGGTTTATACTCTCTTGAATTTAGGAGATTGAGAGGGGATTTTATAGAAACTTATAAAATTCTTAAGGGGTTGGACAGGCTAGATGCAGGAAGATTGCTCCCGATGTTGGGGAAGTCCAGGACAAGGAGTCACAGCTTAAAGATAAGGGGGAAATCCTTTAAAACCGAGATGAGAAGAACTTTTTTCACACAGAGAGTGGTGAATCTCTGGAACTCTCTGCCACAGAGGGTAGTCGAGGCCAGTTAATTGGCTATATTTAAGAGGGTTAGATGTGGCCCTTGTGGCTAAAGGGATCAGAGGGTATGGAGAGAAGGCAGGTACGGGATACTGAGTTGGATGATCAGCCATGATCATATTGAATCGCGGTGCAGGCTCGAAGGGCCGAATGGCCTACTCCTGCACCTAATTTCTATGTTTCTATATTTCTATGTCCCAGACCCACATACCTCTCCATGTCTTGAGTTCATTTTGCTCTACAGTTTGGCCTCCATCATTGAAATAATTGCAATTGAATTCACCATCTTTCCTCACTTCCTGCTATGCTTCCTCTGTCCATTCCCTATGCAGATACTGCCCAAAGATCCTATAGCGGAGCGCTATAAGACCTTTGATACTGCCTGCCACACTGAGTTCCTGCAGCATTTTGTTTTTTGCTCAGGGTTCCTGCAGTTTCTTGTACTTTCCATTGTAAATGAGACAGTTAGTTCCCTCATCAAATCATTGATACTCATTGTGAATCGTTAGGATCTAAGCACTGATTCCCTGTGGAGCCGATGGGAACAGTCACTGTCTGCTACATGGAAAGAGATAATTATTTATACTCTCTGTTTCCAGTCTGTCCATCTGGCTGATGGAGTATTACAAGGAGAAACATGAAAGTCTGAACGTGAAAATATGACATTTTTAATTTTAGCAGGAAAAATAAAGTGGAAACAAGTAAAATGTGCTGGAAACACCCAGCAGGTCAGGCACATTTGCCATTACAAACCCAGAATCAGGAAAGAAAGAAAACATTGAGAATGGGCAAGGCACAGGATGAGGCCAGGGTTACGATAATGATGAGGTATTGATCAGTCCATCTGGTTAATGTTAATGAGGATAACTTGACAGAGGGAGAGAAAAAAAAACATGAAACAATACAGCATGCAAAGTGTGACCTGCTCCACACAAACCATGCTGATTGACCCTGATTAACCCATTCTCTTCCAAATGCAGGTAAATTTAAATATAAATGCCAGATAGTCATATTGCAGCTTTATAAAACTTTTGTTAGGCCACATTTAGAGAACTGTGCACAATTCTAGTTAGCACATTACAGGTAGAATGTTGAGGCTTTGGAGAGGGTGCCAAAGATTTTCACCTGGATTAGAGGGTTTAACTGTAAGGAGAGGTTTCAAAACTTGGATTATTTTCTCTGGAGCAACAGAGGGGAGACCTAACAGAAGTTTACAAACTGGTGAGAGGCATGGATCATTATCAAATATTAGAGGGTAGAGCATGAAGGTGAGAGAGGAAAGGTTTAAAGGAGAAGTGTGGGGCAAGCCGGTGGCTGGGACAGCGTTCTGAGGCAGTGACCTGAGTCTGGGGTTCAGCCGCGGGCCAGCGGCTGCGTGTGCTGGACTGGAGGGCGGCAGCTTCGACCACCCCCGGGCCGCGGTGTTTGAACCGGCCCGTTTGCGGGGTTCGGTGAGCCGCGGGACTGTTGTACCATCGCCCGGTGGGGAATCGCCTCAGCGTAGAGGGAGAAGAGGAGGGAAGAGACAGTAACCCTAAGATTTTTGCCTCCACCACAGTGAGGAGGTGCTTGGAGGATACACTGTGGTGGTGTTAATTTGTGTTTATTGTTGTTTATTATTGTATGATTGTATGTATGACTGCAGGCACGAAAATTCGTTCATTTCGTAAGGTCTGAATGACAATAAAGGTATTCAATTCAATTCAATTCAAGTATTCAAGAGAGTGGTGGGTGTCTAGAATGTAATACCATGGGTGGTGGTGGGAGCAGATAAGATGGAGGCTTTTAGGTAAGCACATGGATATGTAGAAAACGGAGTGATGTGAATCATGTGTAGGCAGAGGGGTTTGTTTAAGTTGGCACCATGTTTAGCATGAATCTCATGTGCCAAATCTGTGCTACACTCATGTTCATAAGTGATAGGAGCAAAATTGGCCCTTTGGCCCATCAAGTCTATGCCATTCAATCAAGATTGATCTATCCCTCCCTCCTAACCCCATTCTCCTGCCTTCTCCCCATAAGTTCTGACACCCGTGCTCCTGTGCTGTCCTGTTCTATGTTCAATGTAAAACGCAAATCTCCTTAAATTGCAGAAGGCTTGACAACCTGAGTGACCTATTTTTCCTAACTTATATGTATGAGAGAAGATAACTATCAGGAATCCAACAATGGAGGTGTCTGAGACGGTACTGAAAGTATTGCTGTATATAAGTAAAATCAACCTATCCAAGAAAAAGCTGACATTTCAGACTGATAATTGTTCGCTATGGTGTGGTATCAATATTTTCCTACAATTTGAAGCGTGAAAATGTGTAGCTTTCTTTAGGGAATAAATAAACATTGAATACACAGTTTAATTTATTTTATGATTGCCCGTTCTTCCAGTAATGATACTCCCACTTTGCTGCTGGAAAATAATTTACACCCAGTTACAGTAAAGGAATGACAATTTAAATCAGAATGGTGAGCAAACAATTTCTATCCTTGTCTCTGTTGGACTTGGGAGGTCATTAAGAGCAGTCAAGGCTGCTGGACTTACATGTATCACCTGTTTGCACGACAAATTTTCCCTCCCTAGTATAAGTGCAATGAAACCTCAGGCAGAAACTAATTAAACCAGCGTAAATAAGTACAGACTTTAAACATATGATTTTTTAATGGTGTTGATTTATGGAGTAGATTTACCTGCTAAGTATTTTAGGTTTCCATAATGTGCTGTGTATATTTAATCCATGTAGGCAGTACAGCAGTAGAATTGCTGGAAAAACTCAGCGAGTGAGGCAGCATCTATGGAGCGAAGGGAATAGGCAACGTTTCGGGTCGAAACCCTTCTTCAGTCTGAAGAAGGGTTTCGACCCGAAACGTTGCCTATTTCCTTCGCTCCATAGACGCTGCCGCACCCGCTGAGTTCCTCCAGCATTTTTGTCTATCTTCGATTTTCCAGCACCGGCAGTTCCTTCTTAACCAGCGGTAGAATTGCTGCCTTACGGCGCCTGAGACCCGGGCTCGGTCCTGACTACGGGCGCTGTTTGCTGAGTTTGTTCGTTCTCCCTGTGACTATGTGGGTTTTCCACAGGTGCTCCGGTTTCCCCCACATTCCAAAATACATTCAGGTTTGTAGGTTCATTTGCTTTGGTAAAAAAAGTTGTAAACTTTCCCTAGTGTATAGGATGGTGCTGGTGTATGTCGGCACAGTCTCACTGTTTCCGCACTGTATTTCTAAACTAAAACTAAACTAAATATGAATTACCACAATAACTTTATGATTTTTATAATTATGACACATGATATAATTTTAAAGGGAAAAATAGACTATCATCTCGTCAACTAATATGCCCAATAAACCAGTAAAGTTTCACCATTTGTCCTAATTTCAGGTAGTGGGATTATGAATGGCTTGAAACAATTTCTTGTAGATATTCTGTACGTACCGAAATACAGCATTTGTTTTAACCTACTTTATATGGTACATGTAATATGGTTAAACTGGCAATGTGAAGCTTTAATGTCCAAAATAAAGCAATTATATGGTTTTAAATAGCCAACATTACGTTTTTGATTGCAATGATTTATTTGATTGATTTTGGTTGATCACACCATTCTCTTTATCACCTTCCTGGCTCCTCTTCTTCTTGCATGTGACATGCACAGCCTAAAGTTGTAGGACAACTTGTTCTATTTGATCTTATTTGATTGTGCACGCCAGGTTGATTACATTCTTCGAAACAGGGCGGACCACGTGAAGGTTGCAATCTCCCACCCCTTCCTGGCTCCTGATCACTTACATCTTCTCAGTAATCTAACTAGTTCAAATGGTTTCATCCACTCTCAGAGTTCCATTGTTGCTCTCCATCAACATTTCATCTATTTACCCCAATCAAGGTTTAATCGTTATTGCCATCAATTTTTCACTGGCTGCAGTTCTATGACCCATCACTGTCATTTCAACTATTGGTTGTAATTATTCCCACCATTTGAATACCTTTTTAAATTCTAATATTGCCAAATGTTAAAATTCCATTCCTTCTGTTTCAAATTTCATCATCATGACCATTACAAAATTCCAGAAATGATTCTCATCAAAGTCCTATCATTTTTCCACCTTCCAAGCTTTTTGAGTGTTGAAGCTAGACATACCCAGACAAATGGAGAGATCACTGAATGTTTCTAAATGCCCTTAATGCTACTACCAAATACGTATTACCCCCTTTTCCACATGTTATAACCAGCAAACTAATTGTAATTACAGGGTCTTATGTCTAAATTTCCATGATCCTAGTTGTTCTCTTCCCCTCTTCCCCTCCCTCCTCCCTCTCCCCCCTGCCCCTCTCCCCCTCCCTCCCCTCTATTCCCCCTCTCCCCACCCCCTCCCCTCTCCCTCCTCCCCTCCCCCTCCTCCCTTCCCCCCTCCTCCTCCCTCCCCCCTTCCTGCTCTCCTCCCCTCTCCCTCATCCCCCTCTTCCCCCCTTCTCCCTCCCCACTCTCCCCTATCTCCCCCTCCCCTCTCCACTCTCTCCCCATCCCCCTCCCCCCTCCTCTCCTGTCACGCTCCACCTCCCCCTCTCCATTTCCCCCTCCTCTCCCTGCCTCTCCACCTCCTCTCCACCTCCTCTCCCCTTCCTCCACTCCAACCTCTCTCCCCTCACCCCCTCCCCCCTCTCTCCCCTCCTGGTAGTTAGTGGTGTGTGTTTGGGGTGGTTAGTGTGTGTGTGTTTTGGGGGGTTGGGTGGTTAGTGTGTGTGTTTGGGGGGAGTGGTTAGTGTGTGTGTGTGTGTGTCCCATTCCCCTCTCTCCACCTCCCCCTCTCCTCCTTCCTGTCTATCTCCCCCTCTCCACCTCCCCTCTCCATTTCCCCCTCTCTCCCCCCTCTCCCTGCCTCTCCACCCCCTGTGTACACACAAATGCTGGGGAAACTCAGTGGGTGCAGCAGCATCTATGGAGCGAAGGAAATAGGCAATGTTTCGGGCCAAAACCGAAAAGAAATCAGTCTGAAGAAGGGTTTTGGCCCGAAACGTTGCCTATTTCCATCGCTGTAAGGCAACTCCACTGCTGTTGCCAAATATGAGGTTATCCACTTTGGCGGCAAGAACGGGAGTTTCTCCAGCATTTTTGTGTACCTTCGGTCCAGTGGTGGTTCGGCAGCACTTGTGGCGCCAGGGACCCGGGTTCAATCCTGGCTGTGGATGAGGCACGGGTCTGTGTGCGCGCTCTCCCCTGTCTCCCACTCGCATCTGCCCCCTCTCTCTCTCGCTGTTACACCTCGCTCTCCCGCTACTTGGCATCCCCGTTCCTCAGATTAAATATATTTTAATAAATGAATTATGAATAAAGATAAGAATTTACACACAGCCTATACAGCCAGCGCTTCGTTTGTTTTTTCTTTATGGTGAATGACCTTTGACAAACCCTATGATTTCTTGATTGCTGATTTCAATGGATTTGAAATAACATTGCATGTTATATTGTTTCATAAAGTATCATTGCACAAGTATCAATGGAAGTAATTGCTTGTTAGTTTCCAAAACAATTCTTACGTGGCATCCTATGCTGAAAATGGCAGCCTGGGTTCTTTAGAGGCAATGGTATCTGATTACTGTGGGAAGCTTACATAGTATCAATGATAGACAAAAGTGCTGGAGAAACTCAGCGGGTGCAACGGCATCTATGGAGCGAAGGGAATAGGCAACGTTTAGGGCCGAAACCCTTCTTCAGACTGATGGAGTATCAATGATTTTGTTTTTAAACAAAAATGCTGGAGAAACTCAACGGGTGCAGCAGCATCTATGGAGCGAAGGAAATAGGCAACATTTCGGGCCGAAACCCTTTTGTTTTGTTTTGTTTTGTTTAAGACTGGTTTGCGTTCAAATTTAATATTATTCGTGAGCTTGTTCATGTGTATGAGTATCTACAATTTCGCAGTTGATATTGCTGAAGAGGGCCTTTATTTAATCGAAAAATATTATTGGCATGTGACAGTCACCAGGAAGGCTGGATTTTATTGTCCATCCTTTGTTGCCTACAGAAAGTGTTAGTTCTTTCAAAAAGTTGAAAGGCAGACACTAAGCATTAAAGTAGTAGGCTTATATCTCTAAAGTTTAGTCAGAAAATGTCCAGTTCACAGAAATATCTTTTGACTTTCAATCAGAATGCTGATGATATTCTGAAAAACTTTTATCTCTATTGAGAGCACACAAATAATCTGAATGTCTATAAAATCCCAGAATATATACAAGGGCGTTTTTTAGTTATCATACTCTTTCATTTATCAAGTATTTTCTTACATTTCATTTCAGTCCATGAATTATCCTTCATTTAAAGTGATCCAATCTCTGTAAAGTGTACCACCTACCTTCCACCAGTTGTAAGACTTCTCAGGAATTGTGTAGTTGCTTTTCATCAGGATGGGGTTCATGTTCGAAACGTAACGCTCGTCAAACCATTCCGATAGACCTAATTCAGAGACACACTCGCTACATTTGCACAGTCTCATTGTCATGAGATGGTGTTGTGAAATATTTTTTGTGTAGGTAAATAAGGCAGAAATCAGCACAACAAGAAACACTAAATATAACAAATATTGAAGCCTCCCCAGCCTCAAAAAAAGCTTGAAACCAGCATGGTGAAGCCTGCTTGGCAACAGAGAAAAACGAAGAGCAAGAAGTGGGTCCTGGTCAGTGAATCAGTGTGAGATGAATTCTGCAAAATATATACTTAACAAAAAGATCTCTGTGTACAACTCCAGTTTGCACAAAATAGTAGCTACTGAGCAATAACAGCAGTTTTACTGTGGAATACATCTCTGAAATAAATCTTCAGAATAGAATAATCAAAGTTTTCAGAAAGCATTCAGTTGGTGTTTTCTTTCACGTCTAGCCAGTGGAGTGGAAAGTTACTGTGGTGTCAAGTCACTTTTCAATATTTTTCAATGGGCAGAGCCATCAATAATACCATATTGTATTTGTGCATTTGGGAGCTGCATTCATTGTGGATAGGATGACGTCTTTCACACCGATGATTTGAATACCAGTAATGTGGTCAGTCTTCTCTTCGAATTTTCCATTATGCCACTATAATTGCACAATTTCTTGAGTCAAACTGGCTGAGTAAACTTCCTCCTAAAAGAAAAACAACAGGTAAATCATGTGTAGGAAGGAACTGCAGATACTGGTTTAAACCAAAGATAAGATACCAAAAGCTGGAGTAACGCAGCGGGTCAGGCAGCATCTCTGGTGAAAAAGAATAGGTGGCGTTTCAGGTTATGACCCGAAGTCGAATCTGAAGAAGGGTCAAGTATGAAGAAGGGTCTCGACCCAAAATGTCACCTAGTTCTTTTCTCCATAGATGCTGCCTCACCAACTGAATTACTCCAGCTTTTGTGTCGAACAGGTAAACCATATCTAATCCATCCACCCACAAGACTAATAGAGAGCCAATCTCACCAGGCACCACATCCAAAGTCGATCATTGGACTCATTCAAGCATTTATATTTATAATAATTGTGAAACTTTCATGAACAAATGACATTACTCATTATAAGAAAAGTCTAGTGAAAAGATTATCTTGGAGGTCATCAGAAACGTCATAAAAATAAAAGGAGGAATTTTATTCTGTTCCTGTGCTTGATTCACAGGAATAGCAAGTTAACAGTTGGTTTGTTTCTGATGAGTGGAGGTTGATTTAGAGTGCACAGCAGCTCCATACAATCTGGACATCTTGGACAGCATTGCCCCTGGATCACAAAATCGTTCTGTCATGTCCAAGTTGAAGTTGGTGTAAATTGTTAGAGGCATTCACAGATATCTTTAACCTCAGCTTTAAGCCCATCTGCTTTAAGAAGACCCCTATTGTCTCAGTGCAAAAGTAAGTCAGGTAACATGTAAGGTAATAAGATAAGACTTTATTGCCTTCCACCACAGTGGGGAATGTGGAGGAGCCACTGTGGTGGATGTTTATGTTAAATGGTTATGTGGTTGTGTCTTGTTGCTTATTTGGTATGACTGTGTGGCAAACCAAATTCCTCGTATGTTGCAAAACCTACTTGGCTAATAAATTACGATTATGATTATGATTATGATGTCTTAATGACTACTATCTAGTGGCCCTGACATCCACCATAATGAAGTGCTTCAAGAGATGGTACAATTAACTCCAGCCACCAGGACAACCCTGACCCACTGCCGTTTGCCTACCATCGCAGCAGGTCCACACTGGATGCAAACTTAATTTCTGGAACAACCAACAAGGCTGCCTATGTCAGACTCCTATTTATTGACTATAGGTCTGCTTGCAAAACCATAATCCCATTGCAAATTCACCTCTAATTACGTGGACCTAGGATTCAGCTTACACCTCTGCCACTTGATCCGTGACTTTCTGACCCTTAAACTACAATTAACGAGGAGAGGTGACAACATATCCTCCACAATAATTCTCAACACTGATGCCCTGAAAAGATGCGTTCTTACTCCCCTACTATACTCCCAATACATTCACAACTGTGTGGCCACTCTCTGCTCTGACCATCTACAAGTTTGCAGATGACACCACTGTGTGGTGGGCCGAGTCACGAACAATCATGAGATGGAGTACATGAAATCAGGACCACAGGCTCTCCCCCAGTGTCGGCAAGATGAAGGAGCTACCTATTGACTTCAGGAAGCAAGGTGGAGTACATGCCCCAATCAGCATCAATGATACCAAAGTAGAAATATTTGAGAACTTTTAGGTTCCAAGTCGTAAATATTACCAGCAATATGGCGTGGACAAACCACATAAGTTTGCTGATGACACTGTGGTGGTGGGCCTGATCTCAGACAACGATGAGAAGGCCGACCGGGAGGAGGTGGCTGATCTAGCACTCTGGTGCCAGGATAACAGCCTCCTTTTGAACATCAAAAAAACGAAGGAGCTGATCATGGACTTTAGGAGGGCACATCATCCGAGGACGTACACTCCATTGAGGATAAATGGGGATCCTGTGGATAGGGTGAACTGTTTTAAATATCAGGGAGTCCACATCTCCGAGGATATGACATGGGCATCACACGCCTCAGCACTCATGAGTAAGGCAAGGCAGCGCCTTTACCACCTCAGGCAATTGAGGAAATTCAGAGTATCTCCGAGGATCCTCCAGTGCTTCTACGCAGTGGCGGTGGAAAGCATCTTGTCCGTAAACATTACCATCTGGTTTGGGAATTGCTCTGCCAAGGACAAGAAGGCTCTGCAGAGAGTAGTGCGTTCGGCCGAACGCACTATGGGAACTTCACTTGCCCCCCTGCAGGAACTATACATCAGGAGGTGCAACTCCAGAGCCAACAATATCATGAGAGACCCCTTCCGCCCCTGCAACGGACTGTTCCAGCTGCTATGGTCAGGCAAACGCCTCCATTGCCATGCGGTGAGAACAGAGGTTGAGAAGGAGTTTCTTCCCAGAGGCCATTCGGACTGCAAACGCCTATCTCACCAGGGACTAACTCTACTGAACATTTTTCCCTCCATTATTTATTATGTAAAGGTATATGTGTGTTATGATTGTGTTTATAGTTTGTTTGGTTGTTTGTCTTTTTGCACAAAAGTCCGCGAGCATTGCCACTTTCATTTCACTGCACATCTCGTATGTGTATGTGACAAATAAACTTGACTTGACTTGACTTGACATTAAAGCAACAGACAAAAAAGCACACCACCTTTATTTCATCAACAGACTGGAAATTCAGCATGCAGAGTGATGTAAATGTAGCCTAGTCCATCACACAAACTAGGCTCCCCATCATTGACTCCATCTACATTTCATGCGGCCTCAGGAAAGCAGCCAACAAAATCATGCACCGTTCCCACCGCGATCATTAATTTCTTCTTCTCGGTCCCATCGGGCAGAAGATATAGAAAGTTGATAGCACGTAGCATCAGATTCTGGATCAGCTTATTCTCCTCTGTTATCAGACTTCTGAATGGCCCTTCCATAAACTAGGGTTCAATCCCAATTCTCCAACCAACCTCATTGCAGACATTGAAATTTTACTCTGGACCTTTTACAGTCCAATGCTGTGAACTATATTCTGCACTCTGGTATCTTTCTCTTCACTTCAATGTTATTCTTGTGTTTGCCTTGATTGTATTCATGAATAGTATTATCTGCTTTGATTGGATAGCACGCAAAACAAAAGGTTTTCACTGTTCCTCGATACACGTGACAAAAATAAACCTAAACATAACTGCCATTGATATGGCATTTAGGCAACCATTTTTTCCTCAAAATTAAGTCTGGTTCTGAGAACATCAAGACCTTGATGGACCTTAGACAGTGACAGACTGTTTTCATAGCCCCAGAGCTCAAGAGGCTTTGACATTGCCATCCTGTGTGAGACAAAATTGACTGCAGATGACCAACCTACAGAATAAGATGCAGTCTGAAAGAGTAAACTGAAGTATTGCTGTATTCTTTTGGTAGCATCTACCACCAACAATGAACTAGTCTCAGTTATGGTAACTCCCACTGTGGGGTAAGTGAACACATCATGACCCTCTCACAAATATCTAGCATGCTATGATCATCCACATATTTGTCCCATTTCAGGAAGTTACATATCTGGCAACAGCAGCAGAGTTGCCTTACAATGGTTACAGCACCAGCAACCAAGTTCGATCCTGGTGCTTGTCTGTACGGAATTTGTGCATTCTCCCCATTGACCTGCATGGGTTTTCTCCGAGGGTTTCGGTTTCCACCCACACTTCAAAGACCTACGGGTTTGTAGGTTAATTGGCTTGCTGTAAATGTAAAAATTGTCCCCAGTGTAGGGTAGTGGTAATGAGCAGGAATCGCTGGTCGGTGAGGACTCAGTGGGCTGAAGGGCCTTTGTCCGAGCTAAAATTATATTACTAAACAAAAGTAATAATACTTCTACACACATCTGGGATGTGGACTGGACATTTTTAAAGATCTGTGTAGAAGTATTATTACTTTTGTTTAGTAATATAATTTTAGCGCCAATTTCCTTGGACAAACCAATTTCCTTGTGCAACTGCAATGTCAGGGTTAGAAAAGACACGATCATCTGAAACGTACAAATGACAAGGATAAGAGCCTAACTTCTGAAAATATGCTTAGAGCATTTTCTTGTTATAAACAACATGTCTCTGGTCCAAACAAAGCCAAATATTCAATCACTTCCTTATCTGAACAAGAATTTGCTAAGATGTCCCCGTCATCTGCCACATGACTTTTGTGATTACTGATCGCCACCTAATTTGCTCCGTAATCTCCATCAGTCTGACCCCAAAACAATGATGGCGACAGAAATGTTGCTGAAACAAAATCAATGTTAAAGGACTCAAAGACCCTGCTTACAGACCCAGACCCTCCAGTCAATAGACAATACGCAACAGGTGCAGGAGTAGGCCATTCGGCCCTTCGAGCCAGCACCGCCATTCAATGTGATCATGGCTGATCATCCCCAATCAGTACCCCGCTCCTGCCTTCTCCCCATATCCCCTGACTCCGCTATCTTTAAAAGCCTTATCTAGCTCTCTCTTGAAAGTATCCAGAGAACTGAGGCAGGGAATTCCACAGACTCAAAATTCTCTGTGAGAAAAAGTGTTTGCTCGTCTCCATTCTAAATGGCTTACCCCTTATTTTTAAACGATGGCCCCTGGTTCTGGACTCCCCCAACATCGGGAATATGGTTCCTGCCTCTAGTGTGTCCATACCCTTAATAATATAATATGTTTCAATAAGATCCCCTCTCATCCATCTAAACTCCAGAGTATACAAGCCCAGCCACTCCATTCTCTCAGCATATGACAGTCCCGCCATCCCGGGAATTAACCTTGTAAACCTACGCTGCACTCCCTCAATAGCTAGAATGTCCTTCATCAAATTAGGGGACCAAAACTGCACACAATACTCCAGGTGTGGTCTCATTCAGGCCGTATCCAACTGCAGAAGGACCTCTTTGCTCCTATACTCAACTCCTCTTGTTATGAAGGCCAACATGCCATTCGCTTTCTTCACTGCCTGTTGTACCTGCATGCTTACTTTCATTCACTGATGAACAAGGATCCCCAGATCCCGTTGTATTTCCCCTTTTCCCAACTTGACACCATTTAGGTAGTAATCTGCCTTCCTGTTTTGCTAGCAGTGGATACCAAAGTCCCTCTTCATAGTTAAAAAGTAACATCTTGGTTAATCTCATCCATATTCTCTCTGGCGCCATCACATTTTTCCTATAGTGTGGCAAGAACTGCACACCGTACTCCAGGTGTAAGGTCTGGCCAACGTAAAGGTGTGACCCCATTATCAATATTCAAGGGTCACTCCTGACCAGAACTTCAATGTGACTGATGTCTACTACAAACCCACTGACTCCCATGGTTACGTTGACTATACCTTCTCACATCCTGCCTCCTGCATTCCTTTATCTCAATTTATCCATCTAAACCACTCTGCGCCTAAGATAAGACTTTCCATTAAGACATCCCAGATATCCGCTTTCTTCAGTAAACCTGGTGTTTTAAAAACGTTGCCTATTTAAAAAATGTTGCCAACCGAAACGTTGCCTATTTCCTTCGCTCCATAGATGCTGCCTCATCCGCTGAGTTTCTCCAGCATTTTTGTCTACCTTTGATTTTCCAGCATCTGCAGTTCCTACTTAAACAACTGGTGTTTTACTTGTTGTGGATGTATCCATCACCCGCTTTGTCCAGCAGATCTGCTCTTGCTCCCCCTACCCCTAGAAGGAACAAAGATGACATTTCCCTGGTCTTAAACGTTCATCCCACCAACCTTTGCATTCAACACCTCATTCCCCAAAATTCCACCACCCTCCACTTGTTTCCACCATCAGTAACATCTTCTCATCGCCACCCTTAAATCTCCTCCCTCACCTCCATCCAGGGACCATAGCAGCTCTTTACCTTACTTTAGAAATACAGCATGGATACAGGTCCTTTGGCCCACCGGGTCTGCAGTAACCAGCAATCACCCCGTACACTAGCACTATCTTACAAACTAGGGACAATTAACAATTTACAGAAACCAATTCACCTACAAACCTGTGTGTCTGAACCAGGGGTATAACCTAGAGAAAATCCACTTGGTCACAGGGAGAATGTACAAACACCATACAGACAGCACCCATAGTCAGGATCTAACTAGATATCTGGTACAATATGGCAGCAACTCTACCGCTGTGTCACTGAGCTCTTCCAGGTGAGATAAAGGTGGACATGCACCGTGTCAAACCTCACCTACTGGATTTGGTGCTTTCGATGAGGCCTACTTTACATTGGCGAGACCAAGCGTAGACGAGGTGATTGTTCCACCAAACATTTGCACCTAGTCTGTCAAGGCTTCATGGATCTCCCGGTTACTAGCCATGTTAACACCCCTTCCCATTCCCATACTGACCTTCCTGCCCTGGGGCCACCTCCATTGCCAGAGTGAGGCCACATGCAATTTGGAGGAAAATCGCCTCATATTCTTCTTGAGCAGTTCACAGCCTAATGGTATGAACACTGAATTCTCCAATTTTCGGTAACAACCGCCCATTACCCTCTCTCTTTCCTGTACCCTACCATCCTGGTGCACACCCCTTTCTCCCACTATCCCACCCCTCTATTTTACCTCTGCCCATGTTCCCTTCCACCTATATCCCTCCCTTTTTGCTTTACATTTCACCCTACTTGATACCCTTGTGACTCCTTTGAATCACCATTCTTTGTCCAGCCATCTGCAAAACAAACCTCCTTCAACTGTATGCACCTTAATTCCCAGGCCATGTCCTGTCCCCGCCTTTGGAGATGATCAGCCATGATCACATTGAATGGCGGTGGTGGCTCGAAGGGCCAAATGGCCTACTCCTGCACCTATTGTCTATTGTCTATTGTTCCCAGCTTTTTAGACAATAGACAATGTGATCATGGCGGATCATCCACAATTAGTACCCCATTCCTGACTTCACCCAATATCCCTGAACTCCGCTATCTTTAAGACTTCTATCTAACTCTGTCGTGAACGCATCCAGAGAATTGGCCTCCACTGCCTTCTGAGGCAGAGAATTCCACAGATTCACAACACCCTGGGTGAAAAAGTTTTTCTTCATCTCCGTTCTAAATAGCCTACCCCTTATGTTAAACTTTGGCCCCTGGTTCTGCACTCCCCCAACATTGGGAACATCTTTCCTGCCTCTAGCATGTCCAGACCTTTAATAATCTTATATGATTCAATAAGATCCCGTCTCATCCTTCTTAATTCCAGAGTATACAAGCCCAGTCTCTCCATTCTTTCAACATATGACAGTCCCGCCATCCCGTGAATTAACCTTGTGAACCTACACTGCACCCCCACGATAGCAAGAATGTCCATCCTCAAATTTGGAGACCAAAACTGCACACAATACTTCAGGTGTGGTCTCACCAGGGCCATGTAAAACTGCAGGACCTATTTGCTCCTGTACTCATCTTGTTATGAAGGCCAACATGCCATTGGCTTTCTTCACTGCCTGCTTACTTTCAGTGACAAGGACCCCTAGATATCATTGTACTTCCCCTTTTCCTAACTTGACACCTTTCATATAATAATCTGCCTTCCCGTTCTTGCCGCCAAAGTGGATAACTTCATATTTATTCACATTAAACTGCATCTGCCCACTAACCCAAACTGCCCATCACCCTGCATCCTCATAACATCCTCCTCACAGGTCACATGCCCACCCTGCTTTGTGTCATCTGCAAATTTGCTAATGTTACTTTTAATTCCTTCATCTAAATCATTAATGTATATTGTAAATAGCTGTGATCCCAGCACCAAGCCTTGCTTTACCCCAGGAATCACTAGTGGCCTGCCATTCTGAAAGGGACCCATTAATCCCTACACTTTGTTTCCTGTCTGCCAACCACTTTTGGTTCCCTAATTTGAGGAAGGACATTCTTGCTATTGAGGGAGTGCAGCGTAGGTTTACAAGATTAATTCCCGGGATGGCGGGACTGTCATATGCTGAGAGAATGGAGCAGCTGGGCTTGTACACTCTGGAGTTTAGAAGAATGAGAGGGTATCTCATTGAAACATATAAGATTGTTAAGGGCTTGGACACGCTAGAGACAGGAAACATGTTCCCGATGTTGGGGGAGTCCAGAACCAGGGGCCACAGTTTAAGAGACGAGGAAACACTTTTTCTCACAGAGTGTGGTGAGTCTGTGGAATTCTCTGCCTCAGAGGGCGGTGGAGGCGGGTTCTCTGGATGCTTTCAAGAGAGAGCTAGATAGGGCTCTTAAAAATAGCGGAGTCAGGGGATATGGGGAGAAGGCAGGAACGGGGTACTGATTGGGGATGATCAGCCATGATCACATTGAATGGCGGTGCTGGCTCGAAAGGCCAAATGGTCTACTCCTGCACCTATTGTCTATTGTCTATTGACTTCCTGTTATTTTCTGTTACTCTTTAATAGTTTCCCAATCCTCTGGCTTCCCGCTCATCTTTGCTATGTTAAACTTCTCTTTTTTATTTTTATTTTTGCTATGTTATACTTCTTTTTTTTGTTTTTATACTAGAAACATAGAAACATAGAAATTAGGTGTAGGAGTAGGCCATTCGGCACTTCGAGCCTGCACCGCCATTCAATATGATCATGGCTGATCATCCAACTCAGTATCCCGTACCTGCCTTCTCTCCATAACCTCTGATCCCCTTAGCCACAAGGGCCACATCTAACTCCCTCTTAAATATAGCCAATGAACTGGCCTCAACTACCCTCTGTGGCAGAGAGTTCCAGAGATTCAACACTCTCTGTGTGAAAAAAGGTTTTTTCATCTCGGTTTTAAAGGATTTCCCCCTTATCCTTAAGCTGTGACCCCTTGTCCTGGACTTCCCCAACATCGGGAACAATCTTCCTGCATCTAGCCTGTCCAACCCCTTAAGAATTTTGTAAGTTTCTATAAGATCCCCTCTCAATCTCCTAAATTCTAGAGAGTATAAACCAAGTCTATCCAGTCTTTCTTCATAAGACAGTCCTGACATCCCATGAATCATTCTGGTGAACCTTCTCTGCACTCCCTCTATGGCAATAATGTCCTTCCTCAGATTTGGAGACGAAAACTGTACGCAATACTCCAGGTGTGGTCTCACCAAGACCCTGTACAACTGCAGTAGAACCTCCCTGCTCCTATACTCAAATCCTTTTGCTATGAAAGCTAACATACCATTCGCTGTCTTCACTGCCTGCTGCACCTGCATGCCTACTTTCAATGACTGGTGTACCATGACACCCAGGTTCTCGCTGCATCTCCCCTTTTCCTAATCGGCCACCATTTAGATAACAGTCTGCTTTCCTGTTTTTGCCACCAAAATGGATAACCTCACATTTATCCACATTATACTGCATCTGCCAAACATTTGCCCACTCACCCAGCCTATCCAAGTCACCTTGCAGTCTCCTAGCATCCTCCTCACAGCTAACACTGCCCCCCAGCTTAGTGACATCCGCAAACTTGGAGATATTGCCTTCAATTCCCTCATCCAGATCATTAATATATATTGTAAATAGTTGGGGTCCCAGCACTGAGCCTTGCGGTACCCCACTAGTCACTGCCCGCCATTGTGAAAAGGACCCGTTTACTCCTACTCTTTGCTTCCTGTTTGCCAGGCAGTTCTCTATCCACATCAATACTGAACCCCCAATGCCGTGTGCTTTAAGTTTGTATACTAATCTCTTATGTGGGACCTTGTCGAAAGCCTTCTGGAAGTCCAGATACACCACATCCACTGGTTCTCCCCTATCCACGTTACTAGTTACATCCTCGAAAAATTCTATAAGATTCGTCAGACATGATTTACCTTTCGTAAATCCATGCTGACTTTGTCCAATGATTTTACCACTTTCCAAATGTGCTGCTATCCCATCTTTAATAACTGACTCTAGCAGTTTCCCCACAACCGATGTTAGACTAACTGGTCTGTAATTCCCCATTTTCTCTCTCCCTCCCTTCTTAAAAAGTGGGGTTACGTTTGCTACCCACCAATCCTCAGGAACTACTCCAGAATCTAAAGAGTTTTGAAAGATTATTACTAATGCATCCACTATTTCTGGAGCTACTTCCTTAAGTACTCTGGGATGCAGCTTATCTGGCCCTGGGGATTTATCGGCCTTTAATCCATTCAATTTACCCAACACCACTTCCCGACTAACCTGGATTTCACTCAATTCCACCAACTCCTTTGACCCGCGGTCCCCTGCTATTTCCGGCAGATTATTTATGTCTTTCTTAGTGAAGACGGAACCAAAGTAGTTATTCAATTGGTCCGCCATATCCTTGTTCCCCATGATCAACTCACCTGTTTCTGACTGCAAGGGACCTACATTTGTTTTAACTAATCTCTTTCTTTTCACATATCTATAAAAAATTTTGCAGTCAGTTTTTATGTTCCCTGCCAGTTTTCGTTCATAATCTATTTTTCCTTTCCTAATTAAGCCCTTTGTCCTCCTCTGCTGGTCTCTGAATTTCTCCCAGTCCTCTGGTATGCTGCTTTTTCTGGCTAATTTGTACGCATCATCCTTCGCTTTGATACTATCCCTGATTTCCCTTGTTATCCACGGATGCACTACCTTCCCTGATTTATTCTTTTGCCGAACTGGGATGAACAATTTTTGTAGTTCATCCATGCAGTCTTTAAATGTCTTCCATTGCATATCCACCGTCAACCCTTTTAGAATTAATTGCCAGTCAATCTTGGCCAATTCACGTCTCATACCCTCAAAGTTACCTTTCTTTAAGTTCAGAACCATTGTTTCTGAATTAACAATGTCACTCTCCATGCTAATGAAGAACTCAACCATATTATGGTCACTCTTGCCCAAGGGGGCACGTACAACAAGACTGCTAACTAACCCTTCCTCATTACTCAATACCCAGTCTAAAATAGCTTGCTCTCTCGTTGGTTCCTCTACATGTTGATTTAGATAACTATCCCGCATACATTCCAAGAAATCCTCTTCCTCAGCACCCCTGCCAATTTGATTCACCCAATCTATATGTAGATTGAAGTCACCCATTATAACTGTTTTGCCTTTGTCGCACGCATTTCTAATTTCCTGTTTGATACCATCTCCAACTTCACTACTACTGTTAGGTGGCCTTTACACAACACCCACCAGCGTTTTCTGCCCCTTAGTGTTTCGCAGCTCTACCCATATCGATTCCACATCCTCCAAGCTAATGTCCTTCCTTTACATTGCGTTAATCTCCTCTCTAACCAGCAACGCTACCCCACCTCCTTTTCCTTTCTCTCTATCCCTCCTGAATATTGAATATCCCTGGATGTTCAGCTCCCAGCCTTGGTCACCCTGGAGCCATGTCTCCGTGATCCCAACTATATCATAATCATTAATGGCTATCTGCACGTTCAACTCATCCACCTTATTACGAATACTCCTTGCATTGAGACACAAAGCCTTCAGGCTTGTTTTTACAACGCTCTTACCCCTTATACAATAATGTTGAAAAGTGGCCCTTTTTGATTTTTGCCCTGGTTTTGTCTGCCTGCCACTTTTACTTTTCACCGTGCTACCTATTGCTTCTACCCTCATTTTACACCCTCTGCTCTCTGCTCTTGTACCCATCCCCCTGCCACATTAGTTTAAATCCTCCCCGACATCACAAGCAAACACTCCCCCAAGGACATTCGTTCCATTCCAGCCCAGCTGCAGACTGTCCTGTTTGTACTGGTCCCACCTCCCCCAGATCTGGTTCCAATGCCCTAAAAATTTGAATCCCTCCCCCTTGCACCATTTTTCAAGCCACGTATTCATCTGCAATATCCTCCTATTTCTACTCTGACTGGCCCGTGGTATTGGTAGTAATCCAGAGATTATTACCTTTGAGGTCCTACTTATAAGTTTATCTCCTAGCTCCCTAAATTCATCTTGTAGGACCTCATCCCTTTTTTTAACCTATATCGTTGGTGCCAATATGCACCACGACAACTGGCTGTTCACCCTCCCCCTCCAGAATGTTCTGCAGCCGTTCAGTGACATCCCTGACCCTTGCACCAGAGAGGCAACATACCATCCTCGAGTCTCGTTTGCGGCCGCAGAAACGCCTATCTATTCCCCTGACAATTGAATCCCCTATTACTATTGCCCTTCCACTCTTTTTCCCCTCCTCATGTGCCGCAGAGCCACCCATGGTGCCATGAACTTGGCTGCTGCTGCATTCCCCTGATGAGCCATCTCCCTCAACAGTATCCAAAATGGTATACGTCTTTAGGAGGGAGATGACCGCAGGGGACTCCTGCACTACCTGCCTACTGCTTTGCTGGCTATTGGCCACCCGTTCCCTTTATGTCCTCTTACCTTTTACCTGCGGTGTGACCAACTCGCTGTACGTGCTATCCACGACTTTCTCAGCATCGTGGATGCTCCAGTATGAATCCAGCCGCAGTTCCAATCATTCAATGCGGTCTGCCAGGAGCTGCAGCTGTACACACTTCCTGCAAACGTAGTCACCAGGGACACCGACCATATCCCTGATCTCCCACATGTTGCAGGCTGAGCAAACCACGCTGAGCATACTGTCCTTGATTTCCCTTGTCAGCCACAGTAACCTTTTCCTCCCCTTAGAATCTTTCTTCCTCTTTGGTATGAACTGATCCTGGACCTTTCTCTCTCCACCACCCCCTCCAACGACAATCAGTCTGAAGAAAGCTCCCAAATCAAAATTACAAAGGGTCACAAACCGACAACCTGACTCACCTATCCATTCCTTCTGAATACATGCACTCAGTCCACCAAGGCATGTGGAAATTCCCAGTTGCTAACCAACTTAACTCCCCTTCCCATACTGACATTTTTGGTCTGGGCCTTTTCCATTGCCATATACAAACTGGAGGAACAGCACCTCATATTCCACTTGGGTAGCTTGTAACACAATGGTATGAACATTAAATTATCTAATTATAGGTAACATCTACAAAACACCCTCCTTCCCCATTTCTCCCTATAAACCCCTCCCCTTTCTTCCTCTCCCTCCCTCCCTCCCTCCCTTGAGCCCTGGCTGACTATCTTTCCCCACCCTCTCCACATAGATTCCTAAATAATTTATAACGCGTCAACCCTCTAGTTACACAATCCCATTCTCAACTCTCTATTCCTTTCATCTCAAACCTTATGTGTGTTCATTTCTGTCCTTTGGTCCAACTTTCTGCCAATCAAAATCTCTTCCTCACCAGTGTTCTTCTATCACCTGCCATGCTTTGTCCTGCCCCGCCACTCTTCTAGCCTTTTTTCCACCCACTGGTGTAGCTGGGACATGTTGGCCCGTGTGGGCAAGTTGGGCCGAAGGGCCTGTTTCCACACTGTATCACTCTATGATACAATGACACTCCTGCAATCAGTCTGAAAAAGGATACCGAACCAAAACATCACCTATCCACGGTTCTCCACAGATGCTGCCTGACCCACTAAATTACTCCAGCTCTTTGTGTCATATGCAAGATTCCAGCATCTCCATATCTCCAGACAGATCAATATTGTGGCTACAGGAGGTAGACACAAAATGCTGGAGTATCTCAGCGGGACAGGCAGTATCTCTGAAGAGAAGGAATGGGTGACGTTTCGGGTCGTGACCCTTCTTCAAACTCAGGCTTGTGGCTACAGGAGCTAGCTAGAGGCTAACTATCTTATGACGAGTGCTCACCTCCTGACGCCACAAGGTTTATTTTCACTATAAATCACAAGCCAGGATAATAACGGACTATTCTTCATATGTCTGAACTAGCAACAGTAACTCACAAGAAACCTGTCAACTTTCCTAAGCATTAATTCCATACACCACTGGTGCAGAGTGCCTATCATTTGTAGCAACAATAAAATGCATTGCCCTTGTTCACCAAGGTTTCTCTATTACCTCCCAAGCTTGTGATACTAACCATCAACACAAGGGTAGTGGGTGCATTCGCACACCACCACCTGCACCTTCTCCTCCGAGTGGCCGACCGCCCTGACTTGGAAACATATCTTCGGTCTTTCATTGTTGCTAGGTCTAAATTCCCGAATTGCTTTCCGACAGCATTGTGGGAATACTTCAGCAGAAGAACTACAGATTTAACACTTAGGCTCACCAAGTCAAGAGCCATTATAGTTATATGGACGGGAAAGGAATGGAGGGTTATGGTCTGAGCGCAGGTATATGGGACTAGGGGAGAATACGTGTTCGGCACGGACTAGAAGGGTCGATATGGCCTGTTTCCGTGCTGTAATTGTTATATGGTTATATGGTTATATGTGTCCCAGATAGGACAATTAAATTCTTACTTACTTACAGAATATGTAAACATAATAGAAAACGGAAGATAAAAGTTCAGCGTGTCGAAAGACCATGGACCATATATGCACAATAAATAAAGACATAGTACAATAATAATTATAGACTGTTATTGTTCAGAGCTTATTTGATGTCGTGTTTAATATCCTGATGGCTGTGGGGAAGCAGCTGTTCATGAACCTGGATGTTACAGATTTCAGGCTCCTGTACCTTCTTCCCAATGCAACGGAGAGATGAGTGTGTGACCAGGGTGGTGTGGGTCTATGATGATGTTGGCAGCCTTTTTGAGGCAGCGACTGTGATAGATCCCTTCGATGGTGGGGAGGTCAGAGCCGGTGATGGACTGGGCAGTGGTCACAATTTTCTGCAGTCTTTTCCTCTCCTGGATGTTCAAGTTACCGAACCAAGCCACGATGCAGCCAGTCTGTGTGCTCTCGACTGTGCACCTGTAGAGGTTCGAGAGAGTCCTCCTTGACATACTGACTCTCTGTACTCTTCTCAGGAAGTAGAGGTGCTGATGTGCCTTCTTTATAATTGCGTCAGTGTGCTGGGACCAGGAAAAATCTGCACGCCCAGGAATTTGAAGTTTTTTACCCTTTCCACCATCGTCCCGTTGATATAAATGGGATTGTGGGTCCCTATCCTACCCCTTCCAAAGTCCACAATCAGTTCCTCGGTTTTGCTGGTGTTGAGAGCCAGGTTGTTGTGCTGGCACCATTTGGTCAATCGGTCGATCTCACTTCTATACTCATCGCCATCAGTGATTCGTCCCACAACAGTCGTTGGCGAACTTGTTGATGGAGTTCACACTATGTCCGGCTACACAGTCATGAGTATAGAGTGAGTACAGCAGGGGGCTGAGCACACAGCCTTGAGGTGCTCCTGTGCTGATTGTTATCGAGGATGACACATTTCCACAAATACGGACAGACTGTGGTCTGTGGATGAGGCAGTTGAGGATCCAATTGCAGAGGGATGCGCGGAGACCCAGATCCGTGAGCTTGGTAACCAGCTTGGAACGAATGATGGCATTGAACGGCGAGCTGTAGTGAATTAGTAAAGGACAATAAACGAAGGCCTTGCCTGTGACACCCAGGACCAACATATCAACCCGACCATCAAGAGCCACACTATTTCCATATCATGCCATTATTAGCACCTGCAAAGTGATACCAGAAAACACTATGAATGACGAATTGCTTAAAAACCTGTGACCAACAATTCTCAATGGAGTTTTTCTGTGGAGATAATATGAAATACAGCACAGGAACAGGCCCTTCTGCCGAACATGATGCACAGTCAAACTAATCTCCTCTGCATGCACATGACCCATATCCCTTCATTCCCTACAAATTCATGTAAGGCTTTGTATGGTAGACCTCTCCAGAAGATTGGCACTTGGAATCCAAAGTGAGCTGACTGATTCGATCCAAACTTGGCTTGATGATAGGAGGCAGAATGTAGTGGTGAAAGGATCTTTTATTAATTGGAAGTCTTTGATCAGAGGTATTCGCCATGGACCAATACTGGACCCTTATTGTTTGTGATCTACATTAATGACTTAAATGTGAATGTAGGAGTTATAATCAGTTTACGCTTGTCATATAAAATTTGCTTTGTGGATAGCAAGTGCGCTTGTGTTAGGCTGCAGCAGAACATAGATCAGATGGAAAGTTGTGTGGAATGTTGGCAGATGGAAGCTGATTCCATCAAGAGCAACGTGATGCATAAGTCAAATAGAGGAAGGATAAACACAGTAATTGGAAGGATGCTAACGGATACTGATGAACAAAAGGACCTTGGGTTTCAGGTCCATTATTCCCTAAAAGTAGCAACACAGGTCACCAGGGTAGCGAAGAAGGCATGTGGCATGTCTGCCTTCAAAGGTTAGGGCATAGAATATAAACGTTGGAACTTAACGTTTCAATTTTACAAAACATTAGTTAGATTGCATGGAGTATCTGGTGCAGTTTCTGATGCCACAACATAGGAAGGACAAGGTTTAGCTGGAGTGCCGATGAGATTCATCAACATGCTGTTTGGATTGGAGGACTTGATTTTGGGAGAGATTGGATAAACAGGGTTAATTTTCTGTGGAGCAAAGAAGGTTGATTGATGACCTGAAGAGGTTTATAAAAGTATACGAGCCACAGATAGAATAGGTAGTCAGACTTTTTTTCCTTGTGGTAGTGTATCAAAAACAAGAGAGGGTATAGGTTGATGGTGAGGGAATAGAGTTTTAAAAAGGATTTGAGAGGAAACATTTTTACTCAGAGAGTGGTTGATATCTGGTACTTGCTTCCAGAGGAGTCAGATATAATCACTATGTTTAGGGGATATTTTGATTGAGACTTAAATATACAAAGTATGGAAGGATACAGAGCTAGTGCAGACAAATTGGATTAGTGGAGATGGGCAAAAAGCTCAGTAAGGTCACGGTGAGTTGAGTGACTGTATGAATTTGACAAATGGCGCTGAGGAAAATGTTCTGCCACCGTCTTAGAAACATAGAAAATAGGTGCAGGAGGAGGCCATTCAGCCCTTCGAGCCAGCACCGCCATTCATTTTGATCATGGCTGATCGTCTCAAATCAATAACCCGTGTCTGCCTTCTCCCCATATCCCTTGATTCCACTAGCCCCTAGAGCTCTATTTAACTCTCTCTTAAATGCATCCAGTGATTTGGCCTCCACTGCCCTCTGTGGCAGGGAATTCCACAAATTCACAACTCTCTGGGTGAAAACGTTTTTTCTCACCTCCGTCTTAAATGGCCTCACCTTTATTCTAAGACTGTGGCCTCTGGTTCTGGACTCGCCCAACATTGGGAACATTTTTCCTGCATCCAGCTTGTCCAGTCCTTTAATAATTTTATATGTTTCTATAAGATATCCTCTCATCCTTCTAAACTCCAGTGAATACAAGCCTAGTCTTTTCAATCTTTCCTCATATTACAGTCCCGCCATCCCAGGGATCAATCTCGTGAACCTACGCTGCACTGCATCAATCACAAGGATGTCCTTCCTCAAATTAGGAGACCAAAACTGTACACAATACTCCAGATGTGGTCTCACCAGAGCCCTATGCAACTGCAGAAGTACCTCTTTACTCCTATACTGAAATCCTCTTGTTATGAAGGTCAACATTCCATTAGCTTTCTTCACTGCCTGCTGTACCTGCACGGCAACTTTCAGTGACCGGTGTACAAGGACACACAGGTCTCGCTGCACCTCCCCCTTACCTAACCCAACCCCATTGAGATAATAATCTGCCCCCCTGATTTTGCCGCCAAAGTGGATAACCTCACATTTATCTATATTATACTGCATCTGCCATGCATCTGCCCACTCACTCAACCTGTCCAGGTCACCCTGCAACTTCCTAACATCCTCTTCACCATTCACACTGCCACCCAGCTTTGTGTCATCTGCAAACTTGCTAGTGTTGCTCCTAATTCCCTCTTCAAAATCAATAATATATATGGTAAACAGTTGCAGCCCCACCACCAAGCCTTGCGGCACTCCACTCGCCACTGCCTGCCATTCTGAAAAGGACCCGTTCACTCATACTATTTGCTTCACGTCTGCCAACTAATTTTCTATCCATGTCAACACCCTACCCCATACTTACTAAATGAAAATGCACGAGGAGCCGAAAAGCCTGCCCCTGCACACATTATTTTTCTATCTTGTAACTTGAAAATATGTAAGTGAGTTTACCACGATAATGTTGTGAAACATAGAACCACAAATGTCACAGCCAAGCCCATTTCTAATTTATTAATATCTATAGACCAGATGAAATATGAATATATTACAGCCCAAGCTCTCATCTGAACTTGTGGTATTTAGCAATTGATATTTGCATAAGGATACAAGGTGTGCTTTACAACATCAAATGTCGAAGATAAATTTTCCCCACAGGTGAACACGATCATGGTTATATTTGAGTCAAATCATGCCACTCTAAAAATGTAATCACCAATTCTGGTCATGTATCATCTCTGTACATCTAATAGCCATGTATTCAGATAAACACAACGTGCTGGATTAACTCAGCAGGTCAGGAGGTCAGGTAGCTTCTCTGGAGAAAATGGGTAGGTGACTTTCCGGGTCAGGACATTTCTTCAGGCTGATTGTAGTTTGGGTGGGGGAAGGGAGGAACTGGAAGTGAAAATCATGACTGCAACAGATAACCTTTGGCAAGGAGGTTACCAGATAGGCCGCTTATTGGTGAGGGACAGGTGTGAGCTCTAGAGGCATACATAGTTGTGAATTGTGGAGCTGGTTAATGGACGTTTAATGGAGGAAGGGAGGGGAAGGAAGAGTAGGGGTAGGGAGGTGTTTGTTGAAGTTACCTAAAATTGGAGAATTCAGCATTCATACCGCACCAGCACCTGCAATTCCTTTTCATAACGTGTATTTAGATAACGTCATTCATTGATGCACTGCCATGGAAATGAGTACACTTCACAAAAAAATGGGTTTTCACATGGAGGATAAGGAGAATCTAGAAGGAGGGGTCAGACTGTTTAAAAATATGATATTGCCCATTCAAGATATAAGAATATTTTTTCTTCCTGAGAGTGAGCATTTGGAGCTCTATACCCTAACGACCAATGGAAGCACAGTCTTTGAATATCTTTAAGAAAGAAGTAGACATTCACTTAATAAGGAAGTAGATGTAAGATTACGAAGTATTCACATGACGCACAATTGTGGTTATAAATGGATTAGTTACGATTCTGTTGAAAGCTGGTTTAAAGGACCATGTGACTCCCTACTGCTCTTAATTCTAATGTTCATATTGTAGATATTGTTTTGAGAAACACACATTGTTGTTCACTCTAAGAACAACCACTTCAAATGATAAAAAAATAATTGCTCGATCTGCCATGGCCTGCTGGATCTCACAGTTGCTAACCACCTTCCTTCCCATATTGAGCTTTCTGTCCTGGGTGAGGCCACACGGAAACTGGAGGAACAACACCTTATATGGGTAGATTACAGTCCAACTGTATGAACAATTAATTCTCCAATTTTTAGTAACTACAAAACGCTCCATCTCTCTCTTCTTCCTCCCTATCCCCCCTTACATTTCACCCTCTCCTCCCCTGTGCCCCATCTGTACTCACAAATTATTTACCCACCTACATTCCTTCCTCTAGTTTCACAATTTGCAACTTTCCAATCCTTTTGTCTCACACCTTCTGTCTTTTCATCTTTGGTCTTTGTCCACCATCTTCCGATCAAAACCGCCCCTCACCTGTAGCAACCCGCCGGGCTTTGTCCTGACTCTCCTGAGTACCAGCTTTCTTTCCCTCCCCAACAATCAGTCTGAAGAAGCGTCCAAACAACAAAACGTTGTATACCCGCATCTACAGTGCCTTGTATAGACCAAAACATTTGTTTGTGTTTCTCTTTCCATGGTTCCTGCCTGATCTAATGAACATTGCCAGAATTTTCTGTTTTTACTGTCAGGTATTAATAAAGCTAATTCAGGCTGACATCCAACTCAGTTAAGCCCCATTATATTCCCCCCCTTGTTCACTCACCAACTCCACTGATTGGCAATTCCACACTCGAAATCTCAACTGACTATCCCTCTCCTCTTGCAGAAGTGCCAGTCACCAGCCAGTTACCACCATCCATGTCCCACAAGGCACCAAATGAAATATTTGATGATAGACACAAAATGCTGGAGTAACTCAATGGGGCAGGCTGAGTTAATCTAGAGGTTGTTTTGGGTTGAGACCCTTCTTCAGACTTCAGAATAATTTGATTGGAAAAGGCACCAAAACCTATATATAAACAAATAAACAGTTCTAATAAAAGGATAGTGCAATATCTTTGAGGATTTCTGACTCTACATCGCTGCCTTTTGCTGCATTTAGACCTATCCACACAACTACCCCTTCCTCTGTAATGCTACACAATTAATTTTGACTTTTTGCTCAAATTTATCAACAAAAAAAACAAGATAATTGAGCAATGAATGATGTACAACTAATTTTTATTGATTTATAAAACATGAATTCCTCCACAGGGTAAAGAAGTGAAACTGTCCTCTTGTACAATTTCATCTGATCAACAAGTTGCAAAGTAATATTCACCTTTCACAGTCCCACCCTCTGTACTGCTTGGTCCCAACCGCACTCTCAGCCCTCCACACCTACAGTTAACGAGTGAATGAAACCTTTCCAGCCAGAGGTGGAACAGCAAAAGGAATGTTGCAACTGGTCACGCAAGACTGCCTTTTTAACTCTCCCATCCAACGATTTAATTACTAACACAACAGGCAATCTAGTCCCGAGATGGACTGTGAACAACATGACAAAGTAATATTCACCTTTCACAGTCCCACCCTCTGTTCTGCTTGGTCCCAACCCCATTCTCAGCCCTCCACACCTATAGTTAACGAGTGAATGAAACCTGTCCAGCCAGAGGTGGAACAGCAACAGGAATGTTGCAACTGGTCACGCAAGACTGTCTTTTTAACTCTCGCATCCAACTATTCAATTACTAAAGGGTCTGTCCCACTTACGTTTCCTTGGCATGCAAATTACGCGACCTCGTGGTCGCGTTGAGGCGTACGGGCATCGTATGGCCGTGCGGGGCCGGTCCCACTTAGAAGTGCGGAGGGGTATGTAGTTGCGCGCGACATCGCGCGGAGCTCTGAAATTTTTGTAGTGAACGATATCTTTGCGCGCCAATGGCCTGTCGCGGATCTGACGGCCAAAGTGGGACAGACGCAACGTCTCACCTTCAACAGCAGCAGAAGCAGGCAAACGATCACCAAACTCAACCTGAGGCTCATGGCCGTTGCAGTCCGGATCCGCCCCCACTTCTACTCCCAGAGCGAGGCCAAGAAAATTGAAGATAGACACAAAATGCTGGAGTAACCCAGCGGGACCGGCAGCAGCTCTGGAGAGAAGCAATGGGTGACGTTTCGGGTCAAGACCCTCATTTTCAGACTGAAGAAGAGTCTCGACACGAAACGTCACCCATTGCTTCTCTCCAGAGATGCTGCCGGTCCCGCTGAGTTACTCCAGCTTTGTGTCCATCTTCAAATGATGTCACGCGCTCCAGACGGCTGTGCGTACGCATGTAATCGTGCCCGACCTTCGCAGGACCATCGCGGCTCAACGCGATCACGAGGTCGCGTAATTTGCGTGCCAAGGACACGTAAGTGGGACAGGCCCTTAACACAACAGGCAATCTAGCCCTGAGGGACTGTGAACAACACGACAAAGTAATATTCACCTTTCACAGTCCCACCCTCTGTTCTGCTTGGTCCCAACCCCATTCTCAGCCCACCACACCTACGGTTAACGAGTGAATGAAACCTGTCCAGCTAGAGGTGGAACAGCCAAAGGAATGTTGCAACTGGTCACGCAAGACTGCCTTTTTAACTCTACCATCCAAAGATTCAATTACTAACACAACAGGCAATCTAGTCCTGAGATGGACTGTGAACAACACGACACACTGGGAACCAGTGAAAATCAAAGAACAACATTAGCGGGATTATGAAACAAAAGCTGAAAATAATTCTGACTGATTCCTGGGATGTCAGGACTGTCTTATGAAGAAAGATTGGATAGACTTGGTTTATACTCTCTAGAATTTAGGAGATTGAGAGGGGATCTTATAGAAACTTACAAAATTCTTAAGGGGTTGGACAGGCTAGATGCAGGAAGATTGCTCCCGATGTTGGGGAAGTCCAGGACAAGGGGTCACAGCTTAAGGATAAGGGGGAAATCCTTTAAAACCGAGATGAGAAGAACTTTTTTCACACAGAGAGTGGTGAATCTCTGGAACTCCCTGCCACAGAGGGTAGTCGAGGCCAGTTCATTGGCTATATTTAAGAGGGAGTTAGATGTGGCCCTTGTGGCTAAGGGGATCAGAGGGTATGGAGAGAAGGCAGGTACGGGATACTGAGTGGATGATCAGCCATGATCATATTGAATGGCGGTGCAGGCTCGAAGGGCCGAATGGCCTACTCCTGCACCTAATTTCTATGTTTCTATGTTTCTATAATGGAAAAAATCATCGGCCCAGCAGGTGAAAAGATAAATGAATTAAATCCTGTTGCATCAAATATGGCCAGACATTCCTTTTCCCTAATTCAGTTCCTTCTTGAACAATTATTAGTGGTGTCTACCAGGTTTTGTTCTAGGAAGAGGCACTGAATGCATCCCATTAACATCCTCAAGACTCCTTTGCCAATTTGATTTACCTATTCTGTATGAAGATTGAAGTTACTCAAAATGAATGCATCATCTTTGTAAGAAGTGGCTGGGTTTGTTCTCTCACCGCACCAGAGACCCGGTTTCGATCCTGACTATGGGTGCTGTCTGTAAAGATCCCGTGACCATGCGGGTTTTCTCCAGGTGCTCTGGTTTCCTCCAACATTCCAAAGATGTCCAAGTTTGTTGGTTAATTGTCTTCCGTAAATTGGTCCTAGTGCAAAATTGGATGCAAAAGTGGGATAACATGGAACTAGTGTACGGGTGATGAATGGCCAGCGTGGATTCAGTGAGCCAAAGGGCCTGTTTCCACGCTGTATCTCTAAACTAAAAGAAACTGATGGTTGGATGAATGAAAGGAAGGAAGGAAGAAAATAAAGAAGGGTCATAGGGAGAAAGGGAGTAAAGGAAGGAAATATATAAACAGGAAATCATATGGTTTAATAATAATAATTACCTCTCATAACTTCAGAATGCAACAATGCATTGCCATTAAGGGATTGCATCTGAAATGTATTCGCCTGTGCAAGTTTGTGAAATTTATCCACCAATCTGCAGCCAGCAAGCTCAAACAATGTGACAATGACCAAATAATATGTTAAAATGATTTATTTAAGGGACACGTAGGGCAGCACAGTGGCAGAGCTGCGATCTCACAGCACCAGAGACCCAGGTTCGATCCTGACTGTGGATGCTGTCTGTGTGGAGTTTGTACGTTCTCCGTGTGACTGTGTGGGTTTTCGCCTGGTGGTCCGGTTTCCCCCCACATTCCAACGACGTATGGGTTGTAGGCTAATTGGCATCTGTAAATTGCCGCTCGTGTGTAGAACATAGAACTAGTGATCGATGGATTCAGTGGACTGAAATAAACTAAAATTAATGGCAGGATGCTGCTTTTCTTTGAAGCAATGGCATCAATCAGGTCTATGCAGGATGTCAGACAGAACCTTAGTTTCTCATCTCATTTAGTTAATACAACCTGCTGCAGTACTACACTACAAGGTAAGGCTATATTTTTGAACAAAAAATACAAATGGCTGGTGGAACTCGACTGGTTGAGATGGGGAGAAAGGAATTGTCAGTCATGCTCCAGTCAGCATCGATAGTGCTGAAGTGGAGATGGTCATGAAAATGCATGGCCATGGATTTAAATATCACTAATATTTTGTCCTGGTCCAACCACATTGTTGCTGTGGGAGGAAAACACAACATTTCCTCTACTTCCTCATGAGTCTAAGGAAATATGGCATGTCTCCAACGACTCCTATCAGTGTCTAAAGATGCACTGTAGAAAGCGTATTATCAGGAAGTATCTTGGGTTGGCAACTGCTCTGCCCACGACAGCAAGAAATTGCAGATAATTGTGAATGTAACCCAGTCCATCACCCAAACCAGACCACCATCCCCAATCATCTCCATCTACATTTTATGATGCCTTGGAAAATCAACCAAAATAATCAAGGGCCACCTACCTCTTGGTTATTCCCTCTTCTTCTCTCTCTTTTTGGACAAAGATACAAAACATAGAAACATAGAAAATAGGTGCAGGTGTAGGCCATTCAGCCCTTCGAACCTGCACCGCCATTCAATATGATCATGGCTGATCATCCAACTCAGTATCCTGTACCTGCCTTCTCTCCATACCCCCTGATCCCTTTAGCCACAAGGGCCACATCTAACTCACTCTTAAATATAGCCAACGAACTGGCCTCAACTACCTTCTGTGGCAGAGAATTCCAGAGATTCACCACTCTCTGTGTGAAAAATGTTTTCCTCATCTCGGTCCTAAAAGATTTCCCCCTTAACCTTAAACTGTGACCCCTTGTTCTGGACTTCCCCAACATCGGAAACAATCTTCCTGCATCTAGCCTGTCCAATCCCTTAAGAATGTTGTAAGTTTCTATAAGATCCCCCCTCAATCTTCTAAATTCTAGCGAGTACAAACCGAGTCTATCCAGTCTTTCTTCATATGAAAGTCCTGACATCCCAGGAATCAGTTTGGTGAACCTTCTCTGTACTCCCTCTATGGCAAGAATGTCTTTCCTCAGATTAGGAGACCAAAACTGTACGCAATACTCCAGGTGTGGTCTCACCAAGACCCTGTACAACTGCAGTAGAACCTCCCTGATCCTATACTCAAATCCTTTTGCTATGAATGCTAACATACCATTCGCCTTCTTCACTGCCTGCTGCACCTGCATGCCTACTTTTAATGACTGGTGTACCATGACACCCAGGTCTCGTTGCATCTCCCCCTTTCCTAATCGGCCACCATTCAGATAATAGTCTACTTTCCTGTTTTTGCCACCAAAGTGGGTAACCTCACATTTATCCACATTATACTGCATTTGCTATGCATTTGCCCACTCACCCAGCCTATCCAAGTCACCTTGCAGCCTCCTAGCATCCTCCTCACAGCTAACACTGCCCCCCAGCTTCGTGTTATCCGCAAACATTCAATTCCCTCGTACAAATCATTAATATATATCGTAAATAGCTGGGGTCCCAGCACTGAGCCTTGCGGTACCCCACTAGTCACTGCCTGCCATTGTGAAAAGGACCGTTTACTCCTACTCTTTGCTTCCCGTCTGCCAGCCAGTTCTCTATCCACATCAATACTGAACCCCCAATACCGTGTGCTTTAAGTTTGTATACTAATCTCTTATGTGGGACCTTGTCGAAAACCTTCTGAAAGTCCAGATATAACACATCCACTGGTTCTCCCTTATCCACTCTACTAGTTACATCCTCGAAAAATTCTATAAGATTCGTCAGACATGATTTACCTTTCATAAATCCATGCTGACTTTGTCCAATGATTTCACCACTTTCCAAATGTGCTGCTATCCCATCTTTATCACTGATTCTAGCAGTTTCCCCACTACCGATGTTAGACTAACTGGTCTGTAATTCCCCGTTTTCTCTCTCCCTCCCTTTTTTAAAAGTGAGGTTACATTAGCTACCCTCCAATCCTCAGGAACTACTCCAGAATCTAAAGAGTTTTGAAAAATTATCACTAATGCATCCACTATTTCTGGGGCTACTTCCTTAAGTACTCTGGGATGCAGCCTATCTGGCCCTGGGGATTTATCGGCCTTTAATCCATTAAATTTACCTAACACCACTTCCCGGCTAACCTGGATTTCACTCAGTTCCTCCATCTCATTTGACCCCCGGTCCCCTGCTATTTCCGGCAGATTATTTATGTCTTCCTTAGTGAAGACAGAACCAAAGTAGTTATTCAATTGGTCTGCCATGTCCTTGTTCCCCATGATCAATTCACCTGTTTCTGACTGCAAGGGACCTACATTTGTTTTAACTAATCTTTTTCTCTTCACATATCTATAAAAGCTTTTGCAGTCAGTTTTTATGTTCCCTGCCAGTTTTCTTTCATAATCTATTTTCCCTTTCCTAATTAAGCCCTTTGTCCTCCTCTGCTGTACTCTGAATTTCTCCCAGTCCTCTGGTAGGCTGCTTTTTCTGGCTAATTTGTATGCTTCATCTTTTGTTTTGATACTATCCCTGATTTCCCTTGTTATCCACGCATGCACAACCTTCCCTTTTGCCAAACTGGGCTGAACAATTGTTGTAGTTCATCCATGCAGTCTTTAAATGCCTTCCATTGCATATCCACCGTCAACACATTAAGAATCAATTGCCAGTCTATCTTGGCCAATTCACGTCTCATACCCTCAAAGTTACCTTTCTTTAAGTTCAGGACCCTTGTTCCTGACTTAACAATGTCACTCTCCATCCTAATGGAAAACTCAACCATATTATGGTCATTCTTGCCCAAGGGGCCATGCACAACAAGACTGCTAACTAACCCTTCCTCATTACTCAATACCCAATCTAGAATAGCCTGCTCTCTCGTTGGTTCCTTTACATGTTGGTTTAGAAACCTATCCCGCATATATTCCAAGAAATCCTCTTTTTCAGCACCCTTGCCAATTTGATTCACCCAATCTATATGTAGATTGAAGTCACCCATTATAACTGTTTTACCTTTGTTGCACGCATTTCTAATTTCCTGTTTGATGCCATCCCCAACTCCACTACTACTGTTAGGTGGGCTGTACACAACTCCCACTAGAGTTTTCTGCCCCTTAGTGTTTCGCAGCTCTACCCATATCGATTCCACATCCTCCAAGCTAATGTCCTTCCTTTATATTGCGTTAACCTGCTCTCTAACCAGCAACGCTACCCCACCTCCTTTCCCTTTCTGTCTATCCCTCCTGAATATTGAATATCCCTGGATGTTCAGCTCCCAGCCTTGGTCACCCTGGAGCCATGTCTCTGTGATCCCAACTATATCATAGTCATTAATAGCTATCTGCACATTCAACTCATCCACCTTATTACGAATGCTCCTGGCATTGAGACACAAAGCCTTCAGGCTTGTTTTTACAACACTCTTACCCCATACTATTATGTTGAAAAGTGGCCCTTTTTGATTTTTGCCCTGGATTTGTCTGCCTGCCACATTTCACCTTGCTACCTATTGCTTCTACCCTCATTTTACACCCCTCTGTCTCTACGCTCATACATGTAAGAAACCCTTTCCCTTTAACTCCATCCTCAACTATCCCATTCGACACCCCACTTATTCAGTTTAAAACCACCCGTGTAGCAGTGGCAAACCTGCCTGCCAGAATGCTGGTCCTCCACCTGTTAAGATGCAATCCGTCTCTTTTGTACAGTTCCCCCTTACCCCAAAACAGATCCCAGTGATCTAAGAATCTAAATCCCTGCCCCGTGCACCAGTTCCTCAGCCACACATTCAGGTCCCGTATCTCCCTGTTCCTGCTCTCGCCAGCACGAGGAACTCGAAGCAAACCGGAGATAACAACCCTAGAGGTCCTGCTTTTCAGCATTTTTCCGAGCTCTCTAAAGTCACGCTGCAGAATATTCATCCCTTTCTTTCCGACATCGTTTGTGCCGACATGCACTACCACTTCTGGCTGTTCACCTTCGCCCTTGAGGATTTTCTGCACTCTGTCCGTGACATCCTGGATCCTGGCACCAGGAAGGCAGCACACCTTCCTCGAATCCTGTCTGTTGCCGCAGAAACCCCTGTCCGTACCTCTCACAATGGAGTCTCCCACTACAATGGCGTTGCCTGACTTAGGCCTTTTTGGTTTTGGCTCAACAGCCCTATTCGCATCGCAAGCCAGTCCGCCGCACAGTGTAAAAACGTCTTCTGTCCCAACAGCTTCTAAGTGGGTGAACCTGTTCACAAGAGGTACAACACCCGGGGACGATGGCATTCCATGCTTCCCTCCCTTTCTCACTGTCTCCCACCTTCTCTCTTCCAGTACCTTAGGTGTAACAATCTTACTGTAGGACTTGTCGAGGAACGACTCCGTTTCTCGGACGAACCTGAGGTCATCCACTTGCTTCTCCAGTTCCCCAACACGGTCCTTCAGGAGCTCTACCTGGATGCACTTCTCGCATTTGTAGCAGCCAGAGGCACCAGCGGTGTCCTTGACCTCCCACATACTGCAAGCATCGCACTGAATCAGCTTGCCTGACATCTCCTTCTTTCGTCTCTCCCTCTCAAGCGTATTGCGTAGTCTCCTCCCCTCAGCTTCCTCGCCGAAGACTCTCGAGCCAAAGACTCACACTTTACTCACAGGGCACTTCCATCACAAGGCCGCTCCCCAAGAGCAGTCTTGCTTATATTGACTGATAAATTGCCTAATTTACCAATTTACAAACCAAATTCCTCAGTTTTCAACTGTTTTCCCTGCACTAACTCACTTCTCTCCTCCCACTTGGGCTAGAGCCAGTCTTATCTCTTGCTTAGCTTCTCCTGCTGTTGCTTCCAAATCTACAGCAGCTATGAGTAATCTACAGCAGCTCTGAGTCAAAAGCCTGAAAGCACATACCACAAGTTTCATGAGTAACACCTTCCCCACTGCCGATAGCATCCTGGGGAAATTCTTCTGCATTCTCTCCAGAGCCTCCACATCCTTCCTGTAATGTGGTGACCAGAATTCCTCCCAATACTCCAAATGCCACCTAACCAAAGTTTTATAAAGCAGCAATATGACTTCCTGATTGTTATAGAGTCATAGAGTGATACAGTGTGGAAGCAGGCCTTCGTCCCAACTTGCCCATTCTGGCCAACATGTCCCAGCAACACTATTGCCACCTGCCTGCATTTGGTCCATATCCCTCCAAGCCTTTCCTATCCATACACATGCACATGGCCTCCCAACTTCTATACTTAATCCTAAACTTTGGGATAGTCCCAGCCTCAACTACCTCCTCTGGCAGCTTGTTCCATACACCCACCACCCTTTGTGTGAAAAAGCTATCCCTCAGATTCCTATTAAATCTTTTTCCCTTCACCTTAAATCTATGTCCTCTGGTCCTCGATTCACCTACTTTGGGCAAGAAACTCTGTGATTCTACCCAATCTATGCTTCTCATTATTTTATACACCTCTATAACATCACCCCTCATCCTCCTGCGCTCCAGGAAATAGAGACCCTATGGCTCAGACCCTCTACTCCTGGCAACATCCTCGTAAGTCCGGCTTGACAACTTTGTGATAACATGGTGTCCAGAACCGAACACAATACTCTGAATGCGCTCTCATCAACATCTTATACAACTGCAACATGGCCTCCCAACTTCTATACTCAATACTCTGACTGATGAAGTCCAATGCATCAAAAGCCTTTTTGACCATCGTATATACCTGCGACTCGACCTTCAGGGAACTATGCACCTGTACTTCTAGATGCCTCTGCTCTACAACACTCCCCAGAGCCCTACCATTCACTGTGTAGGTCATGCCCATGTTAGACTTCCCAAAATGCAACATCTTACATTTCTCTGTATTAAATTCCATCAACCATTCCTCAGCCCACCTGGCCAATCGATCAAGATCCTGCTGCAATTTATTCACAACCATCATCACTAGCTGCAAAACCACCCACTTTTCTGTTATATTCAGTGCCCTGACCAATGAAGGCAAACATACTGTACTGTACCCTTCTTCACCACTCTATTGCTATTTTTAGGGAGCTATGGACTTGGATTCCAAGAACTCTGTACATAAATGCTGTTACGGGTCACCTTAAAAACAAAATTCTGTGTTAAACATGACATATGTTGCATCCCAGCATGGAGTAAATTTTGCATTTCTGCCTTAACCCATCTGCTGAGTCCAGTCTAACCCTGATATTAAATTTATAAGTCCGTGTTCTTGATTCCTCACCAGTGAAATCAGTATCTCAATAATTACCTACATAAACCCCCTAACTTATTTATACACCACAATCTGTTAATTTGACTATTTTCACATTGGGCTTATCATTTCTTGATTTTCTGAAATTATAAGAAAAATTAACAGCACACGTATTATATTACAGGAACTTGTTACAAAGAGCACATTGTTTGTACATCACTTTGGACAATTTCATTGTGATAAGATAATACATAACATTTGATAACTTCATTTAATTGGTGCAAAGGTTTCCTAATACTTGATAAGACTATACAATTCCAACAATAGTCCAAATATTATATTCTAATCCCTGCTCTGATGAAAAGAGTTACCTAAAATTATAGTGTATAAAAATATTAAAGTACAATAAAGGAATAACAGAATTAGGTAGAGTTAAGAGTAAGAATACGTGGTAGCATCCCTGTAAAAAGGGCTTGAAAAAGATGATTGCATCAGGAGTCTGATAGCAGTGGGGAAGAAGCTGTTCTTAAGTCTGGACATCTGAGCTTCCTAGATCCTGTGTCTTCTCCCAGAAGGTAGAAGAGATAGAATGGACAGGGCAACAGGCATCCTTGATCATATTCCCATCCTTTCTGATGTAAACCATCACAAGGATGGACTGGATAGAAGAAAGTGTTCAGCCTGTGAAGGTCTGGGCTGCAATCACCTCTCTCCGGTAGTGCAGATGGTCAACAGCAGTGCAGTTGCCATAGCAGGTTGGAATGCATCCCATTAGAATATTTTCTAGAATGCATTTGTAGAGGTTTGAGAGAATCCTTGTGGACATTCTGAATATTTTCGGACATATAAAAAAGTAAAATCCTGATATGTTTTCTTGATCACCACATCTGTATGCAGCAACTAGGTTAGGTTGCTGTTTATATGAATGCCTTGAAAATTGAAGCTGTCGTCCATCTCTACAGCAGCTCCATTGATGAGAACAGGTTTGTGTTCACACCTTTGCATCCTTAGATTAATACCAGGTCTTTAGTCTTTAATGCTAAGGGTCAGGTTAATGTCCTGACATAATACCATCAGATTCTCAATCTCTTTCCTGTACTTCATTTCGTTGTTGTTGTTAATCCAACTGACAACAGTGGTATGATTGGCAAATTAAAGATACAGTTGGCGCTTTCTTAGCTACACAGTCAGGGGTGTACAGAGAGTAGAATAAGGCCAGGACCCTGAGGAGCATTAGTGTTGAGGGCCATGGGGGAGGGAATTCTATGACACCTGAGATGGTCAGGAAGTCCAGAGGCCAATTATCAGATGGATTCCCAGGATTAAGACCCAAGGCCAATGTGGAGGCCTCAAAGCCAATGTGTAGCCATTGGTAAGATGTATACATTGTATAATTCCATAAATAGTCATTATGATTAATATCTGGCAGCATCTCCAAGCCTCCATCTTTGCCTTGGGGCCTCCATCCAGAGCCACTTCTGATGACAGGGGTATCTAACATGGTAATTTACTTCTCTTTTTCTATGTTAATCAATCTACGAATATTACCCACTATCTCTTTTTCATTATACCCTGAGATAAGAAAACGAACATCCACTTACACAGCATGTTTCCTTCTCACAATGTACCGCAGCACTTTACAGGAGGAATGAAAAGACATCTACGATTGCAGCCTGTTTATATTAACACACTTTCAATCATCAAAATTCTCCAATAAAAGTGTAAATTCTTCAACTGTCACAGATATCTAACTTTAGTTATGGGCACTGGTTATAAAAGTGTTGAGAAATAATGCATGGCTTATTGTGTTGCTAAGAAGTGACAAATATACCATCATGCCTACAGTCAGGAAGTGGCCCAGTTGGCTTCCTAGGGCCATCGCCACAACCTGGAGCTCAATGCTCTTAAGAGAATGGAATTGTTTGTAGACTTTAGGAGAGTTTCCCCTTCCCGCCCCCCACTCACCATCAACAACACCACAGTCACACCTGTGGAGTCATTTAAGTTCCTAGGAACCATCATCTCCAGGGACCTAAAATGGAAGCCCACCATCGACTCCACAGTCAAAAAGGTCCCCAACAGTGGATGTACTTCCTGCGGTAGCTGAGAAAACACAATCTGCCACAGGCAATGATGATCCAGTTTTATACTGCCATCAAAGAGTCTGTCTTCACCTTCTCCATCATGGTTGGTTTGGCTCAGCCACCAAGCATGACATCCGGAGGCTGCAGCACATCGTTCGATCAGCCGAGAAGGTTGTTGGCTGCAACCTTCCCCCCATCAACGAACTGTACACCGCAAGGGCCAGGAAGCAAGTGGGTGAGATCATCTCTGACCCCTCTCACCCTGGCCACCTTTGAAGCACTTCCCTCTGGAGGGCGACTCCGGACTGTCAAAGCCGCCACAGCCAGACATAAAAACAGCTTTTTTCCACGAGCAGCATCTCTACTCAACAACTGAAAGTCTGTAGCCTCCTTTTGCTCTGGTATTTTATTTAATTCTTCACGTTTAAATTATAATGTTTTATTCTTAATTGTTTCCTGTATATCGTGTTGTTACTTGCGAGCAAAGCACCAAGGTAAATTCCTTGTATGTATACATACTTGGCTAATAACATTTATTCAATTCAATTGGCAATAAGATAAGCATTTAGAGACAAACAGATGAAGGATTAGCAAGCCAATCTCTGGTGCAATGGTTATGTACTGTAACTAGATTAACTACCTAACAATCTGGATTCAAGTCCCTCTTCGCAATGTTGATTTCACACTATAAAATGGAGACTCGAGACTGCACTTATCGGTTTCAGGTCAGCATCCTTTTTCAGGCTGACGACATTTTGGTTCGGGACCTTTCTGCAGTCTGATGAAGAGTCCTGAGCTGAGATTCCCTCCCGATTCACTGCGTTCCTTCAGCACGTTGTGTTTTGGTCTACTTCTCACAGTTGAGCCTGCATGTATCCAGTGTCAGACTGGCCAGGGTGTCAGCTTGCCCGATGGCAAGTGGGCCCCTGATGAAGTGGGCCCCCTATATCAAGTGGGCCCCTGATGAAGTGGGCCCTCTTTGTCTCCTGGCAACCAATATTTTTAGACCCAGTCCGCCACTGCATGTATCCTTGGGTCACGCACTGGCACCTTGTTGTTTTAGGTCTGCCCAGTGCTGCTTATGACATGATTCACAGACTTCATAATAATGTCAAAATGAAAGATATGCTGAATAAAGAGGGCAGAGATTGGGGTTGTTTATGTTTTACTGCTGCTCATGATCCACAATGCTTAAAGGAAGCCTAGATTTGAGTTTTGCCCTGCCAATGGGATGAGACATATGCTGGAATTGTGATGGAGGGGGGGAGGGGGGGGGGGGGGGGGGGCAGGGGATGGAGGGGCAGAGGGGGGGGTGCTTTGCTGTCCATGAATTAGGCGTGTAAGTCAGATTCTCAAACTGGTTTTAGTCTTTCTACTTTTCAATGTAGTGATTATGCTACAGCTGACTAGCAAATACACATACTGCTCAGACTGCAAAGGGTGGTAGATTTTTCCTGATGGACTTTCTCAACAGTCCTCCAGTAGTTTAGGTAATGATCAATGTAGATGAACCCGATGTTCTAGAAACCAGGCAATATCACAATTTTCTTTGATTTGTGAATTCTGTAAACCAAACTGCTGTTACATGGGTGGGCCATCTTCACCAACACCTAATTATTTAAAATATGTATGTAGATCAGACAGCTATCATAATCTGAAGAAGAGTCTTGACCCAAAACATCACCCATTCCTTCTCTCCAGAGATGCTGCTTGTCCCACTGAGATACTCCAGCATTTTGTGTCTATCTTCGATTTAAACCAGCATTCCTTCCTACACAGGCACTCACCCCTGTCATCGCAAAGTGCTTTGAGCGGCTGATCTTGGCTCACCTCAAAGCCAGCCTCCCCCCCACACTGGACCCCTATCAGTTTGCCTACCGGACCAACAGGTCTACAGAGGATGCCATATCGGCGGCCCTACACTCTGCCCTGACCCACCTGGACAACAACAACTCCTACATCAGGTTGCTGTTCATTGATTTCAGCTCTGCCTTTAACTGTCATTCCCGCCAGCTTGATCACCAAACTCAGCGGACTTAGCATCTCCACCTCCCTCTGCAATTGGACACTGGACTTCCTCACCAACAGACCACAGTCTGTTAGGGTCAACAACCTCACCTCCTCCACTATAACACTGAACTATAACACCGGCGTGCCACAGGGCTGTGTGCTCAGCCCTCTCCTCTACTCCCTCTTCACCCATGACTGCATCCCTAAGAATGGATCCAACGCCATCATTAAATTTGCCGACGACACCACGGTGGTAAGACTGATTAGTGACAACGACGAGTCAGCCTACAGGGATGAGGTCCAGCACCTGACATCCTGGTGTGCCAACAATAACCTCGTCCTCAACTCCAAATAGACGAAGGAAATTATTGTCGACTTCAGGAAGATCAGAGGGGGCAGACATACCCCCATCCACATAAACGGGACTGAGGTGGAGCGCGTCTCCAACTACAAATTCCTCGGGGTACACATCTCGGAGGATCTGTCCTGGTCCCTCAACACCTCCAAGCTGATCAAAAAGGTGCAGCAGCGCCTTTACTTCCTGAGGAGGCTCAAGAAAGCTCACCTGTCCCCCCAGATCCTGACCAACTTTTACCGCTGTACCATGGAAAGTATCCTGACCACCTGCTTCACGGTATGGTACAGCAGTTGCACTGTAGCGGACAGGAAGGCACTACAACGGGTGGTGAAAACCGCGCAGTACATCATCGGTGCCCCGCTCCCTGCCATGGATGCCCTACACCGAAAACGGTGTCTGAGACGGGCCGGGAAGATCATCAAAGACCCCTCCCACCCCAACCATGGACTGTTTGCCCTCCTCCCATCAGGGAGGCGGTACAGGAGCCTCAGGTCTAGTACTAGTAGGATGAGGAACAGCTTCTACAATAATACCATCACATTGCTGAACTCGGAGTCCCGCCGATAGATTTCTCCAGTCCCTCTGTCCACATTGTTTGATTATTCTGTATTTTTATTTCTATATTGCACTACTACTACGGACTGATGCTAAACTGCATTTCGTTGTACCCATACTTGTATCTGTGCAATGACAATAAAGTTGAATTGAATTGAATTGAATTGAATTGAATATGCAGGCAGAGGAAATTAGTTTAACCTGGCAACATGTTTGACAGAAGGGCTCATTACTGTACTGTACTGTTCTATGCTCTAGCTTTACTATATTCCCCAAATAAATTTGTGTGCAACCTACATTTTTCAATAGGCAATAGATAATAGGTGCAGGAGTAGGCCATTCAGCCCTTCGAGCCAGCACCGCCATTTAATGTGATCATGGCCGATCATCCCCAATCAGTACCCCGTTCCTGCCTTCTCCCCATATCCCCTGACTCTGCTATTTTTAAGAGCCCTATCTAGCTCTCTCTTGAAAGCATCCAGAGAACCTGCCTCCACCGCCCTCTGAGGCTCACAACTCTCAGTGAAAAAAAGTGTTTCCTCGTCTCCGTTCTAAATGGCTTACTCCTTATTCTTAAACTGTGGCCCCTGGCTCTGGACTCCCCCAACATCGGGAACATGTTTCCAGCCTCTAGCGTGTCCAAACCCTTAACAATCTTATATGTTTCAATGAGATGAGATCAATTCCTCCCAACCCAGATGTTAATCTTCATTAAACATCCCTTTATTAACATTCTGCAGATTAATTTCTGAGTTAGGGACACCATGGAAGTTCCTCTTTTCGAACCAATTGTTACGGTGAAATACAAACTCATTTTTTTGACTAATTTGTTCCCTTGAAGAGTTCTGCACACATTCCAGTATGATTCGCAGCAAGCTTTCAATGAATAATGCTTTAATAGAGGAAACGGAATTCCCAATCCAACAATACTTCAAAATTGGATTACTTTCAAAATAACATATTGTGTTTGAGTTAATATTGTCATGTCAGGAAAACCGGGATGAAACCTGGCCATTGACTTGCTTAGCTGCAGAGAATCAGAGCTTGCGGCAGCATGTGCCATGTGTTCAACAGTTCCGCACCTTCACACTGCAGCATGAGAGGACAAAACGAGAACCCGAGAACCCAGAGAAAACCAACGTGGTCACAGGCAGCACCTGCAGCAAGGATTAAATCCCAGTCTCTGGCACTGTGATGCCCCTGTTCCAATTAGGAAACCTGAACGGAAACCTCTGGAGACTTTGCGCCCCACCCAAGATTTCCGTGCAGTTCCCGGAGGTTTTTGTCAGTCTCTCTACCTGCTTCAACTACCTGCAACCTCCGGCAACCACCTGCAACCTCCGTGGAAATGCACGGAAACCTTGGGTGGGGCGCAAAGTCTCCAGAGGTTTCATTTCAGGTTTCCTAAGTGGGACAGGGGCATGAGGCAGCGACTCTACCACTGCGCCACTGTGCTGCCCTGCACTTCTTTAAAATGTGGAGGGAAACCAGGATACACGACTAACTGCACATGCTGGAATCTTAATCATCAAAGTGCTGGAAGAACTCAGCGGATCAGGCAGCATCTATGGAGCGAATTGGACAGACCATGTTTCAAGTCGGGTCTGATGAAACATCGTGATGCGAAACATGATCTGTCCATTTCCCTCCACAGATGCCGCCTGATCTGCTGAATTTCTCCAGCTCGTTTTTTTGAGTAGACCTAGGTTTTGTTACAACATTATTTTACAATAATTGATTATGTTTTAATTAAGTTACAAGTGAGCATGGTTTTAGATGTACTTCTTTTCAATATCTCTAAGTGTCACTTTCAATAATCAAAATCAAAACACTATTTTGTGCTTCGATTCAGAGGAACATAGTAACAGTGGTTTAGAGCAATGGAGAGTGTGAGCTGTTTACAAGGTTGTCAGGGCTATCCCCCAACAGGATCATCAGGAATGATGTGGCCTGCTGGTTGCCCCTTGGCCCATTCCTCCTTTTGGAATGGCTTCAATAGGGAGCCCAACACGATTCCAGGTGATATGCGACAGCAAACAGTTTGTACAACCCCTTGCATCCTACAAGAAGCAAAATGCAAATCCCAGGCAGTGTCCAGCAACATTTGGCTCTATGCATTGCTAATCAAACAATAATGGGCTATTTTACTTCAGAGTCACGTGAGTGACTACGTGAAGAAGGGCCGTCCATCTGCATGCACGTCATTACGTCTGAACGCAACGCGCGACGGACTGGCAGAGGCACTGCGTCCTCCCAGGCCGTTAGGATGGCAGGTAAGGAAAGTTGAATCACTTTCCTGCGTTCTTTCGGGCTTGAAACTTTTTGTAGTTTCAGGGCCCAGATGTCGAGGAGACGGTCCGCAGGGAAGTTGGCTGCCGAAGACCGCAGCATTTCCCAGTAGAGGGCAACGGTGTTTCCCGACATTTATCGCCAGCAGCTGAACCGGCAGGAGACTTGTTGCAGGAGGAGAGCTCCGTTGGTGGTCCTGCAGTACGGGAAAATCCACCCGCAAATCAAACAACCCGTTGACTCAGAAGAGTCCGGGGAGGGAAAGGGATACCCTCCCTCAACGGAGAGCGTCTGAGGACGACTCTCCCACATAGGAGCAACTTTTTGGAGAAGTTGCTCCAACAATGACCTGCTCTAAGGAGAGAGCTGTGTCAGCCCAGGCCTACAGCAGGCAGTACCGGGAGCCTCGCATAATGGGGCAACCCAATGTCTTCCCCATTGGAGGGGGAAGTACATATGGAAGAAACCACTCTGAATCAGAGTACAAAAGCAGGGGGGGGGGGGGGAAACCTTCCCAGGGACAAGCAGAAGAAAGGAAGTAAGTAAGTAACTTTTACTTATATAGCACTGTTTAAGTTAACTTGCACCAAAGAGCTTTACATAAAATAAATAATAAGCACAAAAGAAAAGAAATACTTCCGCAATCATCCAGGTTCCACTGGGTGCTTCCCTGGATAGAGATCTAGAAAATGTCTCCTGCTCTGAGGAGAGGAGCATTCACGGTCAGTCTGACCGAAAGCAAGAATCTCATTTAGGCCCGCTGGAGGAGCCATGTCAGCGCAGGTATTCTCAGGGGCCTGCGGCAGCACCTGTTTCCAGGGCTACCTACAAATCTCACTCTCAATGGAGGGGAGTGTGAGTGATCAGTAGGTAACTGATCTCGAATTACAATACTATACAATACCATTTATTTGTCATTTGAACCTCACATAACTTTCAAACGATATTTGGTTTCAAGATCAGTAGGTAACTGATCTCGAATTAAAGTATGAACATACTGAAGCACATGCATATGGCCTCAAGAGACAGCAGTTGGCAGAATATCCGCACAAATGCCGGCAAGGGAACAGCGCTATCAGGGTGACTTTGGAGAAACCAGCCGCCAAATCCTCTCTATAGGTAAGACCAGAAGAAGGAAGCAAAAGCTGTCGGACCAATCAAGGTACCAACGACAAGCAAACTTCATCAGAAGGCGACAACACACCCCACACCTCCATAGGGAGTAAGCAGTTCACTGAAGCCGGTGGTAGCTTGAAAGCTGGGCACGGAAATATGATCAGAGTCGTCTTTCAAGGCAGACTCAGAATTATGGCCAGAATTATCCGACAAGGCAGGCTCAATATGATAAGGTTTTCAGACCAAGACCCAAGCAGAGGTCAGGAGAAACATGGAATCCACACTTCCTACCAGTCCAACTCCCAATCAAGGAGAGAAAAGGAACCCGCTTCAGGGGCCTTTGGGCTTACCACAAGACCACCGGTAGCCATGGAGGTAGGTGGGTCTGGGTTTACTGAAACAAGGGATTGTGGACCAGTTACATGTTGGTAATTTTACTCTTGTGTTTTTGTTCAAAATGACAATAACATGAATTTCAGATCTGGTTTTAAAAAACAGATAACAACATGTGATTATTTTTACTGCACAACATACATAGGTTCCAAGCAGACTTGGAACTCGGACCGGAGTTGTCTTCAAGGCAGGCCCAGTATTTTGGGCAGGATTGCCTTCCAGGACAGGTGACAGATGGAGGATGTCACTTCATCCAGATTTAACTCATTTGTGCAGTACAGACTTTTAGAAACAGCAATTTTTTGTTACGGTCTAACTACTGTTTTATAGGAGCTTCCTATAAAATGGTCACATGGCATGCATCGGCCTCAAAGATGCATACTATTCGGTGTCTATTCATTAAGAACAGGAGATATTTGAAGTTTCGAGATGTTTTGGCGGGCAGTGAGCTGTAGCGCCTTCCTGATGGCAGCAGGTGGAAGATGTAGTGAGCTGGGTGGGAGGGATCAGAGATGATTTTCTTCACCCTTGACACGGACCGTTTGTGATGGAGTGATTCTATTGATGGAAGGGGAGTGCTGATGATTTTGGATCTCAAGGTTCTCTGTAGCGATATGCAACCGGCGCTTGTTCAAATTCAGATTGATAACACCACTGCGGTGGCATATATCCATTAACAAGGGTGGTGTAAAATCTGTATCTTACGACAGATTGTCGAACCTCATTTGGCACTGGTGTATCGAGAGGAATATTTGGGAAATCTACGAGGTAGATATAACACGGTGACAGATGCTGGATCACGAATGTTTAATAACAACACAGAATGGATGTTGAATCAGACAGTTTTTAACAAAATAACTACACGATTTGGCATACCAGATGTTGATCCGTTTGCATCTAGACTAACCATTAGTTACCCAGATATGTGTCCTGTGAGCTGAATCCAGGAGCAAGGCAGTGGATGCTTTCTCCCTCAATTGGGGAGGAATGTTTATGTATGCTTTCCGCCAATTTGTCTCACAAACCGATGCTTGACAAAAATCAAGCAAGACTAAGCCACAGGCATATTGGTAGTGCCAGATTGGCCTACTCAAGCCTGGCCTCCAAAGATTTTGGGAATTATAGTCCAGCCAGTAATGGCTGTACCCAAGAGCAGGGACCTCCTAGTGAACCCAGTTACAGGGAGCAAACATCCACTACATGAACGTATAACTTGTTGGTCTGCAGATTCTGAGGAGGCCATTTCAAGGCATAGGACTGTCCGAACAAATACAACACAGTTCGGATAACGGATGTCTTGGAGTTCCTATCAACTGTACTATAACTATAAACTAAGTTATAGTGCATCTATAGTGCCAGAGGCGCACTCTCCTCCAATCTGATGCCGGAAGCAGGGCACAGTTCGATAGGAACGCACCCCTTTACAACAAAATTCATGAAGGGTATTTACAATTTAAGACCTCCAAGGCCAAGGTACACTGACACATGGGATGTGAGCGTGGTACAAACCCTACTTTGACAGTGCGGACTGCCTATACCTAACCCTGAAGGTGGTATGCTGACAAAGAGTCCAGACACTGCAAAAGCTACGGTTGGACTACATGACCACCAATATGAACAACATAACATTCCTAATCAGGAACCTGATAAAACAGAGCAGGCCAGGAATGCCAGGGATGGAGATCCAGTTCTTGGCATATCCAGAGGACCAACGGTTGTGTGGGTGGTAACATACTGACACCACTATCTGAGAGTTACGGAGAACCTCAGAGGCTCAGAACAATCGGTCCTCATCAGCCATAAAAAATATATATTTTTTTTTAAAACCACACTAAAAGGTGTCAACTCAAACCATCTCCAGATGGTCAAAAGAGGTCATGGCGGTAGCAGGAGTAAACATTTATAATGGTTAAATCTCACTCCACCAGAGCTGCATCTACGTCAGCAGCAAGAGCTATGGACGTGCCCCTTGACGACATCCTAGTGGCTGCAGGATGGATGAATGAAATAACGGTCCACCGGTTTTATAACAAACCCATAACCGGACTGGGGGTGTTTGCACGTACCATTTTAAGTTCTGTCCCTTAGTTTCCCCCCCAAGGTTGGGAGGGGTAACTTTTTTTAAAACTTTTCTTTCATTTAAAGCATCAGTTTCTTTACTTAACTACGTAATGTCTGAATGCTTTAATGATTACACGCATCCATGGTCAATCCATTCAGTGTGTGACGCCTGGATTCGTAACCGCCGTAAAATCACAGAGCTTTGAAATCTTCACGTAGTCACTCACGTGACTCCGAAGTAAAATAGTAAGATTAAACGAGAACTTACCAGTTTGAAGTTTGATCTTGATTTTATGAGGAGTTACGATGAGCGATTACGTGCCCACCGCTCCCACCCTCATACTATCAAGGTCATATGGAAGTTCTAGTTTCTTCACAATCTTACTATTCTCAGGTCTTCTTTTTATCTGTGATTTAACACCGCTGCTTTGAAGATTGACGCGCACGCAGACGGACGGCCCTTCTTCACGTAATCGCTCATCGTAACTCCTCATAAAATCAAGATCAAACTTCAAACTGGTAAGTTCTCGTTTAATCTTACTATTAACTGGGATAAAATGAGTCTGGTTACTTGTTACCTTCCCCTTCAGCATTGCAATAGATGTGAAAGGATTTACATGACACCAGAATAACATGAAAATGCTGAAAACACTCAGCGGATCAGGCAGCATTCTGTGGAAAGAGAAAATTATTATCTCAGGCCTGGAGCCCTTCATCAGAACTGGGAAAGGGTGAAAACATATGTAGGAAGGAACTGCAGATGCTGGTTTAAACCGAAGCTAGACACAAAAAGCTGGAGTAACTCAGCGGGTCTGACAACATCTCTGGAGAAAAGGAATAGGTGAAAGAGGTGACGTTTTGGGTTGAGCCCCTTCTTCAGAGTGAAAACTTGTCAGTTTTAGGCTGCAGAGAAGGTGGGTGATGGACATGTATGGGACAAATGGAATATCACAGATAGGATGACATCGGATTACATAATTTGAAGTTTAGATCAGATACTGAGATTCTGCTGTGAGGCTGCAAATGCTCACTACAATGCAAATGGTTGTGGGTATGCAGAAACCCGGGTGCTCCAGTCTCCTCCCACATTTCAAAGACATGCGGGTTTGTAGGTTAATTGACTTCTGTAAATTGTCCCTAGTGCGTAGGCTAAAACTAGTGGGCTCGGTGGGCTGAAGGCCCTGAAATTAAAATTGATGGTGGGTTGCGACGAAGTACAGTTTGCAGGCTGCTATAGAGCTTTATAGCAGAGAGCAAGCAATTTGGTCGATGCCACTGGTAAGCATCTGACACTAATCCCATTTTATTCTCCCCAGATTCCCATCAACTAAAATATTATACCACTCACTTACACACTGGTGGTAATTTACAGTGACCAATTAAACGATCACACTGCATGTCTTTGGCATGTGGGAGGGAACTGGAGCATCCAGAGGAAACTTACATGGTCACAGGGAGCGTGCAAGCTCCAAATAGACAGCACCCAAGGTGGGGATTGAATCAGGGTTGCATGAGATCTGAAGCAGTTGTTTTTGTTGCTGTGCCAATGTGCCACTAAAATAAAGTTTACTTTACAACAGCACATCATAAAATGTTAATGTGACTCACGATTAAAACAAGATTAATTGTTGAACTGTATAAAACTCCTGATTTTGAGTCAAGGTAGAGTTGAAGCATAGGAGGAAAATCAAAATTCGGAGTAAAGATGCACAGGGATTTTGTATTGAGTCGGCTTAAAGCTAAAGAGTGGTAATGAAATGCAGGAGAGTTTAAAAACATCTTTCTGCTTCACACTCGTAATGAAAGATCATGTTTTCCTTTGTTAGCATATGTTATTCATGGTGAATAATTAAGATGTTAGTGAAGCAGGTAATGAACTTAGAAATCAGATGTTTTGGGCAGTTGTAAGAAATAAATGAGCTTACAGTAAACCATGGAAGGTGGGGGGGGGGGGGGGGGGGGGGTGGTATCCGTTATTGCAGATTTTCCGCTATATCTGAGTAATCTAAGGGGTTGTTTTGGCAGGTCTGCGAAGTTCCTCAAAACGTGCACTCATAGCAGAAACAGGAGGCGAAAGTTGTGTTCTCAGATTAAGCTTAGTTCAGAGGGCCCGAGCCCGAGGGCCCATCGAGTCCACGCCGACCATTGATCACCTGTTCACACTACTGTAGATCTGTAATTCCACTTTTGCATATTCTCCTGACACACCAGATAAATAGTCTCCTGACACACAAATGCCAATTAATTTACAAACCCATGCGTCTTTCGGATGTGGGGGGAACCACAGTGGTCACAGCAGCACAGACACACACAGGTGTCGCCCCACAGATGGACGAATCTCCTGATTCATCAAACCCCAGATCCCAGAATTAATGCCGTTTCTCTGTCACTCAGAGAGGTCACCCGCCAACTTTATCATTAGAAGACAACCAGCCAAATCTTGTTCATCAAACTGCAAGCAAGTCCAAAAATGTTGTTGTTTCCAAACGTTCAGGCTGACGATGGTTTCACAAGGGTAGACACAAGGTGCTGGAGTAACTCAGCAGGTCCGGCAGCATCTTTGGCGAAAAGGAATAGGTGACGTTTCAGGTCGAGATCCTTCTTAAGACTGAAGAAGGATTTCAACCCGAAACATCACCTATTGCTTTTCTTCAGAGATGCTGCCTGACCTGCTGAGTTACTCCAGCTTTTTGTCTCTAACGTTGGTATGAATGAGCATCTGCAGTTCCTTCCTACACAGTCGTGAGGAGAGAATCCTTTCAGCCCATCTTTACCCCCCCTACCGACCCGTTCACTGGTCCCAGGTCGTAGTCTACCGCACCTCTCCATTCCTGCTGACTGGATTTCTGATATTCTGCTGGTGGACGTTAACCCTCAGACACACAGTAAATCTCCATTTTACGAGGTTGTTTAACTATTTTCAATCCTGGAGTTCCCATAACCGTATAAAATGTGATAATTTCCTCACCTGTCCGATACAAATGGACATCTCGGTTATAATAGCTTTCGTCCACTACAGCAAAAATGCATTATAATGAGGTTTCTATAAACAAGGGTTTATTGCATTTCTTTGACATACTAAATTCTAACTTCTGCTGCTCACCTGCAGGTCTGAATACATGGAACAATGGAGTCCAGGTAAAGTATTTCACAAGAAACGTGGTTCAGCAAAAGAAGTCTGTTTGTGAGCATAACAGCCGATTAAACTCTTGCGGAGAAGCCATGAGATCTTAACTTGTAGTTCTAGGTAAATAAAACTGCCAAATGATGTTGTGTGTAGAGATATGCAAATTATGAAGTAATCTCGAAAGGCTAAGCAAATGCCAAAAGTGGTGCAATGCAACTTTATTGAGGAATTTTATTTTAAAAGACTGAAGTCTGAAGTAGTCTGAAGAAGGGTTTCGACCCGAAACATCACCCATTCTTTCTCTCCAGAGATGTTACTAGTCCTGCTGAGTTACTCCTTCATTTTGTGTCTATCTTCGTATTATACCAGAATTTGCAGTTCCTCCCCACACGAGAAGGAAGGGGGATCTGGCGGGGAGGGGACGTCTGCAGGCAGTAGATAAGTCTGTTCAGGGAACTTTTGTGACTTTATCGGCGCCAAAATGTGGCAACACTTGTGTACTGCCTAGATGAGGCCTGCTATATGATTTTACCAGGTTGTATGCAAAACAAAGCATTTCACTGTACCTAGGTACCAGTGACAATAGTATCATTGAATCATTGATCATGAACAATTCCTTTCATCCCACTCCCACTCCTGATTTTCCTATACCTTTGCTATCTATTCTCTCCCACTCTGCCCATCGATTTCCCTTTGTAATTAACCTGTGTAATTTTGCATTAGACAATTAACTACCAGCGCACCTTCAGGATGTGGGAAGAAACCAAAACTTCTGGAGGAAACCCGCAAAGACATGTAGAGAATTTGCAAACACAAACAACCCCAAGGCCTAGAATGATGAGATAAGAGTGTTATCTGTAAACTGCACTGTCACAGGGTACAATGTTTCACATTCTGTAGTTCACCTCTTCTGGTAGCTCAGCACTGGTTAGCACTGAATTGCAGTTAATAACTGAACTAGCTAGCAGACTTGAGTGACATGGTCTCTTAGAAATTACAATGGAAAACGCTGGAAACACATAGATGGGGGTTGATCCATGTTGATGAACTGGAAAACAAAAAACACTGCAGGCATTTGAAATAAAAACGGAAAATACTGGGAACTTTCAGCATGTCAGGGAAGAGAAATAGACTTGACACTTCAAGGTGAAGAACCGGATCTCTGGTTTTGGCCCGAACCGTTGCCTATTTCTTTCGCTCCATAGATGCTGCTGCACCCACTGAGTTTCTCCAGCATTTTTGTGTACCTTCTCTTTGAACAAATGCTGTTTGACCAGCTATTTCCTGTGTTTTCAGTTTTTGTACCAGATACAGTGCATTCAGAAAGTATTCAGACCCCTTCACTTTTTCCACATTTTCATACGTTACAGCCTTATTCTAAAATTGATTAAATTCATTTTTTTTTATCATCAATCTACACACAATACCCTATAATAAGTTCAAGTTCAAGTTCAAGTGAGTTTATTGTCTTGTGTCCCTGTATAGGACAATGAAATTCTTGCTTTGCTTAAGCACACAGAAAATAGTAGGCATTTACTACAAAACAGATAAATGTGTCCATATACCATGATATAAATATATTTACACATGAATAAATAAACTGATAAAGTGCAAATAGCAGAAAGTGGTTATTAATAATCAGAGTTTTGTCCGAGCCAGGTTTAATAGCCTGATGGCTGTGGGGAAGTAGCTATTCCTGAACCTGGTTGTTGCAGTCTTCAGGCTCCTGTACCTTCTACCTGAAGGTAGCAGGGAGATGAGTGTGTGGCCAGGATGGTGAGGGCCTTTGATGATACTGCCAGCCTTTTTGAGGCAGCGACTACGATAAATCCCCTCGATGGAAGGAAGGTCAGAGCCGATGATGGACTGGGCAGTGTTTATTACTTTATGTAGTCTTTTCCTCTCCAGGGCGTTCAAATTGCCGAACCAAGCCACGATGCAACAGGTCAGCATGCTCTCTACTGTGCACCTGTAGAAGTTAGAGAGTCTTCCTTGACAAACCGACTCTCCGTAATCTTCTCAGGAAGTAGAGGCGCTGATGAGCTTTTTTGATAATTGCGTTAGTGTTCTCGGACCAGGAAAGATCTTCAGAGATGTGCACGCCCAGGAATTTGATGCTCCTGACCCTTTCAACCATCGACCCGTTGATATAAATGGGGCTGTGGGTCCCCTTCCTACTCCTTCCAAAGTCCACAATCAGTTCCTTGGTTTTGCTGGTGTTGAGGGCCAGGTTATTGCGCTGGCACCATATGGACAGTTGCTCGATCTCTCTTCTGTACTCTGACTCATCCCCATCAGTGATACGTCCCACAACAGTGGTGTCGTCAGCGAACTTGATGATGGAGTTCGCACTGTGGTTGGCTACGCAGTCATGGGTATAGAGTGAGTACAGCAGGAGGCTGAGCACGCAGCCTTGAGGTGCTCCCGTGCTGATTGTTATCGAGGCTGACACATTTCCACCAATACGAACAGACTGTGGTCTGTGGATGAGGAAGTCGAGGATCCAGTTGCAGAGGGATGCGCAGAGGCCCAGTTCTGCGAGTTTGGTAACCAGTTTGGAGGGGATGATTGTGTTGAATGCCGAGCTGTAATCAATGAATAACAGCCTGACATATGAGTTTTTGTTGTCCAAGTGGTCCAGTGCGGAGTGGAGGGCCAGCGAGATTGCATCCACCGTTGATCTGTTGTGGCGGTAAGCGAACTGCAATGGGTCCAGGTTTTTGTCGAGGTAGGAGTTGATTTCCGCCATGATCAGCCTCTCAAAGCACTTCATCACCACCGGCGTTAGTGCCACTGGTCAATAGTCATTGAGGCACGTCACCTTACTCTTCTTGGGCACCGGTGTAATTGATGCCCTTTTAAAGCAGGTGGGGACCTCAGACCTCAGAATTGAGAGGTTGAAAATGTCCGTAAAAAAGTGAAAACAGGTGTTTAAACATTTTTGCTCAGTAATTAAAAAGAAATAACTGAAATATCACATTTACATAAGTATTCAGACCCTTTACTCAATACTTTTTTGAGGCACCTTTGGCTGCGATTACAACCTCAAGTCTTCTTGGGTACGACGCTACAATCTTGGCACACCTGTATTTGGGTCATTTCTCCCATTCTTCTCTGCAGATCCTCTCAAGCTCTGTCAGGTTGGATGGGGTGCGTCAATGCACAGCTATTTTCAGGTCCTACCAGAGATCGGATTCAAGTCCGGGCTCTAGCTGGGCCACTCAAGGACATTCACAGACTTGTCACAAAGCCACTCCTGCGTTGTCCCGGCTGTGTGCTTAGGGTCATTATCCTGTTGGAAGGTGAATCTCCAGAACGCTTTGGAGCAGGTTTTCATCAAGGATCTCTCTGTATTTTGCTCCGTTCATCTTTCCCCCGATCCTGACTCGTCTCCCAGTTCCTGCAGCTAAAAAACATCCCCAAGCATGATGCTGCCACCACCATGCTTCACCGTAGGTATGGTATTGGCCAGGTGATGAGCGGTGCCTGGTTTCCTCCCGACGTGATGCTTGGCATTCAGATCAAAGAGTTAAATCTTGGTTTCATCAGACCAGAGCACCAGAGAAAACAAACCTTTCGGAAAACTCCAAGCAGGCTGACATGTGCCTTTTTCTGAGGAGTGGCTTCCGTCCGGCCACTCTACCATAAAGGCCTGATTTGTGTAGTGCCGCACATATAGTTGTCCTTCCGGAAGGTTCTCCCATTTCCACAGAAGAACTTTGGAGCTCTGTCAGAGTGACCATCGAGTTCTTGGTCACCTCCCTGACCAAGGCCCTTCTCCCCCGACTGCTCAGTTTGGCCGGTGTGAAGAGTCCTGGTGGTTCCAAAGTTCCTGTTTATCCAGATGATTATATATATTATCTCTAGGTATCCTTTCCTTCAATTTGCCCACCGCTGACGTCAAACTAACAGGTCTATAATTGCTAGTTTTACTCTTAGAACCATTTTTAAACAATGGAACAACATGCGCAGTACGCCAATCCTCCGGTACCATTCCCGTTTCTAATGACATTTGAAATATTTCTGTCATAGTCCCTGCTATTTCTACACTAAGCTCCCTCAATGTCCTAGGGAATATCCTGTGGACATTGAGGGAAGTTAGTGTATTCTCAGGAATGGAACCCTTATGTAACCATGTGACTGTCTATATTCAACAAACACTAATCAAACAAAGTACCTGTTTTGTTTATTATTATGTAAGAATTGCCAATTAGGAAGCACCATTAAAATCTGCATGGTTTCTTAACAGTTCCAAGGAATCTCCAACATTCATCAGGACAAATCCATTAACATTTCATTCAAAGGATACCAACTAATGGAATAATGCTTCACTGTTGCCATGTAGTGTCAAGAGCAGATTTGGTCCATGGAAACAACATAACCAATGCAATTTAATAGTAAGATTAAACGAGAACTTACCAGTTTGAAGTTTGATCGTTATTTTATGAGGAGTAACGTTGAGGGATTACGTGAAGAACCCCGCCAGGACGCATGCGTGTCATTCTTCAAAGCAGCGGTGTGAAATCACAGATAACTGTAATGACTAAACATAGTAAGATTAGAGAAGAGATACCAGTTGAGTATATGATCAAGGGTGGGAGCGGAGGGCACGTAATCCCTCAACGTTATTCCTCATAAAATAACGATCAAACTTCAAACTGTTTTGATAAGTTCTCGTTTAATCTTACTATTTTACTTCAGAGTCACGTGAGTGACTACGTGAAGATTTTAAAGCTCTGTGATTTCATGCCGTGGAAACGAGTCCATGCATCACATCTGCCTTGATTATGGGGAGAATAGTGTTAATATCATTAGACATCAATACGATATTGAAAAACCAACGATAAATATATTAACACCAAATTATAGCCCCTATTTATGGGGTAAAATTATATTACAGAACTTAAAATTATTTCTGCAAATGTTCCAGGTTCAATGACTGGTTTGTTATAAAATCGTTGGAAAGTTTTCTCCGTTGACCATCCTGCTGTCTTGAGGATTTGGTCCATAGGAACATCCAACTTCATAGCTGCCGATGTAGCTGCAGCCCTGGTGGAGTGAGATTTAAAATGCTAGTGTCTACTCCAGCCTATATTAGGTCCTGTTTTAGCCATCTCGAGATGGTCCGGACTGTCACTTTTTTGTGTGGCTGTTTGTAGCTGATTAAAAGTGACATTTCTTTGCCTCTGATGATCTTAGTATACTCCATATATAATAGTAAGTGTGTTACTATACAGAGACGATCATCTGTCGGGTAGGCCCTGAATTCTGTTTTTAGGCCTGCTGACCCCTGTCTGTTCTGTTTGACTAATTCATTGATGTGAAAAGTTAAATTTCCAGATGAAATAGTCATGTTGTCCAGCCTTAGTTTCTGTAGCGACTGGACCATTTGTGCCGTGACCAAGGCCATCAGCATGACTGTTTTCATAGTCAGTTTCTGTAGGGACAGAGCTGTAGCTGGAGACCAGTTTCTTAACATTGTCAGTACACCCCATATTTGGGAGTACCTGTTTCTTGGGGGATTAACATTAAAAATGCCCCTCATGAGTTTGGTTACCAGGGGGTGTGTCCCAACAGAATGCCGCTCTGTTCCTTGCCACAGGTATGTTGACAGAGCACTTCTGGCGCAGTTGATGGCACTATAACTGAGCCCCTCATCGTAATGGAGGCTTGCCAGGAATTCCAGAACAGACGGGATGTTCATAGATCTGTGGGTGATGTTATTGTTGTAACAATACATTCCCCATTTCTTGATGTACACCAAGTACTGTTTTTTTGGTGGACTGTCTGTGGGCCGCTGAAATAATATCCACTGTTCGGTTCGTCAGTCCCAGGTGTGGTAGAGGTGCTTTCAAACTCTACAAATTAATGTTTATATAATTATGACATGGGTAACTTTCCCTTGTTGCGGGATGAACCAGTAAATTAGGTCTATGATGGATGGTGATGCATGGTTCTAATACCATGTCGAGTATCACCGGGAACAATGGTTGAGTAGGCCAATCGGGTACTATCAAAATACCAGATGCAGAGTCTTGCTGTATTTTCCTTAATACCCGACTGATGAGGCAGAAAGGAGGGAATGCATAAATAAACAATTTCCCCCAATGCAGCGAAAATGCATCTGTTGCCGTTGCCGCTGCCCCAGGGTCTGGTTCCCATGAAACATAATTCGATAACTGGTGATTGAGCCTGGATGCGAATAGGTCGATATCTGGTGTTCCATACCGTGCTGTAATTTCAGCAAATACATTTTTATCCAACATCCATTCAGTGTTTTCATTGAATTTGCATGACCTGGTGTCTGCCACTAAATTAGGTTACCTGGTAAGTAGGTAGCTGATATCCAAATATCTCTCTGGATACACTATTGCCAAATTGTGTTGGCCAGATTGTCACATGATGTCGATTTGTTTCCACCCATATGGTTGATATATGCTACCACGGTGGTGTTGTCAATTTGTAGTCTAACATGCTGGTGACATAACCCAGAACAAACTTAAGGCACGTAACATTTCCTGGTAGTTTATGCCCAGTGTTTGTAATAATGATGCCTCCTGTGCATTTCATCTCCCCCACAGCTGGAGATGGAATTGGTAGCACCCAAACCAAGTGCACTGGCATCAGTTTGTAGTACCATAGACGGGTGGCTGATGATTGGATTGGAACAATGCCTAATGTTATCTTTCCACCATTTTAGTTCCATTATGGCCTCTGTTGGTAGCTTCATTGGTCTGTCAAAATGACCACCATAAATTTTTGAGTGCTCGTATTTTAGCACTCTGTAAATTACGATAATGTAAAGGTCCGAATTGTGTGGCTGGAAACGCAGCCACTATTTTGCCAATTATTCTTGCTACCAGTCTGATGGATGGTTTAGTGATGTCAATGATTTTGCTGCAAGCCTCTATTAAGGCTGTAACCTTTTCTTTCGGCAAAGTCACTGACATGTGAACTGAGTTAATGGTGAACCCCAGATAATCCATTGTGTTAAATAACATCTGTGGTCACCTCTTATGGGTACTGTATAGTAAGCATCTTTTAAATCGATGCTTGCCATGTAGTAACCTTTGGAAATCAATTGCTTAGCAGTAACAAAGGTTTCCATCTTGAATGAATATATTGTACGAAAGTATTCAATTTAGTCAAATCTATGATGATGCGGCAACCACCATCTTTCTTGTTTATGATAAAGATTTTGGACACGAATTCCTGTGATTCGTGTTGGGTTTTCTCAATTATTCCTTTTTTATAAAGCCGCTGTAGTTCAGCATGCGCTTTTGATTTTCCTTTGCCTGTAAGCACGAACATTCGGTTCGGTACATGCTGAACTGGAGGGTTATGTTTTTGTATAAATTCTATGGTATAACCCTATACTGCTTAAAAATATAAGTGTCGGTAGTTAACTTATTTCATGCATCCAGATAGAATTGTAATCTCCCACCAACCTCCATGCTCCCTTTAATTCGTAAGGAACCAGACCCACCTACCTCCATGGCTACTAGTGGTAGGTTTGTTACTTTTTCGGCATCCTCCGTGGACGTTGAGGCGCCGGTGTCTGGATCTGTAGTTGGGTCGGTGTTGAGGGTTAGCGCATTTCCCAGGAAGGCCGGTCTGGGCCCTGGCCTAAAAAAGACCGATGTTGAGTGTTCCTGGCCTTCGAGCTTTCACCAGTTTGTCTTGGCCGACTGGTGGTGCATAGGGGTGCTGCTTCTGGCCGAAGTAGTTTTGAGACGTTGCTTTAATGAGCCCCAGGGTTTTAGCCTCTTCGTCAAGTTCTTTTACCTGTTTGGATAAGTCACCTCCAAATAGTAATATTGGTGGTTTGGAGGTTCCAAGTTTGCACAGGCCTGCAAATTTGGGTCTAAAGCCAGTTGGATGGCACTCTTCCTAATGCTATTTAACTCGTATTGGGAGTTGCAAAATAAAGCCAGTGCATCCTGGTGATCTTGTGTCATGTCTTTTTCGTTTATTGTGCGGGCGAAAAACCGTAATTCCCGCTGTTAGGACTTTCAGAACTTTCTGTAGTTTCAAGTCCCTGGCTCTGATTGAGGCTCCGACATGTTTCCAAATACACTGGTTGACACTGGGAACATTCAGTGATTTGCAGTTCCCTGGTGGTAAGTGTCTTGTAGTGGTGTCCAATAATGCCTGTCCTTATAGCTGGTTGAATGACAAGTAGTTGATACTTGCAGCTATTTTAGGCTCCAGGTTTTGGCCAGTTTGGTCGGATTGAATGAACTGGAACACCATAGCCAATAGGTTTTCTTGCACCCCATGCACACTAGGGGTATGTTCTGCACACCCCTCTTCAGGATCAGCCCAGAATTGACACCCGTACTCCCCTCTGATGAGGGAGAAACACTGTGCAGCCCTACAAGAGGTACTGCTGTAGGACTTACTAGCTGCCCACTGTGACTAGTCTCCATCTCCTGCCTGCCTGCCACTTTGGAGTATTTGCTCCAATAGCCGCTCCAACTGGCTCCAATGCTCTCGGGCACTGGCCACTCGCGGCTGCTCCTGTTCCTCCAGCCGCTCCAACCGGCTCCAATGCTCTCGGGCACTGGCCGCTCGCGGCTGCTCCTGAAACCGCTCCAACCGGCCCCAATGCTCACGGGCACTGGCCGCTCGCGGCTGCTCCTGTTCCCCCAACCGCTCCAACCGACTCCAATGCTCACAGGCACTGGCCGCTCGCGGCAGCTCCTGAAGCCGCTCCAACCGGCCCCAATGCTCATGGGCACTGGCAGCTCGCGGCTGCTCAAAGTCGGACTCATCGGAGTCAACGACTCTGTTAGTTTTTTGCTTCGCTTTACCGCCCGGCCGTGGCCGGTGCGGGAGCGAAGTCGGGCACAGCTGTTCCCATTACGGGAGATTGGCGTGCCGTTGGCTGCTGCTGCTGGCTGCCCGCAACTCCGCGGTTCTCCCCCGCCAGCTTTTTCGCAGCCTTCGTGGATCTGTCCATGCCTCCACCTGTGAAGTAAGTGGCAGTCTCCTTACCTGCTGTTCCCGGCTTTCAAATTCTGCCGCTAAGGGGAACGTTGCTCCCCCTGCTGTGACTCGTTGCAATGCGTGTAGCGATATATGGCACGCATGCGTCCTGGCGGGGTTCTTCACGTAGTCACTCACGTGACTCCGAAGTGAAATCTATCAGTAAAAGCCACAGCAAAAGTAAATGAGCAAGGACATTCCTGCCAGTCAAGCCTTTACCTACCAGAGGTTTGGAATGTTTTGATCATTCTAAAGTATCAAACATCACAACAAATTCCCACTTTCCACATCCATTCCCTTCCACAGATGTTGCCTGACTCGCTGAGTTCCTTCAGCAGTTTGGTATTTCGCTCAAGGCTGCACCGTCTGCAATCTCTTGTGTTGTCATCACAAGCATTGCTGGGAGTCGGATATTTAGCGGGTCAGGCAGCATTTCAGACAGAAACAATTGTGGGTATTTATCCAAGTGGCTTTTCATTAAGTACCCTGAAAGGAAAAATCACATGCAGGTTTTCTTATAGTCAATTACTCTCTTCACCCTCATTCCGGCAACAAAACAATGCTATGAACAGGAAAAATCGCAACAGAGGCTGCTATGTCAAGACACTGACTCTTTCTCTCTCCTTACTATTGCATAGGTTTTGTACAATACAATACAATACAATTCAATTTATTGTCATTTGGACCCCTTGAGGTCCAAATGAAATGCCGTTTCTGCAGCCATACATTACAAACAAATAGACCCAAGACACAACATAATTTACATAAACATCCATCACATTGCTGTGATGGAAGGCCAAAAAAACTTTTCTCTCCACTGCCCCCCCCCCCCCCCCCCCCCGATGTCAGAGTCAAAGTCAAAGCCCCCGGCGGGCGATGGCGAATTGTCCCGTGGCCATTAAAGCCACGCCGGGTAATGCAAGGCCGCACACCGGGTTCTAGATGTTAGAGCCCCCGGCGTGCGCTCGCAGCCCGCAGCCATTCCAAGCCGCGCGGGGCGGTGCTGTAAGGCCCCGCTCCAGGAGCTCTTCAACCCCGCAACTCGGGCGGGAGAAGTCGCCGTTGCGGGAGCCCCGAAAAGCGGACTCCCTCCAGGGACCCGCGGGCTCCCGGTGTCACTGTCCGCCAAACCCGCAGTTGCAGCCACCGAATCTCCGGGGGTCGGGTCGCAGCAGCGTCCACCACAGCTCCACCCGCTCTGGACTCGGCCAGCTCCGCGACGGTGAGGTGAGTAGTCGGCACCACAGCCCCCGGTCTTCCTGTTGGAGGCCGCTCCTCGTTGCAGCCCCAACGACAACGGAGACCCGACAAAGAAAAGGTCGGGTCTCCCGTGCAGGGAGAGATTTAAAAGTTACCCCCTCCCCCCCACACCACCCCCACCCCCCCACACACATACCCCAACAAAAAATAACAAAAACTACATAAAAACATAGACATAAAATAATAAAAACGCAGACGGACTGCAGAGGCCGCTGCTGACGAGAGTCGCGCCGCCTACCGGAGTGTGTGCGGTCGAGTGTGCAGTCTGAATGCAAACTGGAAACAACTTATATAAGTGAGGGTCTTACACTTTTTACAGTGTTCATTCCGATTTTGAAATGTCCCACACAGAAGTACGCAGCAACGATAAGACATGGAGCTCTTACATTCATTTCCACCTGACACAGAAGCAGCAAAGGAGTTCATTGTGAAATGACATTGACAGCAAGAAGACCAGTTCTCACCACCATCAGCCGCCCAAGCAACCTGGACTATGATACTTCTCCATTCTGTCACACCCCAACATACTTTCTGTATCTCGTCAGATCACCACCTATCCCCTAAACCCACTACTTTGGCTGAGGATTTACTTTAACACAGCATCAGCTCAATCTTCGACAACTTTTACAAGCAAGCTATGTTTGACCTGCAAAATGTAAATGGATTAAATGGCCCAGTATTGGGTCACTGGCCTCCCTATTCAAGTGTATGGGCTGACTAGAATTTCATCACCGAAGCAGTTGATACACCAAATGAATAAAACAGTAGATAGAAATAATTTGACAAAGCTAGAAGTCCGAAACAAAAATGGATAATGCAAGAAAGAGTTCAAGAAACTGCAGATGCTGGATAATATACAGTGACAAGTGCTGGAGTAACTCAGCAGGTCAGGCAGCATCTCAATGTGGTAGAGGTGAATTGGACAATATCCTAGCTTATGAAAGGACCGTTCAGAAGAACGATAAGTGAGGGGAAGAAGCTGTCCCTGTGTCTGGTGGTGCATGCTTTGAAGCTTTTGTGCCTTCTGATGGACAGGAGCAAAGAGAAGAAGGAATGACTGGGCTTCTGCAAAAAAAAACATATTACTGGAGAACTCAGCAAGTCAGGCAGCAAATGTGATGAGAAATAGGCAGATGATGTTTTGGTTTGAAATCCTTTCTTCAGACAGATGTAATAGTGAGAAAACTGCTATTGAAACATAGAGGTTGGAAACATAGAGGTTGGAGCAAAAACAGGCAAGTGATAGTTGAATACAGATGAGGGGGCTGATTGGCAAATGGTTGTAAACAATAACAAAATCGAGAGGTGAAATGGAGACCAAACAATGTCACTTAAGGAAGGAAGAGGAGGAATGAAATGTAAAGCTGGAAGGATGGAAGGCATTGTGGGAGAGGAAATAGGGGGGATAAAAGGGGAATGGGGATCATAATAGGGAGGGTGGTAGTGGAGTGGAAAGAGGAGGGGAAAGAAACAGTGGGACAGGCTAGCGGAGAAGGGAATGCATCAATGGGTAAGGGGTGGGGCAGATGAAAAAGGGGTGTGTAGGGGGTTTACTTGAAATTGGAACATTCAATGTTCATGCCATTGGGTTATAAGCTACCCCAAGCGGAATATGAGGTGCTGCGCATCCAGTTTGCATATGGCCTCACTCTGGCAATAGATGAGGCCAAAGACAGAAGGTTGGATCCAAAAGCAGGCAGGTGGGATTAATTTAGATGGGGCATGTTGGTTGGTGTGGGCAATTTGGGCCTGATCCTGTTTGCATGCTGTATGACTCTAATCGGAAGAGTTCAAATGGGTAGCATCCGGGAGCTCCAACAGGTCTTGGCGGATCAAACACAAGTGTTCAGCAAAAGAATTGTCTGCTTTCCACGTGAATTTGAGGGCAGGGTGGTGGCTGGTAGTGAGAATGATGAAAACGACTTTGGAACAAGTTCAGGAAAGAAGCTCCGATGCGGTCGTTGTAGTGGCGACAACGTTGGGAGTGCTACTTGGGTGTGTTTGGAACAAGAGTATTCAATGCAACCAACAAAAAAAGAATATCTGGGGCCAATGTGGGTGGCCACATCTACACCTTTGACTTGATGAATGTGAGAGGAGTTAAAACAAAGTTGTTATGGGTGACGAAAAGTTCCACCAGGCTGAGCAGAATGTTAGTTGAAGGGAATTGATTGGGTCTGTTCAAGGAATAAATGGGGGTTCCTGATGCCTTTCTGGTGGGGAATGGAGGTATTAAGGGACTGGGAGTCCATGGGACAGTTGAGGTGGTGGGACAAGCAGTGGAATTTACTTAAATGATGCAGAGGATTAGTGGAAGTCCTAGATGTAGGTGGGAAGGTACTGGGCAAGGGGGAAAATATAGAATAGAGGTATTTAGAGATGAGTTCGGTGGGGCAGGGGCAGGCAGAAACAATGGGCCTGCCAGGGCAGTCCTGTTTGTGGATTTGAGAAAGGAAATAGAGGTGCAGAGTTGTGGAACGATAATATTTGACGCTGTGTGGGGGGATCGCTGAAAACAATATGGTCTGTGATGCCATGGATAAAGGTGGACTGATGTTCATCAGTGTTGTTATGGTTCAGGGGTAAGTAGGAGGGTGTGTAGGAACTGCTGGTTTAAACCGAAGACGGATACCAAATGCTGGGGTAACTCAACGGGACAGCCAGCATCTCTTCCTTCTCTCTAGAGATGCTGCCTGTCCCGCTGAGTTACTCCAACTTTTTGTATCTATCTTAAGTATGAGGAGGTGATTGCTGGATGCCTGGCGTCAGCACGGTAGATATCAAGGGCACTTCGCATGACAGCGAGTCAACAGCATTGTTTGGTTGCTACATGTTTCCCGATGGTACATTTTACAATTGACTGGCTTGGCTTTTGCAACACTTTAAAAGTTCAGAAGTTACACAAAGGCGTTTTGTAAATGGAATCGCTGTCCTGTTTTACATATATTTTACTATTGGACTTTGCAACAAGAACCGAGGCTGATCGAAAATAATGACCCTGAGCGCCATCGTTGAATTTCCAAATCCACCCCCAGCAACCCCTCAATACCAGTATAAAGGGTCTCGACCTGAAACGTCACACATTCCTTGTCTCCAGAGATGCTGCCTGCCCCGTTGTGTCTATCTACCCTCAATACCAATGTCCGGAAATGGATTAACAATAGGGTTAGAGAACCATTCTTAAAACATTTGGAAAATTCCATTACAGATATTTACTGAAACATAGAAACATAAAAACATAGAAATTAGGTGCAGGAGTAGGCCATTCGGCCCTTCGAGCCTGCACCGCCATTCAATATGATCATGGCTGATCATCCAACTCAGTATCCCGTACCTGCCTTCTCTCCATACCCTCTGATCCCCTTAGCCACAAGGGCCACATCTAACTCCCTCTTAAATATAGCCACTGAACTGGCCTCGACTACCCTCTGTGGCAGAGAGTTCCAGAGATTCACCACTCTCTGTGTGAAAAAAGTTCTTCTCATCTCGGTTTTAAAGGATTTCCCCCTTATCCTTAAGCTGTGACCCCTTGTCCTGGACTTCCCCAACATCGGGAGCAATCTTCCTGCATCTAGCCTGTCCAACCCCTTAAGAATTTTATAAGTTTCTATAAGATCCCCTCTCAATCTCCTAAATTCTAGAGAGTATAAACCAAGTCTATCCAGTCTTTCTTCATAAGACAGTCCTGACATCCCATGAATCAGTCTGGTGAACCTTCCCTGCACTCCCTCTATGGCAATAATGTCCTTCCTCAGATTTGGAGACCAAAACTGTACGCAATACTCCAGGTGTGGTCTCACCAAGACCCTGTACAACTGCAGTAGAACCTCCCTGCTCCTATACTCAAATCCTTTTGCTATGAAAGCTAACTAATTCGCTTTCTTCACTGCCTGCTGCACCTGCATGCCTACTTTCAATGACTGGTGTACCATGACACCCGGGTCTCGCTGCATCTTCCCTTTTCCTAGTCGGCCACCATTTAGATAATAGTCTGCTTTCTTGTTTTTGCCACCAAAATGGATAACCTCACATTTATCCACATTATACTGCATCTGCCAAACATTTGCCCACTCACCCAGCCTATCCAAGTCACCTTGCAGCCTCCTAGCGTCCTCCTCACAGCTAACACTGCCCCCCAGCTTAGTGTCATCCGCAAACTTGGAGATATTCCCTTCAATTCCCTCATCCAGATCATTAATATATATTGTAAATAGCTGGGGTCCCAGCACTGAGCCTTGCGGTACCCCATTAGTCACTGCCTGCCATTGTGAAAAGGACCCGTTTACTCCTACTCCAAGTTATTGAATTAATTTTGCATGGCAATATTTTGAAAAAAATTAAGCCGCTTCTTCTTCCCCATAGTCCTCGCAAAATAGCGAAGGCTAATGTCTAAGGAGTTTGTCATAATTTAAATCTAAGAATTACGTCTACCCATTCGAAATTAAAATGACTATGACTGACAGCATACAGAGTAAAGTGGTGCAATTTTACTTTATTCTCTGAACCACGTTCACCGAGCCTTCGCCCAAAGTTTTACAATTTCAGTCTACATATAAACTTTTAGTCGTCAGATTGTTCTCTTTAAAATGCTTCGGATGCAAAACGATAAACGTAAGCGAACGGTTTGGGAAAAAAATGAAACAAAGTGCTGAACTTACCCAGCGATGTCCCCAAGTATCGATCGTTAACAATTGCCCCTTGTTTCCATTTTGAGATTGAAAAAACGATTAAAACAAAGGGAATCTTCCAGCAAGGGCGTGTGACCAGTTTCTTTAAACGTTACACAGGAGGGACCTTTTGTCGGCATTGAAACGAGCGCCTAACATTTCCTCCCGTCACTGTCTTCAGAAAGAGAAAGGCTTGTAACCAGCCCCGAAACACAAGGCAAGCTCCACCCCGCAGCAGAGCACGCAGTACGACCACACGATTCGCCAGCGAGTTGGGAAATACGCCATAAATCCCTACATGTCCTGGAACACGCGAGGATGGAGTTGTGAAAGTTTAATACGGTTGAACGGAAAGATGTGTAGGAAGGAACTGCAGATGCTGGTTTAAAAAAAAGATAGACACAAAAAGCTGGAATAACTCAGCGGGACAAGCAGCATCTCCAGAGAGAAGGAATGGGTGACGTTTCGGATCGAGACCCTTCTTCAGGCTGGTTAGGGATAAGGGAAACGAGAGATATATATGATGGTGCCGAGAGATAACAATGAATGAAAGATATGCAAAAAAAGTAACTATGATAAAGGAAACAGGCCATTTTTAGCTGTTTGTTGGGTGAAAATGTGAAGCTTGTGCGCTTGGGTGGGGGAGGGATAGAAGGGGAATGCTGCCTGAAGTTAGATCAATCAAATTTCATACCACTGGGTTGTAAGCTGCCCAGGCGAAATATGAGATGCTGTTCCTCCAATTTGCGTTTAGCCTCAGTCTGACAATGGAGGAGACCTTAGACAGAAATGTCCGTGTGGGAATTGGAGAAACAGCATCTCATATTAAGATAGGAGGAGGGAAATTGGTCTGCCAACAGTCATAAAATACAACAAGATGCATGAAACATGAAATTATAGTGACCAGTACAAAGTCCAGGATTGGGGATGTACAAAGATTGAGGGGGGGGGGGGGGGGGCGAAGGAGAGTCCGTCTACAGAAGGGGGAGGAGTTGTACAGTTTGATAGCCACAGGGAAAAGGGATCTCTTGTGGCGTTCTGTGTTGCACCTTGGTGGAACCAGTCTGAAGGTGTTCCTCAGGTTAATCAGTGTGTCATGGGGAGGGTGAGCTGTATTGTCCAAGATGCCCTGCAGTTTGAAGAGCATCCTCACCTCCAAGACCAGGCACGGAACTCGCTATCAAAATATGGAGGGGACCGGGGGACACAATTTTTTGGCGGCCGCGTGCGCGTGCGCACACTCACACACACATACGCGAGGCTTCGGAGGCTCAATCCAGCGCTAAATGCAGCTCAAATTTGCCTGTCTCACCGGGTTAACTACAGCCCTGACTGGACAGATGAGATACCAGCGCTGCTTCTCCGCGCTGGCCATATTTCCCGCAAGCCCAGGCAGGTTCACCTGGAGGGACAGGCAGAGTTGAGCTGGGTTTAGCGCTGCTTCTCTGCGCTGGCTGTGGGACTGGGGGCATAGCTCGCGTCTGACTCCCGACCTCTCTGGCCATCCGTGGGGGGGGGGGCACTCAGATGGGGACAGGATATCGCCGGAGACCCGGCCGGGATCGATCCTGCCTGCGGATGAGGCAGAGGTCTGTGCCACATCTCCCTCCTCCAATCACCATGCTCTATCCTCAGTCCCACTCCTCCCTCCTCCAATCATCGCACTGAATCATCACGTCCTGTCCCCATTGCCTGCTGACCGATGTCTCTCTCCTCCAATCGGCGCCCTCGATCAGCAGTCCCACCTCCACTGTCTCGCGGAAAGCGGAGATTTTAAAATCCGGATGACAAAAACTTGGGGGGGATGTCCCCACCTCTCAAAACATGGGGGGGACGTGTCCCCTCTGGCATCCCTGGGTTTTCTGCCCCTGTCCAAGACCACCTCCAGTGAATCCAACTGCACCACCAGGACAGAGCCAGCCTTCCTGATGAGCTTGTTAATTTTGTTGCAGCCCTCGGCCTTCACCTTGTTACCCCAGCACACGACAGCATCTTGCAGCAGATATTGAACGAGTGGAGCCTCCTCGGAAAGTACAGACAGCTCTGTCCCATCTTATACAGTGCCTCAGTGTTCCTAGACCAGACCAGTTTACTGTCCAGGTAATCTCCAAGGTACTTGTTCTCCTTGGTAAACTGCACATCCACACCCTAGATGGAGACAGGGGTGTTCCTCGCCTCCTAAAGTCCACCATTAACTCCTTAGTCTTGTCGGTGTTGAGCTGCCGGTGATTCATCCCACACCACTCAACAAAGTAATGGACTTTTAAGCTAACTTCTTTACTCTAAAGAATCTAACTTCTTTACTCTGAGGGGAACAGTGATATTGTCCCTGGTCTCTCTACTTGACTGAAGAAGCTAGAATCAATGTTAGAGATATATTTTTGGTGCCAGAAATCCTCAGATCTTTGTAGATTGCAACATCCATTCAACCCAATTTACCTGGTTAGACAAGGTCATGGAATCAATTCAAAATAGAGACACAGGTTGCTGGAATCTGGAGCGCAAACAAACTGCTGCAGGAACTCTGTGAATTGAGCAGCATCTGTGGGGGAAAGGAATTGTCTACATTTTGGGTGGAGGCCCTGCATCAGGATCAAGAGGCAAGAGGGAATATAGGTAGCGTAATATGGAAAGGGGGAGGTATGAGACAGGAGGCAGTAGGTGATAGGTGAAAAATGATGGGTAAATGTTAACTCAAATTTCACAGTACCTTAATTGGTACATGTGATAATAAACTGACTTTGAAACCTTGAAATGGAAGAGGGTGGCTGTTGATAGGCAGAGGCAGGTGAGTGATAGGTGGAAGCATCATGAGGAACTAAAAGGCAGATGGAGTCACCTGTGCTGGGGCGGAAATCACTTCTAAAGCATGGAGGGGACACAATGAGGCCTGACATCGAGGACAGGCGCCGGCAAAGCCCCTAACCCGAAATCATCCGGCCCGCAGGCGTATTTTTTTTCAATTCGTTTTTGCGACCTGGGAACTGCAGCCAGTCCCGGGGCATGCAGAGACCTGGGTGCTACAGCCAGACCTGGAGCAAGCAAGCAGACCTGGGCACTACAGCCAAACCTGCCAGCCAACCTGGGAACTACAGCCAGTCCCAGGGCACGCAGGCTACCTGGGCGCTACAGCCAGTTCCGAGGCAGGCGAGCTGACCTTGGAACTGCAGCTAGTCCCGAGTCCAGATTCTAGGAGCTGGCGACCTCCAACTGGAATCAACCTTGAGGGCTCCGGTCGCGGAGCCTGTGTGTGGACTTGCCATCATGAAGCTGGCTGACTTTGGAGGCTGTGGTGGCGTTGCTGCTGCGACTCGACTTCGGAGGCTTCGGTTTTGCTGCAACGTTTCACAAAACATGTCTGGCTGTATCAGCCAGGTCGCCTGCGTGCCCTGGGACTGGCTGTAGTTCCCAGGTTGGCTGGCAGGTTTGGCTGTAGTGCCCAGGTCAGCTCACTTGCCTCAGGTTTGGCTGTAGCGCCCAGGTTGCCTGTGTGCCTCGGGACTGGCTGTAGCGCTGATGTCAGCTTGCCTGGGGGGGATTGTCTCCCACCTTTCAAAACATGCGGGGGGGCAGCCCCAGGATTTCCGCCCATGTGGGTGGGTGGGGGGTGCGAAGGTGGAGAGTGAACTACTGGGCGATATCAAGATTGCAAAGGCTACCAGTGTTGGAATCAATTAACAATATGATAATGGGGAATGGGATAATCTTCTGGAAGATTAGAGTGCATGGAATCCAAGGGGAGCTAGCCAACTGGATTAAAAAGTAGTTTGGAGAAAGGAGTCAAATGATAATCGTGGAGGGTTGCTTTTCTGATTGGAGGTGCGTGACCAGAGGCATGTTACAGGGATTGGTATGGGGTCCACTGGTTTTCATCATCTAAACAATATGAATGACAATGTAGTTCACATTGTTAATAAAGCTGGTGGACACGGACATTGGTGGTATAGTGGACAATAAGGAGGGATATCTAAGTTTACAACAGGATATAGATAAGTTGGGAAGATGGGCCAAGGAATGGCAAGTGGGATTTAACTTTGACAAATTTGAGGCGTTACACTTTGTTATGTCAACCAGGTTTGAGCATTCCGCAACAGCAATGTCTCACTGAATGTCCATAAAACAAATGGCTTAATCATTGACTTTAGAGAGGGATAGGAGGGGGACCATATATCAGTTTTCATTGGGGGATTGGCAGTGGAGAGAGCTACAAATTCCTGAGTGATAATATCCCATAAATATCTCTTCTGGCCCCAGCACGTAGATGTAATCACAAAAAAGAATGCACAATCACCTCTAATTTCTTGGAAGAGTGCAGTGACACAACTGGTTGAGCAACTGCTTCATGACGCCAGGTACCTTGGTTCGATCCTGACCTCGGTGCTGGTTGTGTGGAGTTTAGTTTAGTTTATTATTGTCCCATGTACCAAGATAGAGTGAAAAGCTTTTGTTTACAAGCTATCCAGTTAAAAAAAAGACTGAACATGAATACAATCAAGCCATCCATTTGCAAAGATAAAGGATAAAGGGTACAATGTGTAATGCAAAGATATAACATTGAAGTCTGCATGTTTTCCCTGTGACCTCATGGGTTTCCTCTGGGTCCTCCAGATTTCTCCCATATCCCCAAACTGTGCAGGCTTGTTGTTTAACTGGCTGCCACATATTGCCCTTGGTGTGTAACGAATGTATGCAAAAGTGGGATAAAATAGAACTGGTGTGAACAGGTGATCGATGGTTGACGTGGACTTGATGGGCCAAACGACCTGTTTCCATGCTGTATTTTCAACCCAATCCTATCTCAGCAATGGAACACTACGGACCTCCTCTTGCACTATTGTGGAATTTTTGAACTAGTGACTTATTTTTCCATAGTTTTGCATGATTTATATATATATTTGTTTTGTACATTGTCTGAATCTGTGTGCCGATAATGCTGCTGTAAGCAAAATTCTTGTACTTGTAGCTCACTGTAGTCTCGCTAATGACAATATTGACTAATGACAATAAGCTTGACGACCTGACTGGAAGCAACAATCAGCAGCATGAACTCAGTGGGTTAAACAGCATCTATGGGGCAAAAGGAATAAACAAAATGTTGTCCCTCCCGCCAACAAAGATGCTGCTCGACCCATCAAGAAAGTTGCTATTCGACCCATGAAGTCCCTCCTGCTGGATTGTTCATTAATCCTTGATGAATCTGCCTACGTCTAACTTTACTGCCTATTTGCTTGATTTCTTAATTATTTGTCTCAGGTAACAAAAGCTGACATAAGAAATCATCCTCTTTCATTTCAAAGTGTGAAACAGAAAGATGTTTGTTTTTATTTAAACTATCGTCCATGCTATTATCACCCCCCAGCTTTTAGCTTCCTCAGGCCAAAATCCACGTACATCTTTACTCCTAATTTTCATTATCCTATTTTTCAACTCTGTCTTGACTCAAAATCAAATGAGTTGGTTCCTCAATAATTCATCTGGATGTTTTAATCTTAAATCATGTTATAATGCAGTGTGCAGGCTTGGAAGTGTTGACTACTCCGAAATTTGCTGCAGCAAGCTCTCTGCAGTAAAACAAGTCCGTGCTGCAGATGTGGATAAGATAATAAGCACCATCAGGTTTTGGGGGTAGAAGCAAAGAAGCACAGTGAAGATTAGCCTTGAGATGAGGACATAGGGTCGTGCTGACACAGTTCTGTGAACTCTCCTATTGTAAACCACCCAGTGCATCAAATAAACCAGCCTCTCCCATCAACACCAACTGCACTTTACTTTGCTTAGGGAAAAGAACCAAAAGAAGGGTCTCGACCCAAAACATCGCCCATTCCTTCTCTCCAGAGATGCTACCTGTCCTGCTGGGTTACTCCAGCATTTTGTGTCTATTTTCAGTTCAAACCAGCATCTGCAGTTCAAGGACTGTTACAATTCATTAATTCTCTCCTTTCCCCTATCCTATTGGGCAGAAGACGCAAAAATGTGAAAGTATGTTTCACCAGATTCAGGAACAACACCTTCCCTGCTATCAGACTATTTAATGGACCTTTCCGAGACTATAGGTGTATCTTGCATTTTTTTCTATCTCCACTTTCTCTGCAGCTGTAACATTTTCTGCTGCACTTGGTTTAATTTTCTTTTTGCACAAACTATTGTACTCATGAATGGCATGATTTGCTTGGATAGCACAGATAACAACGTTTTTTAATGTTATCTCACGACGCAAGACAATAGTAAACCAAAACTAATACCAATACCAATACCACTAAAGATTAAAAAGAGAGGCAAAGTTCTGGAGTAACTCAGCAGGTCAGAGAATATCTATGGAAGAAATGGATAAGCGACATTTCGGGTTGGGACGTTTCTTACCAATTGTCTGAATTAGTCTGATAGAAACATAGAAAAGGAGTAGGCCATTCGGCCCTTCGAGCCTGCACCGCCATTCAATATGATCATGGATGATCATCCAACTCAGTATCCTGTACCTGCCTTCTCTCCATACCCCCTGATCCCTTTAGCCACAAGGGCCACATCAAACTCCCTCTTAAATATAGCCAATGAACTGCAGGGATGCAGCCTAGTCCACTGAGTTACTCCAGCACCTGTTTTTGTTTAATCCACTAACTGCAATTCCTCATGCCCACTAAAGATTTAGTTCCAATAATCCTTAGTTTTGAGTATTTCTGTTCAGAACGTCAATGGATGCCCTAAGTGAAAAGGTGGGGGGTTGAAGGGTGGGGTGGGGGTTATATTTACGTATCCCTGGTTGAGAATGGTTAAATGGTGAATTTGTATGGTCCACTACGTCCAAATCACAGATTGCTGAACAAAAAAACTGTGATCATAGAGGTCATGAATTCATGTGGAGACTAGGTTAAAACTCTGCAAGTTAACGCTGAGAGGCGTTCCTCCTGTGAATTGATTCAGAGGGACTGGATGGAAATCTTACAGGGAAGACAGTCACTGCGGAATTAAGAGGTCATCCACACACTTTCCTGACTGCAGGTTGGAACCACAAGAGCCTCTCCACCTTCTGGCACAGTAGCGCAGCAGGAGAATTGCTGCCTTACAATGCCAGAGACCCGGGTTCGATCCTGACTATGAGTGCTGTCTGGAGTGTGCAAGTTCTCCCTGTTGGTTTTCCTGGGGTGCTTCGGTTTCCTTCCACATTCCAAAGATGTACAGGTTTGTAGGTTAAGTGGCTTCAGTAAAGATCGTAACTTGTATCCATTGTGTAGGATAGTGCTAGTGTACATGCATCACTGGTCAGCATGCACTCGGTGGGCCGAATAGCCTCTTTCCGTGCTGCATCTCTAAAGCTAACAAAACTAAACCAAGTACAGTCATCAAAAAGTGCTACGAGGTACCTAAGTGATAAATGGCCCGCATGGGTTGAATATGCTCAAGCCCTGCTGACTGAAATATTGGGAAGAGACAAAGAAAGTACTGACTAAATGAGCTCCTAAACTTAGTCAGATGACTGCAATAGCCAGTGGGTATGGGGGAAAGAAATTGTGATTTCAAAGTTAAAGAAGGAGTTAAAGTAGAAACAACAAAACAAGAAATAAGTAAGTTCTGAGGGAAGTAGCAAAGGAGGAACAAAGGATTCAGCTGCAGTCTCTACCTTGGCTGTCTGTACCTGGTACAGGTATCTTGGGTGTACCTGGTACCAAGTAGGTTATACCTGTACCTGACAATTTTACATGCAGCATTTTAGGAAAAGGAAAAAGCAGCCATGGGATGCAAAGCTGCGAATCAGGAACTACAGTGGTCACAGAAAAATGCAGAAGACTTCTGATCATGGACTCCATCTACACTTCGCACTACCTCGGAAAAGCAGCCAGAATATCACTTTTCATTAGCTAGAGTGCAGTTCATCAGCTACAGTGCGGTCCTAACCGCCTATCTACCACATTGGTGACCTTAGAACTAACTATCTGTCAATGGACTTCATCCTGCACTAAATGTTTTAGAAACATAGAGACATAGAAAATAGGTGCAGGAGTAGGTCATTCAGCCCTTTGAGCCAATACCGCCATTCAATATGATCATGGCTGATCATCCCAAATCAGTGCCACGTTCCTGCTTTAACCCTGTAACATTTATCTGTGCACTGAGGATGGCCTGATTGTAATCATCTAGTCTTTTTGACTGGATAACATGCAACAAAAGTTTTTCACTGTGCCTTTGTACACGTGACAATAATAAACTAAGTAAACATAATCAAAGAATTGTCCAACTGGCCATTCCTCTTCTCCCTGCTCCCGTATGGCAGAACGTACAGAAACCTGAAACCGTGCACCACCAGAATTAGGAACAGCATCTTCCCCTCTGTTATCAGGCTGAATGGTTCTTCGATAAGCTCGGATACTGTCCAATTCACCTCTAATCCACTGCGGACTATGTCTATGAAACCGATGTAATGCAAAGATGAGAACTATATTCTAGTATCTTCCCTTTTGCTCTATCTACTATACTTGAGTCAAACTTGATTGTGCAGCTCAGTTTAAAGGGGTTTGACGTCCAACTTTGGGGCTGCTGGGGTAGATAGATAGGGTGGTAAAGTAGATTGGGGAGAATTGGATGAAGTAGCGAGGAGGTATGGGGAAAGACAGTGAGAGAGCCAGTGTAAGACTTGGAATTTCTACGCCCTGGAGTGAAACTCAGGACCCAACACCATCCACAGCCATCGAGTCTGCTCCTGTGAACAAAACTACCACCCACAGACCCCAGAACACAGGCAAACCAAGTGGACATTACATACATTGCACTCTTTACAGTGGCACAGCTGTGAAATAAAGAAGGACAGCCCAATCTTTGAACACTCCATCAACCCCCATGAGTTCTTTGAATGGGTGTCCACCAGCAGAAGGACGTGCTTAGGTTCTATGACAAAGAGGAGACAATTCTCCTGCAAATGTGTCTGAGCCCCATGGTATTCCGTCTAGAATTTTTCAGTTTGAAACATTTTCCAAATCAGACTTTGTAGAATTCAATTATTTCTCTCAACCATGCCACTTGACTGCGAGTGGCACGCAGTGTGGAATTTCAGGCTTCTGCCCAATAAGGACGCTACCTTCTGCGTGTCCTAGGCATTGAAATGGGTGGCTTGATCTCAGCATTACCCAAGCTGCAGAATACTGGGGGAAGGAGCAGCAGCACATGAAGGAGGCTGTATTGATGGTGGTGGGAAGTGATAGATTCAAGATTCAAGATTCAAGAGTTTATTGTCATGTGTCCCTGATAGGACAATGAAATTCTTGCTTTGCTTCAGCACAACATAACATAGTAGGCATGACTACAGAACAGATCAGTGTGTCCATATACCATTATATAAATATATACACACATGAATAAATATACTGATAAAGTGGAAATAAACAGATAATGGGCTATTAATGTTCAGAGTTTTGTCCGAGCCAAGTTTAATAGCCTGATGGCTGTGCGGAAGTAGCTATTCCTGAACCTGGTCATTGAGACTGGATCCGACGGATGGTTTGAGCAAATGCATTCAGAAAAAAGATTTAATTCTCAAGGATATCATGGGCCAAAACTAAACAGACAAACTGCCTCACCCGCTGAGTTTCTCCAGCATTTATGTCTACCTTCGATTTTCCAGCATCTGCAGTTCCTTCTTAGACAAACACAATATACTGGAGTAATTCAGCGGATCAGGCATCATCTATGGAGAAAAGGAATAGGTTATGTTTTGTGTCGGAATCATTCATCAGACTCAAGGGTTTCGACCCGAAACGTCTCTTATTCCTTTTCTCCAGAGATGCCGCCTGACCCGCTGAGTTGCTCCTGCATTTGGTGTCTATCTTCGGTATAAACCAGCATCTGTAGTTCCTTCCTAAACAGACAAAACTGATTTGAATTTAAGCAACAGCACTGGACTCATACTTTAGTCGCACTTTAGTCGAACTTTAGTCGCACTTTAGTCTCTCTGAAAAGTCCCAAAAATCGTGATAATTTTGACACAAAGTGCAGGAGTAACTCAGTGAGTCAGGCAGCCACTCCGGAGAATATGGATAGACAATGTTTTGGGTTGGGACCCTTCATCAGACTGTTTATGATATGGGGATGGGGGTGGAGAGAAGGCTGGAAGAGAGATGCAGGCAAGTGATGGTGAATACAGGTGGGGGAGGAGGAGGGAGAGGGGGTTTGATTGGTTAAACAAATGGATTAAAAAGACTAAAAGTGTGAGATAAGGATAGAGGAAGCTTGAAATGTGAAAGAATATAGGTGGAAGGCAACAGGGGAAATGGAGAAACGGGTGGGCATTCAGGTGGGGCACAGAGAAGAGAGGGGGATAAAAGGAGGGGCTGGGTGGTGTCTGCAAGTTTCCTCAAATTGGATAATTTAATGTCCATACCACTGGGTTGTAAAGTATTTAAGTGGAATGTGAGATCCAGTTCCTCCAGTTTGCATGCTGCCTCATGATCATAATGAATGGCGGTGCTGGCTCAAAGAGTGATCCAAGGAGTACACACAGGAAGCTTTGTGGAAAGCAGAAAGGGGTGGGGGGTGGGATAATTGTTACCCACACTGAGTCATGGATTTTGCAATGAAGGATATGAATGTGGGAAAACAAAATGCTGGAATAATGTTTTTAATTGGAGAAGGAACAACTAGAATGGTTCCCCTCTGAGAAAATACCGAGCGCATTGTGAGGAGGATTAAAGGTCAGGTTACAGAGCAGCAGATGGATTGATAAACCCCAGTGCGGTTCCCTATCCACTGCGTTAACTGTGAGTCATTCCCAGAAACGTCCAACAAACAGGTTTTATAATCTGAATTCCGAGTCCCATCAGAGTTTGAAATGTGAGAAACCCTGGAGATTTAGTTGCCCTGGAGTTGTCACTCTTCAAACTGGTTGAATGTTTACTTTTGCAAGATTAATAGCTTTCAGCTTTATCTTAGTCTCAAAGTTTAAAGGCTTCATTCAAGTTTGCATGAATGTAGTTTAAAATGTATATTAGACTGTTTAACCTATTTTGTATGTCATGAACTGTTATGAATGATCTGAGTTTTAAAATGTTGTATGAGGTGTGGCAACTTGTAAATTTATTTTTATTTGCAAAGAGAGAGAGAGAGAGAGAGAGAGAGAGAGAGAGAGAGAGAGAGAGAGAGAGAGAGAGAGAGAGAGAGAGAGAGAGAGAGTATGAATGAATGATGTCAGTGCAAAGGCAATGTTTTTACAACATTTTATAATCTTTCAAGCAGTCACATCCTTTTCCATCAGGAGCATAAGGTTAATTCAAGACTCTCCCAATAAACAATGTCTGTTAAATCTATATGGAATGTAATGAGTGGAGTCGTACACACATCAAAATACAACACATATTTATTAAAGTCCACTTACAGCATTGGTCTGCAGGACGTTACAGTACCTAACGGCTACTCAGACTGAATTATGTAAGCAAGCTCTTGGTAATATTAATCGCATATTAGGCGGAGCAACTACTAACAAGCACTACAATTGGTTAGTAGGAAATAACCAATCTACATCTTTCCTTGCAGAACCAAAATAAAGCATAGATACGTGGAAACATGGTGGCCAAACAATATAGTAGCCGGAACGTTAATAAAGCATATGGGGAAGTATAGATAGTTACACAAAATCACCGTATCTAATGGGTGGCCTGCTGACCCATCCGGCACGTGTGCGGTACGAATCTGCATCCCCTCCTTTCACCAGTGAAGTGACTGGGAAGGGAACCGGGGAAATGACCGGGGACCCGCCGGGTGGAGGTGGTGAAATAGGCGAGCTAGGCGCTGAACGCCGTGGGGGACATAGTCTCTGGTAGTGGAGCAGCCGGACCGGTAGTGGGAGGGTTTACAAAACGATCTCTAAATTGTATAGTGATGAATTGGAAGGACTTTAAGGCTTGAGATTAGGAACTAACATGAGATCTGGCTTAGAAGTATTTAAAATCTGATTATTAACTTGGTTTTTTTATTGTCTCATCCCCAGACAGGCAACCAAAGATGGGAAGGGTTATGCAAAGAACATCAGGGAAGGATGGAACTTGGGAAGATCTGGTCAAATGGAGGAATATTCAGGGAACATGAGAGTTGGCATTGAAATAGTAAGAGAGAGGAAATGTGAATAGCAGAACTCCCCTTCGAGAAACCAAAGTTAACTACCTAAGAAAGAGTTACTTGAGGAGAAGTCTTATTGAATTAGAAGAAATACTAAGGGAATGGGTACTGGTGTCAGTCGATGTATTTGACCGGTGAATCTAAATGTGTCTAACCCTTGATAGTAAAGTGGCTTCTATTATCAAGGCGTAAAGAAATTGTCCTAGATACGGCATTCTTAATTGGCTTTATAATAAAATTGACAACATATGGAAATTAATTGATTACATTTGAACAGCTGGGAATGCCACAGGAATTGGAATGGAATTGTGATATCGACCACAAGCTGTGGAATGAAGAGGGTGAGATGGACCCCAAGACTTAAAATATTAAATTGAAGGCTGAGACTGAATTTGGTTGAATTGAAACATTCCTCATGGTTTGCTTTAAGTAAGAGTCACGCCTGTAGGGAAATCTGGACTGAACCCAGCTGAAATTTATATGAGAAACCATCATCAGATATACATTGAAGAACATCGTGTGAATACAGAGAGGGCTGATTAGTGTTGATCCTAGTAGGGGAAAGATTATACAGTATAGAATAGTGATAGTAAATAGAAAAGTGTATGCTCACAGAATAGTAATGGTACAGTTGATGAATGTATGGAAGACCATTAGTGCATGAATGGTAACTTGCTTCCGCCCAAGCTTTTCAGGAATTATAGGTTAAACCATGGATGGAGTACAGAGGGATTGACAATGCAGATAGAGGTGATTCGCGCCCACAGAATCTCGGGAGGTGAAGACTCATCAGACGGAAATTGTGAAGCTACACCCACGAAAACTCGTGAAACTTGATGAGATTCTGGGAAGAGACATCATCATCATCTTGTTGTTGTTAATAGACTGATAATGCAATAGTAACCCATGTATATCTGATTATCTGATTATTAGGTTAACATAAATGATGGTTTATCATATATGATAAAAAGGAAGGAATGTTAATCCTGGCTAAATTGGAGCAGCCATGGTATTAAAATTGAGGAAGGGCTTGTGTGCTGCTAGGCAATTTTGGTCAAGTTAAATGTGCCTTTGCAGAACTGAGATAAGCTGCTGAATGGTGCCAGTTTGTTTGTGGCCTAGATAAGAGCTGCATAGAAATAATGGGACATCTGCAGCAGTTTTACGATAAGGTGTAAAATGCATAGAATTAGATTAGATTAGATTAGATTAAACTTTATTAATCCCCTTATTCAGGGGAAATTCTGATGTCCTTGCAGCACACTAATAAAAATACAACATAGCATTCAAAAAGAAGTTCAACACAAAAACATCCCCCCACAGTGATTCCCACTGTGGGGGAAGGCACAAAGTCCAGTCCCCATCCTCTTGTCCACCCAAAGTCGGGCCTATTGAGGCCTCCACAGTCGCCGCCACGGCGCCCGATGTTCTCGCCGGGTGATGGTGCTCCGGCATCGGGAGAACCCCCAGCGGCTTGGGGTGCCAGGAACGGCCGCATTCCCACCGGAGACCGCGGCTTCCAAGCCAACAGACCGCGCCGGACGGAGCTCCGCACACTGGCGATCTCAGCAAGAGATCCCAGGCTCCGGGATGTAACGTTCAGCGTCGCAGCTGGCCGCTCCACAGAACCGCGGCTCCACAATGTTCTTATCGGCGGTCCCAGCATACTGGAGTCCCAGCGCGGCGACCCAGGAAAGGCATCGCCCGCTCCGCAATAGCGCTCCAGCGCTGCGCCGCCGCCAAAGCCGATGTTCTGCACCGCCGCCAAAGTCGATGTTCTGGCCAGGTCCCCTCAGGGAAACGTCGCTCCAGGACCCGCTGGTAGGCCGCAAGGACAGGTCGAAGTCGCCGCTCGGAGGAAGGCAACCCCTCCGACCAGGTAGGGACTCGAAAAGCAGTTTCCCCCTTCCCCCCCACCACCCCCCACACATAAAAAGATTAGGCCCCCTGACTGCACACTCAACGTACTAAAAATAATAAAAAAGAAGGGAAAAAAACGGACAGCTGCAGGACAGGCAGCCGTTCAGGACAGCGCCTCCTCCGGAAATTGATTGGGTTAATGCAACCCAGATAAACATAGTTTAAATAATGTTGCAATGCTTTATTTAGATAGTTGTTGATTGGTTAAAATGTTAAGCTTTGTCTGGGTTGTCTGAATCCCAAGGCACATGTTGCATTATTCATCTATGTTAGCTTCTCTCTAGAAGCTTCTTTCAAATACAATGTATTCAAGATTGTAATATTGGGTTAGGGAACTGTCAATATGTACTGTTATTATCAATATGTTTAATTGGTTTATAAAAAGACCACCTCCATGTAGTTTGGCCCCTAAAGGTTCGGAAACCTATAAAAAGTAGCTCCCACTAGGTCCAATGTCGATCTTCTGGAAGAACGCTTGGCACTGCATGACCTTTTGGAGTGTCTCTGCTTGCACAAGGCTAGAAAGGCGCACCCGCGGTGGTTAGGTATTGTATAGGGGAATTTGTGTTGTGTTATCCAAAATAAAGTTTAGTAGCTCAAGTGCTTGATTCAGTATTTCATTGACTGAAACTAGAACGAGCTATTTACACACAGCATTTATGCTTTGATTGTGCCTTTGAATCTGCTCCTAAGCTTTTTCTTCCTGGTTATTTGAAAGGTTTATGATGTTACACAAATACCAGCTGATACCTTTCGTATAATTGTCAGGAGCACTTTCTATGCACCTTTGTGCCTTAAGAAAGAACCCAACCAATAACACTTTTTGTATTAACCCTGAAATGCCGGGCAGAATAAGGAACACCAAACTGTGTTAGATTTATAAATGGGGCAAATTTACAATATTACAATAGAGTTTACTGAGGAAGTCAAATTACAATCGAGGTTATGGAGGAAGTAAAGAAAGTTTTGGATAACTATTTCTAAAACTATATGACTGAAATTGGTCCCTGGCCCAAGGATTTGCAATAAATTAAGCAACAAGTAGTCAAAGCCCACCATACAGTCATCAACATTCAGTAACATGGAGAGCTTGGGAAGGTTGTTAAAGAAATTAAGGATATCAGATAGAAACATAGAAACATAGACAATAGGTGCACGAGTAGGCCATTCAGCCCTTCGAGCCTGCACCACCATTCAATATGATCATGGCTGATCATCCAACTCAGTATCCTGTACCTGATGGTGGGACGATATTTGCACTGGGGTACAATTGATGATATTTAACCCGTAGGTGAGGATTGCCTCTCATGTGGTTATCATTGCAATGTTTCTAGCTTCAATATATCAAATATCTTCTAAAATGATTTTTAAATATTGGAAAGTTTTTATGGACATTTTCAACCTCTCACTTCTGAGGTCTGAGGCTCCCACCTGCTTTAAAAGGGCATCAATAATACCGGTGCCTAAGAAGAGCAAGATGAAGTGCCTCAATGACTATCGACCAGTGGCGCTAATGTCTGTGGTGATGAAGTGCTTTGTGAGGCTGATCATGGAGCAAATTTGTGGCGGCGCTGTGATACAGCTGCGGCTCGCCTGCAGTCTGTCTGTTTTTACTTTTTGTGTTGTTTTTTTTTGTCTAGTTTAGTAATTTTTTTGGTTATTAGGTGGTGTTATGTGTGTGGGGGGAGGGTGAAACAGAGCTTTCTGTCTCTCCCTTCGGGGGAATGCGACTTTTTTGTCGTATCCCCCTTCTCTTCCCCCGTCTGCGCTGAGGCCTAATGGCGGAGCTGGCGGCCTCCAACCTGCGACCGACCTCGAGGGTCCGGAGGTAGAGCCAGCCAGGACTCACCAACGCGAGGCTGGCCGTCTTCGAGCTGTGGCGACGTCCGGGTAGCGGCACGACTCGGCGCTCCGGTGAGGGCGGACGGCGCGGGGCTGAGACACTCCCGTGCGGCCGGCACGGCTACCGGCTGGAAGGCGCTCCCGTGTGAGCAGCCCGGTGCGGGGCTGAGACGCTGCCGTGTGGGTGGCCTGGCTATCGGCTGGAAGGCGCTCCGGTGAGGGCGGACCGGCTCCCGGCTGGAAGGTGCTCCCGTGGGGGCAGCCCGGTGCGGGCTGAGACGCTGCCTTGTGGGCGGCCCGGTGCGGGGCTGAGACGCTGCCTTGTGGGCGGCCCGGTGCGGGGCGGAGATGGTGCTCCGGCGGCTGAGGCGGCGGTGACCTGGATCCGGGGCTCGGCCGCGGGCCAGTGGAGGACAATGTCGGGAGCTCGCAGGTCACAGGCTGGTGCCTGTTTTCCGGAGCACCCGTTGCAACAGCTGCGCCCGCTGGACTGGAGGGCGGCAGCTTCGACCACCCCCGGGCCGCGGAGCTTGAACCGCGGGACTGATACCATCGCCCGGTGGGGTATCGCCTCGGCGCAGAGGGAGAAGAGGAGGGAAGAGACAGTAACTCTAAGACATTTGCCTCCATCACAGTGAGGAGGTGTTTGGTGAACTCACTGTGGTGGATGTTAATTTGTGTTTATTGTGTTTTGTTATTATTACATGTATGGCTGCAGGCAACAGCATTTCGTTCAGACCGAAAGGTCTGAATGACAAATAAAGGATTCAATAATAAATATAAACAGAAAATACTAAAAATGATACTTCAGGTATTCTGTGAAAAGAGAAACAGAAACAACATTTCAATTACCTTTCAAAAGAACAACCAATGATGTCCCCCCTCAACCTAAACTCCAGCGAGTAGAGGCCCAATGACATCAAACGCTCATCATATGTTAACCCATTCATTCCTGGAATCATTCTCATAAACCTCCTCTGGACCCTCTACAGCGCCAGTACATCCTTCCCCAGATATGCAGTCTGACCAGTACCTTATAAAGCCTCAGCATCCCTGTTTTTGGATACTAGTCCTCTCTAAATAAATGCTAGCATTGCGTTTGCCTTCCTTACTACCGTTTCAACTTGCAAATTCACTTTTGGGAATCCTGCACTAGCACTCCCAAGTGCCTTTGCACCTCAGATTTCTGAATTCTCTCCCCATTTAGAAAATAGTCTACGCCTTTATTCCTACTATCAAAATGCTGGACTCCACACTTTATTACGCTGTATTCCATCTGCCACTTTTCACCCTACCCTCCCAATCTGCCCAAGTCCTTTTGAAGAGTCCCTGTTTGTCTGCACTACCGACCCCTCCACCTATCTTCGTATCATCTGCAACCTTGGACACAAAACCTTCAATCATCTAAATCATTGATATACAACGTGAATAGTATCGGCCTCAGCACCGACCCCTGCAGAACTCTGCTAGTCACTGGCAGCCAACCAGAAAAAAAGTCCTCTTTAATGCCACTCTTTTCCTTCGGCCATCCAGCCAACCTGCATTCCAGTGCATTCCAGACCACATTCCAGGTCCTCATCACTCACACTGGCCTTTTGTTTTGGTCTACTATTACCTTTAACCTCATGTCAGCCACCTTCCGTGTTAAGTTTCTGTGCTTTAAAGGGAAATTTAATGTCAAATATGCTTGTCCAGTATAGCATTTTTTTTAACACGGACAGGGGAAAAGGTTTCTCCTTGGAATTCAGCCAGAGTCAAGTCCACAGAATGATATAGAGGAAGGGAGAAGAAGGAGGAGGAGATGATCAAACCAGCAATTGATGGTTAGGGAAATAAACATACATTTCTGTGGTTATGTTGCCTCCCTAGTATCAGTGTTAGGATATCACTGGCAGGCTACAGATAATTCTGTCGGTATTGTTGAACAGCCAGAGACTGTGGTCCACTCTAGCATCAACGATAAAGATTGGGGATGCTGGCAGAGGGTAAAGAGTTAGAAAAGAGATCAAGAAGGCAAATCTCAGTGGTGTTAATATCAGATTTTTTTTTCCAGTGTCACCTGCCACAGAGAATAGAAAGGGAAGGATAGAAACATAGAAAATAGGTGCAGGAGTAGGCCATTTGGCCCTTCGAGCCTGCACCGCCATTCAATATGAACATGGCTGATCATCCAACTCAGTATCCTGCACCTGCCTTCTCTCCATACCCCCTGATCCCTTTAGCCACAAGGGCCACATCTAACTCCCTCTTAGTCTATCCAGTCTTTCATCATATGAAAGTCCTTCCATCCCAGGAATCAGTCTGGTGAACCTTCTGTTTACTGCCTCTAGGGCAAGAATGTATTTCCTCAGATTAGGAGACCAAAACTGCATGCAATACTCCAGGTGTGGTCTCACCAAGGCCCTGTACAACTGCAGTAGAACTTCCCTGCTTCTATACTCAAATCCTTTTGACCCCCGGCCCCCTGCTATTTCCGGCAGATTATTTATGTCTTCCTTAGTGAAGACAGAACCAAAGTAGTTATTCAATTGGTCTGCCATGTCCATGTTCCCCATGATCAAGTCACCTGTTTCTGACTGCAAGGGACCTACATTTGTTTTAACTAATCTTTTTCTCTTCACATATCTATAAAAGCTTTTGCAGTCAGTTTTTGTGTTCCCTGTCAGTTTTCTTTCATAATCTATTTTCCCTTTCCTAATTAAGCCCTTTGTCCTCCTCTGCTGGACTCTGAATTTCTCCCAGACCTCTGGTAGGCTGCTTTTTCTGGCTAATTTGTATGCTTCATCTTTTGTTTTGATACTATCCCTGATTTCCCTTGTTATCCACGGATGCACTACCTTCCCTTATTTATTATTTTGCCAAAATGGCAGGAACAATTGTTGTAGTTCATCCATGCGGTCTTTAAATGCCTTCCATTGCATATCCACCGTCAACCCTTTAAGAATCAATTGCCAGTCTATCTTGGCCAATTCACGTCTCATACCCTCAAAATTACCTTTCTTTAAGTTCAGAACCCTTGTTTCTGAATTAACTATGTCACTCTCTGTCCTAATGAAGAACTCAACCATATTATGGTCACTCTTGCCCAAGGGGCCACGCACAACAAGACTGCTAACTAACCCTTCCTCATTACTCAATACCCAGTCTAGAATAGCCTGCTCTCTCGTTGGTTCCTCTACATGTTGGTTTAGAAAACTATCCCTCGTACAGTCCAAGAAATCCTCTTCCTCAGCACCCCTGCCAATTTGATTCACCCAATCTATATGTAGATTGAAGTCACCCATTATAACTGTTTTACCTTTGTTGCACGCATTTCTAATTTCCTGTTTGATGCCATCCTCAACTCCACTACTACTATTAGGTGGCCTGTACATAACTCCCACTTGCGTTTTCTGCCCCTTAAGCGGCCTTTTCACGGGGCGACTTGACGCAAGAGTTAACCAGAGTTTAACATCGTGGGAACCTCGTGCGGTAACAGTACGGCATTCGTGGACCACCGTGGACCACCGTAGCGCTAACGGCAGGTAATCGTGTATCTTGGTCACTCGGGAGAAAATTCAAGAAAGTTTGAATTTCTCCAAGAGTGACTTGTACACTTGTGGTTGAGCATTGCAACATTATATGGACGTAGTGGCCAGTGCGATATCCGTAATAACTCTTGCGGGTACCGTGGGAACTCCTGCGAACGGTGAACCCGGAAGCTGGACAGAGGGGACAGAAGGTGAGTAAAAATTGTCTTCTGTGGGATTGAATTTTAAAAATAAATAAAAATAAAGATTTGCATCCGCATATGGACATCAACTTATTCATGAGTTATGTTAATGAGATTCAAGAAAATAACTATAATCTTTAAAAGGGACTTTAAAAGGGACTTTACTGAAAGGTTACGCATTTTTATGGTCCGTGAGAATTTTTTCACATGTACTTCCTTGAGAGATACAGGTCGGAGTCCTCGCCGACTAGCGATTGATGCCTTTCCGAACGCTACCAATCAATGTTGTACAGAGACCCGTGTAAGGAGTGAACTGCACATGCTGGTTTAAACCGAAGACAGACACAAAAAGCTGGAGTAACTCAGCGAGTCAAGCAGCATCTCTGGAGAAAAATAGCTGATGTTTCGGGACGAGACACATCTTCAGACTCAATTCCGATTAGGATGTCTGAAGAAGGGTTCCGATTCGAATCGCCACCTATTCTTTTTCTCCAGAGATGCTGCCTGACCCGCTGACACTCCAGCTTTTTATGTTTTTCTTCCCAGATCTGACTTACCTGCTGAGTTACACCATCATTTTGTGTCCTTCTGTGCGTATTAACCAGCATTAACCAGCGTCTGCAGTTCCTTTAGACATTACCTAACTTCAGATTTTAGAGATATAGCGCGTGGGAACTCCTGCGAACGGTAAACCCGGAAGCTGGACAGAGGGGACAGAAGGTGAGTAAAAAAGGTGGTCTCAATATCGACAAGGGAACATGTGTCCTTCGAGGACGTCCCACCTAATTGTCATTGTTGGATAATCTTTTTAACAGGAACACTTGCAGAGATGGCTCCCAGAAAATCTCAAAGAAAGGGGGTAAAGCGTGTCAGAGATGTTTTTGCCATGTTGCTCTATTCAGTTTCTATATTGTTTCAGTTTCTATATCTATATTGTTGCTCTATTCAGTTTCCCAGGGGGTCGGGACGGGACTGGAGTTGGGAGGGAAAGGTGGGGGAGTCGAGGGAGAGGAGGGGGAGACAGATGGGGGTGTCTTCATTTACTGGCGGCGGGTGTCTGTCACTGAAACAGGCAGGTGAGATTTCACATCCACCTTGTGTGTGCCTCTCTCTCTCTCTCCCTCCCTCTTACACAGGCTGAGAGACTCTGCCTCTGTGAGTGTACGTCTCTTTCTCCCCCTCTCCCACACACAGTAAGACTGAGGTACTGTGCTCAGTCCATCTGTGTCTCCCACATACACAGTAAAACATGTCTCCAAATGAGCCAATTCAACCAAGGGAGGATATTTATAGCGTGTGAAAAAAAAAGTTACATCATTTGTGTCACGTGTAGTTCACGATGTTCATTCAAGATTTAACGCGAAAGCTCGGGAGACGGACAAGTCACTCGCACAAATAACAGAAATGCCGAGTACCGTGGGAACTCTTTATCTACCCCCCGTTATATCGTGCGAGACTCGTGCTGGACCACGACCACTTCACTCTGGTGACATCTTGTGTCAACTCGCCCCGTGAAAAAGCCCCATAAAGGCAGCAAGCAATCCTAAAGATACACGTGTGAGGTAAATGTTGGGGGGAAAGGCTGCCTTGTATGATGGTGGCATCAATGTTTTAAACATTACTTGTGCAACTAAACTTGTGTATAAATGAATTGCAGCAAGTTAAGGACTTGGATCTCTACGTTTTTAAGAAGGAACTGCAGATGCAGGAAAATTGAAGGTAGACAAAAGTGCTGGAGAAACTCAAAGGGTGCAGCAGCATCTATGGAGTGAAGAAAATAGGCAATGTTTCGGACCCAACCCCTTCTTCAGACTGATGTGGGGGGGGGGGAGAAGAAAGGAGAAAGGAAGAGGAGGAGCCCGAGGGCTGAGGGCGAGCTGAGAAGGGGAGGAGACAGCAAGGGTTACCAGAAATTGGAGAAGTCAATGTTTATGCCGCTAGGATGCAAACTGCCCAAGCGGAATATGAGGTGCTGCTCCTCCAATTTCCGGTGGTGCTCACTCTGGCCATGCACGAGGACTCGGATTTGTGAGGGGGAGGTTGAAGTGCTGAGCCACAGGGAGATCAGGTTGGTTAATGCGGACCGAGCGGAGGTGTTCGGTGAAACGATCGCCAAGCCTACGCTTGGTCTCACCGATGTAGATCAGCTGACATCTAGAGCAGTGGATGCAATAGATGAGGTTGGAGGAGGTGCAGGTGAATGACTGCTTGGGTCCTTGAATGGATTCGAGGGGGGAGGTAAAGCAACAAGTGTAGCATCTCTTGCGGTTGCAAGGGAAAGTGCCCGGGGAGGGGGTGGTGTGGGAGGGAAGGGAAGAATTGATCAGGGAGTTAGAGAGGGAGCGGTCTTTGTGGAAAGCAGACAGGGGGGGATATGGGAAGATGTGTCGAGTGGTGGGGTCACGTTGGAGGTGGCGAAAATGATAGAGGACTATTTGTTGTATGTGACGGCTAGTGGGGTGAAAGGTGAGGACTAGGGGGACTCTGCCCTTGTTACGAGTGGGGGGATGGGGAGAGGGAGCAGTGTTACGGGGTATTGAAGAGACCCTGGTGAGAGCCTCATCTATAGTAGGGGAGGGGAACCCCCGTTCCCTGAAGAATTAGGACATTTCCGATGCCCTGGTGTGGAACACCTCATCCTGGGAGCAGATGCGACGTAGACAGATGGAATCGAACCCGGGTCTCCGGCACTGCATTCACTGTAAGGCAGCAACTCTACCGCTGCTCCATCATGGCCGCCCAAAGTCTTTGAATGGATGACAGTCTTTGAACCAGCTTCTGCAGTTACTTGTTTAAGCAATAAGAATGTTTTGGGAACCACAATAGAAAAGGCAATAAATTATAACACACACTTTGATAATCAAGGAACCAAATATTTTAGACAATTGTGATGTGGTGCTAGCAGGAATTTGTAGGGGAGTGGGACCGACATCCCTGCGATTAACCATCAAAAGAAGAGGGCCTTGAATTTGAAACTCAGAGAAGACAGCAACCCTGTCAGAGTGAACCTTGCCAAATTAATTTCATACGGGTGGTATTAGACAATAGACAATAGGTGCAGGAGTAGGCCATTTGGCCCTTCGAGCCAGCACCGCCATTCAATGTGACCATGGCTGATCATCCCCAATCAGTACCCCGTTCCTGCCTTCTCCCCATATCCCCTGGCTCCGCTATTTTTAAGAGCCCTATCTAGCTCTCTCTTGAAAGCATCCAGAGAACCTGCCTCCACCGCCCTCTGAGGCAGTGAATTCCACAGAATCACCACCCTCTGTGAGAAAAAGTGTTTCCTCATCTCCGTTCTAAATGGCTTACTACTTATTCTTAAACTGTGGCCCCTGGTTCTGGACTTCCCCAACATCGGGAACATGTTTCCTGCCTCTAGTGTGTCCTAGCCCTTAACAATCTTATATGTTTCAATGAGATGCCCTCTCATCCTTCTAAACCCCAGAGTGTACAAGCCCAGCTCCTCCATTCTCTCAGCATATGACAGTCCCGCCATTCCGGGAATTAACCTAGGCTGCACTCCCTAATAGCACGAATGTCCTTCCTCAAATTAGGGGACCAAAACTGCACACAGTACTCCAGGTGTGGGCTCATTAGGGCTCTGTACAACTGCAGAAGGACCTCTTTGCTCCTATATTCGATTCCTCTTGTTATAAAGGCCAACATGCCATTCGCTTTCTTCACTGCCTGCTGTACCTGCATGCTTACTTTCATAGACTGATGTACAAGGACCCCCAGATCCCGTTGTACTTCCCCTTTTCCCAACTTGACGCCATTTAGATAGTAATCTGTCTTCCTGTTTTTGCTACCAAAGTGGATAACCTCACATTTATCCGCATTAAACTTCATCTGCCATGCATCTGCCCACTCCCCCAAACTGTCCAAGTCACCCTGCATTCTCATAGCATCCTCCTCACAGTTCACACTGCCATCCTGGTTTGTGTCATCTGCAAATTTGCTAATGTTACTTTGAATCCCTTCATCCAAATCATTGATGTATATTGAAAATAGCTGCAGTCCCAGCACCGAGCCTTGCGGTACCCCACTCAATCATTCCCGGGATCATTCTTGTAAACCTCTTCTGGACGCTCTCCAATGCAGGCATATTCCTTCTCAGTGTTTAGTATATTATTTTGCTCATGGATTTTCCACATGGCCATTGTGCTATTAAACATTCAACTACTTTTTATAGTAGAAGTTTCCATATTGTCCTGAATGTCCTAATTGATTGAAACAAAGGTAGACACAAAATGCTTGAGTAACTCAGCGGGCGAGGCAGCATCTCTGGAGAGAAGGAATGGGTGACGTTTCGGGTCGAGACCCTTCTTCAGACTGATGTCAGGGGAACGGCACAAAGATAACAGTTAGTCTTGGACTTGCCCTCAAACAGAAATATTTAACCTCACCTATTCTACCTACATACTTCAAAATATTAAAGATCAGTTAACAGAGGGCGGCACAGTGGTGCTACCTTACAGAGCCAGACACCTGGGTTCGATCCTGACTAAGGGTGCTGTCTTTTACGGAATTTGTGCATTCTCCCTGTGACCGTATGGGTTTTCTCTGGGTGTTCTGGTTTCCTCCAACACTCCAAAGATGGTACAAGTTTGTAGGTTAATTAGGTTTGAAAAAAATTGTAAATTGTGCCTACTGTGTAGGATAGTGTTAGTGTACGGGTGATCGCTGGTTGGCGGGGACTAGGTGGGCCAAAGGGCCTTTTCTATGCTGTGTCTCCAAAGTTTAAAGTCTAAATCAGTTTCCATCTCATTCTGTTGTCATTGTCAACACCCCAAAATGTAGCAAATATTTAATCAGTGCTTCAAGCGGAATTTGTTGGTCAGTGCTATCCAGTCAAGAAATAATCATGAAGTCTAAACATTTGGTGACTTGCATGGTATTTTTCAATTAGTACATAGAGAATCCAGGAAATGCTGATAGAAAATAATCAACATGAAGCATTTGACATTTTCTCTCTCCTCAACATGACTCGCTGAGTATTTCTTACCTGTTTTTATTTGAGATTTCCAGCCTTCGCAGTTTTCTCATGTGCCCTCACAAAGAAATAACAGCTTCTGGGAATCTGATTTTTTTTTACACAGAGATTGGTGGGTGCCTGGAACATGCTTCCTGGGGTGATGGTGGAGCCAGATTCAATGGTGACTTTTAAGAGGCTTTTGGTATTTAAGTCCAAGCCTGAGTCTTAGAACTTAATGAAACAAGTGATAATGGGAACAATAGATTTAATGTGATATTTCTGGAGGTCATGTATGCATAGATATTTAAGTCACTTGAGTGCTAATAAAGAATAAATTGTACTAAAGCTTGGTTTGGAGTCCTTTTATTCAGTACATCAACAGTGTCAGTGCAATCCAGCCCGATTGTATCTGGATTTGTAGATTTATAGTGTTAAATAGCATGGAAACATGCCCTCTGGTCCTACTCATCCATGCTGACTGAAGTGTGTGTCTCAGCTAATACCATTTACCTATGTTTTGCCTAAATTTTTCTAAGCCTTTCCTGTCCATGTATAGTCAAAAGGTCTCTTAAACACTGTACTCTACTACTTCCTCTGACAGGTTGTACCATATACCTACCACCCTCTGTGTGAAAAAAACCTGTTCCTCAAGTCTCCTCCAAATCTTTCCCCTTAAATGTATGCCCTATAGTTTTAGACTCTCCTACCCTGCAGAAAAAAACTGTGACTTTCTACCCTTTCGATGCTCCTCATAATTTTATGTACTTCTAAGGTCACCCCTCAGCCTCCTTTGCTTCATGGAAAATAATCCCAATCTATTTAATGCAGACAAAAATGCTGGAGAAACTCAGCGGGTGAGGCAGCATCTATGGAGAGAAAGAAATAGGCAACGTTGCCTATTTCCTTCGCTCCATAGTTACTGCCTCACCCGCTGAGTTTCTCCAGCATTTTTGTCTACCTTCGATTTTCCAGCATCTGCAGTTCCTTCTTAAACACCAATCTATTTAATTCCTCTTTATAACTCAAGTCCTCCAATCCAACAATATTTAGGGTGGCACAGCGGCGCAGCAGTACAGTTGCTGCCTTACAGTGCCAGAGAACTGGGTTCAATTCTGACTATGGGTGCTGTCAGTAGAGAGTTTGTAAATTCTTCTTGCGACTGCCTGGGTTTTCACCGAGTGCTCCGGTTTCCTTCCACATTCCTAAGATATATAGGGTTAAGTTTGACTGTTCCTAGTGTGTAAGATAGTGCTAGTGTTTGGGGATATCGCTGGTTGGTGTGGACTTGCTGGGTTGAAGGGCGTGTTTCCACGCTATATCTTTAAAGTTTAAAGTCTAAAGTAAATCCTTGTAATTCCTCTGCACCTCATTAGCTTAATCACATCATTCCATAATGTGGCGACCAGAACAGCACACAGTACTTTCAAGTACGGTCTCATCGATGTCAAGTCAGATTATAATATGAGATCATATCGTTTGGACTCAATGCCTCGTCCGATGAGCTCATGCGTGTCACATGCTTTCTGCACCACACTGTCTTACTGTATCCCCATTTTCAGGGAATTCTCAGGTATTTGTACCACTTGTTTATTCTGTTCTACAATACTCCCCAGGGCCATATCATTCACTGTATGTCCTGCCCTGGTTGACTTCCCAATATGCATCATTTGCACGTGTTTGAGTTAAATTCCATCTGCCATTCTTTTACCCACTTTACCAGTTGATCGATATTCTGTCCACTATACCACCAATATCATCTGCAGTCTCAGTAATCATACCACCTACATTCTCAACCAAATACAAACAACAGAGGACGATTTTGAAGTTATTGCAATCTTGGATAGACAATATTACTTTTAAATTAAAGCTCTATTCATTGATTGCACATTCCAGATCATATGGAATGTATGCAAAACTCTTCAAGGGAATTGTGTAGTCAGTGTTTCACAAAACGTTTCACAGACACAAAGTGCCAAAGTAACACAGCGGGCCAGGCAGCATCTCTGGAAAATATGGTTAGGTAATGTTTCAGGTTGGGACTCTTCTTCAGACTGATGTGGTTGTGATGGAGAAAGCTAGAATGGAGGTGGGGGCAGGACAAAGCCTGGCAAGTGATAGGCAAATACAGGTGAAGGGGAGATAGGTAGATAGTTGGATTAAGGCCAGAGATGAAAAGACAAAACAAAATTACAGGAATCTGAAGAAGGATGCTGACCCGAAACGTCACCTATTCATGTCCTCCAGCCTTGCTGCCTGACTCGCTGGGTTATTCCAGCACTTTGTGTCCTTTTGTGTAAACCAGCATCTGCAGTTCTTTGTTTCTACCAGAGCACTGCAGGCCATTGTGCCTGACATCAGCAGTGGGAAAGTGACTGGAGGGAATTATGAGAGATAGGATCAGTAGAATTTGGAAGGATAAGGACTGATTAGAGATGGTTGGCAATATTTAGTGTGAGGGAAATGGGGTCTCTAAAATTTGAGGGTAATAGACATTTCTGCATGGACTTCAGTCAGTTCTTTGACAATGCTCCATGTGGTAGGTTAGTCTGTAAGGTTAGGTCACATGGGATGTCGTGTGAGCTGGTCAAGTAGATATAAAATTGGTTGAGTGGTAGGAGTCAAAGGGTGGTCATGGGGGGTTGTTTGTGTAATGGAGGTCTGTGACCAGTGGTGTGCTGCAGACACAAGCACTGGGTCCTCTATTGTTTGTCAACTGTATTAACAATTTGGATGAGGATGTAGCTGGCATGCAGATAACAATTTGATCTGGTCCAAACACAAGGAAGCTACAGTCAAGAAAGCACATCAAAGCCTCTACTTCCTCAGAAGACTAAGCGGTTTCCTTGGTGTAAATAATTCTAACAATTTGACCAGGTGCAACCAGATCCGTGCTGTGGCTAAGAAAGCACAGGAGAGGACTAAGAATATTGGGAATGTCTCCAATGACTCATTTCAATTTCTGCTGATATATCGTAGAAGGCATCCTACCCAGATGAATCAAAACTTGATATGGCAACTGTTCTGCCCAAAACCTCAAGGAATTGCAAAGAGTTGTGGATGCAGCCCAGTCTATCATGCAAACCAGACTCCCACCACCCTCATGGATTCCTCCTGCACTTCACACTGGCTCAGGAAAACAACAAACATAATCAAGGATCACTCACAATCTTGTGTGAGAAGTAACTGCAGATGTTGGTTTAAACCGAAGATAGACACAAAAAGCTGGAGTAAATCAGCGCGACAGGCAGCATCTTTGGAGAGAAGGAATGGGTGACATTTCGGGTCGAGACCCTTCACACACTCTTCATGTTCTCTCATCTCCCACTTGATTAGGCTGTACATGTCAAGGGGTGGGGCATAGCTCTGCATTCATTACATTCTACATCAGCTACATTCCTCAACCGGACCATTCACATTCTCCCATCTCCCTTCTCTCCTCTGGCAAAAGATACGGAGGCTTGAAAGCATGTATTACAGATTTTATAATGGCTTATTTCCCACTGATCAGAATACTGAAAGGACTTATCAATAACTAAGAATATATATTCCCGATCTCCTTATCTACCTCATGACAGTCCTTGCAGTTATTTTTAACTGCACTTTTTCTGTAGCTGTAACACCATATCTGCACTCTGTTCCTTTCATTGTGCTCATTGTTTGATTTGATTATACACATGTAGAGTATTATTTGCCTCAACAGCATGAAAAACAAAATGCTTCCACCCTGTCTCGGTATTTCGTGACAATAAAAACCAAAACAAATACCAATAATAAGTTTGTGAATGGAATAAAATAGTAAGATTAAACGAGAACTTACCAGTTTGAAGTTTGATCTGTATTTTATGAGGAGTTACGATGAGGGATTACGTGAAGAGCCCGCTCAGCACGCATGCGCGGCATACTTCAAAGCAGCGGTGTGGAATCACAGATAGACACAGTTATTGAAGTAAACATAGTAAAGAAAAGGAGACATCAGTTTATCAGTTTGACCCATATTATTGAGGGTGGGAGCGGAGGGCACGTAATCCCTCATCGTAACTCCTCATAAAATACAGATCAAACTACAAACTGGTAAGTTCTCATTTAATCTTACTATTTTACTTCGGAGTCACGTGAGTGACTACGTGAAGACTTCAAAGCTCTGTGATTTCAAACCGTGTAACAGGTATTACTTCACGCACTGCCGAAGTCCTTGAGGGAGGAAGTGTGTTATCGTAATCAACCAATGAATCTGTTTGTAGAAAAACACAATGGTATTTTTTAACAATAACAACAAAGAAATTAAATTGCTCCCCTGGGCTTAAATTAAATATTTGCAGTCTGTAAAAAAAAAAATTTCTGCAAATAAAGCAGGTTTTGCCAACGGCTTATTGTAAAATTTCTGAACGGTCTTTCCCCCGACCATCCCGCTGTAGCCAGGATGTGGTCTATAGGCACATCCATTCTTTTGGCCGTCGACGTGGATGCTGCCCTGGTGGAGTGAGATTATCCTTGAGACTCTTGAAAGGCGCCCATAAATAAAATTTATTATTATTATTATTATTTGTACATGTTAGTGTTTATCCCAGCAGCTTTTAGCACCTGCTTGAGCCATCTCGAAATGGTTTGGCTCGTCACCCGACCATAAGGTTTTTTATGACTGAGGCTTTTCATCTCCCTCGAATATTTTTGGTTGTGTCTATGTAGGATAGTAGTTGGGTCATGGCACACAACCTTGGTTCTGGCGGGTAAGCCCGGAATTCCACGACTGGATTAGGTGTTCCTGGTCTGCTCTGTTTGATCATTCCCTGGATAACGACAGAGATCTGGTCTGGAGCTGTGAGCATGCTGTCCAGTCGCAATAGGTGTAGTGACTGGACCCTCTGTGTGGATACAAGTGACATCAACATGAGTGTTTTGAGCCTAGATTGTTCCAGGTTGAGGGATCTGGCTGGTGGCCATCCCCTGGGGTATGTCAGGACCACACTGACATCCCATATATGGGTGTACCTTGGTCTAGGGGGTTAGAGTTGTAAATACCCTTCATTAGTTTGACCACCAGCGGGTGGGACCCCATGGCCTGTTGTCCTGGAGCTGGTTTTAAATAGACAGACAGGGCACTTCTAGCTGTGTTGATGGCTCTGTAACTGAGTCCTTCATCGTGGTGAAGGTTCGCCAGGAATTCCAGTACGTTGGTAACTGTAGCGGTTGAGTAGGTGGTCCCTGTATCCAAGCAGTACTTCTCCCAATTTTTTGATGCTGGACAAGTGCTGTTTTTTAGTGGATGTTCGGAGGGATGCTGACATGGTGTCGACAGTTTGTTCTGATAATCCCAGTCCCAGAAGTGGTTTGTGCAGAATCTACAACCCAGGAGTTTTATTTTTATTTTTATTTTTTTCATGGCACGGGTGGCTTGTGCCCGACACTGGGTGTTAATAACTCTGGGTCACTGGGGAATACCATCGGAGTTTCAACAACCATGTCATGGTGTATTGGGAACCATGGCTGCGTAGGCCAGTTGGGTACTATCAAAATACCTGAAGCAGAGTCCATTTGTATTGTGCGTAGTCCCCGACTGATGAGGCAGAAGGAAAGGAAATGCATAGAAGAAGAATTTCCCCAATCCAGCGCGAACGCATCTACCGCTGCTGCCTCAGGGTCTGGTTCCCAAGCGACATACATAGGTACCTGGTGATTTAGCCTTGATGCAAATAAATCAATATCTGGCGTGCCATATTGCTTGATAACTTTTGCAAAATTTTTTGGGGTTTTAACATCCATTCGATGTTGTCATTAAATTTACGTGACCTGGTGCCGCGGCATGCGTGCTGAGCGGGCTTTTCACGTAGTCACTCAGGTGACTCCGAAGTAAAATTGGTTGTATAATGGCCTGTGAAGAAAATTGGCTGAGGTTGTAACAGAATCAACTGGGAAAGTGGCCAAAGAAAAGGTAGATGAAGTGTAAAATGATGCATATTAGACATTAAACCAGAACAGGACATACACAGTGAAAGGTATAGTCCTGGGGAGTATTGGAGAACAGAATGACCTTGAGGTACAAGTACAAAGTTCCTGAAAAGTGGCAAATGCAATTAGAAAGTGTGGCGAAGAACGAATGTGGCATGAATTATCTCATCAATGAGAGGGAGGGAAAAATTGATCAGCCGTGATTGAATGGTGGAGCAGATTTGAAGGGCCAAATAGCTTATTTCTGCTCCTCTGTCTTATGGTCCAAAACGAGGAGACGGGGGAGTTGTTTGTCGGTTATTTACATTAAATTGGAGGATTGGGGGTTGATGAGGGCAGGGTGGGGATGTTGTTTTACACGGGTTTTAACAAAGCCTCTGAAAAAGACGCACATGGTCGGCTAGAAGGTTAGGAGGCTCCAACCCACGCGATGAGACTGGACCGACGAGACCGATTATAGCGGTGAGTGACTCCATTGTCCGAGGTATGGACTGGAGATTCTGTGGCGGCAGCCAAGACTCAAGGATGGTCTGTTGCCTCCCTGGTGCCAGGGTTAAAGTTATCACAGATCGACTTCAGAACATCCTCGAGAGGGAAGGTGAACAGCCGGCAGTAGTTGTGCGTGTGGGCACGAACGACATCGGGAAGAAGAGGAAGGAGGATCTGCAACGGGAATTTAGAGAGTTAGGAGGAAGACTGAAAAGCAGGACTTCTAGGGTGGTTATCTCTGGATTGCTTCCAGTACCTCGTGCTAGTGAAGGCAGGAACAGGGAGATATGGGATCTGAATGTGTGGCTGGTGCAGGGAGCAAAGATATAGCTTTATAGACCACTGGGATCTCATCTGGGGTAGGGGTGACCTGCACAAAGAGGACGGGTTACACCTTAACTGGATGGGGACCAACGTTCTGGCAGGCGGGTTTGCTAGGGCTACATGTGTGGGTTTAAACTAAACAGTGGGGGAGAGAGATTGACAAATTGGGAGTATAAAGATGGCGTTAAAGGGGAAGTGAGTACAGGAAAAGTTACAAAAGACTCCCGAATTAATGGGAAGGAAAGTTCGAGAAGGGATAAGAGAGTAAGGTCAGGGCCAATAGTGAGTGGTGTGAGAGGGGAGGTGAATACTGAAGTCAAAATGCTGTATATGAATGCGCGAAGTATAAGAAATAAAGTGGACGAGCTTGAGGCTCAGTTAGAAACTGGCAAGTATGATGTTGTGGGAATTACTGAGACATGGCTGCAAGAGGGCCAGGGCTGGGAACTGAATATTCAAGGGTATACATCCTATCAAAAAGACAGACAGGTGGGCAGAGGGGGTGGGTTTGCCCTGTTGGTGAGGAATGAAATTTAGTCCCTTGCAAGGGGTGACATTGAAACAGGAGATGTGGTGTCAGTATGGATAGAGCTAAATAATTGTAAGAGTAAAAATACCCTGATGGGACTAATCTACAGGCTCCCAAACAGTAGCCTGAATATAGGACGCAAGTTAAATCAAGAGTTAAAGTTAGCATGTGGTAAAGATAATGCTACGGTTGTTATGGGAGAATTCAACATGCAGGTGGACTGGGAAAATCAGGTTGGTACTGGACCCCAAGAAAGGGAGTTTGTGGAGTGATTCTGTGATGGATTCATAGAACAGCTTCTATTGGCGCCTACCAGGGAGAAGCCAATTCTGGATTTAGTATTGTGTAATGAACTGATTTGATAAGGGAACTCGAGGTTAAGGAGCCATTAGGAGGTAGTGACCATAATAGTAAGTTTGAGAGGGAGGGGCATAAATCGGAGATGTCAGTATTACAGTTGAACATAGGGGACTATGGAGCCATAAGGGAGAAGCTGGCCAAAGATGACTGGAAAGATACCGTGGCAGGGATGACAGTGGAACAACAATGGCAGGTATTATTGGGAATAATACAGAAGGTGAAGGATCAGTTCATTGCAAAGAGTAAGAAAGATTCCATGGGGAGTAAGGGGCCACCGTGGCTGACAAGGGATGTCAGGGACAGTATAAAGATAAAAGAGAAGAAGTACAACATAGCAAAGATGAGCGGGAAGCCAGAGGATTGGGTAACGTTTAAAGAGCAACAGAAGATAACTAAAAAGGCAATATGGGGTGAAAAGAGGTATGTAAGTAAGCTAGCCAAGAATATAAACGAGGATAGTTAAAGCTTCTTTAGGTATGTGAAGAGGAAAAAATTAGTTAAGAGCAAAGTTGGATCCTTGAAGAGTGAAAAAGGTGAATTTATTATGGGGAACAAGGAAATGGCAGATGAGTTGAACAGGTACTTTTTATCTGTCTTCACTAAGGAGGACACAAACAATCTTCCTGATGTACTAGTGGCCAGAGGATCTGGGGTGATAGAGGAACTCCAAATTAGGCAGGACATGGTGTTGGGTAGGCTGCTGGGACTGAAGGCTGATAAATCCACAGGGCCTGATGGTCTGCATCCCAGGGTACTTAAGGAAGTGGCTCTAGAAATCGTGGACACATTGGTGATCATTTTCCAATGTTCTATAGATTCAGGATCAGTTCCTGTGCATTGGAGGGTAGCTAATGTTATCCCACTTTTTAAGAAAGGCGGGAGAGAGAAAACAGGGAATTATCAACCAGGTAGCCTGATGTCGGTGGTGGGGAAGATGCTGGAGTCAATCATAAAAGATGAAATAGCGGCACATAGCAGTAACAGGATCGGTCTGAGTCAGCATGGATTTACAATGGGGGAATCATGCTTGACTAATCTTCTGGAATTTTTTGAAGATGTAACTAGGAAAATGGATAAGGGAGATCCAGTGGATGTAGTGTAACCTGGACTTTTAGAAAGCATTTGATAAGGTCCCACATAGGAGATTAGTGGGCAAAATTAGGGCACATGGTATTGGGGATAGAGTGCTAACATGGATAGAAAATTGGTTGGCAGACAGGAAACAAAGAGTAGGGATTAACGGGTCTCTTTCAGAATGGCAGGCACTGACTAGTGGGGGTACCGCAAGGCTCGGTGTTGGGACCGCAGCTATTTACAATATACATTAATGATTGAGATGAAGGGATTCAAAGTAACATTAGCAAATTTGCAGATGACACAAATTTGCAGCTGTGTGGCAGTGTGAACTGTGAGGAGGATGCTATGAGAATGCAGGGTGACCTGGACAGGTTGTGTGAGTGGGCAGATGCTTGGCAGATACAGTTTAATGTGGATAAATATGAGGTTATCCACTTTCGTAGCAAAACAGGAAGCCAGATTATTATCTAAGTGGTGTCAAGTTGGGAAAAGGTGTCCTTGCTCATCAGTCAATGAAAGTAAGCATGCAGGTACAGCAGGCTGTGAAGAAAGTGAATGGCATTTTGGCCTTCATAACAAGTGGAGTTGAGTATAGGAGCAAAAAGGTCCTCCTGCAGTTGTACAGGGCCCTGGTGAGACCACACCTGGAGTATTGTGTGCAGTTTTGGTCTCCAAATTTGAGGAAGGACATTCTTGCTATTGAGGGAGTGCAGCTTAGGTTCACAAAGTTAATTCCTGGGATGGCGGGACTGTCATATGCTGAGAGAATGGAGTGGCTGGGCTTGTATACTCTGGAATTTAGGATGAGACGGGATCTTATTGAATCATATAAGATTATTAAAGGTTTGGACACACTAGAGGCAGGAAACATTGTCCCGATGTTGGGAGCGTCTAGAACCAGGGGCCACAGTTTAAGAATAAGGGGTAGAACGGAGGTGAGGAAATACTTTTTCACACAGAGTGTTGTGAGTCTGTGGAATTCTCTGCCTCAGAGGCCGGTTCTCTGGATACTTTCAAGAGAGAATTAGATAGGGCACTTAAAGAAAGCAGTCAGGAGATTTGGGGAGAAGGCAGGAATGGCGTACTGATTGTGGATGATCAGCCATGATCACATTGAATGGTGGTGCTGGCTCGATGGGTCAAATGGCCAACTCCTGCACCTATTGTCGATTGTCTATTATCACATGGGATCAAAGGTGAGATAGCCAACTGGATTCAACATTGGCGTGGTAGAAAAAGTCCAAGGGTGGTACAGGTTTGTTTTTCAGAATGTGACCAGCTGTGTGTCTCAGAGATCAGCACTAAGTCCCCTGTTATATATCATATATATTAACAACTTGGATGAAAATGTAGGTCGCATGAGGTAGAAAACATTTTGACTTGGTTGGAGGATTATGACATGAAGGTGCACATAAAACTGAAGTCAATCGGCGTCAAATGTAATGCACTCCAAAAATTGGATTCATACCTCGTATAATGAAAGACGTTCGTGGTTGTTGTCGTAAATAAATCATCTGCCACAAAGAGGGTGAAAGGTAGCAGGCACATGGGAGCACCACCACATGCGGGTTCCCCTTTCATGTTGCACACCATCCTGACTTGGATATATTCAAATGTTCCTTCACTCAGGCTCGGAAAAAATCCTGGTTCTCACTCCCTTCTCACCAGAAGGACCACAACAATTGAAGAAGCTGGCTCAACGCTATCCCCTCAAGGACATTTAGGAATGTTGGGGATGGGACGGTCCTTGGAGCATCCTCCCCCCGTTCACTGTTTACCAATGAAGCCCAGATCCCCACAGTAAATAAAAGAATTGCGGAGATGGTCTTAATTATAATAATAATAATAATAAATTTTATTTATGGGCGCCTTTCAAGAGTCTCAAGGACACCTTACAAAAATTTAGCAAGTAGAGGAAAAACATGTAAGGGGAATGAAATAAGTAGTAGAGACATGACTAGTACACAAATTAAATACAGAATTCAATTCAAAACACAATATGAGGCAATTCATGCACAGATGAAAAGGGAGGGGGACGTGGGGCTAAGGATAGGCAGAGGTGAAGAGATGGGTCTTGAGGCGGGACTGGAAGATGGTGAGGGACACGGAATTGCGGATCAGTTGGGGGAGGGAGTTCCAGAGCCTGGGAGCTGCCCTGGAGAAGGCTCTGTCCCCAAAACTGCGGAGGTTGGACTTGTGGATGGAGAGGAGACCGGCTGATGTGGATCTGAGGGACCGTGACGGTTGGTAGGGGGAGAGGAGGTCAGTGAGATATGGGGGGGCCAGATGGTGGAGGGCTTTGTAGGTGAGGACCAGGATTTTGTAGGTGATCCGGTGGGAGATGGGAAGCCAGTGAAGTTGTTTGAGGACTGGAGTGATGTGATGCCAGGATTTGATGTGGGTGATGAGTCGGGCGGCTGCGTTCTGGACCAGTTGGAGTCGGTTGATGTAGGTGGAGCTGATGCCAAGGAGAAGTAAGTTGCAATAGTCCAGTCGGGAGGAGATGAAGGCATGGATGAGTCTTTCAGCAGCGGGAGGTGTGAGAGAGGGTCTGAGTTTGGCGATGTTGCGGAGATGAAAGAAGGAGGTTTTAATGACATGGCGGATGTGAGGCTCAAGGGAGAGGGTGGAATCAAAGATCACGCCAAGGTTGCGGGCCTGGGGAGATGGGGAGACAGTGGTGCCGTCGATGGTGAGAGTGGGGTTATTGATTTTGCTGAGTGTGGATTTGGAGCCTACGAGGAGGAATTCTGTCTTATCGCTGTTGAGTTTGAGGAAGTTATGTTGCATCCAGGTTTTTATAGCTGACAAACAGGAGTTGATATGGGAGAGGGGGGGGTTGTGGGGGGATTTGGTGCCGAGGTAGATCTGGGTGTCATCGGTGTAGCAGTGGAAGTCCAGGTTGAAGTGGCGAAGTATCTGACCAAGGGGGAGGATGTAGATGATGAAGAGGAGGGGGCCGAGTACGGAGCCTTGGGGAACGCCTTGAGTGACTGTGGCTGTAGCAGAGGTGTGGTTATGGAGAGAGATGAAGTGGGATCTGTTGGAAAGGTAGGAACGGAGCCAGCTGAGTGCAGAGCGTTCAATGCCGAGGTCTTTGAGTCTGGTGAGCAGGATGTTATGGTTCACTGTATCGAAGGATGTGCTCAGGTCGAGGAGGATGAGGATGTTGAGGGAACCAGTGTCAGCAGAGGTGAGGAGGTCGTTGAGGACTTTGAGGAGAGCAGTTTCTGTGCTATGGAGGGGGCGAAAGCCAGATTGGAGGGGTTCAAGTAGGTTATAAGCAAGGAGGTGGGAATGAAGTTGTGACGCAACGATATGCTCCAGGGTTTTTGAAAGAAAGGGGAGGTTTGAGATTGGGCGGTAGTTAATGAGAGAGGAGGGATCAAGACCAGGTTTCTTTAAGATTGGTGTGACAGCAGCAGTTTTGAAAGCGGAGGGGACAATTCCTTGGGACAATGAGGTGTTGAAGAGATTAGTGAGGTAGGGGCAGAGAACGGGGAGGCAGGCCTTCAGCAGGGAAGTGGGGAGAGGGTCGAGGGAGCAGGTAGTGAGTTTGGAAGAGCTGATGAGTTTGGAGATTTCAGTAGGGGTGACCAGGTCAAACTGGGAGAGGAAGCAGTGTGGAGGAGGGGTAAGGAGGTCAGTGGAGATGTTGAAAGGAGGGGCCTTGGTAGGTGGTGGAGTAGATGCTGGGGAGTCGGGTACAGGGGATAAAGATTGATAGATGGTGCTGATTTTATCAGCGAAAAAGTGGAGGAATGAGTTGCAGAGAACCGGAGTAGAGGTAGGGAGAGTGTTGGCTCGAGGCTTGAGGAGGTTGCCCACTGAGGAGAAGAGGGTTCTGTGGTTTAGGCAGGGGTCGGTGAATATGGAGGAGAGGTATGCAGTTTTTGCAGCAATGAGGGCATCTTTGTAGTCAGTGAGGTGGAGTTTGTAAGCTTCATGGTGGACTGTGAGAGATGATTTCTTTGTGAGTCGTTCAAGTCGGCGACCAGTCTGTTTCAGCTTACGAAGTGCAGGTGTGTACCAGGGTGAAGATGTGTTGAAAGTTACGGTTCTTGTTTTGAGGGGGGCCATAGTGTTAAGGGAGGTAGACAAGGTGGAGTTGAGATGGTTTGTGAGATCATCAGGTGAGATATTGGGTTGAGTCCAGGGGGAGAGTGGTGGCGAGCAGGTCAGAGAGATGGTGGGGATCAATGGATTTTAGATTACGGAAGGTGATTTCTCGGAGGAAGCGGGGGCGAGGTGTCGGAGAAGGGATGGTGAACCGTATAAGCTTATGATCAGAGAGGGGGAAGAGCATGGATGGAGGTCGAGTACCGGTTGATTTGTGGAGCAGACCAGGTCAAGGATGTGACCTTTGTCATGGGTGGGAAAGGTGACGTGCTGAGTGAGAGAGAAGTTGTCAAGTAAAAAGGCGAATTCAGATGCGAGCTTGCAGGTGGGGGAGTCCATATGAATATTTAAGTCACCAAGTCACCAGAGGCCCGGGAACCGTTGGAGCGAGTGGAGGAGGGTCAGAGCTGTGAGTATTTAAATCGAGCGCGGGGCTTTTACCGAAATCTGTAACGTTCCACACTTCATAGGGAGGGTTCTGGTGGAAGCCGCTGATTGGTGGAAGCAGACTAGAGGAAGCAGCTGATTGGGTGCAACCTCAGGTTAGCATTTCTGCTTTCTGGTTAAAGGTACAGTGCTTTAGTAAAGGTACAGTGAGCCAAGGGTACAGTGAGCCAAGGGTACAGTGGGCTAAAGGTACAGTGCTTTAGTAAAGGTACAGTGCTTTTTGTTTATATAATAAAGGTACAGTTTAAAGGTCAAGAGGGAGCAGCTGTTGTGAGTCAGATACCTGCTGATTTCTCCCAGCAGTTTCTATTGTATTGTACTTGTATCGGATCCAGGGTAAGGCGGGAGAATGACAGCCAGAGCAGTGTACTGTTCTGGATGTCAGATGTGGGAGGTCTTGGTGTCGGATGGCCCTCCAGACGTCCACATCTGCACCAGGTGCATCGAGATGGGGCTCCTAAGGGACCGTATTAGGATCCTGGAGCAGCAGCTCGATGACCTCTGTCTGGTCAGGGAGAGTGAGGAGGTCATAGAGAGGAGTTATAGGGAGCTGGTCACTCCAAGACCATGGGAGAGAGACATGTGGGTCACGCTAAGGAAGGGCAAGGGGCAGAGGCAGGGACGAGTGAGTACTCCAATGTCAGTACACCTTGCAAATAAGTACTCCTGTTTGAGTACGGATGGGGGTGACAGCCTGCCCGGGGATAGCGACAGCGGACGGGCCTCCAGCACAGAGACCGGTACTGTTGCTCCGAAAGGTAGGGACAAAAAGAAGAGGGCTACAGTAATTGGGGACTCTATTGTTAGGGGGTCGGATAGGCGATTCTGTGGACGCAGTCGGGAGACAAGGATGGTGGTCTGCCTCCCTGGTGCCAAGGTCTCGGACGTGTCTCAACGCGTCCAAGATATCCTGAAATCAGAGGGAGAGGAGCCTGAGGTCGTGGTACATATAGGTACCAATGACATAGGTAAAAAAGGGGACGAGGTCCTGAAGGGAGGATTTAGGGAGTTGGGAGGAGAGTTAAGGAAAAGGACCAAAAAGGTAACAATCTCAGGATTACTGCCTGTGCCACGCGACAGTGAGAGTAGGAATGGAGCGAGGTGGAGGATAAATGTGTGGCTGAAAGACTGGTGCAGAGGGCAGGGATTCAAGCTTCTGGATCATTGTGACTTCTTTTGGGGAAGGTGGGACCTGTACAGAAAGGATGGGTTGCACTTGAACCCGAGGGGGACCAATATCCTGGCGGGGAAATTTGCAAAGGCTACTGGGGAGACTTTAAACTAGAATGGTTGGGGCAAGGGACTCAAATAGAGAAAGCTAGTAGACAGAATGGGAGGCAGGAAGCAGAAAAGGGAAGCACTCGGACACAAGAGGAGAAAGAAGAAAAAGGAAATAAACAGAGAATAAGAGGCGGAGGGTTTCTTAAATGTGCATATTTTAATGCTAGGAGCATTGTAAGAAAGGTGGATGAGCTTAGAGTCTGGATAGACACCTGGAAGTATGATGTTGTGGCGATCAGTGAAACATGGTTGCAGGAGGGCTGTGATTGGAAACTAAATATTCCAGGATTTCGTAGCTTCAGGTGTGATAGAATTGGAGGGGCAAGAGGTGGAGGTGTTGCATTGCTAGTCAGGGAAGATATTACAGCAGTGTTTTGGCAGGATGGAGGGCTCATCTAGGGAGGCTATTTGGGTGGAACTGAGAAGTGGGAAAGGTATAGCAACACTTATAGGGGTGTATTATAGACCGCCAAATGGGGATCGAGAATTGGATGAGCAAATATGTAAGGAGATAGCAGATATTAGTAGTAAGCACAAGGTAGTGATTGTGGGAGATTTCAACTTTCCACACATAGACTGGGAAACACATTCTGTAAATGGGCTGGATGGTTTGGAGTTTGTAAAATGTGTGCAGGATAGTTTTTTGCAGCAATACATAGAGGTACCTACTAGAGGAGGGGCAGTGCTGGACCTCCTGTTAGGAAATTAGATGGGACAGGTGGCGGAGGTATGCGTTGGGGAGCACTTCGGGTCCAGTGATCACAATACCATTAGTTTCAATATAATTATGGAGAGGGTCAGAACTGGACCTAGGGTTGAGATTTTTGATTGGAGAAAGGCTAACTTTGATGAGATGCGAAATGATTTAAAAGGAGTGAACTGGGACATTTTGTTTTATGGGAAGGATGTAGAAGAGAAATGGAGGACATTTAAAGGGGAAATTTTAAGAGTACAGAATCGTTATGTTCCTGTTCGGTTTAAAGGAAACAGTAAAAATTGGAAAGAGCCCTGGTTTTCAAGGGAAATTGGACATCTTGTTCGGAAAAAGAGGGAGATCTACAATAATTATAGGCAGCATGAAGTAAATGAGGTGCTTGAGGAGTATAAGAAATGTAAAAAGAATCTTAAGAAATAAATTAGAAAAGCTAAAAGAAGACATGAGGTTGCTTTGGCAAGTAAGGTGAAAGTAAATCCAAAGGGTTTCTACAGCTATATTAATAGCAAAAGGATAACGAGGGATAAAATTGGTCCATCGGAGAGACAGAGTGGACAGCTATCTGCAGAGCCAAAAGAGATGGGGAAGATATTGAACAATTTCTTTTCTTCGGTATTCACCAAGGAGAAGGATATTAAATTATGTGAGGTAAGGGAAACTAGTAGAGTAGCTATGGATACTATGAGTTTCAAAGTAAAAGAAGTACTGACACTTTTGAAAAATATAAAAGTGGATAAGTCTCCAGGTCCTGACAGGATATTCCCTAGGACATTGAGGGAAGTTAGTGTAGAAATAGCCGGGGCTATGACAGAAATATTTCAAATGTCATTAGAAACGGGAATAGTCCCCAAGGATTGGCGTACTGCACATGTTGTTCCATTGTTTAAAAAGGGTTCTAAGAGTAAACTTAGCAATTATAGACCTGTTAGTTTGACTTCAGTGGTGGGCAAATTAATGGAAAAGATACTTAGAGATAATATATATAAGCATCTGGATAAACAGGGTCTGATTAGGAACAGTCAACATGGATTTGTGCCTGGAAGGTCATGTTTGACTAATCTTCTTGAATTTTTTGAAGAGGTTACTAGGGAAATTGACGAGGGTAAAGCAGTGGATGTTGTCTATATGGACTTTAGTAAGGCCTTTGACAAGGTTCCTCATGGAAGGTTGGTTAAGAAGGTTCAAAAGACGCGAGTTTAAAAGGGCAAGCAGTATTTTATATGGACATTCTGAAGTTCGTTATGGCGTGATCTATCCAGCGAAAATGCTAATTACGTTTAATGCTAAGCAACGCTCATTCACGGACCCGGACTCTGCTTGCAAATATGCCCAGGAGATGTTAAACAAAATTCAAGGAGGAACGTAGACATTTTATCTGTGGAACTTTGATTTTTCTGTTTCAATTAAGACACTAGATCGCTTCAGACGGTTACCAGACAGGCTTATCTGACAAGAATGTGTTGTTCAATAACAGAGGCCGAATTAAACTTCTGAACTGAAAGCACAGATGGAAGCTCAAGGTCGCAAGCTCGTCACCAAACCCTTCAGCACGGAGAACTATGAGACCGTCTCCTTTTGAAATGGCCATGATATGAGGCATCTGTTCCACACTATATGACCTATTATTTATATATATAACTAACTAACTAATTAACCACTTACGCGCAATAAACTCAACTAACGTTAAAGGCGTAATACTATACTAACACGACTAACTATATAGCAGGAAGGATGGGGGAGGTTAGACATATATTTTAAATACTAAATACTAATTATGAATTAATTAACATACAGGTAAATGAAAAGTGTAATTATTGACGAGGTACTTTAACCCATAATTTCTTTTATTTTAATCCAAATCTTCTACCTTCTCTTTTATTTTATTTTATTTTATTTTAAACTGTTCAGCGATTAACTGACCTGATATGATAATTTTGGTAACAATTAGAGGGAACCGACTAACGTTGGGACAAATTCTAATAGGGGGATAAGGCCCAGTGCATAATTTCATCGACGGAGGTCAATTTAAAAACAAACCTAGCTACCTTAGGCGGCTTTTTTGTAATTTATCGCTTTTTTGATAAATTACATTCACTTTTTTTGTTTATTCACAATTATGTGTTGTATGACAATAATTTTTATGTACACTTTATTTTATGTTTTTCTCTTTCCCTTAATTATGTTTAATAGTGTCAGGAGATGTAAAACTACTGTAGAAATTATGAAGGACAACTCTGGATTCGGGATTCCGAGGTACTTGGCTGCATCACATGAATCATACAGTCTGGTAATAATAGCCAATGCAACATAATAGTCGAATAAATATCGGAGGTCTCACCTTCTGTAGTTGGAACATCAGAGGTGCGAATGAGCCAATTAAGAGGGGTAAAATTCTGGCACAATTAAAATCATTAAATATGGATATTGCTTTCCTACAAGAGACACATCTGAAACAACAAACTCAGATCAGATTAAGGGCAAATTGGATAGGTCAAACCTATTACTCCTCATTCACCTCTAAAGCAAGAGGCACGGCTATTATAATTCGGAAGGGTATACCTTTTAAATGAAAGAAATCTATATCTGATAAAGAGGGAAGATATGTTATACACGGGAGAAATTTACAATACACCATTAACTATGATAAATATTAACGCGCCTAATTTTGATAACCCACAATTTTTTAGGAAAATAATAGATTTAATCGCAGAGCATAATTATCAAAATATAATAATGGGGGGAGATTTTAACTGTGTTATAGATCCATACTTAGATAAATCAATAAAGCTAGGGAAGCGTCTTGTTAAAACTAAGACCTGTGAATTTTATAATACTTATATAAAAAATAATAACATAGCTGATATTTGGAGAATAGCAAATCCAAGTGGTAGGGAATGCTCATTTTATTCATCAGTTCACAAAACTTATTCGCGAATTGACTATTTTTTATTGGACACAAAATTAATCCCGTATACGAATAAACCATCATATCATAATAGTATTATTTCTGATCATTCACCATTGACTTTTATACTTAAAATTGAGGGAATGCCGAGTATAAAACCTTTTTGGAGATTCAATGTACATATATTAAATAACCCGCAGGGTTATGAGTATATAAAAGAACAAATAAAACTTTTTTTCGAAATAAATGACACGCCGGGTATTTCTGCACCGCTATTATGGGAAACCTTCAAGGCATATATTCGCGGTGTCATAATTTCTTACCAAAGTTTTCAAACTAAGGAAAATAACAGAGAACTTCAGCGGATAGAACAGAAAATAAAACTACTAGAACTGGACAATGCAACTGACCCAACCATAAATAAACATAATAAGATAACTTTATTGAAATATAAAGTCAATAGAATACTATCGGCTAGAGTAATAAGATTATTCCAAATTACAAAACAAGCACACTTCGAATTTGGGGATAAGCCACATAAACTACTTGCGAGGCAACTGAAGCAACGAGAAAAGGAAAAAACTATTACTAAAATTAAGTCGGATAAGGGTGAGTTTTTAACACTGCCTAAGGATATTAATAAGAGGTTTGCCCAATTTTATCACAATTTATATACATCTAAAATAAATACAGATGTAAGTAAAATTACAAATTTTTTAGATAATTGCAAGCTCCCAAAATTGGATAGTTTAGAATAAGAGCAATTAGGAACACGGATTACTAATGAAGAAATAAAACAAATAATAAACTCACTGAAAAATGGGAAGACCCCAGGACCAGACGGTTTTAGTAATGAATTTTATAAAAGATTTCAGGAGTCAATTGTACCAAGATTATTCAATTTATACACGCAGGCTTATACTGAAAATAAACTACCAGAAACCCTAGCAGAAGCAACAATAACACATACCAATAAAAGATAAAGATTTAGATGAACCGGGTTCTTATAGAGCTATTTCACTGCTAAATACGGATCAAAATATTTTAGCAAAGATTCTAGCTAGAAGGCTAAATAATTATATTAACAATTTAATAAATACGGATCAAACGGGATTTATAGCCAAAAGACAATCATTTAATAATTTGAGAAGGCTTTTCAATATAATGTACTCTCATAATGAGGACAATGAAGATATTTCAGTTGTCACGCTGGATGCAGAGAAGGCATTTGATCAAGTAGAATGGCAGTATTTATACAAGGTACTCCAAAAATTCAATATGGGAGAGAATTTTATTAGATGGGTTAAACTACTTTACGATAGACCTACGGCAAGAATACTAACTAACAATATGCTATCTCCAAAATTTTACTTATCAAGAGGTACTAGGCAAGGGTGTGCCTTATCACCATTGCTATTTGCCCTTATGATAGAACCGTTGGCCGAAAAGATTAGAAATCACCCGAATATTCACGGATATAACACTAAGGACTCAAAGAATAAAATTTCACTATATGCTGATGATATCCTTTTATATATTACTAATACACAAACGAGTATACCCACCTTAGTGTTAATAACTAAGAATAGAGGATAAAATAGAGGAATTCGGCTCTTTTTCAGGATATAGAATAAATTGGAATAAAAGCAAAATTATGTCTTTAAAACCACAGGATTCGAGACACTTACTAAAATTCCCCTTCAAAATTGCAACAGAAAAATTCAAGTATCTGGGTATTCAAATTACGAGAAGACACAAATCATTATTTAGTGCCAATTTTATACCACTATTAAATAAATTGAATGATATGATTACATTTTGGAAAACGCTTCCGCTCTCATTGATAGGTAGAATTAACGCTATAAAAATGACTTTCTTACCACAATTAATATATTTGTTTCAAGCGATCCCAATATATATTCCAAAATATTTTTTCAAAATACTAGATTCCACTATCACTAATTTTATATGGGATTACAGAACACATAGAATTCAACGAAAGCATTTGTGCAAATCTAAAGAAGTTGGGGGTTTATCATTACCTAACTTTATGTATTACAACTGGGCAGTGCATATTAAGAACATAATGTACTGGCTGGATAGTTCCACTCAGCAGTTGGAGTGGATAAGAATGGAGAAAGAGGAGTGCTATCCGCACGATATAGGAACGATCCTGCTCTCACCGATAAAATTGAATAGTATAATATATAAGAAGAACCCAATTATTCACAATATAATAAGTATTTGGAAACAAATAAAAGTATCCTTGAAATTAAATAATTTATCAGTAATAACCCCACTATTGAACAACCCCGCATTCAAACCTTCTCTCATCGACAACACATATCAACAATGGGATAGACTGGGGATTAGGAAAGTAGGGGATATGTATGAGTTGGGTAAACTGTTATCATTTCAACAATTAAAATTTAAATTTAAATTGAAGGATAATCAATATTTTAAATATATACAGGTATGTGACTTTATGAAGAAATATATACATAGATTTCAAACTATATTTTTAGACCCTTTAGAAGAAGCAATGAATATTAAGGCTGATTCACAAAAATTAATATCATACTTTTATAATAATATATTATATAGAGAATCACCCTCAACAGAAGCACTAAGGGAAGATTGGGAACATGAGCTAATGATAAAGATCTCGAAGGATAGATGGGAAAAGTATCTGATGAATACACATAACTGTTCTATTAATGCAAGACATAATTTAATTCAATTCAAATTATTACATAGACTATATTATTCAAAAACGAGGTTGAATAAATTTTATCCAAACGTCTCTCCCAGATGTGATAAATGTTGGTTTCAAAACGCTAATATAACACATTCATTTGTAGGATGTATAAAGTTGAATACATTTTGGAGTGATATATTTGATATATTTACAAAGCTCTTCAAGTCAAGAATAGAACCCAAAATGGAATGGATTATATTTGGAATAATAGGAGAAGATACCAATTTAAATAAAGACCAAAATGTTTTTTTTAATTATGGGTTAATAATTGGAAAGAAATTGATACTTAAATTTTGGAAAAATACAACCATACCAACTGTTAAAATGTGGATTAGGAATATGATGGACATAGCACGCCTTGAAGAAATGAGACTCCGACTAGTTCACTAGACGCTTCACCAGACTGATTCCTGGGATGTCAGGACTGTCTTATGAAGAAAGACTGGATAGACTTGGTTTATACTCTCTAGAATTTAGGCGATTGAGAGGGGATCTTATAGAAACTTACAAAATTCTTAAGGGGTTGGACAGGCTAGATGCAGGAAGATTGCTCCCGATGTTGGGGAAGTCCAGGACAAGGGGTCACAGCTTAAGGATAAGGGGGAAATCCTTTAAAACCGAGATGAGAAGAACTTTTTTCACACAGAGAGTGGTGAATCTCTGGAACTCCCTGCCACAGAGGGTAGTCGAGGCCAGTTCATTGGCTATATTTAAGAGGAAGTTAGATGTGGCCCTTGTGGCTAAGGGGATCAGAGGGTATGGAGAGAAGGCAGGTACGGGATACTGAGTTGGATGATCAGCCATGATCATATTGAGTGGCGGTGCAGGCTCGAAGGGCCGAATGGCCTACTCCTGCACCTAATTTCTATGTTTCTATGTTTCTATGACTAATAGATAAATATGACCAATTCTTAAGGAGTTGGTCTCCTTTCATCGACTTTTTGGAATCATGTGATGCAGCGGTACCATAAGGATTGCTGATTTCAGTTCATGATGTGGATAGATTTACATCTCCGAATATAGATTTGAAAATTTCTCTTTTAAGGGGCCTTCTCTTCTATTTCTACTTTCCACTGTTTTTCTTTGTTTTTTTTATTATTTTTTATATACACACTTCACGTTTTTCTACTCTCTACCATCTATTTTTCTACTCTTTCCCCTTTCTATTGTTTTCTTTTTCTTGTCTTGCTTACTTCCTTCTCATAACATAAAATTAGAGGTTGTACATAGAATGGATTACGGTATGACATAGTTGGCACCTAAAATTAGGTGCCACTGTATTGTTTTGTACTGTATTAACTTCTAATAAAATAAACAAAAAAACAAAAAAAAAGAAACAGTGGCTGAATGGGAGACGCCAGAGGGTAATGGTGGATGGCTGTTTGTCGGGTTGGAGGCAGGTGACTAGTGGGGTGCCTCAGGGATCTGTGTTGGGTCCTTTGTTGTTTGTCATGTACATCAATGATCTGGATGAAGGTGTGGTAAATTGGATTAGTAAGTATGCAGATGATACCAAGATAGGGGGTGTTGTGGATAATGAAGAGGAATTCCAAAGTCTACAGAGTGATTTAAGCCATTTGGAAGAATGGGCTGAAAGATGGCAGATGCAGTTTAATGCTGATAAATGTGAGGTGCTACACCTTGGCAGGACAAATCAAAATAGGACGTACATGGTAAATTGTAGGGAATTGAAGAATGCAGTTGAACAGAGGGACCTGGGAATAACCGTGCATAGTTCCTTGAAGGTGGAATCTCATATAGATAGGGTGGTAAAGAAAGCTTTTGATATGCTAGCCTTTATAAATCAGAGCATTGAGTATAGAAGCTGGGATGTAATGTTAAACTTGTACAAGGCATTTGTGAGACCAAATCTGGAGTATGGTGTACAATTTTGGTCGCCCAATTATAGGAAGGATGTCAACAAAATAGAGAGAGTACAGAGGAGATTTACTAGAATGTTGTTTCTGGGTTTCAACAATTAAGTTACAGAGAAAGGTTGAATAAGTTAGGTCTTTATTCTCTGGAGCGCAGAAGGTTAAGGGGGGACTTGATAGAGGTCTTTAAAATGATGAGAGGGATAGACAGAGTTGATGTGGACAAGCTTTTCCCTTTGAGAATAGGGAAGATTCAAACAAGAGGACATGACTTCAGAATTAAGGGACAGAAGTTTAGGGGTAACATGAGGGGGAACTTCTTTACTCAGAGAGTGATAGCTGAATGCAGTTGAACAGAGGGACCTGGGAATAACCGTGCATAGTTCCTTGAAGGTGGAATCTCATATAGATAGGGTGGTAAAGAAAGCTTTTGATATGCTAGCCTTTATAAATCAGAGCATTGAGTATAGAAGCTGGGATGTAATGTTAAACTTGTACAAGGCATTTGTGAGACCAAATCTGGAGTATGGTGTACAATTTTGGTCGCCCAATTATAGGAAGGATGTCAACAAAATAGAGAGAGTACAGAGGAGATTTACTAGAATGTTGTTTCTGGGTTTCAACAATTAAGTTACAGAGAAAGGTTGAATAAGTTAGGTCTTTATTCTCTGGAGCACAGAAGGTTAAGGGGGGACTTGATAGAGGTCTTTAAAATGATGAGAGGGATAGACAGAGTTGATGTGGACAAGCTTTTCCCTTTGAGAATAGGGAAGATTCAAACAAGAGGACATGACTTCAGAATTATGGGACAGAAGTTTAGGGGTAACATGAGGGGGAACTTCTTTACTCAGAGAGTGATAGCGGTGTGGAATGAGCTTCCAGTGGAAGTGGTGGAGGCAGGTTCGTTGGTATCATTTAAAAATAAATTGGATAGGCATATGGATGAGAAGGGAATGGAGGGTTATGGTATGAGTGCAGGCAGGTGGGACTAAGGGAAAATAATTGTTCGGCACGGACTTGTAGGGCCGAGATGGCCTGTTTCCGTGCTGTAAATGTTATATGGTTATATGGTTATAAGTAGCAACAGACGTGGGGAGAGGGATGAGGCAAGTGTGAGGAGTTCAGTGAAGTCAGATAGGAAGGAGGGGTTTGGTTTAGGTGGCCAGTAAATGAGGATGACTGTCATGGAGGAAAGGACTTTGAAGGCGAGGAATTCAAATGATGCTACTGGTGAGTTCAGTGATCCAAAAGTTCTGGTTGAAAATAACAGCGAGGCCACCTCCATGGCGGGGTTTGGAGATGTAATTAAATCCAGGTGGGATGCTTGATTGAGGAAGAAGAAGTCATTGGGTTGTTGCCAGGTTTCAGTGAGCAGAAGGAAGTCCAGAGTGCATTGTGTTTACAACAGATGTGTCGGTAACTACCAGCTGACAGCACCATTTATATGCATCACATAAATTCTGCTTCACATAAAGTTGGACAACTGCATTTTCTATTACAGAGTTATCAATATCCTAACATCCAAATAAATTTGATGTTGTCGTGTATGGTGGTAAATCCGGTGCAGTGAGATGAATAGAGTGTGAGCCACATGAACAATCTTTTACACGATTTACTGCGGGCTCTAACAGATGGACAGGCAGCTGATTACTGTGTTTTAGTTGAAAAGCACAAAATCAGTGGATAATCCGTGGAAATTGAACAAAACAGTGTAGAGGTTTCATTCAGCTTGTCACTGAGTATTTTTTATCAGCCTTCTTAATCTCTTTCGCATGACAACTCAAAGTAAATACCCCAATGAAATGAGTAGTGGATCAAATATCACAGAAAAACAGAGCAAGGAAACAGTAAAGCATCATCTGCTTTGTTCACTAAGGAGTGGGGGTTTGGGAACGGCCAGAGACAAGTTTCATGTCCAGGATTACCACTAACAAGGCCTCTACCCTATAATCTCTGGGAAAACTTTATGGCGAGGAAGCTGTATTTGTTGTTTGCTGAGATTAAATTCAGCGGTGTTATAAAATATAATGTATAAATGTTAAAGACTATTTATGTAATGTAAATTATGCTGACCTACCTATATTTTGCCTGTCACGGCCACGAAATGTAATTTACCTACACAGACAAGAAAGCAATTACACATTTAATTATTTTAATAAAAGTATGGGCCTAAGATTTCATCCTTAAGCTTACTGACTGTGTTTCTCAGTCCTGAAAAAGCCGACGGCTGAAGGGAAATTAGGATTCTGCATACCCCGAAACATTCTAATCAATCTCTTCTGCACCCACTCTGAAACCTTCCCAAATGCCAGTGATAGATAAACAAGTTTTATAAAGGTTTGTTCCAACTTCTTTGCTGTTGTACTTCATGTCTCATGTTTCTAAACACTGTGCCTTTACGCATGATTAACTGCTTAGCACTTGTGCCAGCACTTTCGACAGTTTTATGCACTCATATACAAAGATCTCTTTCTTTCCATCTTCCTCCTTTTTGCAGGTGTTGTAGGAGGGAATTTTGTGTTATACCTGTACCCCAAATCTGGCTTTACTTTGGTCCCAGCTCAGATAGGAATAGACACAAAATAAAATATCTCGCAGATCAGTGTTGAGTTTCTCGAACAAGTCGGTTTATTGAAGGCTTTAACAGCATGCAGTGGGAAACACTCTGAGAGAACCCACAGTGTTTCAAATATTCACAGTACCTACAGCGTATTTATATTCTCATGACAAAATGGTTAGTTATGGAATCTACCTTTTTGAAATAATTCATCATTGATCAATGTCATTGTAACCTTTCATCCATGTCTTTCCCTATAGTAACATTTAACGTATACTCCCTATTAGTTGCAAAACCACCCTCCTGTTTGTATATCAAATGGGCGCAGTAAATGTCAGTACCCCCTGATCAGTGTTATTATCCTCAGCTCAGTTTACATCCTCCAATGTTTATTATGACTAAACTAGCTGTGGTGTGGAGCCTAAATACCACAATATATCTATTTATTGCCTCACTAACTCCCTTAAGTTCCCTATGCTGCCCATTTTTCTGATTATACAAGATAGAAACATAGAAACATAGAAATTAGGTGCAGGAGTAGGCCATTCGGCCCTTCGTGCCTGCACCGCCATTCAATATGATCATGGTTGATCATCCAACTCAGTATCCCGTACCTGCCTTCTCTCCATACCCTCTGATCCGCTTAGCCACAAGGGCCACATCTAACTCCCTCTTAAATATAGCCAATGAACTGGCATCGACTACCCTCTGTGGCAGAGAGTTCCAGAGATTCACCACTCTCTGTGTGAAAAAAGTTCTTCTCATCTCGGTTTTAAAGGATTTCCCCCTTATCCTTAAGCTGTGACCCCTTGTCCTGGACTTCCCCAACATCGGGAGCAATCTTCCGGCATCTAGCCTGTCCAACCCCTTAAGAATTTTATAAGTTTCTATAAGATCCCCTCTCAATCTCCTAAATTCTAGAGAGTATCAACCAAGTCTATCCAGTCTTTCTTCATAAGACAGTCCTGACATCCCAGGAATCAGTCTGGTGAACCTTCTCTGCACTCCCTCTATGGCAATAATGTCCTTCCTCAGATTTGGAGACCAAAACTGTACGCAATACTCCAGGTGTGGTCTCACCAAGACCCTGTACAACTGCAGTAGAACCTCCCTGCTCCTATACTCAAATCCTTTTGCTATGAAAGCTAACATACCATTCGCTTTCTTCACTGCCTGCTGCACCTGCATGCCTACTTTCAATGACTGGTGTACCATGACACCCAGGTCTCGCTGCATCTCCCCTTTTCCTAGTCGGCCACCATTTAGATAATAGTCTGCTTTCCTGTTTTTGCCATCTTGGATTAAACAGATTATAAACTACTCATCTTCCTTAAATTTCCTAAATTTCCAACAACATTTCTCCCTCTTCCCCAAGTAAGCTGTATTAACTAATACCATCTAATATACCTTATGGAACCAATCAGGGGCGGAAATCACTATCAAACCATAGCGGGGGCACAATTTCTTGGCACCCACACACGCATGCGCACACACGCGAGGCTTCAGAGGCTTCGGCCGTGGGCCCTGTGGACGGTAACATCGGGAACTGACCTGGTTGGTGACCTACTCCGAACTCCAGCAACAGCAGCTTCGCCACCCCCGAATCATGGGGCTACAATCGGCCCTTTGGTGGGGTTTCATCGACCGGCGTGGCTTAAAACCAGCCGCGGGATCTTCCATTGCCCGGAGGGGGCTTCAACATCGGGTGCCTCGATCGCCTCGACGCAGCAATTTGACCGAGGTAATGGAAGATCCTGCAGCCGATTTTAAACCACGCCGGGCCGGGTGATGAAAGGCCCCGCGAACGGGCCGATTCTAGCTCCGCTCAATGATCTTTACTCCACCAGGACAATAAACAAGATGGCGGTGCTGCCTTAGCAGCTGCGGCTCGCCTGCAGTCCGTTTGGTTTTTATTTTTTTTGTTTGTTCTTTTATCCTGTTTTAGTTAATTTTTGTTTTTATTTTATTATGTTGTGTATAGGTGTGGGGGGAACGTGTTTTTGGTCTCTTCCTTCGGGGGGATACGACTTCTCTTGTCGTATCCCCCGTGTCCGTCTCCGTCTGCGCCGAGGCCTAATGGCGGAGTTGGGGCAGCGTTCCAGCGGCAACATCGGAGCTGTGGCGTTCCGGCAGCAGCGGCGACACGGCAGCGGTGCTGTGGCGTTCCAGCGGCAGCGGCGACCCGGCATCAGAGCTGTGGCATTCTGGCGGCAGCGGCGACCCGGCAGCGGTGCTGTGGCGTTCCGGCAGCAACATCGGAGCTGTGGCGTTCCAGCGGCAGCGGCGACCCGGCATCAGAGCTGTGGCATTCTGGCGGCAGCGGCGACCCGGCCGCGGTGCTGTGGCGTTCCGGCAGCAACATCGGAGCTGTGGCGTTCCAGCGGCGACCCGGCAGCGGAGCTGTGGCGTTCCGGCGGCAGCGGCGACCCGGCAGCGGTGCTGTGGCGTTCCGGCGGCAGCGGCGACCCGGCAGCGGTGCTGTGGCGTTCCGGCGGCAGCGGCGACCTGACCTCGGAGGACGACAACGTCGGGAGCTCACAGGTCGGAGCAGAGGGAGAACAAGGAGGGAAGAGACAAGAACTTTAAGATTTTTGCCTTCCATCACAGTGAGGAGGTGTTTGGTGTACTCACTGTGGTGGATGTTAAATTTGTGTTTATTGGGTGTTTTTGTCATTTTTATTATATGTATGACTGCAGGCAACGAGATTTCATTCATACCAAAAGGTCTGAATGACAATAAAGGCTTCTTTACTTTACTTTACTTTACTTTCCCTCCTCCAATCACCGCTCTCTATCCTCAGTCCCACCCCACTATTTCCCCCTCTGACTGACACCTCCCTCCTCCAATCATCACTCTGAATCATCCTGTCCCTCCCCCCCCCCCCCCCACTGCCTGCTGACCGACTCTCTCATCCAATCGGCGCACTCCCTCATCAGTCCCACCTCAACTGTCTCGCGGAAAGCGGAGATTTTTAATAACTTCTTTCACCAAATTTCAAAATTTGGATTACGTAACATGTGGGGGATTGTCCCCCACCACTCAAAACATGGAGGGGACGCCACCCCCCCCCTCCCCCCCCCCCCCCCCGGATTTCCAATTGATGTCTATGTACTTCTCTTCCTACCAGCTTGACCAATATCGATATTTTTAACTTCATCCTGCTTCCTGTAAGGACTCCATCCCCTACTCCCAATTCCTCCATCTACGCCGCATCTGCACCCAGGATGAGGTATTCCATACCAGGGCATCGGAGATGTCTTCATTCTTCAGAGAACGGGGGTTTCCCTCTTCTACTATAGATGAGGCTCTCACCAGGGTCTCTTCTATACCCCATAACTCTGCTCTCACTCCCCATCCCCCCACTCATAACAAGGGCAGAGTCCCCCTTGTCCACACCTTCCACCCTACCTGCTGTCACATACAACAAATAATCCTCCGACATTTTCGCCACCTCCAACGTGATCCCACCATTTGCCACATCTTCCCATCTCCTCCCCTGTTTCCCTGATCAATTCGTCCCCACCCATACCACCCCCTCTCCGGGCACTTTCCCTTGCAACCGCAGAAAATGTAACACTTTACCTCCGCCCTTGACTCCTTTCAAGCAGTCGTTCCAGGTGTGGCAGAGGTTCACCTGCACCTCCTCCAACCTCATCTATTGCATCCGCTGCTCTAGATGTCAGCTGCTCTACATCAGTGAGACCAAGCGTAGGCTTGGCGATCGCTTCGCCAAACACCTCCGCTCGGTTCGAAATAACCAACCTGATCTCTCGGTGGCTCAGCACTTCAACTCCCCCTCCCATTCCAAATTTGACCATTCTGTCCTGGGCCTCCTCCATGGCCAGAGTGAGGACCACCGTAATTGGAGGAGCAGCACCCCAGCGGGATGAACGTTGAAATCTCTAATTTCAGGTAGTCCCTACTTTCTCCTCCCCTTCTGAGCTCTCCCTCAGCCCACTGGCTTTACCTCTTCCTTTCTTCATTTCCACCTCACCCCCCCACCCTCATATCAGTCTGAAGAAGGATTTTGACCCGAAACATTACCTATTTCCTTCGCTCCATAGATGCTGCCTCACCCGCCGAGTTTCTCCAGCATTTTTGTCTACCTTTTTAGCTTATCATATTGCTTTCTATAATATCACAATAAGAAGATCAAAACAATTTAAATTCCTAACTGTGCAAATACTAACCCAAGTGATAAATTCCTAATCCATGGGTGTACGTTAGCATTCAGTCCCCAGTTCCAGGCTCTTTCCCACCAACTCAATTTTTCAAAATGTCCTTTCCTGCTCTGCCATGCGTTCAAAAAGTCTTAGTGCTCTCGGACCATTCATGACAACCATCTCACCGTCCTTTATAAGTGCCTTTAAATCAACATGGAGGTATGGTATTGGTGGAAGTTTGGTTGCAATAAACCTCTTTAACGTCTCATCCGAGTCATTTCGTACTGTAACCAAGTTTACTGTTATTGAATATTCCTCTGATGGTACCATCAATTCCTTGTCTCCGTTAGTGATCTGTCTTGTAATGATTATGACATTATGACCAGGTAGAGTACACTTCCAGACATTCTTTCCACACCATTTAGCAGAGGTAGAGACATAGTATTTGCCTTGCGATAGAGCATCACTTGCAAAAGAAGCATTAGCTTTTAGATCAATGGCAAGCTTATAGTTATTATAATAATGTGTAAATCCACAACCAGAATCTATCATATTTAAAATTTCTTCTGGGCAGGCCCAGTGATTTCCTCTTCAATGAGATTTGTCCAATCTAATGCCCCATGATTCTTCATCAATTATTACAGCATGGTCAGGAGCATTGTGCACTGTTATCCAAGCTCCCTGTTTATATTGTCCAATATTATGCTCTGGTGTAGGACAAAAGTCTTGTTTAGTTTAGTTTAGAGATACAGAGCGGAAACAGGCCCCTCGGCCCACCGAGCCCACGCTGGCCAGCGATCCCCGCACATTAACACCATCCTACACACACTAAGGACAATTTTTACATTTACCAAGCCAAATAACCTACAATCTTGTACGTCTTTGGAGTGTGGGAGGAAACCGGAGATCTCGGAGAGAATCCAAGCAGGTCACGGGGAGAACGTACAAATTTCGTACAGACAGAACCCGTAGTCAGGATCGAACCTGGATCTCTGGGCTGGCAACTCTACCGCTGCGCCACTGTGACCACCGTGACTTATTCTTCAGCTGCAGTGGAACATGGAGAACAACTCCAATAATATATGTTCCCTGAGCATCTTGGCGTATCTGATCCACTTCACTAGCTATGGTCAGCGATCTTAGCTGACAGTCAGGGTGCATGTCTTGACTCCACTGCTTCAGTTGTTAAGTTGATATTAAATTGGGGACTTGGTGGTTGGCTAATTGTAGAATGCTACCCTGTACCTGAGACATTAGCCGGTTGGAATAAACATCACACACCTGTTCTCTATGCTCTTCATGAGAAATATTATTCATTCTAACATTCTATTTATTGTTCCCTCTTACGGTTTGAGTATTTCAACTTCCTTAAGAAATATTTGCATTGCTTCCTCCTTTGTATTACTCAATGTCTTGGCATCATTAAATAACATTGTTGCCATTCTCTGTATCTTCCCTATCTTTTCCCTTACACGTTATAATTGTTCACCGGGTCCTGTTAAATCTATCACATTAACTGTTTATCCTACTAATCCTCTTTGATTTATTAGTGTTTTTTAATCTCTTTTCACAGTCACTGCTCCCTTAACAAATATTGAAATAATCCATTGTAGGTGTAGAGCACCATTCCGAACTGCCCAACCCTGTAAGGTTAAGCATTGCCTGAATGCGATGGTAATAGAAGACAAAGGTAATTTTCTCTTTGTACCGGGTCATCACTCACCTGTGATCATCTACCATCCTAATATCCTTATCATAAAGGGTTGGGATCTCAGCAGTTGTGGTCCTGGGTAAGTGAGTTAAACACCCATTTAACTAAACCATATAACATTGATCTCCACATATTACAGTAATGAGGTCTCTGAATGTCTCGTTTTCATTTCCCCCTCAGCTAACAATGAACCATTCTACATTTACCTTGATCACTGTCCTCTTTGATCTGTGTTTTCACACCTTACCCTTCCATATCTCTGTGTCTCCCTCTCCCCTGACTCTCAGTCTAAAGAAGAGTTTCGACCTGAAATGTCTCCCATTCCTTCTCTCCAGGGAAGTCTGTTGAATTATTCCAGCATTTTGTGTCTTTCGTAGGTGTAAACCAGCATCTGCAGTTCCTTCCTATGTATATGTTGGCCTACAAGCTACACACTCTCCCATTTGGCACATCAACTATCTGATACCACCATTAACTTCCCTGATTTTGAGTCGCACTATACAATGATGAGAGTGTAAAACTATTGTCCCCATCACTGCCCATTTCACAGGTCGAGTGTTTGAGCACATCAGTGGATCTCAGCTATCACTGGACTTTGCCTAGTTGAATATTATGCAAATCTCCTCATTCTGTCCACATGGTTTGTGTTACTACTGCTTTTACTACGCTCTCTCATTATCGCAGTCAAATGGAAGAATTTAGTCAAATGTGGGAGTCCCAGTTTTGGGAAGAGGGTCAGGGATTGCTGGATTTTTGCAAATGCCCAAATTTATTTCTCCCCCCAATCTACTTTCTCTATCTTCACTGTTTGCCTCCACTTTTTATAAGATCGGATCTGACGTAATCGACTAGTACAGCACTGCATGGACTCACATTTGTATTTACCAGACACATGCTGAACTTCAATGACATACATTAGCTTTTTAGAATACAGGAATCCTGACTCCTGACTGCTCATTTACATTTTACAAAACAAATGTTGTGACTACATCAAAACATGCTTTCACAAATCAACTCAAACTCAAAATCAGTACTGTAACAATGGGGCAATATCTTTAAAAATATTCAGAAATACATTGTTATTAAGAAAAGCAATTTATAAGATTATTCCCCAATTGTTTCAATCTGTCTCACAACATTTCAATTAAAAATTCCTGATCTAAATGTATACTAATCACAATTACCCTAAAGGCCAATTTATTTCTGAAATGGTGGATTCTCAAATCCAGAATAGAGACACTCACATGTCACTTTAACCTGGATACCACATGGCCAGTGTGGAATTCAGGTCTCTCTGAAATCAATTCAAAAGGAAAGAATTAGGAAGAAAACAAATTTAAAACACAGATAAGACAAAACAAAACTGGATCTTTGCATCTTTCCTTTGTTAAAACTGTTGCAAGTAACTAAAAATGAATAACTAGTAACTAAAGGATAAACAGTTAATTGAAACATTGAAAACTTCTAACAAATATCCAAACAATCTATACTATATCCAAACAATCTATACTATTACTAAAACTCATCTTGACCACTTCCAGTCTGCGTTGTAATTAAATTTGCGCAAAAACGCTACCCTATATCGCTAGGATTATTTCGCCACCTTACTCACCGCTCTCCTCTGCTCCAAGCCACTAAGTTTAGTAAAATATGAGAAAAGTTATGAAGGTTTAAAAAATCATGAGATCAGCAGATTGGTCTACTCGCCTGTCAGTCACCATGAAGGTAACGCCACTTTCAGCACCCGCTGGAGAATAAAGCCCCAGAGGCGGGACTGATTAAACAAGCCATCCTGATTGAGTCCGTAAGAATGGAGGTGGGAAAGCCGTTGTGTGGAGTCGGGAATGCCGCTGTATGAAGTCAGGAAAGTCGCTGTGTGGAGTTGGGAAAGGCACTGTGTGGAGTTGGGTAAACCACTGTGGAGTCGGGAGGTGCTGTGTGGTGCCACAGTTGGTGGCCGCTGAGTGGAGTCCCCCCCCCACACTACCCCTCCCCCCGCAGCCCTCTTCCTCCCTCCCGCTTCCCCCTTTCCCCCTCCTTCTCACACCCCCTCCCCCTTCCCCCTCCCCCTTCTCTCCCTCCCCTCCCCCTTCCACCCCTCCCCCATTCCTTCCCCCAACCCCCACATCACCGCTCCCCCCCACACCACCCCTCCCCCCCCACACCACCTACCTCCGCAACACCACCCCACACCACCCCGCCCTCCCTCAATGACCAGGACTTCCATGTGACTGGGACCTAACGGGTCCCACTTAGTCTAGTAAAATATAAATGGGTTGGAGAGAACCCCCCCCCCCCCTCCAACACAACTTCGGGACACTACCTCTTAAGATGCAAAACAACAAATACTTGTCACGTAGAGGAGCAGAAAGCTGACATTCTTCCTAATTAGTAGATTACCTCCCTCTTTATCACATCTGAAATATAAAAACCCTGGAACATTGCGCTGCCAGCACTGTTCCTTTCACAAGCAAGTCTGTCTGTGTAATAGTCACAACATCGTAGTTCCATGCAGAGATCCAGACACTTATGGGCCTGTCCCACTTAGGCAATTTTTCAGCAGACTGCCGGCAATTGTCAAGTTGCCGGCTGTCTCCTGAAAAACTAGGAACTGGAACAGCGACTGACAGAGTGGAACACATACAAACACATCGCAAAGGCGGGGGCCAGGGAAAGCTGGGGAGCGCTGTCTGAAATTCACACAGTGCAAAGCCAAGGTGATATAGACACACACCGCGATGAACAGGAAGGTTGGCGCTGCAATTAAGACGGCTAGCACAGTTTACGGTAAGTCCTTTAAAAGTGGGAGAGGGGAGAAGGGGGAGAGGGGGGGAGAGGGGGGGAGAAGGGGAGAGAAAGGGGAAGGAGTGGATTGAACTTTTAAGAAGCCAGACAACTTTTAATAAGCCAGAGATACACAGCTGTGAAGTTCTGGGAACATTTAACATTACCGGTCGGTCATCCCTGGTTCTGAAAACTCCTGCTTACTTTTTTTTTCCCTCAATGAGCCAATGAAAATGCCTGGTCTGCAAAGGTGATTAACTAAAACTACCTACGACTACCTCGACTACCTACAACTACATGGCGACCCCACTACAACTGCACCTACAACTACAGGATAATCGATTATCTCCATGGCGACCAATTTTTGGTCAGAAAATGTTTCAACAGGTTGAAAAATCTGCGGCAGCCGTACTGAGGCCGTGACTAGTTCCTAGAATGCAGGAACTCCTCGCGACCATGAAGGAGACTCACCAGGGACCACCAGCGAACATGTGGCGACCATGTGGCAAGCGCAGAGTCTCCTGCACTGACAGGCCCATTAGTTCATCAACTCTACTCTAAATACTCCTTACATTGAAACACTTCAGTCCATCAGCCCATGCCCCTGCTTGTTCTTCCTTTCAGACATAGTTGTCATAATGACTAACTTTGCATTAGTCCCTCCGCTTGCTGATCTGCTGCTCTGGTTCCCACCTCATTACCACTGGTTTAAATTCTCTTGTATAGCACTAGCAAACCTTCTTGCAAGGATATTAGGTCCCCTCCAGTTTAATTGCAACTGCCCCTCGAAACTTGTGTCCCTGGCCCAAATGCACCAGTTCATCTCTTTTGCCTCCACCCTCCTTTCCCGTTACATTTCAAACCTATTTATCATTTCCACCCTTAGCAACCCCTAAATTTAGTAGTAATATCTTTCGTCTCTCTGTTAGAAATGATATCAGTTTATTATTGTCATGTGCATCAAGATAAGTGAAAACAATTGTTTTAGTGTGCTATCCATTCGAATTATACTGTACGAGTAAAGTCAAGCCACACACAAGTACAACAAATTGTGGAAAAAGGGAACTAATAGTGTGCAGAATGTAGTGTAACAGCGTTATTGTGTTACAGTTATAAAGAAAGTGTATGTAAAAAAAACACAAGGTCTGTAATGAGGTAGGGTGGGAGATTGGGACTACACTGCCTGATGGGAAAGTGGAGAGGAGGTGATGAGTGGGGTGAAAATGGCTCTTGATAGTTTTGAAGATAGATGCAAAATGCTGGAGTACCTCAGCAGGACAGGCAGCATCTCTGGAGGGAAGGAATGGGTGACGTTTCGGGTCGAGACCCTTTTTCAGACTGATGTCAGGGGAGTGTGAGGCACATGGATAAGGAGATGTGAGGAGATGGTAAGGTGTGAAAACATGACAAAGGGACTGGAGATCAAGGAAAATGTAGAACAGATCATTGTTAGTTGGGAGAAAGCAAACAGAGATAAATTGTAATCAGAAAACTGGGAAGGGGAGGGGATGGAGTGAGAGAGGGAAAGCAAGGGTTACTTGAAGTTAGAGAAGCCAATGTTCATACCACTGAAGTGTCAGCAGACTAAGGGAAATATAAGGTGCTGTTCCTCCAATTTGCGCTGGGCCTCACTCTGACAATGGAGGAGGCCCAGGACAGAAAAGTTAGTGTGGGAATGGGAGGGGGAGTTAAAGTGTTTAGCAACTGGACATATAAAATCTTGGTTATTTTGGCTGCTTTCACAAGGCAATGTGAGCGATAGATGGAGTTGATGGATTAAATGATGGACTGGGCAACATCCATAATTCACTGCAATTTCTTATGGTCTTGTTACAAAGCCAAGCTATGATGCATCCCAAAAGGATGCTTTTTATGGAATTCGTGGAATTGCAGAGTTGTTGCAGACGTGCTGAACTTCTTTGGTCTTCAATGATTCAATTGAGCTCATTGAATTGAAACCCGAAGTCAATAACTAGATTCATCATCTTGGTGACATTGAGGTAGAGGCCGTTGTTTAGACACCATGTTACTAAGCTCTCTATTTCTTTCCTGTACTCCATCTCGTCATGCTTGACGAGATGGAGTAATCTCAAACTTGTAAATAAGATAGAGTAAAATATGGCCGCACAGTCATGAATGTGTAGGGAGTATAACAAGAGGCTGAGATGGGCACTGTGGTTCTATACATATGGATCTGCAACAAAGATTTCCATAGTTTACATAGATCATTGCTCATGTTTCCTATATACTGAATTCACCACGCTTGAAGTCTCAGATCACAGTCACTGCTTTCAAAGTTTTACCTTATTGGCTGAAGAGAAGTAATTCATTTGTAATCAAAATGAGTGGACAGTTTCAATGATTGTACTCTTCTCTTTCCCAGTCTGCTAGTCCCTTTGTTGAAAGAAACAGTATCCAAACAAGCTGTTGTATATCTTGGTCATGCTTCCAAATGAGTACATCATAAAGTAATTATTCCACTTAAACCTGTTCTGCCATTATTAGCTGACTTGTAGCTGAGCCGTATTAAGCCACCATTCTTCTCTGTTACTTGATACTCAGAGGAACCAAACTAAAACAAAAAACAACTGAAACTGCTCAGCAGGTTTGGAAACTGAGGATAGAAAACAGAGTTAAATGTTCAAGGTGATGACCTTTCAACAGAGTTAGAAAAAGTGAGAAATTTAGAATAATTTAACTTGCAAAGATGGAAGGGTGGAGAGGTTGTGCCTGTATTAAGGATGTTGACTGATGCAATTGGTGGTGCTACTGACTGTGGGAGAATACTAAAGTCTTGTTAATCACAGATGATACATGTGCAGAAGTTGCAATTAGAAGGAAATGAATGAGAATTGAGAATAAAAATACAATACTGGAACTGTGCGATAGAAAGCTGGATAAAATGCAGCAATGCAGTTAGAACAATTGAGGAAAGTTTTGGGGCAGTGACCAATCAAATTTGAAACCGGTTTTTAATGAAATTGGCTCTATTTTGTTAATCAGCACCTGCACTTTATTTTATCTCCTAGGATCATTTGTTGACTTATTTGCACAGTAATTCAAGTCAACCAAAAAAAATGAGTGGTTGTAGGTTGTTGTAGAAGTCAAATCTGTTTCAAAGAAAAATTTGTATTGAAAATATGTACCTTCAAATTTACACAAATATAGCAATCTCTTTACATGATTAGGTGTGTTGGGAGGAACGGCATATGCTGCTTTAAACCAAAGATAGTCACAAAAAGCTGGAGTAACACCCTATACACACAAGACTCTGCCACCAAGTTCTGCTCTAACTCCAATTTTTTTATTTGTATTTTTATTAGAAGCAAAGTACAGTAGTATAGCCTGTGGCATATGACAAAATACATTTAATGTACATCTTCTATTTTTAATTTACCAAGAGAAAAATAGAACAAGAGAGAAAGAATGAAAAAGAGAGAGAATGAGAAAAATAATAATAATAATAATAATAAATTTTATTTTCGGGCGCCTTTCAAATCTCAAGGTCACCTTACAAAGATTAAACAGAAGTGAAAAAAAACATATAGTCGGAGAAAAATAAATAATAAGGACATCATCAATACACAAATTAAAGATAGAAATCGCTCCAAAGACACAAAATCAAAAAATCAAAAAAACACAATGTGAAGAGAGAGCAGCGGCAGCTAAAGCGCGCCAGCGTCCACTCTCTCTTCCGACAGCCATCTTGGACACAGACTAACAAAGTACCTTACACACAGAAAAGTCCAGTCCCCAACCCCAGTTCTCCCAAAAGTCAGGCCTATTAAGGCCACCGCTGTTGCCTCAACGGAGGCCCGATGTTCGTGGCCGTGCCGGGTGGTCTTGCCCCGGCGTCGGGAGAGTCCTCACAGTGGCTGGGCCACCTGGAACGGCCACTTCCTAGCAGAGGATTGTCGGCTTCCGAAGCTGACAAGGACGCACCGAGTTGGAGCTCCCAGGCTCCCGATGTTAATGTCGGCGCCGCCCGCTCCGCTCCGCAGACCCGTATCCCGGAGGTGTTGCTCTCGGCGGTCCAGCTCACCGGAGCTCCAGCGCGTCGATCCAGCGCGGCGACCCAGGCAAGGCATCGCCCGCACCGCTATGCGATGGCGCTCCAGCGCTGTGCCGCCACCGAAGCCGAGGTGCAGGGCGGTCCCCACCAGGAAACGGCGCTCCAAGCCCGCTGGTAGGCCACGAAGACAGGTCGACGGGGCAGCCCGGAGAAAAAGCTGCCTCACTGACCAGGTAGGGACCTAGAAGTAAGGTTACCTCCTTCTCCCCACAATAAGAAGTCCATTTCTCCGAAAAAACGAAGAACAAAAATAACTAAAAACTGAAAAAAAAATGAATTAAACGGACGGCTGCTGGTTAGCAGCCGTTCCCCAAGATGGCTCCTCCTACTGATAGTAGGAATAGTGATGTGAAAACCCCTAGACTAGCATAGTGCAGTCCAGGAGTGAACGAGTGAAAGCCTATAGAAGAGAAAGGACAAAAACCAAAAATAATAAAGAAAAAGAAGAGAATTTAAAAAAAATATATATAGACCCTTATGTGTTGACATACAGTGGCTTGCAAAAATATTCATATCCCTTGAACTTTTCCACATTTTGTCACGTTACAACCACAAACTTAAATGTATTTTATTGGGATTTTATGTGGTAGACCAACACAAAGTGGCGCATAATTGTGAAGTGGAAGGAAAAGGATACATGGTTTTCAAATTTTTTTACAAATAAAAAACTGAAAAGTATGGCGTGCAAAAGTATTCAGCCCCCCTGAGTCAATACTTTGTAGAACCACCTTTCGCTGCAATTACAGCTGCAAGTCTTTTGGGGTATGTCTCTACCAGCTTTGCACATCTAGAGACTGAAATTTTTGCCCATTCTTCTCTGCAAAATAGCTCAAGCTCAGTCAGATTGGATGGAGAGCGTCTGTGAACAGCAATTTTCAAGTCTTGCCAGAGATTCTCAATTGGATTTAGGTCTGGACTTTGACTGGGCCATTCTAACACATGAATATGCTTTGATCTAAACCATTCCATTGTAGCTCTGGCTGTATGTTTAGGGTCGTTGTCCTGCTGGAAGGTGAACCTCCGCCCCAGTCTCAAGTCTTTAGCAGACTCTAACAGGTTTTCTTCCAAGATTGCCCTGTATTTGGCTCCATCCATCTTCCCATCAACTCTGACCAGCTTCCCTGTCCCTGCTGAAGAAAAGCCACCCCACAGCATGATGCTGCCACCACCATGTTTCACAGTGGGGATGGTGTGTTCAGGGTGATGTGCAGTGTTAGTTTTCCGCCACACATAGCATTTTGCATTTAGGCCAAAAACTTCAATTTTGGTCTCATCTGACCAGAGCACCTTCCTCCACATGTTTGCTGTGTCCCCCACATGGCTTGTGGCAAACTGCAAACGGGACTTCTTATGGGTTTTTTTCAACAATGGCATTCTTCTTGCCACTCTTCCATAAAGGCCCGATTTGTGGAGTGCATGACTAATAGTTGTCCTGTGGACAGATTCTCCCACCTGAGCTGTGGATCTCTGCAGCTCCTCCAGAGTTACCATGGGCCTCTTGGCTGCTTCTCTGATCAATGCTCTCCTTGCCCGGCCTGTCAGTTTAGGTGGACGATCATGTCTTGGTAGGTTTGCAGTTGTGCCATACTCTATCCATTTTCGGATGATGGATTGAACAGTGCTCCGTGAGATGTTCAAAGCTTGGGATTTTTTTTATAACCTAACCCTGCTTTAAACTTCTCCACAACTTTATCCCTGACCTGTCTGGTGTGTTCCTTGGGCTTCATGATGCTGTTTGTTCACTAATGTTCTCTAACAAACCTCTGAGGCCTTCACAGAACAGCTATATTTATACTGAGATTAGATTAGACACAAGTGGACTCTATTTACTAATTAGGTGACTTCTGAAGGCAATTGGTTGCACTGGATTTTATTTAGGGGTATCAGAGTAAAGGGGGCTGAATACTTTTGCACGCCACACTTTTCATTTTTTTATTTGTAAAAAAATTTGAAAACCATGTATCATTTTCCTTCCACTTCACAATTATGCGCCACTTTGTGTTGGTCTATCATATAAAATCCCAATAAAATACATTTACGTTTGTGGTTGTAACGTGACACAATGTGGAAAAGTTCAAGGGGTATGAATTTTTTTGCAAGCCACTGTACCTGCTTCATTTCTCACTGCACCGATCACCCTGTTCGTGAATCGGTTTAATTCCAAAGTTGTGTTGCACCATACTATACTTGTAATGAATCAATAAAAGGAGACCATATCTTTAAAAATTGCTCTGATTTTCCTGCTAAGACGAGTCTCATATCTTTAAGATGTAACGTCTCAGACATGCTTGTGATCCACATTTTAAGCGTTGGGGTAGATGCATTTTTCCAAAATTAAAGTATACGTTTTTTTGCCATTATCAAGCCGTAGTTGAGGAACCGTCTTTGAAATATTGATAGCTCAACGCAGGCACCTGTTGTTCCAAAAATAATCAATTCTCTATTGGGGTCCAGTTTTATTTTTAATAATTTGGAGAAGTTTTCAAAGCTTTCTTTCCAAAATTTATGGAGTTTTATGCAAGAGGCAAAGGAGTGTGTTATAGTTGCTTCTTGGGATAAACATTTGTCGCAGATGGAAGATACATTTGGGAAAATTTTGTTCAGTTTAGTCTATGTAGTACTTTAAATTGGATTAGAATATGTCTTACATTAATCGAACAGTTATGTACATATAGAAGATATTTTTCCCATCTGTCTTTAGGAATTTTTTAACTTAATTCCTGTTCCCACTCTCTTCTAATTACATCTGACAATGGAATTTCTATATTTAGAATGATATTGTACAAGTATGATATTAAATTATTTGATTCTGCGTTTATATTCATACCTTCATCTAATATGTCTGGCAGCAGAGTTTGATATTCGTGGGTATATTTTTTCAAGTAATCTCGAATTTGAAGATATCTAAAATATTGATTACCTTTCGGATTGTATTTGGATTGCAATTTCTGAAATGATAAAAGGTTTCCCATTTCGTACAAATCTCCAACTTTTTTAATTCCTAGTCTTTCCCAGTGGCTAAACGTTTTATCTATAATTAATGGTTTGAACGACGGATTATTAGCTATTGGAGAAAGAAGAGATAGATTTCTTAATTTAAGAGTAAGTTTTACTTGTCTCCAAATTCGTAAAGTACTATGAATAATCGGGTTTTTCTTGTATATTGTATTCTTCAACTTTATTGGGGAGAGAAGGATCGCGCCTATGTTAAAAGGCGAACAATCCTCTCTCTCCATTATTAACCACTCTACCTGTTGACCTGAATTGTCCAACCAGTGAATTACATTTTTAATATTCACTGCCCAGTAATAGTACAAGAAATTGGGAAGCGCCAGTCCACCGAATTCTTTGGGTTTACATAAATGTCGTCTATGATTTCTATGCGATTTGTAGCCCCAAATAAAATTTGGAATGTGGGAATCAAGTTTTTGCTCTAACTACATTTACAAGTTCACAGATTACATCACCATAGTGGGCCGTGCCTCGAACAATGACTAGAAGGAGTGCAGGAAAGAGAGCTTAATAATATGGTGTCAAGACGACAACATCTCCCTCAAGAACAGCAAGATAGAAAAGGTTGTTATTGACTTCAGGAAACTAGCTGGTGTTGTAACGGCAGATTTTCATATCTTTCAGGTAATTAGCACCCTAGTCGCTATTTGGATGAGAATGGTTGAAAGTGTCTTCTAAACGCATGCAAGCTCACTCACAGAGACCTTCAGAGCTTCTTCTCAGATATGGCTTCAAAACACAGTCTTTTGATGGATAAATGCTTTACTGTTGATAGAAAACAGTAAGATACATCCAAGGTTCTTCCGACTCGTTACTGCAATCTTCTTCGAACTCCAGCTTATTACTTTAGACATTAGAAAACTCCTCGTGTCTCCGTAACACTGACATGGTCGAAGGATTGACCTTCTCCATCGTCTCTCCAAACTAATCTAAAAAACTAGACTTCTGCGCAAGCATCTAAGCTCCAAACATGCCCAAAAACACGTCATAAATCCCACCCACAATATAACGGGAAGTCTAAAATTTAAAGGCACATGCCATCATCAATGACCACTACAGGTGTACCTTCCCCCATTCTGATCAAGGGTCCCAAAGTTAAGATGGTTATGAGCTTCTAGTTGTTAAGCTTAAATACCACCAACAATTTGTCCTGGACTATTCACATTGAACCAATGGCCATGAAAGAACACCAAGGCCTCTACTTCCTCAGAACTAGAAAAGGTTGGGCATTGGGAATAATCTAAATTGCATAGTTGCAGTGATGGAAATCGCTATCAAAATATGGAGGGGACCGGGGGACAGGGGGGACACAATTTTTTGGTGGCCGCGCACGCATGCGCACACTTGCACACACACGCAAGACTTTGAAGGCTTCTGCCGTGGGCCCTGTGAATGGTAATTACATCTCAATCCAGTGCAAAATGCAGCTCAACTCTGCCTGTCTCGCCGGGTTAAGCTACAGCCCTGCCTGGATTGAAGGAATATCAGTCCGGAGCCGTGGAGCTAGTGCTGCTTCTCCGCACTGGCTGTAAGCCTGGGCCATATTTCCCTTAAGTCCAGGCAGGGCTGTAGGTTAACCCGGCAGGAGAGGCAGAGTTGAGCTGGATTTAGCGCTGCTTCTCTGCGCTGGCTGTGGGCTTGGGGGCACCGCGCCCGTCTGACTCCCAACATCTCTGGCCACCCCCGGGCATGGGGGGAGGGGGCACTCGGGTGGGGACGGGGGTGGTCCAGTGGCGGTTCGGCAGCGATGGCAGCGCTGGAGAGCCGGCAGGGATCGATCCTGGCTGCAGATGAGGCGCAGGCCTGTGTCCAGGGCTGCCATTGTGACCATGGACACGTCTCCCTCCTCCAATCACCGCACTCTATCCTCAGTCCCACCCCCACTGTCTCGCGGAAGCAGAAATTTCACCGGGTTTTGTAATCTGGATTACAAAAAATGGGGGGGATCGTCCCCCACCTTTCAAAACAGAGGGGGGGGCGTGTCCTCCTGCCCCACCGGGATTTCCGCCACTGCATAGATGAAAAGGTGGAGGGAACAAAGGACATGACTGCAATACAGTAAACGTATAATTCAGGTTGCTTTTCATTGACTGCCGCTCGGTGTTCAACACTATCATACCCTCGAAATATATCTCCGAGCTCAGAGATCTGGGTTTCTGTATCTCCTTTTGCATCGACTTCCACATCGGCAGATCTCAATCAGTGCAGATGAGTAACAGCATCCCTTCCTCTTTCACCATCAGGGCAGGTGAACCTTAAAGCCTCGTGCTTAGCCCCCTGGTCTACTCACTTTATACCAGCGATGAGTTTATCATGAAGGAGACAGCTGTACTTTGCGTTCCAGGGGGACGGGTCCATGGAGTGAACAGTTCGATCATAGGATCGCTTATGCATTTAAATGGCTTAAACACCAGTTCATTACTACAGTACCTCTGACTGCTGATTTCAACTTTGAAAGGTCAGTATGCGAATAAACAACTTTTTCTCTGCATGCTGCCTGCAAAAAGTTGCATAAGAACACGGTACTGATAGTAATCTGAAGGATACCATAAATTCTCTTTCTAACCACCTTCCTAACCCCCTAAATTAACTCATCACCTTTTCTATATAATTCAGAGAATCATAGAAACAGAGCACAGAAATAGGCTGTATCTGCACACTTCTTTCACGCAACCGTTGTTTATCTCTGTTAATTATATTTGCCTGCAGTAGGACTGTATCTCTCAGGGGTGACTGAGAGGGGTGGAGGATGAGCACTTCAATTTGATGGATCAAAGGTTAACGACTAATGGCAATGGGCAACCGACTATGAGTATCAAATGCAGATGTGGTAAGGTTTGCAAGAACAGCCGAGGCCTGAAGATTCACCAGACCCGGATGAAGTGTTTGGAGGGAGAGGGAGTGTCACATCGCACAGGTATTTTACCTGGTGAGACGCAGGAGGAGCCGGGCCCGGAATCACCCCATAGAGCCCGAAGCCTCAAAGTGGCGCAACTAGTCCCTCGGTACAGTTTTCCGGAAAAGGTTCGAGTCAAATGGCCTCAGGCCTGCAAGACGGCAGTCTGGCATCAGTTCGACGAGGATGTCAACAAGGTGCTAGAAGCAACTGCGAAGGGAGACGTGGAACGAAGGCTGCGGACAATGATGACAATCATCATCAGCCTAGCTGTGGAAAGGTTTGGAGTAGTGGAGAAGAAGCCGGCCAGAACACCTTTCACCATGAACCAAGGAGCAACAAAGATCCACAAGATCCGGCAGGAGCTGAAGCCCCTCAAGAAGAAGTATAACCAGGCCAGCGAAGAGCAACGTGCCCCCCTTGGCTGAACTGTGAACCATCCTGAGGAAGAAGCTGATGACCCGCCGTAGAGCTGAGTGGCACCGAAGACGCCGGAAGGAAAGAGCCAGGAAGCGAGCATCCTTCATAGCCAACCCCTTCGGCTTCACCAAACAACTACTCGGGCAGAAGCGCAGTGGGAGTTTGGCTTGCTCTAAGGAGGAGATCGACCAGCACATCCAGATGACCTACAGCGACCCCGTCAGGCAGCAGGAGCTGGGCCTGTGCAACATCCTGATAAAACCACCTCCACCCATCAAGGAGTTTGACAGTAGAGAGCCACTACTGAAAGAGGTCCAGGACGTTGTGAAGAGAGCAAGAGCTGGTTCAGTCCCTGGCCGGAGCAGAGTCCCCTACAGGGTCTACAAGAACTGCGCCTTGTTACTGAAACGGCTGTGGAAGATCCTGAAAGTCATCTGGAGGAGTGGAAAGGTGGCACAGCAGTGGCGATTCGCTGAAGGAGTCTGGATCCCAAAGGAAGAAGATTCCAAGAAGATCGATCAGTTCAGGATCATCTCCTTGCTAAGCGTTGAAGGCAAGATTTTCTTCAGCATTGTGGCGAGGCGGCTGACCAACTTCCACTCCAACAATGGCTACATCGACAGCTCAGTGCAAAAGGGAGGCTTGTCTGGAGTGCCGGGGTGTCTAGAGCACACGGGAGTGGTGACCCAGCTCATCAGAGAAGCCAGGGAGAACAAGGGAGACCTGACAGTGCTCTGGCTTGACCTGGCCAACGCCTACGGCTCCATCCCGCACAAGCTGATCCAGACAGTCATGGCCATGCATCATGTGCCGGGCCAAGTGGCAGATCTCATCCTGGACTATTACAACCAGTTCAGCATGAGACTCTCATCAGGGTCAGTAACATCAGAGTGGCACAGACTGGAGGTTGGGATCATCACAGGCTGTACCATCTCTGTTGCCTTGGCGAAGAACATGATCGTCCAGTCTGCAGAGCCAGAGTGCCGGGGCTCTCGGACCAAGTCAGGAATGCGCCAACCACCAATCAGAGCCTTCATGGACGACCTGACTGTCACCACTGAGTCAGTGCCAGGAGGCAGGTGGATCCCGCAGGGGTTGGAGAAGCTGATTGGATGGGCAAGTATGAGGTTTAAGCCAGGAAAATCAAGGTCACTGGTGCTGAAGAAGGGCAAAGTCATGGACAGGTTCCACTTCAGCATCGAAGGAACACCAATCCCAACTGTCTCCGAAAGGCCAGTGAAGAGTCTTGGCAAGGTGTTTAACAGCAGCCTGAAGGATACAGCATCTGTCCAGGCAACATGTCAGGAGCTGGAGAGTTGGTTGAGAGCAGTGGACCAGTCGGGGCTTCCCGGCAAGTTCAAGGCATGGATTTACCAGCATGGTATCCTGCCAAGGATACTCTGGCCACTGCTTGTCTACGAAGTCCCAATATCCATCGTAGATAGATTGGAGAGGAAAGTCAGCAGCTTTCTCAGAAGTTGGCTGGGACTGCCGAGGAGTCTTAGCAGCATCGCCCTTTACGGAAATAACACCAAGCTCCAGCTGTCCCTGAAGTCCCTGGAGGAGGAGTTTAAGGTGACTCGGGCCAGAGAGGTGATGCCGTACAGGGACTCCAGCGACCCCAAGGTGGCTCAAGCAGGGGTGGAGATGAAAACTGGGAGGTAGTGGAGAACAGGAGAAGCTGTGCTGCAAGCGGAGTCTCGGATACGCCACAGAGTCCTGGTGGGAGCAGTGACTCGGGGAAGAGCAGGCCTGGGAATCTTCCCATCTCCCCAGTTTGACAAGGCCAAAGGGAAGGAGAAGCGCAGGCTGGTCCAGGAGGAAGTGAGGGCAGTGGTGGAGGAGGAGAGGTGTACCAGAGCAGATGGATTGAGGCAGCAGGGAGCCTGGACAAGGTGGGAGCAGGCCATGGGCCGAAAAGTCACATGGACTGAGCTCTGGCAGGCTGAACCACAGCGCATCAAGTTCCTGGTCCAGGCAGTGTTTGATGTCCTGCCCAGGCCATCAAACCTCTTCATCTGGGGCAAAGCGGAATCTCCAGATTGCCCGCAATGCTCAGGCAAGGGGACGTTGGAACACATCCTGAGCTGCTGCCCAAAGGCTCTTGGGCAGGGCCAGTAGACCTGGCATCATGACCAGGTTCTTAAACCCATTGCAGAAGCCATCAGCATGGGAATTAACAGCTGCAGTCGAGCATGGCCCACCAACCAGATGATCACCTTCGTGAAGGCCGGAGTGCAGCTGCCAAGAACCACAGCAGCCTGGAATCCGTCAGGAATCCTGGCGACTGCGCAGGACTGGCAGCTTTCCGTAGACCTGGTGAAACAGCTAAAGTTCCCACAGCACATTGCCACGACCACCCTGAGGCCAGACATCCTCCTGGTCTCAGAGGCGACCAAAAACATCGTCTTGTTGGAACTGACAGTGCCGTGGGAGGACCGTCTGGGGGAGGCCCACGAGAGGAAGATGACCAAGTATGAAGAGCTGGTCATAGACTGCCGTAAGCAGGGCTGGAAGGCAAGGCGTATGCCCATCGAGGTTGGTTGCAGAGGTTTTGCAGGGCAATCGCTCTACAAAGCCTTGAGTGCACTGGGCATCAATGGAGTGGCGAGGAGAAGAGCCATCAAGAACACCACAGAGAAGGTCTCGAGATGGCTCTGGATCTGGAGGGAAGTCCATGGGGAGGAGCGAATGCCACCTGAACACAAGTCGTGGTCTGATCAACCACGGCTGGGTCGCCTGGGTGAGGGTGTCTGATGTTGAAAGACCCGAAACACCCAATGACCCCAGATTACATAATTGATGATGTGTTCAGGAGTATCAATAGATGTATTTGTATCAATCTCAATGCCTTTCCTGTACAAGTTCCTGTCAAAAACCTTTTAACTGCTATAATTGGATCTGCCTCTATCACTTCCTCTGACAGCTTGCTCCGCATACCTGTGTAAGAAACCGCCCTTCAACTTTCCTTTAACTTTCTCCCTTCTCTTCTTAAACCTGTGCACTCTCGTTCATTTCTCCCCCTTCCCTGGGAAAAAGACTCTGACCATCTATCCTATTTATGCTCCGTCTAGTTTCATAAACCTCCACAAGGCCAGTCCTCAGCTTCCTACGTTCCAGTGAGAATAAGGCCAGCTGATCTGATCTTCCTTACAACGATAGCCCTAGTTCAACAATCAGATGAACCGCTTCTGTGCGCTCTATTGCTACTGTTGTGATCTTTTGAGCAACATCACTCAAAAAGAGGTTGAAACTGGTTGGTTATAAAAGTCTTTATTCATCAAGAAAATTCATTTTAATTTTCAAAAATAAACTTTATTTAGAATGAAAACATATACACAAAACAAAAGCTGTGCAAGCACTCTTCAGACATTCTCAGCATCTATACATTCATTCGTGTCAGACCCAATAGTATTTGCGGCAAGCTTTCAGCAATACAGCCTTACCACCCACCAAATGGAATCCCTCAGAAAGGTCATTTGTTAACCTTTGGGAGACGTCCCTGATTAACACATTGACCATGGGCAGCTTGGAATGCACGATTGCAACAGATAAGAACCCACATAGAACTACAAAGAACTATTCTCCCCCCTACTGACAATAGACAATAGGTGCAGGAGTAAGCTATTCGGCCCTACGGCAATTCAGCCATTCGGCAAGGAAGCTCGTTTTCCAGCAAAATGCTTGAGCTTTGCTATTCTGACTACATTCTTGGCCATTTTTCCATCATGCTCCCCTGTACGTGAACTTCAGGGTTATCCAAACTATAACCTACTCGGTCAATTCTTCCCTTCCCTCCCGTACCACCCCCTCCCCAGGCACTTTCCGTTGCAACCACAAGAAATGCAACACCTGTCCCTTTACCTTCCCCCTCGACTCCATTCAAGGATCCAAGCAGTCGTGCGACAGAGGTTCACCTGTATCTCCTCCAACCTCATCTACTGCATCCGCTGCTCTATATGTCAGCTGATCTACATCGGTGAGACTAAGCGGAGGTTGGGCGATCGTTTTGCCGAACACCTCCGCTCGGTCCGCATGAACCTACCTGACCTCCCAGGTGGCTCAGCACTTCAACTCCCCCTCCAATTCCCAATCCGACCTCTCTGTCCTGGGTCTCCTCCATTGCCAGAGTGAGCAACACCGGAAATTGGAGGAACAGCACCTCATATTCCGCTTGGGGAGCCTGCATCCGGAGGGCATGAATTGAATTCTCCTAATTTTGTTAGCCCTTGCTGTCTCCTCTCCTTCCTCAGCCCTCAAGCTGTCTCCTCCCATCCCCCAGCCCTCGGGCTCCTCCTCCCTTCTTTTTTTTTTCGTCCCTTCCTTCTCCCTGCCACCCCCTATCAGTCTGAAGAAGGGTTTCGGCCCGAAACGTTACCTATTTCCTTCGCTCTATAGATGCTGCTGCACCCGCTGAGTTTCTCCAGCATTTTCGTGTACCTATAACCTACTCATATTCCTTACCATTTCTAAAATTCCCTACAACACCACCCATGTGGCCTCTTGGGGTGACTAGGGCTGCAACACCTGTCCCGATACCTCCTCCCTTGACTTCATCCAGAGACCCTGACAGTCCTTTCAGATTAGGCAGAGGTTCACTAGCACCTCCACCAACCTCATCCACTGTATCAATTGTGCTCGGTGTGGACTCCTAAATATTGGCAAGACCAAGCACAGACTGGGCGATCGTTTCGCTGAACACCTACGCTCAGTCCGCCTTGGCCTAAGCGATCTCCCGGCTGCCAAACACTTTAACTCCCCTTCCCATTCCCATACTGACCTTTCTGACCTGGGCCTCCTCCACTGTCAGAGTGAGGCCACGTGTAAATTGGAGGAACAGCACCTCATATTTTGCTTGGGCAGTTTACAACTCTGCGATATGAATATTGATTTCTCTAATTTGAAGATGCTGCCTGACCCTCTGAGTTACTCCTGCATTGTGTGTCTTATTCATATGGATAATCTAAAAGCTTCTGGTGTGAAGGCTGACATAAACACCCCATTATTGATGGACAGACAAATACGCCTATGACCAGGTTTGATGTGCCAAGTGACAAATAAGTGAGGCCTGGGAGCTTCTTTCATGTGAATTGAAACACGTCAGATGAACTTTCTTGGTTTGATGTACCCCAATTAAAATACCCCTAATGTTTTATATTCTGCTGATTCATATGAGAATGAGTCATGTTCCTGAGTGTGGGCAGCCTGAAGTTGTCCTTTCGATTACTACTTTCTATGCACATTAGAACAGATATTCTGAAGTATGTAGGAAGGATCTGCAGATGATAGCTTATACTGAAGATAGACACAAAATGCTGACATAACTCAGCAGGTCAGGCAGCATCTCTGGAGAAAAAGAATAGATGATGTTTCAGTTCGGAACTCTTTTTCAGATCTCTGGATACTTTTTCTCAAGGGATGCTGCCTGTTTTGAAGACTGTTTCTTGTTTTGAATTAATGGCTGCCACTTCCAGAGGTCGGACATCATTTTATAATCCCCGAATAATCATCCTTGCGACCGCAGTGTAGACGCACCTCAGCAGACATATTGTCCAGCACTGGAGTAGCTGCATGCAGTGGTCAATAGAAACCAGATGCTGTTCCCCAACACCTTTCCTATCATAGTCGGGGACTTCAACGAAGCCAGTTTGAAAAGATCAGACACCTGCATCCACTGCTATTCCATCATCAGAGATGCCTATCGCTCCATCCCTCGTCCTCACTTTTGTGAATCAGATCAGTTAGCTGTGCATATATGCAGTGAATGAAGGGTGCACCCCCAGCAGTGAGGACTGCACAGAGCTGGCCAGGGGAGGCAGAGGAATGACTTGGAGTCGGTAGACTAGACGATATTCAAGGACTTGGCAGTGTACCTGAACGAATCGGTGAAGATGTGTATTCCTACCAAAACCATCTGAGTGTTCGCCAAACAGAAGCCTTGGATGAACCCAGGAGGTCCCCAATCATCTGAGGATCAGATTGAGGGCATTCTGAAAACACAGCCACAAACAGGAAGTCCAGGTAAGACCTCGATAAAGCCACCAAAAAAGGCTAAGAGATACTTTTGGTCTAAATTGGAGGATGAGACGGATATTCGGCAGCTGCGACAGGGATTGCGCACATTCAGTTACTAAAGGGCGAAACCAAGTGGCAACTCAAACAACAGTGAGGCATCACTCCCGGATTAGCTCGATGCATTCTATACGGTTTGAAATGGAAAACACTGATGTGCCTTCTCAGGCTCCCATATCCTCCAATGGTACTGTATTCTCAGTAATTGAGAGTTATATCAGAATTTCCTTCATGAGGGTAAACCCTTGGAAAGTCTCTGGACCTGATGGTGTAACTGATCACCTTCTCAAAACTTATGTGGACCAACTGACTGGAGTTTTTGCAGATATCTTAAACCGCTCATTACTGAGATTCGAGGTACCTAGTTGCTTTAAAATGGCATCAATAATACTGGTGCCCAAAAAGAGTAAGGTGACATACTGTACCCCAATGACTACCATCTGGCGTACTAATGTCCATGATTATGGAGTCCTTTGTGAGTATGACTATGGCACATATCAACTCCTACCTTAGCAAGAAACTGCAAGTACAATTTGCCAATCGCCACAATGAATCAATGGGGATGTGATCTCACTGGCTCTCCTCTCTGCATAGGACCACTTGGATAATGAGAACATACCTCAGGCTGGTGTTCATCAACTGCACCTCAGCGTTCAGCACCATCATCCCCTCTAAACTTGTTACCAAGCACAGGGAACTAGGTCTCTGCACATCTCTTTTAAACTTGATCCTCGACTTCCTCACAATATGAATTAGTAACAACAGTTCCTCCTCGATAAACCTCAGTCTGTGTGATCAACCCCCTGCTGTAGTCGCTCTCTCCCCATGAATGTGAGGCCAGACACAGTTCCAATTCCATCAACACCCCAGTTGTTGGATGAATTGTGGGTAATGAGTGAGATTGATCGTCCAGTTGAATGATGCTGGAACAACAACCATGGTCTCAATAACAGTGAGAACAAGAAGCTGACAGTTGACATTCGAAGAGGAAAGCCAAGGATCCATGAACCTGCCTTCATCGACAGGTTGGTGGTGGGTGAGTCAACATGTTTTTGTGTGTGCATATCACTGAAGATGTGTTATTAGTCCAGCACACTTATAAAGAAAGCCCATGTTGGAATCCCTTTGTTTGCAAACCTAACTTGTGTCCAAGGACACAGAGTGTCCCTTCGAAAGATCATCATTTCCCAGTTTGTACTTCCTTGGAAGAGAGAGAAGATTTGGTATGTCAACAGATAATCTCTTGAACTTTTATAGGTGTACGGTAGACAGTATATTGACTGGTTGCATCATGGCCTGGTTCAGCAACTCGAATGCCCAGGAACATAGGATATTACAAAAATTGGTGGACATTGGCCTGTCCATCACAGGTACTGAACTCCCACCATCGAAGAGATCCATCGGAGACATTGCCTCAAAAAGGCAGCTAGCATCAAGGCCCGTCACCACACTGGCCACACTCTCATTTAACTCCTGCCATCGGGAAGAAGGTTTAGAACAGTGATGGAAATGGGTTTTAGGAACTAGGGGTACACTAAGGTCCGTGAGGCTGAGGGGAAATTTTGTCTGTGCGGTCATACCCATGTAAGAGTACAAGAATGCATAACTTGTTTATTGTGTATTTGTAATACAGTTTATTGTGCATTATATATCATAGCTGCTTTCTTGCATATCTCTCTCTCTCTCTCTCTCTCTCTCTCTCTCTCTCTCGGCTCTAACCATCGTCTGCTTCAGTGAGGGAAGCAGGTCGGTGATTGGTCACAACGCCCCTCGGAGACTGTGTCTGATTGGCCGCCGAGTGACCAGCGCATTATGTGATTGGACACAATGCCCTTGGAGACAGCGGCTGATTGGACGGGAGGAGACCGATTTGTTGATTGGACTGGAATTTTAAGGGAAGCTGGCCGGTGATTGGTCACAACGCCCCTCGGAGTCTGTGTCTGATTGGCCACAGAGTGACCAGTGCATTATGTGATTGGACACAATGGCCTTGGAGACAGCGGCTGATTGGATGGGAGGAGACCGATTTGTTGATTGGACGGGAATTTCAAGGGAAGCTGGTCGGTGATTGGACGCAACCCCCTTAGAGACAGCGGTTGATTTTCCGCCAAATAATTGGGCACAAAAATTGATAAATAGGAAAATCAAAAAAACGGAATTCTGATTTAAATCTGATATAAGGTACATTCTGATATACGATTAATTCTAGACAACAGATTAAAAAAATAATCTAACCCCATTACTTCACACAAGGTGTATTATGATCTGGACTACAGGATGAAGTGTACAGCAAAACTTGCACTTCCAGATTCTGCTGATTCGTGCTGATTCTTCAGGGGACCACGGATATATTTTAAGAGCAAAACATAAAATGCTGGAGAACTCAGCAGGTCAGGCTGGATTTATAGAGGGCCCGAAGAAGGGTCTCGACCCAAAACATCACCTCTTCCTTCTCTCCAGAGATGCTGCCTGACTCACTGAGTTACTCCAGATTTTGTGTCTATCTATGGAGGGAATGAGCTAGGTGACGTTTAGTCGGGTCCCTTCTTCAGGCATTTTTTAAGGGGTTGGGAAAGATCGGAAATTTCACGTATTTAAATATGTTGTTACGAATATAATTAGTAGTGTGGGAGAAAATTCCATGAGCCATAATTGCCACATGCATACCCAAAATTAGAAATGTAGAAAGTTACAGTGTGTAAAAAAATAGATATTACGAGCTTTGTAGTCTCCTTGTACCAATCAAACGGCAAATTCAAAATTCTATATTTTGAAAATGGTCAAAGCAAAAAGTAGCATGTTCTCTAGAAAGGCTTCTCCTAAGATAATTGATCGGAAGGGAGTGATTTTCAGTCAGGACGTCTGTATCATTCAGTCAGTGAGCTCGCGGTCCGCAGCCCTTCTCTATTACCCCTCTACATAAAAACAAAGTGTCAATGCCTCTTCAAGGTCTACTAATCCACCCATAGCTTCAGTTGCAAGTGCAGCTGAAGGGATTTGGCGCTCTGGCACGCTATGAATTTATATGAATTTAAAAAATCCGATACATTTAAATCATTCAAAAGCTACAACCACAACGTGATAAATAACACCAAATAAAACTGAAGCAAATAAAGGCAAACAGAAGTACTAACCTTGAAGGAGAGAGAGAAAACAACACGCATAAACTTAAAAAAGAAATTCATATAACATCCCTAAATGACGGGTATAAATCACTAAATAACGTGGGTGGACAAAAATGCTGGAGAAAATCAGCGAATGAGATGCTGCCTCACCCGCTGAGTTTCTTCAGCATTTTTGCTTACCTTCGCTTGTTCCAGCATTTGCAGTTCCTTCTTAAAATAACGTGGGTGAATGACTGTACCTGCACACCAGGAAGAAGTCCAGAGCCCTTAATGACAGTAAGTTTTAAGAAATTCTCCCGTGAATTTTATTCAAAAGAACACGGCGTCATTAATACTTGGTCAAAACACAACTATATTGACTGAGGAATGCAGATCGATGTATTGGTGACACATTGTATAACTACGTGTTAACTACTGGCTGTTAACAAGTGCTAACAGTGGCAGTTAACAAATCATTTTCGTCTCAGTTGAATCAAGTGATAAACAACTCCAATCTTTCTGCAGTACTCATTAAACCCAATCTGGAAACTGAAAAGTAGGGGAACGCCGTCCCCCTGCGTTCCCCCCCATTTCCATCACTGGTTTAGAAGTCTGAAAACCATAACCTCCAGATTCAGGAACAGCTTCTTCCCAACAACAATCAGGCTGTTGAACACTACAAATACCAACTAAACTACAAAGTATTAACCGTCTTGGTTGCACTAGGGACTTTGGCCTTTTGTTTGTCCAAGCTCTTTTTGTTTCCATCATTCTCCACAGTTAACCACAACATTCTACTTTTAATAAACATTACTTAAATATTCACAGTATTCCACACAAGGAGAATTGTAATCTGCTGACATTATCATTTTGGTATCAAGGACTGAATTGCAGCTTTTTTCTTGCAGCTATCAATGTGCAGTGATATCAAGGACAGATGAAATACATTTTGCTGCATGCATACACTGTCGGACAGCTACATTCATTGTGGACCTACACCTCTGTAGGAAACAATGACTGCCTCCATCTGCAGAAAGATAAAACTGCCTCCAACCTTTAGGAAATATTCACAATTTGCATTTGGACAATTGTCCCCACTTGACAGTCAACCTGGGCCTGCACTTCATCCTCCAGGACCTAGACCGCCAGGGGACCTATGCAAGGATTTTGTCTGTTGATTTTAGCTTTGCATTCAACACCATTGTGCCAGAGCTACTACACTCCAAACTTTCCGAGTTGACTATGCCTGAACCCCTCTGTCGGTGGATCACCAGCTTCCTGACAGACTGGAAGCAGCATGTGACGCTGGGAAAGCACATCTCAGACGCTCAAACTCTCAGCATTGGAGCACCGCAAGGCTGCGTACTCTCCCTTCTCTACTCTCTCCACACCAATGACTGCACCTCCACTGACTCCTCTGTCAAGCTTCACAAGTTTGTGGATGGCACAACCCTGATGGACTGATCCAGGAAAGGGAGGAATCTGCCTACAGACAGGAAGTGACACAGCTGGTGTCCTGGAGCTCAATGCTCTTAAGACAGTGGAATTGATTGTAGACTTTAGGAGAGCTCCCCCTCCCCTCACCCCACTCACCATCAACAACACCACAGTCACATCTGTGGAGTCTTTTAATTTCCTGGGAACCATCATCTCCAAGGACCTTAAATGAGGGGCCACCATTGACTCCACAGTCAAAAAGGCATAAAAGAGGATGTACTTCTGCCACAGGCAATGATGGTCCAATTTTATACGGCCGTCTGTCCTCACCTTCTCCATCATGGTCTGGTTTGCCTCAGCTACCAAGCGTGACATCCGGAGGCTGCAGTGATTTGTCTGATCAGCTGAGTAGGTTATTGACCTTCCCTCCATTGACCAACTGTACATTGCAAGTGTCAGGTCATCATTTGATACACATCATGCATAGATTGAATGGAATAGGTCAGAAAACAACCTATACACCAAATCTTTCTTAGAGTTTAAGTTTAGACGGATACGGTGCGGAAATGGGCCCTTCGGCCTACCAGGTCCATGCCGATCAGCGATCCACCGTACACTAGCACTATCCTACACACTGGGGACAATTTACGATCTTTACCAAAGCCATTTAACGTACAAACCTGTACGTCTTTGGAATGTGGGCGGAAAGCGGAGCACCCGGGAAAACCCACGCGGCCACGGTGGAGAGCATACAAATTCTGTACAGAAAGCACCCATAGTCAGGATTAGGATCAAACCCGGGTCGCTTGTTCTGTAAAGCTGCAACTCTACCATTGAATCACAGTGCCGCCCGGTCTATGAAAGGTAGTCATCTACAAAGGCAAGGATGACATAAATGGTGGGCACTATTAATTATTCAATCACATTGAAATGGTCTGCTTCCAGCCACTGCATTTCCTAAGCACTGAGTGCAATTTTGTCTGCGATCATGTGGCTGATGTATTTCTGATCAGTGGATTGGGGAAATCAATGAAAACAAACTGGTTCGATAAACCAAGTTAGATGTCATTAATCAATAGCTTTGCTAACAAATTGTATGAATTCAGGGAAATGAATGAAAGAATCAGAGTGCAATGAATGGAATGATATGGATCACGTGGAGGTAGAGGATGTTAGTTAAACTTGACATCACGTGGACAAAGTGGACCAAATAGCCTGTTCCTGTGCTGTATGAGATTGAGCATAATGCATTTGCCCTGATTGGCAGTGCTTGGGGCTCACTTTTCACTAAATACATAAATGATTTGGATGAAGGAAATTAATATCATATTTCTAAACTTGTTGAAAATACAATCCTGGGTGGGATTCTGAACTGACAAGAGGATGTAATGGAGACATTTTGTCAAGTTGAATGAGTAAAACAGAGAAACATATAAAATAGGTGCAGGAGGAGGCCATTTGGCCCTTTGAGCCTGTACCATTCATTGTGATCATGGCCGATCATTCACAATCAGTAACCCGTGCCTGCCTTCTCCCCATATCCCTTGATTCCGTTAGCCCTGAGAGCTCTATCTAACTCTCTTTTAAATTCATCCAGTGAATTGGCATCTACTGCCTCCTGGGCAGAGAATCCCACAAATTCACAACTCTCTGGGTGAAAAAGTGTTTTCTCATCTCAGTTTAAATGGCCTCACCTTTATTCTTAGACTGTGGACCCTGGTTCTGGACTCCCCCAAAATTGGGAACATTTTTCCTGCATCTGCATCTAGCATCTAGTCCAGTCCTTTTATAATTTTATACGTTTCTATAAGATATCCTGTCATCCTTCTAAATTCCAGTGAATACAAGCCCAGTCTTTCCAATCTTTTCTCATATGACAGTCCCGTCATCCAGGGGATTAACCTCGTGAACCTCAATAGCAAGGATGTCCTTCTTCAAATTAGGAGACCAAAACTGTAGATCAGTGCATGCTCCTTTAACATAGTGACCTCACCACTACTAACCACTCCCCATTGTCTCCTGTATAATTGTAACTTCCCCGCCTCTAGCTCGCTCTCTAGTCCCAGTGATGACCACGGACAGCTAGAGCACAATGTGTGTAGTGACTTTAATAAAGATACTTAGTAAGAGACTTTGTGTGTCGAACAAGTCCTTTTACATGGTGTCAGCGCGGTAGACTTGCGTCTCCTGTTTATCGGCTTTATTTTATTATTTGTTTCTCCCAGTTGTTTCCCCACCTTTACATTTTACTATGGCTAACTCGTGCCGTCGTCCTGACAAGCTCATTTTTGACGCGGACATCGTGCACCGCTGGACTGTCTTCCAGCGCGACTACGAACACTACATCGCTATCGCTCATCCTGGTGCCACTCCTGTAGTACAGGCTCACCTACTCCTCAACCTGGCTGGTCCGGAGGCTATGGAACATTATGCGTCGTTCGAGTTCGTCCCTCCGGAAGACCGCTATGACCCGGTATGTCTCATGACCAAATTTACCGCCCTATGCGACATTCCCACCAATAACATTATTGAGCGTTTCAAGTTCTTCACAAGGCGTCAGGTTCCCGGTGAGCACATTGACGCTTTCATTGCCTCTTTGCGACATATGGCTCGGCGGTGCCGCCTTGAAGCGATTACAACGGACGAATTGATCAGGGACGTCCTGGTCAACGGTCTCCTAAACTCCAAGCTGCGTGAAGATCTCCTAATGAAGCCCGACCTCTCGCTAAAGGATGCCATGCATTCGGCTCATATGGCCTCTGCTGTTGGCTCCGTATCTCACCCGGCGTCCCAGGACATCAATTTCGCCGGTACCGTTGGCCGCCGGCGGATCAATAGCCCGCCTCGCCAGTTAACTCCCTCTGCACCCACTAAGGTCACCCCTCGTCGCTGCCAAAATTGTAATTTCTCCTCGCACCAGTTCAACGTTTGCCCAGCGCTGGGTAAAACTTGCAACTCCTGCGGGAAGCTTAACCATTTTTCTGCAGCCTGTCGTTCTCGTGGGAAACCTGTCCCTGCTCCTAGAAGTAGTCTAAACAACCTTGCGGACTGTGATAGCGCGCCTGGTTCCCAGTACCAGCTTGAACTCCCTGATTCTGATACGAGTTCCTCCCATGGTGATTCAACTTTGTTTTCGCTTTTGAGTGCACCTGCCTTGATAACGGATCCCTCCGTACATGTTACTGTGAATGGACACTCCTTCCCGGCGAAGGTCGATACTGGTGCGTTTGCCAACGTTATGTCTGTTCGCCTCTTCAAACAGATAAGCTCGGGGGAGAGAGTGACTCCCGATGACTCCCGCCTTCATGCCTATGGGGGAGGTATTCTGGTCGCCGTGGGGAAGGCCACGGTTATCTGTACAGTTCTCGAGACCTCTCGGCCCCTCACTTTCCTCCTGATGGACTCTGATAACGTCACCCTGCTGGGCGCCCGTGCATGCCAGGACTTTGGGTTGGTCTCTTTTCACCGCGACATCCACCTGCTGCAGGCCCCCATGGACCCCCTGATAGAGTATCCCGACCGTTTCGATGACGTTCTGGGCAAACTGCCCTGTGCCTATAAGATCGTTGTTGACCCGGTGATTAGACCGGCCCACCGTGTGTCTTTTGCCATGAAGGGCCGCGTGGAGTCCACTCTGCGTGATATGGTTTCCACGGGCATTCTCAAGGAGGTGAGCGCACCCACCCTGTGGGTCTCCACCATGGTCGTCGCTGCCAAGAAAGATGCGAGCGAGATCAGGATCTGCATCAACCCGAAGGACCTGAACCTTGCTATCCAGCGCCCGCACTGCCCCATGCGGACGGTGGAGGACGTCGCTGCACAGGTCGGTCCAGCCACAGTCTTCTCGGTCCTAGATGCCAAGAGCTCTTTTTGGCAGATCCCTCTGGATGAACGTTCATCCTTCCTGACCACCTTCAGCACACCTTTCGGCAGGTTCCGTTTTCTCCGCATGCCCTTTGGGATCAACTCAGCAAGCGAGGTTTTCCAGCGGACCATGGAACAGCTGTTTGCCGGGTTGCCGTGCGCTATTATTGTTGATGGCATTTTGGTATACGGGAGGGACATCGCTGAGCACGACCTGCACCTCCGCCAAGTCCTGAACAGGGCTCGTGAGATCAATCTCAAGCTTAACCCGAAGAAGTGTCGGTTCCGCGTTCAGGAAGTCACGTACGTAGGCCACGTATTCACGGCCAGGGGACTAAAGCCAGACCCCCAGAAGACTGCTGCGGTCACCGAAATGCCCGCTCCCACAGACGTGCCCGGCCTGCAGCGCTTTCTGGGCATGGTCAACTACCTGGGTAAGTTCATACCCGACCTCAGCGAACTGAGTGCTCCCCTGAGGGAGCTGATCAAAAAGGACAATGCCTGGGTCTGGCTACCGCATCACCAGTCGGCATTCGTAGCCCTGAAGTCCAAGCTCGCACGCACCCCGACTTTGACGTACTTTGACCTGAACAGGCCAATCGTCCTCACCTGCGATGCATCTCGGTTCGGACTCGGTGCTGCCTGCCTGCAGCTCCATGACGATCGACAGCTGCCTGTTTCCTATGCCTCTCGCACCATGACCCCTGCTGAGCAGCGCTACGCTCAGATCGAGAAGGAGCTCCTTGCCGTGGTGTTCGCATGCTCCAAATTCAAGGACTACATTCTGGACAACACTTTCACCATTGAAACTGACCACCAGCCGCTGGTCTCTATCTTGAACAAGCCTATCCATGCGGCCTCCTCACGGTCGCAGCGAATGATGCTGCAGCTCCAACGCTTCACGTTTAACATTGTGTACCGCAAGGGCAAGGAAATGTTCATGGCCGACACATTGTCCCGTGCGCCGCTCCCTTCCGTTGCCCGCCATCCATACGAATCGTCTGACCTGATGGTACTGAACGTTAACATTGTTCCTTCTTGGCAGATGCAGTCCCTGGTCAAACACACTGCCGCTGATCCTGCCCTGCAACAGCTTGTGGGCGTCATCCGCCGTGGCTGGCCTGACCGACGCTCTTCCCTACCGGCCGGTGCCGTGCCCTACTTCCTGGTTCGGGACGAATTGGTGCTGCACAACGGCGTGGTGGTGAAGGGTCAGAAGGTCGTGGTGCCGGACGCGCTGCGTGATCACTACTTCCAAACCGCACACAACGGTCACCCCGGGGTGGAGGCCACTTTGTCCCAGGCCCAAGCCCAGTTTTTCTGGCCGGGCATGGTTCAGGAGATTCGGGACAGGGTCTCCGCCTGTGCTGCCTGCAACAGCCTACTGCCTCATCAACAGCGCCAACCTCTCATGCAGCAGCCGGCTCATGAGTTGCCGTGGATGGCTGTCGCCACTGACATCTTCAAATGGCGTGGCAAACACTTCCTGGTCCTGGTGGACTCCTACTCCAGCTGGTTCGAGGTGGACCAGCTGCCTTCCCTCACGCCTGCTGCCGTCATCGGGAAGCTTCGCCGCCACTTTTCTACCTTTGGTTCCCCGGTGACTCTCCAATCCGACAACGGCGGTCAGTTTACCAGCGCAGAGTTCGCCGCCTTCGCCACCCAATGGAACTTTCGCCACATCACCAGCAGCCCCGAGTACCCGCAGAGCAACGGCCTCGCGGAGCGCGCTGTCTGCAGCGCCAAGGAGCTGCTGGAACATTGTCGTCTTGCCCATTCCGACTTCTACCTTGCCCTCCTCAACCTCCGCAACATTTCCCGGGACCCCGCACTTGGTTCGCCTGCCCAGCGCCTCATGTCCCGCACCACTAGACCCCCTCTCCCAGTTTCTCAGCAATCTCTAAAGCCCGCTGTCCGCAGCCCTGCCGCTGTCAAGGAGCGCATCATCGAGAAACAGGCCATCCAAAAGCGCTCCTTTGACAAATGTTCCCGACTGCTTCCCCGTCTGTTCCTAGGCCAGGTTGTCCGGATGATGTCCACCTCCGGTCATCACCGGCTGGCCGTTGTAGTTGGCAATGCCGACTCTCCCCGGTCCTACCTGGTTAATTACGAGGGCACTGTGTACCGTCGGACACGCCAGCACCTGCTGCTTGTCAACGAGCCTGCTCCGCCTCCCGCCGACCCGTATTCGCCGCATGTACATTCCCCGCCGCCTGTCCATTCACCGCCGCCTGTAACTCCTCCTGCCCCTGTCACTCCTCGCATGCCACGGACTCTTCCTTCTCAGCTCATGGTGCCCAGCCCACGCGAGCCTCTTTCTACTGCTTCACCTGCTGAGGTACCCGTTCCTTCCCCCCGTTCTCCTCCTTCCCCTGGGCTTTTGTCTCCCGGTTCTCCCATCTCTGTCCCTGCCCCCGTTCCTGTAGCTCCTGCGGTTGAAGGGGAAGGCGGGTTGCGCACCCGCTCTGGGCGTTTGGTCAAGCCGCCTGTCCGGTACGGAGTGTGCGAGTAGTCTGCGTCATAATGTTTTCTAACTGTTTCTAGTTTGCCTCTAGCCGTGGTCGCTTTGTTTCCAAGAGGAAGGATGTAGATCAGTGCATGCTCCTTTAACATAGTGACCTCACCACTACTAACCACTCCCATTGTCTCCTGTATAATTGTAACTTCCCCGCCTCTAGCTCGCTCTCTAGTCCCAGTGATGACCACGGACAGCTAGAGCACAATGTGTGTAGTGACTTTAATAAAGATACTTAGTAAGAGACTTTGTGTGTCGAACAAGTCCTTTTACAAAAACTGCACACAATACTCCAGATGTGGTCTCACCAGGGCCCCGTACAACTGCAGAGGGACCTCTTTGCTCCTATAGTCAACTCCTCTTGGTATGAAAACCAACATGCCATTTGGTTTCGAGTAGATGAGCAATGCAACATGGATAAATGCAAAGTTATCCATTTTGGTCAGAGAAATAGAAAGGAAGAGTATTATTCAAACAGTGTAGATTGCGAACGATTGATGTTGACAAATTCTGGGTGTTGAGCATAAGCTGCTGAAAGCGAACATAGTGGCAGCAGACAGCGAGGGAGACCAATTCACCTTCATTGCAAAAGGTTTTGATGCAAGAGGAAGAATGCCTTATTACAAATAAGCAAAGCTGTATGAGACCACACCAAGTGCATTGTGTGCAGTTCGGATTTCCTTACCAAAGAAAGAATACATGCTAATAGAATGTGTGGAATGAATGGGAGATGAACTCAACTAATGATAGACACAAAATGCTGGAGTAACTTAGCGGGTCAGGTAGCATCTCTGGAGAAAAGGAACAGATGCATTTTGGATTGAGACTCTTCTTCAGACTGAGAGTCAGGGGAGAGGGAAATATAGAGATATAAAGGTTTGACTCTACTAAAGATAGACAGCGGGACAGGCAGCATCTTTGGAGAGAAGGAATGGGTGACATTTCGAGTCGAGACCCTTCTTCGGACCAAAGATAGATCACTCCTGATAAATGCAATGGGCTGACGTGTAGTACGCAACGGAACGGAACGTGGGCCTTTTTTTCATCCATTTCCGTAACCCGACCTGACCCGACCCGACTCGCAGTGTAATCAACGTTGCGGGGGAACAGTTTGTGTTAATAAATATAAATTCTGAAAATGAGAAGATTTTTACCAAATAATTTTTATTTTTACGAGGATGTTTCCGTAACCGGCTTCCGTCTCCAACTTAGTATCGTATGGGATCTTTGGGGCGGAGACGGAAGCCGGTTACGGAAATGTGGCCTAAAATTACCCATGAATCTGCCCATGACTGTACTACGGCTTTTTCGTCGAGTGGGCTATCTTGCTTGCTATAGGATCTTTGCTTCACACTAGTTGGGGAAAGGGAAATGAGAGATATAGACAGTGATGTAGAGATATAAAACAAAAGAATGAAAGATATGCAAAAAAGTAACAATGATAAAGGAAACTGGCCATTGTTAGCAGTTAGTTAGGTCAGAATGGGAACCTGGTGCGACTGGGTGGGGGTGGGATGGAGAGAGAGGGAGTGCAGGGGTTATTTGAAGTTGGAGAAATCAACTCATACCACTGGGTTGTAAAAACTGCCCAAGCGAAATATGAGATGCTGTTCCTCCAAACAAGCATCTGCAGTTCCATCCAAAACATCTTGACTCAACTAAATCTCTTTTCACTATAATAAAAATAGAAAATGCTGGAAGCACTCAGCAATAAATAGGCAATATCTGTGGGAAGAGAAACAAAGCTAATGTTTCAGGTCGAAGACTGTCAGAACTGAGAAAGAAAGAAAACAGGTTGGTTTCCAACAACTACAATTAAATAAAATATAATTCCAGCAATAAGTTCAGAAGAATGAGATCGGAATGAAATGTCCAAAATTCTGGCACAGCTTCACAGGCTGGATATGGGGAGGATGTTTCCTTTGGCTGGGACATTCTGGAATGAAGCGCCACCATCTCAGACTACAGGATAAACACATTAGCAACTGAAATGAGGAGAAATCTCTTCACACCTAGGGTGGTGAACCAATGTTGGCAGAGGTAATTTCACTGAATATATTTTAAGAAGGAAACAAGCAGATTTCTTGAAGGCCACAAGGAGTAGGAAGTTGGAGGTGGGGGTGGGGGTGGGGTTAGGTGGTATGGAAGAATAATCTTGAACTAGTGTCTTGAACCTCTTTCAGCAAAACAACAGGCCCTTCGGTCCACATGATGCCAATCCGAAACTATTCCTATATGTCCGCACATGCTCTATATCCCTCCATTACCTGCCAATTAATATGCTTGTCTAAATGCTTCTGAAATATTGCTTCCACCACTTTCCCTGGCAGCGCTTTCCAGGCACCTTCCACATTCTGTGTAAAAAAACTTGTTTTATAAATCTCCTTAACTTTTTCTCTCCTCTCACCTTAATGGAAAACAATCCAACTTTGTCCAACCTCCCCTTATAGCTAATACTCTAATGTAGGCAACATCCTGGTGAGCTTCTTCTGCACTCTCTCCAAAGGCTCCACATCCTTCATCCGCGACGACCAGAACTGCATACAATGCTTCAAATGCAACATAACTAAAGTTTGTAAAATTGCAAAATGACTTCTTGACCAATGAAGGCAAGCATGCCACACACCTTCTTTACCACCCTATCTATTTGTGTTGCTAATTCCAGGGAGGTTGCTCCTCATATCCCTCTCCACATCAATATTCCACAAATACTCACTTTTTCTGTGTAAATCAATGATTGTCCCAATGGAAACCAAGTCAATGGCGGCAAACATTAGGTTTAGGTTTGGGTTTATTGTCGCATCATGGTACAGTGGAAATCTTTGTTTTGCATGTTATCCAATCAAATCAGATAATACTATACTATACGTAAATACAATCAAGCCACACTGAAGTACAATAGGTCGATGAAAGGGGAAGATGCAGAGTGCAGAATATAGTTCCCAGTATTGTAGTGGACTAGTTCCAAAGACAAAGTCCAATGTTCACAATGGAGTGCAAGTGAATCTTGCAGTACTATAGCTTATGGAAAGACCATTCAGAAGCCTGATTACGGAGGTGAAGAAGCTTTTCCTGAGTCTGATGATGCGTGCTTTCAAACTTCTGTATCTTCTGTCCGATAGGAGGACATGTCTTTATGTTGCTGCTTTTCCAAGGCAGCATGAAGTACAAATGGAATCAATGGTGGGGAGTCGGGTTTAGTGTTGTACTGATGACTGGGCAATACCCACAACTCTCTGCAATTTCATGTGGTCTTGGGCAAAGCTGTTCCCAAACCAAGCAATGATGCATCCAACGGTGTTTTCTATGGTGCATCTGTAGAAGATTGGATGAGTCATTCAACGCATGTAGAATTTCCTCAATCTCCTCAGGAAGTAGAGATACTGGTTTGTTTTCTTAGCTATTGCTTCAATATACTTGGACGTCCACATACTGTTGGTAATATTAATGACAATAAACTTGAAGCTCCCATACATTTCTACCAGCGCCATTGATGCTGATTGGGGACATGTTTCCTGAAGTCAATAACTAGGTCCTTCTAGAACCCTTCCCATTCCCCCTGAAGGCATTTGACAGCCTCTGACAGTTGGCAAAATTGGGGGATAGAACTTTGCCAGCTGCAAAGGCTGTAAAAAACCTTGTTAAGCACACTCTTTCAAACAATTTAAATTAAAGAAATTAAAATCTATTCAAAAATAAACTACGAAAAAATTAGAAAATTAAAGTAAAATAATGATTCAAAAAAAGTAACATAACTTCTCCATGAAAAATTTAAAAAATCTGCTGATTCTAGAAACCTAAAGCAAAAAACAGAAAATTTTAGAATTATTCAGCAAATGAGGAAGCATCTATGGAAAGAAACATAGAAAATAGGTGCAGGAGTAGGCCATTCGGCCCTTCGAGCCTGCACCACCATTCAATATGATCATGGCTGATCATCCAACTCAGTATCCTGTACCTGCCTTCTCCCCATACCCCCTGATTCCTTTAGCCACAAGGGCCACATCTAACGCCCTCTTAAATATAGCCAATGAACTGGCCTCAACTACCTTCTGTGGCAGAGAATTCCACATTCATCACTCTCTGTATGAAAAATGTTTTTCTCATCTCGGTCCTAAAAGACCTCCCCCTTATCCTTAAACTGTAACCCCTTGCTCTGGACTTCCCCAACATCGGGAACAATCTTCCTGCATCTAGCCTGTCCAACCCCTTAAGAATTTTGTACGTTTCTATAAGATCCCCCCTCAATCTTCTAAATTCTAGCGAGTACAAGCCGAGTCTATCCAGTCTTTCTTCATATGAAAGTCCTGCCATCCCAGGAATCAGTCTGGTGAACCTTCTATGTACTCCCTCTATGGCAAAAATGTCTTTCCTCAGATTAGGAGACCAAAACTGTACACAATACTTCAGGTGTGGTCTCACCAAGGCCCTGTACAACTGCAGTAGAACCTCCCTGATCCTATACTCAAATCCTTTTGCTATGAGTGCTAACATACCGTTTGATTTATTCACTGCCTGCTGCACCTGCATGCCTACTTTCAATGACTGGTGTACCATGACACCCAGGTCTTGTTGCATCTCCCCTTTTCCTAATCGGCCACCATTCAGATAATAGTCTACTTTCCTGTTCTTGCCACCAAAGTGGATAACCTCACATTTATTCACATTATACTGCATCTGCCATGCATTTGCCCACTCACCCAACCTATCCAAGTCTCCTAGCATCTACCTCACAGCTAACACTGCCCCCCAGCTTTGTGTCATCCGCAAACTTGGAGATGTTGCATTCAATTCCCTCGTCCAAATCATTAATATATATTGTAAATAGCTGGAGTCCCAGCACTGAGCCTTGCGGTACCCCACTAGTCACTGCCTGCCTTCTGAAAAGGACCCGTTTACTCCTACTCTTTGCTTCCTGTCTGCCAGCCAGTTCTCTATCCACATCAATACTGAACCCCCAATACCGTGTGCTTTAAGTTTGCATACTAATCTCTTATGTGGGACCTTGCCTGAAAGTCCAGATATAACACATCCACTGGTTCTCCCTTATCCACTCTACTAGTTACATCTATAAGATTCGTCAGACATGATTTACCTTTCATAAATCCATGCTGACTTTGTCCAAAGATTTCACCACTTTCCAAATGTGCTGCTGTCCCATCTTTAATAACTAGCATTTTCCCCACTACCGATGTGATCTGGTCAATTATCAAGATAGATAATTATAGACCATCCAATATTTGTCAATGTGTTTGGAACAGGGAAGGTATTATGCACAAGATCTCTTTGCTCAATAGCCGCACACAATGACATTAGAACTCCCGGCTGTATAAATAGGTAGTTCTCCTTCAATCTAGTTTAGCCACCACATGCCTCTTGGTACTAGAAAATTACATTTAATCTATTAATATTATGTAATTATATAATCCTTGCCTTTGCTAAAAGAATATTCCTTCTTTCTTTGGCAGGGTTTCTAATTTTGTCATAAGCTCTGTTTGTTGCATTGGTAATCTGACTAAATGAACCTTTCTGCTAAATTAGTAGACTTTGTTTTCTCTGGTGCAGTGTTTAAGAAGATGTAGTTCATTGGTAGACTTCAAATAGGGTTGGTTAAATTTACATTTGGCTGAGTAAATAGACTTTCTTTCTCTAGGATAGTTACTAAAATCACCTTTTTTACAATGGGGAAATAAACTTTACCCCAAAATAGATAATGTTCTGATGATCCTGGTCCACTGTTTCCAAGTTCTCCAATTCATTGTGAAAATGATGCTCTGTAAAAAAGACACAATATTCTGTGCTCTTTTCTCCTTCCCTACGAGGCTTATTACTCTGCAAGGTCTATATATCTATATCAGTGTGTGAGATAACTGGTATGCTGCTGGTTTTCTACAGCGTAAGAGAACTATAGCAAATCTTTATGGTCTAGTGATTTGAAATCATGCACTCATCCACTTAAATGATGGACCACTTTAAGAACTCATGCATGCATTCAACCAACCAAGGTGATGGGCCACCATCGGAACAGCAAGAGAGTGAATGCTGGAAAATGGAAATTAACCCAAAATGCTGTTTAAGTGCTTGAATGAAGAAAGGTAAATTCACAGCTAAAATAGTAGCTTTGCATCTTTCCATAGTGATGTACATTTATACAAGGCTTTGGAGGACTGCCTTCTTATTTACAACCCACAGGTTTTGTGCAACACGAACATCAATTTTGCTTATAGTCCTGATGTATATTTATACAATATAAACATAGTAAGCCTGCATTAAAATATCATCCCGCACATGCCAATAGAATGGAGAAAGACTAGGTGAGAGTTATCATGGACAATTGTGTCCTTCACAAATTCAATAAGTCAATAAAGATCTAAAGAATGTTTACACCGTGAATGCAGTGCTTGCTTAAAAGAACACCTCTCAGAATGACCAACTTCCATCCGGCACTCAAATACACCTGGACTATTTCCGACACTTCCCTACCATTCCTTGACCTCACTATCTCCATCGCAGGTGGTAGACTTTTGACCGTCACATACAAGTAATCCTCCGTCAGTTTCACCACCTCCAACATGACCCCACCACTCGCCACATCTTCCCATCTCCCCTCATGTCTGCCTTCCGCAAAGACCGCTCCCTCTGTAACTCCCTTGTCAATTCTTCCCTTCCCTCCCGCACCACCCCCTCCCTGGGCACTTTCCGTTGCAACCGCAAGAGATGCAACACCTGTCCCTTTACCTCCCCCCTCGACTCCATTCAAGGACCCAAGCAGTCGTTCCAGGTGCGACAGAGGTTCACCTGTATCTCCTCCAACCTCATCTATTGCATCCGTTGCTCTTGATGTCAGCTGATCTACATCGGTGAGACTAAGCGGAGGCTGGGCGATCGTTTCGCCGAACACCTCCGCTCGGTCCGCAAGAACCTACCTGACCTCCTGGTGGCTCAGCACTTCAACTCCCCCTCCCATTCCCCGTCCGACCTCTCTGTCCTGGGTCTCCTCCATGGCCAGAGTGAGCAACACCAGAAATTGGAGGAACAGCATCTCATATTCCGCTTGGGGAGTCTGCATCCTGCGGGCATGAACATTGAATTCTCCCAATTTTGTTAGCCCTTGCTGTCTCCTCCCCTTCCTCAGCCCTCGGGCTGTCTCCTCCCATCTCTCAGCCCTCGGGCTCCTCCTCCTCCTTTTTCCTTTCTTCTCCCCGCTATCCCCCATCAGTCTGAAGAAGTGTTTCGGCCCGAAACGTTGCCTATTTCCTTCGCTCCATAGATGCTGCTGCACCCGCTGAGTTTCTCCAGCATATTTGTTTACCTCTCTGAATAAGTTCCCTTTCCCTAGTCAGTAAAGTAACGGATCTAGTTCACAAGTAATGGATCTAGTTCCCAACAGTATAGCATGTTTTCCAACTGTGGGAAGACTGAAAGCGGCATAAGGAAAATTATTTGTGGGGACTGTATCCTGACAAGTGTTTATCATTGACAGTTGAAGAGTTGAGGTCCAAACATTTCTGCACAAAGAAATTAACCTTTATTATCAAATTATAGAAATGCCACTTTTCAATTAACCAGATTATGTTTCATACTGAAAACTCTTATTTATCATGCACCGTGACAATGTCTATCACCTGAAAAATATTGCATTACCTGTCAGAAATTGGTTTCAATCAATCGAGGGATTGTTTACTTTGAGGTAGTTCATTTATCAGAAAAGCACACTTGTCTGTCAAATTTAGGGCTACAGTTTAGAACCAAGGAACTGGTTTACCAAAAAAAGACACAAATTGCTGGAGTAATACAATACAATACAATACGGTTTATTTGTCACATTGCACATAAGTGCAAGTGAAATGAATATGTCACTGAGTAACTGAGCAGGTCAGGCAGTATCTCTGAACTTGAAGAAGGATCCCAACCCAAAACATCACCTATCCATGCTCTCCAGAATAGCTGCCTGACCCATTGAGTTACTCTATCATTTTGTCTTTTTTAGAACTACAATTGTTGTTTGACAAGTTATAAATGTGCTTTTGTACGTTATTCTTTTCAATGTTCCTCAATAAAGCTCATCCAAGCTGTTTGGTGCACAAAATGACTGTTTTCCCTCCGTTCTTAGTCAATGCTGCTGAGAGAAAGTCTATCATAGGGAAACGAGTGAATTCTTTAATTTAAAATTCTCGCCTCCATTCTAGAATTAAACTTCACCCATTTCCTTATCATAGTCATAGTCATATAGCACGGAAACAGACTCTTCAGCCCAACTTCCCATGCTGACCAAGATGCTCCATCTACACTGCCCATGTTTGGCCTATATCCCTCCAAACTTCTAAACGTGCAGAAGGGACCCGACCCAAAATCCCACCTGTCCATTTTCTCAAGAGATATTGCCTGACCTGCTGTGTTATTGCAGCATTTTGTTTCTATCTCTCTAAACTTTTCCTTAGGTTTGTACCTGTTCAAATGTCTGTTAAATGTTGTTATAGTGCCTGCCTCAACTACCAACTCAACCAATACCCATATCCTGCACCAAATATTGCAAAAGTATCTCAATGTCTGATGTGACAAACATTTCTCTACGCCCCTGATAATATTTGCTCAAATCAAAGAGCCATGCAACACGTTAAATCCCATCAGCACAGCAGTCCATGTTGATCACCTATCATTGACACTTACCTTACACTAATCCCATTTTATACTCCCACATTCTTATCAACTCTCAGATTCTATGCCCACCCACACACATACCCCACATATCTAGTTTGCATTGAGGGCGCCGAAGTAGAGATGGTTGAAAACTTCAAATTCCTAGGAGTCAATATCACCGACAACTTCTGGATCACCCATATTGAAGCAACGACCAAGAAAGCACACCAACGCCTCTACTTCCTGAGAAGACTTAGGATGTTCAGGACGTCCCCTACAACTCTCACCAACAGGTCAACAGGTGAACCATAGAAAGCATTTATCAGGATGCATCATAACTTGATTTTGGAGCAGCTCCATCCAAGACCGCAAGAAATTGTAGCGAATTGTGGATGCAGCCCATGACCATCACACAAACCAACCTCCCTTCCATTGACTCCATTTATACCTCACGTTGCCTCTGAAAGGCCAGCAACATAATCAAAGATGTGTCGCACCCTGGCCACTCCATCTACTCCCCTCACCCATCAGGCAAAAGGTATAGAAGTGTGAAAACGCACACTTAGACAATAGACAATAGGTGCAGGAGTTGGCCATTCGGCCCTTCGAGCCAGCACCACCATTTAATGTGATCATGGCTGATCATCCACAATCAGTACCCCATTCCAACAAAAGCAGCCACTTCTCTCACACCCGGTTCCCGACCTCCCATAGTCCACATTGGCAACTGACATTTTTGATTGGCTTGGCAAACAATACCTGGTTCTAGTCGACTCGTCCTCCGGATGGTTTGAAATTGATCTACTCAGTCGCCCCACCTCTGCAGGGGTAGTCCAGCAGCTGGCACGCCATTTCTCTGCTCGTGGGTTTCCGTATCAACTACTGTCTGATAATGGAAGTCAATTTACCAGCCAGTACTTCAAAGACTTTGCTACATGCTGGGGTTTTCGTCATATCACCAGCAGCCCCGAATACCCACAGTCAAACGGGCTGGCTGAACGTGCTGTCAGGAGTGCCAAACAAGTGATGAAACGATCCCAAAGGGCAGGATCAGACATTTGTCTAGACCTGCTCAACCTACGCAACCTGCGCAACATCTCCCGTAACCCGATATTGGGTTCACCTGCCCAGCGACTGATGTCAAGGCAGACCCGAGCCATCTCTAACTGAAAGGTAAGACTAAAGTCTGAATTTATGAAAATCTATCTGTATGGACTTTAATTAATTTAATTGCACCCTTTTATAATGTGAATAAATTCATTCATTCATTCATTCATTCACTCACTTACTCATTCATTCATTCATTCATTCATGAAATTGAGGGCCTAAACTATAACATAGTCAATTAAACATTGTCACTAATGCCAGCTTGTAGTAGAGTAATAAGTCTATAACAGCTAATCTCGGAGCTGCCTGCGAAAACTTACCGGGAAAAAGTGCTCCGACTAGGTACTCGCGGTAAATAGCGATCGATATCCCTCCATTTTTCTCCCGTTGTCGGGGTCTGAAAACGACCGCTACAGACGGCACTATGTACAGCCTCCCGCACCCCCGCCCGCCCGCGGAGATGATCCGCGGCTCCGCGATCGCGAATCGGCCGCTTATTAATTGAGACCGCGGCTTCACTTTACCGCGAGTACCTAGGCCCCGCGGTCGGAGCACTTTTTCCCGGTAAGTTTTCGCAGGCAGCTCCGAGGTTAGCTGTTAAAGACTTATTACTCTACTACAACCTGGCATTAGTGACAATGTTTAATTGACTATGTTATAGTTTAGGCCCTCAATTTCATGAATGAATGAATGAGTAAGTGAGTGAGTGAATGAATGAATGAATGAATTTATTCACATTATAAAAGGGTGCAATTAAATTAATTAAAGTCCATACAGATAGATTTTCATAAATTCAGACTTTAGTCTTACCTTTCAGTTAGAGTTGATTCATAGGGGGCCTTCTTTGTGTTCCAGCACATCAGCAGGGACTTTGAAGGCTTTCTAGCACTTTAATCCACTTCACAGCACTTTCGTCAGCCTTTTTAATGCTTTTCCCACTAAATACAATTAACCTGCTGCAATTTTCCACGACATTTATTCCACAGAACAACACATCGGAATCTCCAGTAAAACAGGCATCTGTGAAGCCCCCTCAGCCATTTTGTGTGCTAGCCTGAAACAAAGCGCGTGATTGGCCAACTGGCAGACAACTCAATGTTAAACGTGCTTTGATTGGACTAAAAAATTCCCAACATTTTTCTAGTTTTTCTCTAATTTAATAAAAATGTGCAAGTCTTCTTCATATCGAGTTTCAGGGGTGATTTATATAAATATTTTTACACAATATGTGAACATTTCATGTAGTTTGGTGACATGGGTCACGAAATCCTATTTCTAGACACATTTTTGATGCTCGGCCCACAGCCTACTCGGTGTAATTTCTGGAACTGCTTCCGAACCACGTACATATCTGGTCAATGCCGACAGCGGCACCTACAGACATACCAGACGGCACACCCTGCCTGTGAAAGAACCAGCACCACCTCTGTATTATCTTGACCGCACAGGTATACTTCCATCCCCATCCAGTGGCACCGGCCTGACCATACCACCGTTACCATCCACTCCTGATCCATCGTTTCGCCCATGGCCACGCCACCTAGACCCCTGCCAATGTTTCGTTTTGTCACCAGGGATGCTGTTTCAATCTCCTGCACCTGTTTTACCACCGATCACATCTTCGGTGAAGGGAGGAAATGCAGGGCTGTACCGTACATGTGCAGGTCGCATTTGCACGCCCACCCTAAAGCACCCGGATTACGTTTGAACTGCCTCTGGTGTTATTCCCTTCAGAAAATTTCAGGGACAGTTTTTTCCCAGCTGTTATCAGGTAACTGAATCATCCTAGCACAACTAAGGACCAGTCCTGAACTACTATCGCCCTCATTGGTGCGCCTCGGACTATCTCCCGACGCCGGGGCAAGACCACCCGGTGAGAACAGCCAGGAACATCGGGCCTCCGTAGAGGCAATTGCGGTGGCCTCAATAGGCCTGACTTTGGGGTGAACATGGGGTGGGGACTGGACATTGTGCCTTCCTCCACAGTGCTATCCACTGTGGTGGGATGATTTTTTTGTCTAATTGTAGTCTTGTAGGTCTGTGTCCAAGATGGCTGCCGTGAAGAGAGAGTGGACGCTGGCACGATTTGGTTGCCGCTGCTCCCTCTTCACACTGTGTTTTTGATTTTCTGTTTTTGGATTGAATCCTGTTTTTAATTTGTGTCTCTGTGATGTCTTTATTACTAGTTATATTCCGATTATATGTTATTCCGATATACTATGTAAGGTGTCCTTGAGATGTTTGAAAGGAGCCCATTAAATAAAATTTATTATTATTATTATTATTATCCTTGATCAAACTTTGTTGGCTTTACCTTGCACTGAACGTTATTCCCTTATCATGTGTCTATACACTGTAAATGGCTTGATTGTAATTATATATTGTCTTTCCGCTGACTGGATGGCATGCAACAAAATCTTTTCACTGTACCTCTGTACAAGTGATGATAAACTAGGCTGCAATACAATTTCCAACTGGTTAATTATCCTACTAATCCACATATTTCTGAGATGTGGGAGGAAACTAGAGGATCTGGAGGAAATCCATGTGCGCACAGGAAGAACTTGCAAACTCCACAGTAACTGCATCAGAGGCCAGGGTTTAAAATGAATTGCAAGAGCATTCAGGAAGGCATCACATGTGTCATGTTTTACCGACAAGAGTATGTGGGGGTCAAGGGGAAATATTAGAAAGATCCTAGAAACAACTATTCCCCCTTTGCATCAAGTATCCTTTTCCTTATTCATGCTGCTTTTGCATAGCCTTTATGTTACCTCAGAAATATGGAAGGAACTCATCTTAGATTGCAAGAGACTGTCCAAGAGGGTGTGTGCGTGTAACAGCGTTTTTGTAGATGATATCTTGCAAGGTCACAATATCGTTTTCATGCAATGCTTCGTAAACCTTGTATTCTCACTCTCGGAGGAGAGAATGCTCGTCTCTTCCTGCCAGACACCTTTTACGGTGGATGTGGCCTCCAATACACAGGATAGCTATACATGTGCAGGTTTTCAGAAAATTTTAAGCTGTAAATTATACTTACGGTCTCTCTTCATGTATTGTTTGCAGTCTCATTCTTTCAGAAGATAACCAGTAATGGAGATTATAATTTTTTTTCCCTGTCTCTAGTTCAAACTTTATTTCCAAATTTAATCACTTCCCCATATTATTTAAAAAAGCAAGTTTAATTATCCTGCACCTGGCAAACATTCTTCAGACTGAATAGTTGAAGAGTCCACTTTCTTGTGATAAAGGACATGACGCTGGATCAGACAAGAAAATCTCTATTCACTAACCCAGTTGGCAACTGTTGACAGGTGAATATTGAGTGGTGTAGCTTCAAAAGGAATGAAACCAGGAAAATAGTTTGGAATTAAGTCTGTTATGAAAAGAACATTTCTCCTTTGTTTTCTTGAACAATGCCTGCAAATTCTGGTGCATTAAGAGAGCACAGACCACAAAGCTGTTAAACCTTTCAGGGAAGAAAGCCAGCCTGGTCCGTGGTGAGTTGTGAATATTAACTCATTAACTATTCAAAAAGCAGTTTAGATTAAAGCTATTTCTTTTTCTTAAGTAACGTCTTTTATTCCTTATTTCTTTATTCCTTTATTCCTTATTTTCTCAATTTCTAACATTATTTTGTTTAGGTTAATAAAGAAACATACTTAGCTCTCATTTTCTAGATTTGGCCAAGGGATGCACATCTAATTAATGGTGAGTTCTACTAAGTACTTCCAGGAATTTTGGTTTTATTTCAGAATTCCAACATTTGCAAATTTTCTTTAAAATCCATGCATTGTTATATATTTATGCGTTTTTTATCATCAATTTCTTCATAAAAGAGGCTATTAATTAAGTGTACCTGATGTGCTAACACTTCTTTTACAGACAGTGTCACAGAATATTAATCAGTTTTACTCCTACCTACATGTAATCTAATGCTATAGAACAGTTTAACAGTTGTTTAGAATATATGACATTTCAAAGTAGGTCAGTCTCTGGTAACATTGAATTAATGTTAAAAAATTGCACTCACTTATATTTTTTGATCTGTAAGCAAAGTAGACTTATCCCTCACAGAGATACTAGTCAGAGTGATTTTATTTTAAGATAACGTTGCAAGAAAAAAAACAAAATTGTCAGGTGTTCCATAACTTTGGGCTTCCTGAGCTTATCCAGTTTTGGTTTCCCTCCCACCTTAAACTATCGTACATGATGTGGTGTAGGGTAAACTATCTTTCGTTCTTCCACCCTGGCTCTTTAGACTAATTCTCCTAGGTGGTCAACCTTGGGTGGTAACCATGGCGATTACCCTTGATTTGAGCCATGTTCACTTTAAAGGGAAGCATAGATCTGGAAAGCTAACTTGAGGGAAGGGGGCATGTGGGCTTGCAAATAAAAAAGACAAATTATAAAGTGAAGTAACTGAAGGAATCTTGTCCTCAATTATTCATTTTTCTGGAGCATTGCTATTTGGTTATTGTCTGCCACTCTTCAGCTGAACAGAGCTCATTGATTGCATGGATACTGCATTATGCAAACCAGAAACTTAGAACTTCTTGCCTCCTTGCTCCAAGCAGTTAAAGTTCTTTGAAGATTATAGGAATGGTTACAATTCCTCAACCTTTTTTTCCATCGCCTGCTCATCTGCTGGCCCAGCCTCTTGCACGTAAACAATGAATTCAGATGTCTCTTCACCCTGAGTGTAAACAGTTACTGTCTCAATCCCTTCCACGTCATCAGAGGAGACGACCACTTGCTCCACAAGATGATGTCCTTCTACAAGCTCCATGGATGCCTGCTCCAAGGCCTGCTGAATCATCACCGTGTGATTGCCTGTTTCTTCATCTTCAGCCTGAAAGTAAAGAATACGTGCAAGTTACCAATTCAATCTTCTAATATAGAGCAGGTTAACATAAAAGCCATCTGATCACTCTCTTCTCTCTTTGCTTCCTACTCTTCTAAAGGTGCAGACTTTTTCAAGACATCGGGCTGTAGCAGCAGTCCGAGACTTCAGTCAAGTGGCTATTATACTTCAACAATCAAAGATAGCAACAAATTAAATACCTTTAAATGAAAGGTAGGGAATTACGTCATATCTATGGGTCAGGGAGAGAGTGAATCTGCAGTGAGGTAGAGAGTGAGTGTGTGCGTGAGGCAGGGAGTATCCGTGAGATAGAGAGAGTGTATGTGAGATAGAGTGAGTGTGTGCGTCAGGCAGTGTGTGCATGAGATAGAGATTCAAGATTCAATTTAATTGTCACATGTACCAATTAAGGTACAGTGAAATTTGAGTTACCATACAGCCATACTAAGTAAAAAGCAAAAATACACACAGCACATAAAATTTAACATAAACATCCACCACAGTGGAATCAACATTCCTCACTGTGAAGGAAGGCAATAAAGTTCAGTCATCTTCCTCCTTTGTTCACCCGTGGTCGTGGCCTTTGAACGTGGCCGTTGCCGACGGTCCGTTGTTCGAGCCCTCTCGTCGGGATGATCGAAACTTGGAAAATATGTGTGTAAAGAGTATGTGCTTGTGGTAGAGTGCTTCGGAAAGGAGTTTCCTGGTGACTCACCCCACTGAACGACAATTTTGTTATGAAAACTGATTTGCTTAAAAGTGGAATTCTCTGAACATCAGTTGACATAGTGATCTCAATGCTCACTGTTACAAATTGAGATAGCAGAATATTTTCCAATCAACCTGCATGGTGGAAATAACCTACACTATTGTTTATCTGATTTTAGTGCCTCATTACTGACATTAAAGGAATTCTGTCCCTTACTCTGGAATTCCATGCCTTACCCTTCTCATTCCCTCAAGGTTGTTCTTCAAAAGCCTTATTTGACCACGTTTTGTTTATCAAACATACGTATAATCTCCCTTACTTGAATGGCTGTCATTCTTTATTTACCCACAAACATTATTTACCTTGCCCCCCCCCCCCCCCCGCCCCCACGACTCTGCACTCTCTCTCACTCCACCTTTATTTTCCAATTTGTTTTTCCTTATTTTAGCAGATGCTATCATGGTTATACTGATTTTTAACAAAGCAATTGCCTTTGTAAAGAATATATGGCACAGTATTTCAGTATTTTATACTTTACAATTTGATAGCAAATCTTATTTCTTTGCACTCTCTGGTCAAAATCTATATAACTAAAAATCTCATCTTGACCACTTCCTGTCTGCGCTGTATATTGATTTGAGAAAATACGCTACCTTATATCGCTATGATTTTTGGCCATCTTACTCACAAGTCCTCCTCCGCTGAGGGTGCACCGTGGATTTTTCCGTTCGATGAAAATTAAAAAAGTTATGAGTGTTTAAAAAATCTTGAGATCAGCTGATTGGTCCTCTCGCCTGTCAATCACCATGATGAAGGTAACGCTCCTTCCAGGGGGGCAGGACTTTAAAACGCCGGATGCCTGGACATGAGTCAGTCACTCTGGAAGATCGCGTGGGAGAGGCCACAACCATGATTCTAAGCTGTGAATCAACTGGACTGTGAATCTGCAATGTACTTAGAAACATAGAAACATAGAAATTAGGTGCAGGAGTAGGCCATTCGGCCCTTCGAGCCTGCACCACCATTCAATATGATCATGGCTGATCATCCAACTCAGTATCCCGTACCTGCCTTCTCTCCATACCCTCTGATCCCCTTAGCCACAAGGGCCACATCTAACTCTCTCTTAAATATAGCCAATGAACTGGCCTCAACTACCCTCTGTGGCAGAGAGTTCCAGAGATTCACCATTCTCTGTGTAAAAAGTTTTTCTCATCTCGGTTTTAAAGGATTTCCCCCTTATCCTTAAGAAGTGACCCCTTGTCCTGGACTTTTCCAACATCGGGAACAATCTTCCTGCATCTAGCCTGTCCAACCCCTTAAGAATTTTGTAAGTTTCTATAAGATCCCCTCTCAATCTCCTAAATTCTAGAGAGTATAAACCAAGTCTATCCAGTCTTTCTTCATAAGACAGTCCTGACATCCCAGGAATCAGTCTGGTGAACCTTCTCTGCACTCCCTCTATGGCAATAATGTCCTTCCTCAGATTTGGAGACCAAAACTGTACGCAATACTCCAGGTGTGGTCTCACCAAGACCCTGTACAACTGCAGTAGAACCTCCCTGCTCCTATACTCAAATCCTTTTGCTATGAAAGCTAACATACCATTCGCTTTCTTCACTGCCTGCTGCACCTGCATGCCTACTTTCAATGACTGGTGTACCATGACACCCAGGTCTCGCTGCATCTCCCCTTTTCCTAATCGGCCACCATTTAGATAATAGTCTGCTTTCCTGTTTTTGACACCAAAATGGATAACCTCACATTTATCCACATTATACTGCGTTTGCCAAACATTTGCCCACTCACCCAGCCTATCCAAGTCACCTTGCAGTCTCCTAGCATCCTCCTCACAGCTAACACTGCCCCCAGCTTAGTGTCATCCGCAAACCTGGAGATATTGCCTTCAATTCCCTCATCCAGATCATTAATATATATTGTAAATAGCTGGGGTCCCAGCACTGAGCCTTGCGGTACCCCACTAGTCACTGCCCGCCATTGTGAAAAGGACCCGTTTACTCCTACTCTTTGCTTCCTGTTTGCCAGGCAGTTCTCTATCCACATCAATACTGAACCCCCAATGCCGTGTGCTTTAAGTTTGTATACTAATCTCTTATGTGGGACCTTGTCGAAAGCCTTCTGGAAGTCCAGATACACCACATCCACTGGTTCTCCCCTATCCACGCTACTAGTTACATCCTCGAAAAATTCTATAAGATTCGTCAGACATGATTTACCTTTTGTAAATCCATGCTGACTTTGTCCAATGATTTCACCACTTTCCAAATGTGCTGCTATCCCATCTTTAATAACTGACTCTAGCAGTTTCCCCACTACCGATGTTAGACTAACTGGTCTGTAATTCCCCGTTTTCTCTCTCCCTACCTTCTTAAAAAGTGGGGTTACGTTTGCTACCCGCCAATCCTCAGGAACTACTCCAGAATCTAAAGAGTTTTGAAAGATTATTACTAATGCATCCACTATTTCTGGAGCTACTTCCTTAAGTACTCTGGGATGCAGCCTATCTGGCCCTGGGGATTTATCGGCCTTTAATCCATTCAATTTACCCAACACCACTTCCCGACTAACCTGGATTTCACTCAATTCCTCCAACTCCTTTGACCCGCGGTCCCCTGCTATTTCCGGCAGATTATTTATGTCTTCCTTAGTGAAGACGGAACCAAAGTAGTTATTCAATTGGTCCGCCATATCCTTGTTCCCCATGATCAACTCACCTGTTTCTGACTGCAAGGGACCTACATTTGTTTTAACTAATCTCTTTCTTTTCACATATCTATAAAAACTTTTGCAGTCAGTTTTTATGTTCCCTGCCAGTTTTCGTTCATAATCTATTTTTCCTTTCCTAATTAAGCCCTTTGTCCTCCTCTGCTGGTCTCTGAATTTCTTCCAGTCCTCTGGTATGCTGCTTTTTCTGGCTAATTTGTACGCATCATCCTTCGCTTTGATACTATCCCTGATTTCCCTTGTTATCCACGGATGCACTACCTTCCCTGATTTATTCTTTTGCCAAACTGGGATGAACAAATTTTGTAGTTCATCCATGCAGTCTTTAAATGTCTTCCATTGCATATCCACCGTCAACCCTTTTAGAAATAATTGCCAGTCAATCTTGGCCAATTCACGTCTCATACCCTCAAAGTTACCTTTCTTTAAGTTCAGAACCATTGTTTCTGAATTAACAATGTCACTCTCCATCCTAATGAAGAACTCAACCATATTATGGTCACTTTTGCCCAAGGGGGCACGTACAACAAGACTGCTAACTAACCCTTCCTCATTACTCAATACCCAGTCTAAAATAGCCTGCTCTCTCGTTGTACTTGCAATAAATGATTTGTTGGCCCTTAATGAAAATGCAATGCGTTGTTTGGCCTGCCCTGTGCTTGAAACTGCAATGGAAATGGAAATGAAACAAAAATCCAATGAGCTGTTTGGCCTGCCCTGTGCTTGAAACTGCAATGGAAATGGAAATGAAATGAAAATGCAATGAGCTGTTTGGCCTGCCCTGTGCTTGAAACTGCAATGGAAATGAAATAAAAATGCAATGAGCTGTTTGGCCTGCCCTGTGCTTGAAACTGCAATGGAAATGGAAATGAAATGAAATGAAAATGAAATGAGTTGTTTGGCCTGCCCTGTGCTTGAAATTGAAATGGAAATGGAAATGAAATGAGTTGTTTGGCCTGCCTGTGCTTGGAATTGAAATGGAAATGAAATTAGTTGTTTGGCCTGCCTGAAACTGCTCATTTCGGCCCACAAGGCCCCTATTAGCCAATAAACCAGTCCTTTTTGCCCAAAATGCCAGTATTAGGCCAGGAGGAGCATTTTGGCCTAAAAGTCCTGTGCCACGCCAGAAAAAGTCCTGAAAAGGTGCCTTTCACTGATATTTTTTCTTAAAGTGCCCCTTTGGCCCATCAGGCCTGTACTAGCCCAGGAGGAGTCCCTTCAACCCATCAGTAAGTCCCCCCCTGCAAGTATTAAACCTCACCCAATGAAAAATGTCTAAAATTGATTCTCCACCCTATCCCCCTTCTTCTCAGTCTCTCACCTGTTTTTGGCAGAATTTCTGGCAGTTTCTAAGCTGCCAGCCCACCAGGCCTGAGTGACTGAGCTGCCAGCCCACCAGTATTGCGTTGGGGGACCAGCCCTCCCGTGTGAACATGGGACCCCACGGGTCCCACTTAGTCTAGTTTATTAATAAAAATAGAGGTAAAGTAATATAATGCAGCCGATTACTTCATGCACAGAAATGCATACATGAATGTAATGAACTTGTAAGAGAATCAGTAAAGGAGAAAGCATGAGAGACAAAGAAAGTGCAAAAGTATGCTGAAGAGACTGAATGAAAATACATGTAAGATCGCACGTTTATGTGTGCAAATGTATGGGAGAATGTGACAGTGCAAGATAGACTGAAAGATGTAGGAGAGGGAATGTTAGTTTGTGTGGGTGTGTAAAAGAAAATGATTGCCCAAGGTGGCATGTGTGTGACAGAGAAAGTGAGCACATGAGAAAGAGAGACATACAAGAATGCAGGTAAGGGTATTTGAGGCATTTGTGTGCTTTAGTGAGAGAGCACGGGAGAGTGAGGGTGTGAGGGAATGAGAAGGTCTGAATGAGAGGGCTTGAATGAGAAGGCGTGAGAGAGAGGGGGCATGAGAGAGAGAGAGAGAGAGAGAGGACATGAGGGATATAGAGGGCGGGAGAGAGAGGGCGGGAGAGAGAGGGCGGGATAGAGAGTCATGAGGAAGAGCGTGAGATAGAAAAGGCATGAGAGTGGGCGAGTGGGAGAATGAGAGCGTGAGAGAGAGGGCGTGAGAGAGAAAGAGGGCATGTGAGAGCGAGGGCGTGAGAGTGAGGGCGCGAGAGAGAGTGAGGGCATGAGAGAGAGTGAGGGTATGAGAGAGAGTGAAGGCGTGAGAGAGAGTGAGGGCATGAGAGAGAGTGAGGGCATGAGAGAGAGTGAGGGCGTCAGAGAGAGTGAAGGCGTGAGAGAGAGTAAGGGCGTGAGAGAGAGTGAGGACATGAGAGAGAGTGAGGGCGTGAGAGAGAGTGAGGGCGTGAGAGAGAGTGAGGGCATGAGAGAGTGTGTGGGCGTGTGAGAGTGAGGGCGTGTGAGAGAGTGAGGGCATGAGAGAGAGTGAGGGCATGAGAGAGAGTGAGGGTGTGAGGGCGTGAGAGAGTGAGGGCATGAGAGAGAGTGAGGGCATGAGAGAGAGTGAGGGCGTGAGAGAGAGTGAAGGCGTGAGAGAGAGTGAGGGCGTGAGGGCGTGAGAGAGTGAGAACATGGGAGAGTCATGAGCAAGAGCAAGACAGGGAGTGAGAGTGTGAGGGCGTGAGAGGGACAGAGGGCATGAGAGTGAGAGAGTGAGAGAGAGGGTGTGAGAGAGAGAGAGGGCATGAGAGGGAGAGGAGAAGGTGCGAGTGTTCGGAGAGAGGGTGCACTGGGGGGGGGGGGGGAGAAGATATGAATAATGGTATTCACCTTTGGGGCAGTGAACCCTGTAATAAGAGCCTCAAACCAGTCCAGATCCATGCAGCAGGGTGTTGTAGTGGTAAAGCTATTGAGAGGCAGAGGCGGAGACCCGGGTTCGATCCCGACTTTGGGCGCTTGTCAGTACGGAGTTCCTACATTCTCCCTGTGACCTACGTGGGTTTTCACTGAAATCTTTGGCTTCCTCCAACATTACAATGATGTATAGGTTTGTAGGTTAATTGGCTTGCTATAAATGTAAAAATGCTGCTACTTTGTGTAGAATAGTGTTAATGTGCGGCACTGGTCAGCCGAAGGGCCCGTTTCCGCGGGACAGAAACTAAACTAATCTCTAAACTAAACAAAGACGGTCTCCGCTATCCAATCACTTGGGTCAGTCCATCTCATTTCACCATGCTTACATCTTTGCAAAATACAAACTGCCATTAAAGTAAAATAAGCTGCATAACCATTCATATACATAAACATATTGGTGTATCACAAAAATGCTACTTTCAAGCAACAGTTGGTAACATTCAGAGATTGAGACAGAATGAAACTTTTGACATTACATTGCAGTGATAGCTAGTTCCAGATAAAGGACATTGGGAACTTACTTGTTCTACCACTGTTAAGGTGCCAGGTGCCATGGTAACTACAGAAGCCACAGCACCATCGTGGTGCTCAGGTGTTAATCCAATGATCTGCTGGAAAATGTTCACAGCTGTTGAGTCCATTCTATCCCCTAGAATAAGAAACAACAGGAATAAATTGAAAGGCATAGAATGGATGTGGAAAGGATGTTTCCACTGGTGTGAGAGTCTAGGACCAGAGGTCAATAGCCTCAGAATTAAAGGGTGCCTTTTTAAAAAAGGCGAGGTGGAACTTCTTTAGTCAGAGGGTAGTTAATCTGTGGAACATTGCCACAGATGGGTGTGGAGGCCAAGTCAGTGGATATTTTTAAGGCAGAGATTGACAAATTCTTGATTAGAACGGGTGTCAATAGTTATGGTGAGAAGGCAGGAAAATGGGATTAGGATGCAGAGATTTGCCATGATTAAATGGCAGAGTAGACTCGATGGGCCGAATGGCCTAATTTTACTCCCATAACGCGAACGTGAAATTCAAAGAAGTGTTTCTCACCCACTTCCCCTTCCCCCTTCCCAACTTCCCCCTTCCACCTATTTTTTCTTTAAATATAGTTTCACACTTGTGAACCCAACTGCTAATCTTTTTTAGTACTCTGGGGCTAAGGTGATTAGTAGCATCCAGCCACTGTCTTCAACACAAATCAGAAAGAACCCATGTTTTAACCTGCATCTAATGCTTCATCTTCAATTAAGATGTTTTGCACGAAGTTTTGATTTCCAATCCTTTATGATTTTATATAAAACTAGTAAACTATGTCTAGTCTGACAAATTTAACTTTGTTTTAAATGATACTATAAATAATGACGGGTCTCGACCTGAAATGTTGCCTATTTCCTTCGCTCCATAGATGCTGCCTCACCTGCTGAGTTTCTCCAGTATTTTTGTCTACCTTCGATTTTCCAGCATCTGCAGTTCCTTCTTGAACATATAAATAATGGAGCTTGGATAGAGGCTTTAAGTAACTCCTGAAGTCATAGAGTCAACCAGCAGGGAAACAGGTCCATTGGCCCAACTCATCCAGGCTGACCAAGATGCCTCATCTAAGGCATTTATATTTATCTATACTTTGCCAGTATCTCTCTCTACCTTTCTTATCCATGCAACTCGTGGCACAATTTTCTCTTTACATTGTGCCAAAATTAAACTGGAAATGGTAATCTACAATGGTAATCGTTAACAGAAATGCACATTTGAGTTGTGCCACCCAGTACATGGCCCCAACATGAGGTTTGGGCAGGGACTGAGAGGACAACGGCCATGATAGATAGTTCAAAGTGCACCGAAGAGCAGCAGGACCCAGGAATTAATGATTGGATGGCGAGGCCTGGAGCTCCGTAGTGGATGATTTAGAAATGTCGGCGGGGTTTGAATCAGGGGCAATGATGGACAATTGGAGTGCTTGAGTAAGAGGAGGATAGAAATGTGGGACTAGTTGTTGTTGGGGCTGTTTGGTGGTGGATTGTTCGACGTAAATCCTTGTTCAAGGTGTATCGTGGTCCTATCCCCGAACTCTACCTCCGGCTACATTGACGACTGCATTGGTGTTACCTCCTGCACCCATGCAGAACTCACTGACTTCATCCATTTCACCACTAACTTCCATCCAGCACTCAAATTCACCTGGACCATTTCCGACATCTCCCTACCATTTCTTGACCTCACTATCTCCATCGCAGGTAACAAGACTACTGACCGACATCTACTACAAACCCACTGACTCCCATAGCTATCTGGACTACACTTCTTCCCACCCTGCTTCCTGTAAGGACTCTATCCCCTACTCCCAATTCGTCCGTCTGCACCGCATCTGCACCCAGGATGAGGTGTTCCAAACCAGGGCATCGGAGATGTCACTTTCTTTAGGGAACGGGGGGATCCCCTCTTCGACAATAAATGAGGCTCTCACCAGGGTCTCTTCTATATCCCGTAGCTCCGCTCTCACTCCCCCCACTTGTAACAAGGACAGAGTTCCCCTTGTCCTCACCTTCCACCCGTCACATGCAACAGATAATCCTCCAACATTTTTGCCACCTCCAACGGGATCCACCACTGGCCACACCTTCCCATCTCCTCCCCTTTCGGCTTTCTGCAGAGACCGCTCCCTCCGCAACTCCCTGGTCAATTTGTCCCTTCCCACCCAAAACCACCCCCTCCCCTGGTACTTTCCCTTGCAACTGCAGGAAATGCTATACTTGTCCCTTTACCTACCCCCTCGACTCCATCCAAGGACCCAAGCAGTCTTTCCGGGTGAGGCAGAGGTTCACCTGCACCTCCTCCAATGTCATCTATTGCATCCATTGCTCTAGGTGTCAACTGCTCTACATTGGTGAGACCACGCGGAGGCTTTGCGATCGCTTCGCCCAACATCTCCGCACAGTTCGCAATAACCAACCCAATTTCCCGGTGGCTCAGCCCTTCAACTCCCCCTCCCATTCCGTATCCGACCTTTCTGTCCTGGACCTCCTCCATGGCCAGAATGGGTTCCACCGCAAATTGGAGGAGCAGCACCTCATATTTTGCTTGGGTAGTTTACACCCCAGCGGTATGAACGTTGACTTCTCCAATTTCAGGTAGTCCTTGCTTTCTCCCTCCTTCCACGCCCCTTCCCAGCTCTCTGACAGCCCACTGTCTCAGCCTCTTCCTTTCTTCCCCCCTCACATCAGTCTGAAGAAGGGTCTCGACCCGAAACATCACCTATTCCTTCGCTCCATAAATGCTGCCTCACCCGCTGAGTTTCTCCAGCATTTTTGTCTACCTTCTTATATTGTTAGTCATTTACATAATCATAAACTCTTAAAAGGATCACACTAAATTGAAACCATTGGCTACATTGTTTCTCTAATACAGGGGTCGGCCACCTACGGCCCCTGGTCCAAATGCGGCCAGTAACCCAAAATCATCCGGCCCGCAGGCGGATTTTTTCCCCGTAATCATCTGGCCTGCCGAGGGCCGAGCACCGAGCTCTGGCTGTACCGCATCCTGCGCAAAGCCGCGCACATTCTGTGAACACGCGATTTGATGCCTGCCATCCGGTGCGGGATCCATGTGTGCACGTGATAGATGTGGCCCGCCATCCACGCACAGACATGCGTCCTGGCCCCTATGCAGAACAATGTTGCTGACCCCTGCTCTAATATAAACATTGTTAAAGTAATACAATAGTCATACATGTCAGTCATAGCAAAGCATTCAACAAGTTCCACATGGTAAGCTGCACTGGAAGGTTAGATCGCATGGAATCCAAGCAGGGATAGCTGAATGGATAGAAATTTGGCTTCATGGAAGGAAGCAGACGGTGATTGTGGATGTTTGCTTCTCAGACTGGGCCCATTACTGATTGTCATCTATATCAATGATTTGAATTAGAATGTACATGGCAAGATTAGCAAGTTTGCAGATGATACAAAAGTGGGTGGTATTGCAGATAGTGGAGATGATTGTCAAAAATTGCAGCAGGATCTTCATCGGTTGGTTAGGTGGGCTGAGGAATGATTGATGGAAGAACTGTGAGATGTTGCATTTTGGAAAGTGTAACATAGGCAGGATATACACAGTGATTGGTAGGGCTCTGGGAACTGCTATAGAGCAGAGGGATCTAGGAGTGCATGTAATTATTTCCTTGAAGGTGGCGTCACAGGTAGATGGGGTGGTCAAAAAGGCTTTTGGCACATTGGCTTTCATCAGTCAGAGTATTGAGTAAAGAAGTTGGGAGTAAATGTAACAGTTATTCAGATGTTGGCAATGCTGCATTTTTTCCCCCGTAATCATCTGGCCTGCCGAGGGGGTTCAGTTTAGGACACCATGTTATAGGAAAGTGTTTTTAAGTTGGAAAGTGTTTTTAAGTTGGAAAGGGTGCAGAGAAGATTTACAAGGATGTTGCCAGGACTGGAGCGTCTGAGCGATAGAGAGAGGTTGAGCAGGCTGGGACTCTATTCCCTGGAGCGCAGGAGGATGAGGGGTGATCTTAGAGTTGTGGAAAATCATGAGAGGAATAGATCGAGTGGCTGCAGAGTGGGGGAATTGAGAACCAGGGGTAATTGGTTTAAGGTGAAGTGAGAGGAGGGGGTAACTATAGCTCACAAAAGGTGGTGGGTGTATGGAACGAGCTGCCAGAGGAGGTAGTTGAGGCACGGACTATCACAAACGTTTAAGAGACAATTAGACAGGCACATGGATGGGACAGGTTTAGAGGAATATGGGCCAAACGCAGGCAGGTAATATAGATAGTGTAGATGGGACATGGTGTGGGAAAGTTAGGCCGAAGGGCCTGTTTCCTCTCTGTATGACTATATGTTCATAATGACAAAATTTAAAGAAGACTTGGACTGGTACATTGATAGGAAAGGTTTAGAGGGATAAGGATCAAGTGCAGGCAAACGGGACAAACTCAAATGGGACATCTTGGTCGGCAAGGATGAGTTGGGCCGAAGGGCCTGTTTCTCTGCTGTATAACTATAACAGAAAATATCCACAGTTACACTGTTTTACTCACCATTCTCTGTATTGTACCGTAAGTCCTGAAGAGCTGCCACTGCTGCTTGGGCACCTTGGACATCCTCTTCACACTCTGCTATATGAAAGTACTGTGTTTGAGTCTGCTCTGCAGGAGCTTCAAGAACCTGCTGAACATAAACATAGATATATGCAAATCAACTTATTTCAATATAAAACATTTTCTTTTATTCAATTAAAACAGCGCTATTTTTCGAAAATGAACATTGCATTTTTGCTTATTTTCATACTCAGTGTTAACATATTGCAATCTAAGGACGGGAGCAGGGAAAAGTTTTTTTACATTTCTTCTCCCTTGATAACTTTCAGAATAAAGGCAGATTTAACTATTATTGCTATCTCGTTTCAATTTTTGTTGGATTAAGCTTCTAACTTCGTGTTTCATCATTCTGAAACCAATTTTCACTATTTACTGGTGACCAAGTCCATAAAGGGAAATTTGCAAGCTCTCGCTTTGAGCATTAAGTACATTTAAATTAGAGACCACATATTTGTACCGCCACCATATCACACTCCCTATCTCATGTATAGACAGTTTCATACTCTCGTCATGTATTACTAATGGCTTAACTGAGAAGAAAACTATTAAACAAAATGAGGGAGTTATAAATAGTGATTCAGGGATGAGAAATAATGTGTCACAACCATTTAAATCATTTTCAGTTATTAGTGTACATTTGTTCCATTGATTGCCACACCTTGGTCACTTTGGTGTTGGATCTCCGGCTTAGGTTTTCTGTCCTGTATACCACAATCTACAAATCCTTTCCCCCAATTTCCCACATTGTTCAAGCACAATCAATCTCCATGCATTTCATCTTCAAAACCTCCAAATTAAGGGAAGGTCCTGGCAAGCGGAGAGGAGGTAGGGCCGAGGACAGAATGTTCAGAGACGGTTAGGCTGAGGAATGGCCAAGGAGAGGCAGTCTGGCCGCACGGCCGAGAACACAGAGGGACCCGGAGGAGGGGGGCCACCATGAACAAACAGGGACTCGGTGGGGAGGGGGGATCGAGAACAAAGGGGGACCCAGGTGGGGGGTTTGCCGAGAATGAAGAGGGACTAACATAACTCTAATAAGTACCTTTGTAACATTGTCAACGCCAGAAACGTGGCGTCTTATTGTGTATTGTATGCAAAAACAAAGAGTTTAATTGTACGTAGTACAACAATAAAGTATCATGGTTTCCTCTCCATCGATATCCATCCTTAAAATCCATTGGATCACACACTTGCTTTATCTACATCCAACCCAATTTTTATTTGCAAACCCAATTATTTCTTTGTTTTTGTTTTGTTGTGGCAGTGCAGGCTTAAATACCATCGAGACACAAGAGATTGTAGACGCTAGAATTTGGAGCAGAAAATAAACTGCTGGAGGAATCCAGCAAGCCAAGCAACGTCTATGTTTGGGATGGTTGATGTGTTTGGTTGAGAGACAATGAGTGCAGGTCAAAGAAAGCCAGTGTACAGAAATGATGGGAAGGGGTGAGACAGGGGTTGGTTGTTAGATGGAACCAGATTAGGAGGGGAAATGATGACCAGATGGAGCCACGTGGGAGAGACAATATGAACGATAAAATAAAGGAGAAGGAACTCTTGTGGATGGGTATGTGGGTGGTGAGCAGGTGGGGTGGGATTATGAGTCTTGGTATTGAAGGGGTGGGGAGGGATGGATATAGTAAACAAAAAGAGAAAGGGAGCCTGGGTGGACAAATGGTATTGGGGAAGGAAAACAAAGGGTGTGGGTTATCTGAAAAAGGGTGTAATTAACCAAACGGAATACAATATGTTGTTCTATTTTGTTTTGTGATACTTTTAGTACTGGCCAGAATTTTTTTACGCTCAATAACTTTTCTTTCAATCCCTCCCACTTTCTACAAATTAAAGATACAGTCAATGGTGTTTGCAGGGGCCACGCACTTTCTTATAGTTCTCTCTCCTCCTTATCTGTTCTCAAGAAGAGGCTTTCCACTCCAGGACTTCTTAAATGTCCACATTTTTCAGGAAATGTAGTTTTCCCTCTTCCGTGGTTGATAGAGCTCCCACACACACTTCCTCCATTGCCAATCGCTTGCTTTCACCTCATATCTCCCAGACTGAACGGAGATAAAGGTCCCTTGCTATTCACCTTTCACCCTACTGGCATCGTCATTCAATATATCATCCATCGGTTGTAGAAACAAACTACAAATGCTGGTTTATACCGAAGATAGACACAAAGTGCTGGAGCGGGTTAGGTAGCATCATTGAAGAAAAAAAGATGTATGACGTTTCGGGTCAGAACCCTTCTTCAGACTTCAGACAGTCGGAAGAAGGGTTCGGACCTGAAACGTCACCCATCCTTTTCCTCCCGAAATGCTTGCTGACCCACTGAGTTACTCCAGCACTTTGTGTCTATTTTCCATATCATCCAATGGGATTCGGCACTAGTCACATCTTCACCACTGGCCACAAACTCTTTGAATCACTTCCCTCTGGAAGGCGACTCCGGAATGTCAAAGCTGCCACAGCCAGATATAAAAACAGTTTTTATCCACAAGTAGTTGCCCTACTCAACTGCCAACAATCTGTAGCCTCTCTTTGATCTGGTATTTTGTTGGTTCACATGTTTGATCAAAGGTGTTTTATCATTCATGTTTTATTATTATTGTTTAGTATTTTCGGAGTCATTCGTAACTATTACTGTATGTCATGTTGTTACTTGTGGGCGGAGCACCAAGGCAAATTCCTTGTATGTGAATACTTGGCCAATAAACTTACTTACTTACTTAAGTAGGTTTTCTGAAGAAGGGTTTCAGCCCGAAACGTTGCCTATTTCCTTCACTCCAAAGATGCTGCTGCACCCGCTGAGTTTCTCCAGCATTTTTATCTATTTCGATTTTCCAGCATCTGCAGTTCCTTCTTAAACAATTACTTACTTACTTACTATCCTGCTTTCTGCAGGTACTACTCTCGCTGTGACTCCTTGGTCTGCTCATTACTTCCCACCCAAGCCTCCCCGTCTCCTCCACTTTCTCCTGCAACTTGAAGTGCAACACTTATCCTTTCCCCTTTACCCCACCATTCAGGGACCAAATAGACCTAGTCTATTGCATAAATGCTCTCGACGCTGCCTTTTCGATTGCACCAAGACCAAGTACAGACTCGGCAACTGCTTTGCGGAGTACCCATGCTCTGTCGGCAATGGCCATCTTGAGATTCCAATTGCATGCCATTTCAACTCCCTTTCTCATTCCTACACTGACCTGTCTGTCCTTGACCTTTTGCACTGCCTTGGTGAGGCCAAATGTAAACTGAAACAATGGGTAGCCACGTGGGTTGCTCAAACTCAATGGTATGAACTCTGACATTTCCAATTTCAACTAATCCACTGTGTTCTTTTCCTAACCCCACCAGTCCACCAGAATTGTATTGAAGTTACTCACATAGGCGACTCACAAAGTATTTCTCAATCCCAGAACTTCCACTGCTAAGAAGGGCTGTGGCTTCAGGAGTAAGGAAATGGCAATCTCTTTAGGCTCTTTTTCAAGTTACACATCATTCTGACTTGGAAATACATCAATCTTTCATTATTGCTGGACATAAATCCTAGAACTCTCATCACAATATCATTATGTGAAAACAAGGAGTACAATGGTTCAAAAAGCTGGCTTTGTGAGCAACCCCAAACCCAAATAAATGAACAGATAGAGAACTTAATTTTATAACATTTGTGTTCAAAAATCAATCATAAAATCTAGATTACAGCAACATAGAATCTATAGATGAGAGGAAAGTAGGTACCTGCTCTATGGCTTCTCCTTCTATGCTACCCACAATCTTCAGTCCATGCTTGTTTTTCAGGTGTCTGTTCAATTCCCATTTGGTGCCATATACAAAACTGCACACTGGACACTTTACACCACCTTTTAAAAGAGAGTAAAATATTTTTATTGAAGAAATCTGATAAGTGTACCTGGTTGATTTCGAAACTCCAAGGTTATCGAGTTTTGCGCATCCTGATTTAAATGATAAGTCTGATGATGGGTCTCGAACCCGAATCATCACCTTTTCCGTCGCTCCATAGATGCTGCCTCACCCGCTGAGTTTCTCTAGCATTTTTATCTACCTCTGATTTAAATGATGATTTGTTTTCAATACCACATGCAAAATGATTGAGAATGTAAATAGTTTTGATGCAACAGAGATCTATTACACTGTTGGTAGCAAGTCCGTTTGCCATATCACCATTAACCATGGAGTAGAATGGTTAAGGTGGAAGGAAAAGTTACAGGGTTGTCGCATTGGGCAATTTTAACTTCCCCAATATTAACAGGATCTTAGTGCAAAAGGCTTAGAAAGGGCAGAATTTGTTAGGAGTATCCAAGTGTGTTTCCTGAAACCATGGATAATCCACATAAAGGGGACTAAAAATGGTGATGGAGAGTGATACTGTTTTCTCCCTGTGATTAATAAAATTATTATTCAGAGAAGAGTTAAAAGTCAACGAAGAGCGTGGATCTGAGGTAGTATGTGGGTGAAACCGTGCAAGGAAGCCATTTTTCCTCTCCCAAAATAAAGCAAAAAGCTTTAGAATTATCTCTATGGTAATGTTGTGCTGATCTCTCGGTTTTATTTATAAGTATTATTCAGGACTGATGGCAGATAAAATCCTCAAAGGGAATGAAACAAACATGTGCATGTAGATCACGGGATATCAAGCATCAGCTGGGCACAATCAAAACATACATCCTGCTGTTATGCTTCTTAACCATTTACTTTGATCAAATCATCATCCGCCTGTGATCTTAAATATTGAAAGTCAAATCAAAATTCATGAGATCATATGCACACAAGGAACAGTAATGTTATCTGACCTTTTGAGCCTATTTTCCCATTTGTCAAGTTTCCTGAATATAGTAATGAACAATGCATTCAGTATGTTTGTCTTCGGGCATGGAGAATAGAAGTTGGGACAAAATGCTACAGTTTTACAAAACATTGGCTAGACCATACTCAGACTTAATTGGCTATTATGTTATCCCACTTTTGCATCCTACACATTAGGGGCAATTTATAGAAACCTCCAAACCTGCACCTCTTTGGAAAGTAGGAGAAAACCGGAGCACCCAGAGAAAACTGGAAGAAAGTAAAATCTCTGCACAGACAGCACCTATAATCAGGATCGAACCTGGGTCTCCGGTGCTGTGCTCTACAGCTGCACCTCTGTACTGCCTTCTGTGCCGGCCAATATATAAATTCAGTACTGGAGTCGGCCACTCAGCCCCTCAAGCCTGCTCAGCCATTTAATAAGGTTATGGTCAATTTAACTAACCAAAGGAACTTTTCATTAACTTGCTCATCAAGAATCTACCTCTGCCTTGAAAATATTCCCAGACTCTTCTTTCTCTTTGAGGAAAACAATTCTGAAGAGTCACAACGCTCTGACAGTAAAGAAAATTGATCAACTCGGTCTTAAAAGGGCAATCACTTTGTGGCTCTTGGTTCTAGATTCTTCCAGAAGAGGAAACATCCTTTCCACATTCTCAAAACCCCTCAGGGTCTAGTATGTTGGGTCTAGGATAATACCTGGCCCTCAACACCAGCAAAACCAAGGAACTGATTGTGGACTTTGGAAGGAGTAGGATGGGGACCCACAGTCCCGTTTATATCAATGGGTCGATGGTTGAAAGGGTCAAGAGCTTCAAATTCCTGGGCGTGCACATCTCTGAAGATCTTTCCTGGTCCGAGAACACTAATGCAATTATCAAGAAAGCACATCAGCGCCTCGACTTCCTGAGAAGATTACGGAGAGTCGGTTTGTCAAGGAGGACTATCTCTAACTTCTACAGGTGCACAGTAGAGAGCATGCTGACCGGTTGCATCGTGGCTTGGTTCGGCAACAAGAGCGCCCTGGAGAGGAAAAGACTACAAAAAGTAGTAAACACTGCCCAGTCCATCATCAGCTCTGACCTTCCTTCCATCGAGGGGATTTATCGCAGTCGCTGCCTTAAAAAGGCTGGCAGTATCATCAAAGACCCTCACCATCCTGGCCACACATTCATCTCCCTGCTACCTTCAGGTAGAAGGTACAGGAGCCTGAAGACTGCAACAACCAGGTTCAGGAATAGCTACTTCCCCACAGCCATCAGGCTATTAAACCTGGCTCGGACAAAACTCTGATCATTAATAACCCATTATCTGTTATTTGCACTTTTATCAATCTATTTATTATTGTGTGTATATACAATGGTATATGGACACACTTATCTGTTTTGTAGTAAATGCCTACTATGTTCTGTGCTGAAGCAAAGCAAGAATTTCATTGTCCTATCAGGGACACATGGCAATAAACTCATTTGAACTTGAACTTGTTTCAAACAAGTACCCTCTCATCCTTCTAAACTCTCGAAGATACAAACCTAGCTTATCCAAATTTATCTCATAAAGCAGCAATCCCATTCCAGATATTTTTCTGTGGGGGGGGGGGTGTGGGGAGGGAGGTGGAGAGGGGGGAGGGAGTCAGATAGGGGGAGGGCGACAGGGGAAGGGGGGAGAGAGGGGGGAGGTGGGAGAGAGGGGGGAGGGGGGAGAGGGAGGAGGGAGGGGGAGTGGGGGGAAGAAGGGGGGCAGAGAATGGGGAGAGGGGGAGGGGAGCGAGGGGGAGGGGGGTGGGGAGGGAGGTGGAGAGGGGAGTGAGGGGGCACCGGATGGAGGGGGAGGGGGGAGAAGGGAGAGGGGGAGGAGGGAGAGAGGGGGGGAGAGGGGTGAGAGAGGGGGAGGGGAGGAGGGAGTGGAGAGGGGAATTGAGGGGGGAGGGAGGAGGAGTGGGGGGAGAGAGGGGGGGAAGGGGGCAGAGGAGGGGGGAGATGGGGAGAGGAGGGGGAGGGGGAGAGGAGGGGGGAAGAGAGAGGGCGTACTTGAACTCGGCGGGCACTGAGCAGGCAGGGCCACTGGTGAGCGGGCCACGGTAGCGCTCGGGTCCTCGCGGGTCCTCTGAAGCCCTCGGAAGCCCAACCAAATTAGTGCGTGTTCAGCGGCTTCAATCCAGAGCCCGGGGGGTGGGGGGGAGGGCAGCTGGGCTGTGGGCGGGTGCGAGTCGACTGTGAGCGGGCGGCGAACAAATGACTGTGAGTCGGGGATGGGGGGGGTTGGGGACGTAACTCGCGTGTGGAAAAAAATGCTTAGCAGGCTGCGCGTTGAAAACACCGTGCAGCGGGCCGTGAGAAACAGAGCCATTGTGACATCATCAGCTCGTTAGCTTTAAAAAATATTTCATTTTTGTGTATACTTTTAATAAATAACTCAAGAAATAATGAATCAAAGTTTCAGATGAGTCGATTTTTGAGATCATGAGGTAAATCTCTATCGGAATAGGTAAAAATGTCATCGTTAGCACACCATGCTTTTGAGGAGATGTGAATCACAGACAAACAAGACACACACACACACACACACACAAATAAATACATCCACATCCAGAGTTTAATAATTATAGAGATATAACTCCTGATATTCAATTAATTTAATTATACCCTTATTACCTTGCTGCGCTACACTCTCCTGAGCTAGTACACCAGTCCCAGCATTGACATATTCATCATTGGGATGTTTCTTGTGGTAATGTCGCTTCAATGATCCAGCCATGTTACAGGAATAGTGGCACAATGCACATCGGAAAGGCTGTGGTAAATAAGGAAAATATTACATGTAAAAGTAACTAGTTCATTAACAGAGCAGCGAACAATCCAGCCCCAAATAGAAGCACCATTTACACCAAACAACATAGATTACAGTATTACTTGTAACAACAACTGGGAAAGCAGCACAGAGGGAATAGCAAAATATCAACATCAAAGAAGCAGGAGTGTCTAACTCGAAAACAGGTAACTAGACCGTTTAAAAACTGGAAGAAACTGGTATAATCTAATAATATCATGGAATGATAGGAGTATTTACAAAAACAACAACGATAAGTGCAATATTTTTATCAACAACAAAAAAAATAACTTTGTACAGATCATAGCACCAGCTGATCCTTACCAGGTGACAGTAACATGAACTGCAACAACAAACACTATAACTGCTGTTACTCCTTGCAATTTTGCAGGACTGAGGATGATTTGCTATTATTTTAGCTTTTAGAGATACAATAGGGGAACAGTCCTTCAGCCCACCAACCCCATGCTGACCATCAACCACTCGTTCAGACAAAACGTATATTAACCCTTTTATTCGTCTGACATTCTGCTGTGAGTCAATCATCCATTCCCCACGGAGAATAAACTGTGCGATTCCTTCAAGGCAAGATGACCATTGCACAGTAGCCATGCCTGGACTTGGTAGAGCAAGGTCTTGGCCCAGTGAGAAGGAGATCAAAGTAACTGAAGAACAAACTTTATATCTGCACATATGCTAATTTGGGCACAAACACATTGGCTTCTTCCCCCCACCCTGTACCCCAACACCCCACTTCTCACTGTACTAGTTAATATGGGAATTGGCAGCCAATTTGTACACAGTGAGTTCTCACAGATTGCAATATCATAAAAGCCTTATAATTTGTTCCAGAAGTCGAGGGATTGGCAGACAGAGAGCACCGCTAGTCTTTTTTGAAATCATGCTCTGGCATCAGTTTACACATATCAGAGAGAATACAAGGCGCATTCAAAAGATGACATCTTCAAAAAATACAGCATTCAATCAGAATTAGAGAAACTGAAGAGGAATGTTTAGGCCAATACTGTCCATATTTTTTTTTTAAATCATCACTATTGGCCAATTTATTCAACTCAGACTGCATGCTACCTATTCAGTGTGCTATGACTTCTAAATTTCCATAAACTAGTTTGACTGTTTTCACATCTAGATCTCAATTCATTTTTTGGAGTAGAGTCAATAGAGTCATACAGTGCAGAAACAGGCTCATTGGTCCAACTTGCTCACGCTGACCAACATAACCCATCTACACTAATCCTATCTGCCTGCATTTGGCCTAAAATTATTCTATCCATGTACCTGTATAAATGGTTCTTAAATGTTGTGATCGTACCTGTCTCAACTACCGTCTCTGGCAGTTCGTTTCATACTTCTACTACCCTTTGTACAAAAAAGGTTGCCGCTTAGGTTCCTACTAATTCTTTCACCCCTCACCTTAAACCTATGTCCTCACCTTAAACCTGGTTCTAGATACTCAAACTCTAGGTAAAACATTCTGTGCATTTATCATATCCATTTCAAGCAAAACTATACTAACAAACTTCATATTGCACCATGTTATATGCAAAAGTGTATTCAATAAGCCACACATTTACCTAACAAAATACAATGTACGTGCGTGTAAATGATAAATAGCAGCAATGCATCTATCTACCTATATTACTAAAAGTCTGATCTTGACAACTTCCTGTTGTTCCGTGTATTGATTTTAGAAAAAACGTTGCCACTTACGGCTGTGATTTTTGGCCGTCTTACTCAGAGTCCCCCTCTGCTGCGCAGGACAAGAGGATTTTTCCCATCGATGAAACACAAAAGTTATTTGCGTTTAAAAAATGTTGAGATTCTCTCTCCTGAAGGCCATGCCCCTTCCGGAGGGACTATAAAACCCGGAAGTTTTGAGTGTCTCAGTCAGTCTCTGCAAGATGGGGGAGCGAGAGGGTTACGTCTCTCAGTCTGAGCTGTGAATAACACTGAACACATGTCTACTAACCTGCGAGTGGTTTTACTGACCTGTCAGTGCCCTTAAAGTAGTTTGAAAATATAGTTTGGAAATGCTAAAGCTGTGTTGCCTTTGGTTTGGAAATGCTAAAGCAGTATTGTCTTTGGTTTGGAAATGCTAAAGCTGTGTTGCCTTTGGTTTGGAAATGCTAAAGCTGTGTTGCCTTTGGTTTGGAAATGCTATAGCTATGTTGCCTTTGGTTTGGAAATGCTAAAGCTGTGTAGCCTTTGGTTTGGAAATGGTAAAGCTGTGTTGCCTTTGGTTTGGAAATGCTGAAGCTGTGTTGCCTTTGGTTTGGAAATGCTAAAGTTCTGGTGCCTTTGGTTTGGAAATGCTAAAGCTCTGTTGCCTTATTAAAGTTGCCTTGCGTAATTAAAGTTGCCTTGCCCAATTAAATTTGCCTTGCCTTCTATATAATTAAAAGTCTAATCTTGACCACTTCCTGTTTGTGCTTTATATTGATTTTAGAAAAAAAACGCTACCATGTATGGCTGTGATTTTTGGCGATCTTACTCAGAGTCCCCCTCTGCTCATCAGATGACAAAGATTTTTCCCATCGATGAAAAATAAAATAGTTATCAGTGTTTAAAAAATGTTGAGATTCTCTCTCATGTCAATCACGCCATGAAGGCCACGCCCCTTCTGGCGGGACTATAAAACCCAGAAGTGTGGGCATGGCTCAGTCTCTGCAAGATGGAGGAGGGAGAGGTCATGACTCGCTGTCTTTAGTGGCCTTGCACCCTGCTTGAAATGGTATGAAACTGCACTTGAATTTGGCGGCCTTGTACCCTGCTTGAAATGGAATTTCAAGGAATAGCCGTGTCAACTGCCAGCCCACCAGCCGTGAGTGAACTGCCAACACAACAGGCTTGAATGACTAAGCTGCCAGTCCAAGAATCCATTCGGCCCACAATGTCCATACTAGCCCTCTGGGAACCAGTCCCTTCAGCCCATAACACCCATTCTAGCGCTCCAGAAAGCCCTCTCCCCCTCCCCTCACACTGGCCACCAACATTGGAATTGGTGGAGCGGTGGAATATTGCGTTGGGGGACCAGCCATCCCATGTGATGCTGGGACCCAATCGGTCCCACTTAGTCTAATACTCTTCCCTTTGTTCTCAACATTCTAAATTTCCGTGTGTATGCAGGGTTGTGTTGCCTTTTTTTCAATCTCCTAATTTTGTATCTTCTTCCAAACGCTTGGCCACAGCCTTCACATTTTCACACATGCTACTCAAATGTTTCCCTCGACGGGATAAACATCTGCCCGTCGCATTCCTATATTACCAAAGTTTTAAAAGTTTTAATAGTTTATTTCAAAAAATTTACTGCTTTTCAGTGGGAGACTCTAGCAGTACTTTCTATTGATGTCACAGTGCCATCTCACAGATGTCCAATCACAATAGATCTCATTTACAAATGACATCACAATGGGACAGGGGTGGGAGATTGCAACCTTCACGTGTTTCCACGAATGTAATCAACCTGGCGTGCAATCAAATAAGATCAAATAGAACAAGTTGTCCTCCAATCCCTCTCTACCCCCCTCCCTCTCTACCCCGTCCCCCTCCACCCTTCCCTCCCTCTCTACCCCCTCCCCCTCTGCCCCTACCCCTCCTTCTCTAGCCCCCTCCCTTTCTGCCCCCCTCCCTCTCTGCCCCCCCCTCCCTCTCTAGGACCTATGGGTGAGTGATGGAGTATTGCGTTCAGCGACCAGCCCACCTCCCCTGTGATGCCGTGCGCCCCCCCACCCCTCAATCTCTAGCCCCCTCCCCCTACACTCCCTCTCTACCCCCCTCCGTCTCCCTCTCCAATCGCACCTGCACAGATGGGGGCTATGAGTGAGTGGATAGGGCGAGGGATGGGGGGAAAGGAGAAAATGAATAATATTTATGTAATATCAAGGGGGGGTTTGTGTGTGTGACGTCGCAGGCCGCCCCTCCACCCACCCCCCCGCAACCACGCGTTGAGGGGACGGGACCCAACAGGTCCCACTTGGTCTAGTATTATACAAAAACTCTTCCCTTTGTTCTCAACATTCCAAATTTCTGTGTGTATGCAGGGTTCTGTTGGCTTTCTTTTAATTTGTATCTTCTTCCAAAACGCTTGGCCACAGCCTTCCCATTTTCACACATGCTACTCAATTTTTTACCCTCGACGGGATAAACATCTCCCCGTGGCATTCCAACCTATATTACCTTTTTAATGTTTTGATCGTTTATTGCAAAAAAAAACTGCTTTTCAGTGGGAGACTCTTTTCATTGATGATGTCACATGCCATCTCACAGACGTCCAATCACAATGGATCTCATTTACATATAACATCACAATGGGACAGGGGTGGGAGATTGCAACCTTCACATGATTCATCGAATGCAATCAAATGCAATCAAATAGAATAAGACTGCATGGATGAACTACAAAAATTGTTCATCCCAGTTTGGCAAAAGAATAAATCAGGGAAGGTGGTGCATCCGTGGATAACAAGGGAAATCAGGGATAGTATCAAAGCGAAGGATGATGCGTACAAATTAGCCAGAAAAAGCAGCATACCGGAGGACTGGGAGAAATTCAGAGACCAGCAGAGGAGGACAAAGGGCTTAATTAGGAAAGGAAAAATAGATTATGAAAGAAAACTGGCAGGGAACATAAAAACTGACTGCAAAAGTTTTTATAGATATGTGAAAAGAAAGAGATTAGTTAAAACAAATGTAGGTCCCTTGCAGTCAGAAACAGGTGAGTTGATCATGGGGAACAAGGATATGGCGGACCAATTGAATAACTACTTTGGTTCCGTCTTCACTAAGGAAGACATAAATAATCTGCCGGAAATAGCAGGGGACCGCGGGTCAAAGGAGTTGGAGGAATTGCGTGAAATCCAGGTTAGCCGGGAAGTGGTGTTGGGTAAATTGAATGGATTAAAGGCCGATAAATCCCCAGGGCCAGATAGGCTGCATCCCAGAGTACTTAAGGAAGTAGCTCCAGAAATAGTGGATGCATTAGTAATAATCTTTCAAAAACTCTTTAGATTCTGGAGTAGTTCCTGAGGATTGGCGGGTAGCAAACGTAACCCCACTTTTTAAGAAGGGAGGGAGAGAGAAAACGGGGAATTACAGACCAGTTAGTCTAACATCGGTAGTGGGGAAACTGCTAGAGTCAGTTATTAAAGATGGGATAGCAGCACATTTGGAAAGTGGTGAAATCATTGGACAAAGTCAGCATGGATTTACAAAAGGTAAATCATGTCTGACGAATCTTATAGAATTTTTCGAGGATGTAACTAGTAGCGTGGATAGGGGAGAACCAGTGGATGTGGTGTATCTGGACTTCCAGAAGGCTTTCGACAAGGTCCCACATAAGAGATTAGTTTCCAAACTTAAAGCACACGGCATTGAGGGTTCAGTATTGATGTGGATAGAGAACTGGCTGGCAAACAGGAAGCAAAGAGTAGGAGTAAACGGGTCCTTTTCACAATGGCAGGCAGTGACTAGTGGGGTACCGCAAGGCTCAGTGCTGGGACCCCAGCTATTTACAATATATATTAATGATCTGGATGAGGGAATTGAAGGCAATATCTCCAAGTTTGCGGATGACACTATGCTGGGGGGCAGTGTTAGCTGTGAGGAGGATGCTAGGAGACTGCAAGGTGACTTGGATAGGCTGGGTGAGTGGGCAAATGTTTGGCAGATGCAGTATAATGTGGATAAATGTGAGGTTATCCATTTTGGTGGCAAAAACAGGAAAGCAGACTATTATCTAAATGGTGGCCGACTAGGAAAAGGGGAGATGCAGCGAGACCTGGGTGTCATGGTACACCAGTCATTGAAAGTGGGCATGCAGGTGCAGCAGGCAGTGAAGAAAGCGAATGGTATGTTAGCTTTCATAGCAAAAGGATTTGAGTATAGGAGCAGGGAGGTTCTACTGCAGTAGTACAGGGTCTTGGTGATACCACACCTGGAGTATTGCGTACAGTTTTGGTCTCCAAATCTGAGGAAGGACATTATTGCCATAGAGGGAGTGCAGAGAAGGTTCACCAGACTGATTCCTGGGATGTCAGGACTGTCTTATGAAGAAAGACTGGATAGACTTGGTTTATACTCTCTAGAATTTAGGAGATTGAGAGGGGATCTTATAGAAACTTACAAAATTCTTAAGGGGTTGGACAGGCTAGATGCAGGAAGATTGCTCCCGATGTTGGGGAAGTCCAGGACAAGGGGTCACAGCTTAAAGATAAGGGGGAAATCCTTTAAAACCGAGATGAGAAGAACTTTTTTCACACAGAGAGTGGTGAATCTCTGGAACTCTCTGCCACAGAGGGTAGTCGAGGCCAGTTCATTGGCTATATTTAAGAGGGAGTTAGATGTGGCCCTGGTGGCTAAGGGGATCAGAGGGTATGGAGAGAAGGCAGGTACGGGATACTGAGTTGGATGATCAGCCATGATCATATTGAATGGCGGTGCAGGCTCGAAGGGCCGAATGGCCTACTCCTGCACCTAATTTCTATGTTTCTATGTTTCTATGTCCCCTTCTTCTCTACCCCCCTCACTCTCTACCCCCTCCCTCTCTAGGGAGTGGTGAGTAATGGGACCTATGGGTGAGTGGTGGAGTATTGCGTTCGGGGACCAGCCTCCCCTGTAATGCCGCGCACCTCCCTAACCCCTCAATCTCTACCCCCTCACCCTCCCTCTCTACCCGACACGCGCAGTTTGGCGCTATGCGTGAGTGGATAGGGCGGGAGATGGGGGGAAAAGGAGCAAATTAATATTAATATAATATCAGGGGGGGGCTGTAGTGTGTGTGGGGGTGCGGTGGTTAGTGTGTGTGTGTGTGTGTGACGTCGCAGGCCGCCCCCTCACCCCTGGGTCCCATTTGGTCTAGTTTCCAATAAAGAACAAGAAAAGATCAATACCTAGACAGCAGCAACAACATACATGACCAAGAGTTCTTCAGGACTCATTGGGGATCTTCTTCTTCTTCTTCTTCTTTCGTGTGGCGTGCACAGCCTAAAGTTGTTGGACAACTTGTTCTATTTGATCTTCCGTTTGTGCAAGTCGAGTTGATTGCATTAGTCGAAACCGGGCGGACCACGTGAAGGTTGCAATCTTTGCACATTTGGGATAATAATTTCACACAAAAGGTGGTGGGTGCATGGAATGAGTTTCCAAAGGTGGTAGTTGAGACAGGGACTATTGCAACTTTTAAGAAACAATTACACAGGTACATGGATAGCACAGGTTTGGAGGGATATGGACCAAACAAGCAGGCAGGTGCAACTATTGTAGATGGGACATGTTGGTCGGTGTGGCGAAGTTGGGCAGGAGGGCCTGTTTCCACACTATGACTCTCTAATAAGAAAGTGAACACAACCAAGCATAACAACTACCATCCATGAAAATATTTCCAAAAGAATGATATCACTGTCGCCATCGGCAACCTCGCATTCATTTGTTGGTATTCTCATTCTTCTAACAGACAGTTTGCACATGATCTAATTTGCTCCCCAATTGTACCCATTCCTCCATGAATCAGAAGTATGTCTGCAACCTTTCCCCATAGCAACACTCGTCCCATCCTATCACAGCTATTAACTATCCCTCCGCAACTGTTTTGTAACATAATTAATTCCTTATTCTCAGGCCCAACGACCTTCAATGGAACTAGTGATTATCACTTTTCACACAGATGTATTTTTAAGTCTTTATTCTAGGCATTTAATTCTTGCCTTAAAGGCGGCATGCTGCTCCATATGCCGAAGGAGGTTTGGCTTTTGAGCGGCAGTGTAGTCACACACAGTACAATTAAACTGTTTACCTGCGGGCAAGAAAGCAAGTAAAATAAGCTTGGGAAATATATATATAGTTAATATTTACTTAACCAAAATGGCATCCAAATAGACTGAATATATTTGATAATCTTAATGTGCAAACTTAAAAAATACCACACTAAAATATACAGTGCCCTCCATGATGTTTGGGATAAAGACCCATCATTTATTTATCTGCCTCTGTACTCCACAATTTGAGATTTGTAATAGAAAAAAATCACATGTGGTTAAAGTGCACTGTCAGATTTTAATAAAGGCCATTTGTTATACATTTTGGTTTCACCATGTAGAAATTACAGCAGTGTTGAAACAGTCCTCCCCCCATTTCAGGGCACCATAATGTTTGGAACACAGCGATGTTGTGTAAATGAAAGTTGTCATGTTTAGTATTTTGTTGCAAATCCTTTGCATGTAATAACTGCTTGAATTCTGCAATTCATGGACATCACCAGTTGCTGAGTGTCTTCTCTGCTGATGCTCTGCCAGGCCTGTATTGCAGCCATCTTTAGCTTATTGCTTCAGTTTTCTCTTCAGCATATAAAAGGCATGCTCAATTGGGTTCAGATCGGGTGATTGACTTGGCCACTCAAGAATTGACCATTTTTTAGCATTGAAAAACTCCTTTATTGCGTTAGCAGTATGTTTGGGATCATTGTCTTGCTGCAGAATGAACCACCGACCAATGAGTTTTGAGGCATTTGCTTGAACTTGAGGAGATAGGATATGTCTATACACTTCAGAATTCATTATGCTACTACCATCAGCAGTTGTATCATCAATGAAGGTAAGTGAGCCTGTTCCTTCAACAGCCATACATGCCCAGGCCATAACACCCTCACCACTGTGTTTCAAGATGAAGTGGTATGGTTTGGATCTTGGGCAGTTCTTTCTCTCCTCCATACTTTGCTCTTGCCGTCACTCTGATATGTTATTCTTTGTCTCATCTGTCCACAAGACCTTTTTCCAGAACTGTGGTTGCTCTTTTAAGTACTTCTTGGCAAATTGTAACCTGTCCATCTTATTTTTGCGGCTAACCAGTGGTTTGCATCTTGCAATGAAGCCTCTGTATTTCTGTTCATGAAGTCTTCTGCGGACAGTGGACATTGACAAATCCACACCTGACTCCTGAAGAGTGTTTTTGATCTGTCGGACAGGTGATTGGGGATTTTTCTTTATTATAGAGAAAATTCTTCTGTCATCAGCAGTGGAGGTCTTCCTTGGCCAGCCAGTCCCTTTGTGATTAGTAAGCTCACCAGTGCTCTCTTTCTTCTGAATGATGTTCCAAACAGTTGATTTTGGTAAGCCTAAAGGTTTGGCTGATGTCTCTAACAGTTATTTATGGCCCAACAAAAATGTTCCCACCCAAAGGAAATGCCATCAGATATGCTGAAACAGCCCAAATGGGTCAATATCACTAATTCTCCAACCTCTTAGGTAACTCAAATCTGTAATATGTCAACGATATGCATGTATTTTCCTGCATGCAATATCATACAGTGTGTGAACCTGTCTTTGTCATTGCTGAATTTAATTTGGAATAACAGGTTTTGCTGAATGTTGTTACTCACCAGCAGCAGTATGTAACAGCTTATGACTCTTGAGGCTGCCTTTTGATTTGAACTTCTTTCCACACAAGTCGCAGAGGTGGGACTTCTCAGTGCTGTGACGATTCATGTGGGCTCTCAGGTTGCTCTTACTACGTGTGGCATAGTCGCACACTGAACATTTGAAAGGCTTCAATCCTGGAAATGAAACAAATCATAAACATACACATACACATAACACTTTCTGCATTCATGACTGCTTTGCTGCTATTCTAATAACATAACTTAATTAAAAACTGTTTCCTCTAATGAAATCATTATTTCCATCTATAGGATGAAACTCTCCAGTCTGCACCTTGGGACTTGACTTGTGGAGGACCACAGAAAATCTGAACCACAGAACTTGCCCAGGATCATCGTCCTCTGAGGAGAACCATCCTTTTTAAGTGTGGACACTCTGAATCATGTAAGAGTTCTGAGAACTGTCCTCAACCTTGTTTCCCTAAAAGTTGGAAACAATTTTGGCTGAGATAAGAAAAGTTGAATAGTATGGGTGTCAGGTGTAATGGGGAGAAGGCAGAAGAATGGGGTTGAGAAGGGAAGATAGATCAGCCATGATTGAATGCTGGAGTAGACTTGATGGGCCAAATGGCCTAATTCTGCCCCTATCACTTATGAACATGAAGTTACACTAATGGGTTAATTAGCCATGCTAGTACAGATCTTAGTTAATTTTGGATCTTAGTGAGAGAGTTAGTTAATTAATATAAATCTGAATTACAGTTTTAAATATGGCGGACAGCACGAGTAGTCAGAACAAACAATGTCGGACTGAACATTTTCAATCAGTATTTCAAAGACAACAAATCTGTAAGAAAAGCAAAAAGTGCTCAGCAGATCAGGCAGCATCTGTGGAAATAAGTGTTAACATTTCAGATTGATTACCTTTTATTCGAATGGGAAAAGTTTTTATTTGTAGATAAATTATGGAGAAGAAGAGATAGGATGATAGGTAGGAAGAGGTAGGATGATAGGGCTGGAAACAAATCCACATTAAGATGTAGTTTTCTATGCAATTGAGTATTCATACCTTCATGAGCCCAGATATGGCGCTGCAGGTCAGTGCCATTCTTCCGAAAGTAGCAGTCACAATAAGGGCATTTTACTGCTCGTTTTCCAATCAATCCTTTAAGCTGTACACGTTTTCCCAGAATTTCAGAGATGGTGCTCATGGGTACTTCTACAAATAGATAATTGACAGTTTAAATTAGAATTTTGTTGTTGGTCGATGCTCAACGATGGCTGTTAAAATGAGTGTTCCAAACATCAAGTGCAGGCCCATCATCAATTTTCTGGTAACTGATGGTCACCAGAAGGCGACCCAAGGTTGGTGATCTTGGTCTCATCTGGATTTCCGTAGCCGATCAGTGAGTCAAATTTACCCCCTGCAGCCAGGGCTCTTGTACACTGGCCCGGCAGGAGCCGGCATATGTGTTCCCATAATCAACTTCAGAGGCCGACTTTGCGGGCCAGTATCTTGGCTCCCTGCTGATCTAGGCGGCCCGTACCGTTCGACTGATCTCGGCAAAACAGATAATCTAGCAAGGCTCTGGAATGAAGGGCACAGGAAATTCGGTTGTGGGCCTGGATTTTATATGTTGCGCGAATACCTGAATCCACTACCCATTCAGAGAAAAGATTCTCCCTCAGATCACTTCTAACCGCCTTACCCCTTCCCTTAGACATATGGCATTTGATGTTGAACACTTATGTTATGGAGCTCTACCTATGACGTTCATAATTGTGTACATCTTTATTATCCATTACTTTAATGCAAAGTTCTATGCTGGGGTAGTGAAGGCAAGCATCCCCTATGGCTTCTTCAGCACCTTTTCTACAGTGCTGCTGCCTTTTGGGATCTCTATCCCTCTGTTCCCCAATACACCCAATACATTTGGGCAGCATCTTTGGAGAAAAGGAATACATAATATTTCGGGTCGTGACCCTTCTTCCGACTCGATCCAATATTCCATTTTACCAGGGACTATCTTAAAACTCCAGCATCTGCAGTTCCTTCCTACACCCAATACATTTATTGTGTATTTGATTTTAGAGGACTAATAAAGATAGGATACACAAATATTTTCTGCATGTAGCACCTGTCCATTATTTTTTAATTTTTTTAATATTTTTTTTTATTAGAAGTACAGTAAATTACAATAATACACATCACATATATCTTAATACATTTGTTGTACCACTTCATTTTTCGAGCTTTAAAAAAGATAGAAATAAAAGAAGTAAGGAAAGTGAGCAAGAATCGTGAAGGTGCAGGAAAGTGTTGGGAAAAGAAAGCCCCTTAGGGAAGAAGTTAGAGAAGGAAGTAAAGAAAGGAAATTAGACCCTAGAAAGAAAAGAAAAAAAAGGAAAAACAATCGCTCTATTGTAACACAAAACTCCGCAAATAAGGATATACCAACCGTATTTTTTTTTAAAAACTTTATTTTATACCCCCCGTTACGATCCTGGTACCATTTATATTTTAAATTACTATATAACCATATAACAATCACAGCACGGAAACAGGCCATCTCGACCCTTCTAGTCCGTGCCGAACACATAATCTCCCCTAGTCCCATATACCTGCGCTCAGACCATAACCCTCCATTCCTTTCCCATCCATATAACTATCCAATTTATTTTTAAATGATAAAAACGAACCTGCCTCCACCACCTTCACTGGAAGCTCATTCCACACAGCTACCACTCTCTGAGTAAAGAAGTTCCCCCTCATGTTACCCCTAAACTTCAGTCCCTTAATTCTCAAGTCATGTCCCCTTGTTTGAATCTTCCCTACTCTCAGTGGGAAAAGCTTTTCCACGTCAACTCTGTCTATCCCTCTCATCATTTTAAAAACCTCTATCAAGTCCCCCCTTAACCTTCTGCGCTCCAAAGAATAAAGCCCTAACTTGTTCAACCTTTCTCTGTAACTTAGTTGCTGAAACCCAGGCAACATTCTAGTAAATCTCCTCTGTACTCTCTCTATTTTGTTGACATCCTTCCTATAATTAGGCGACCAAAATTGTACACCATACTCCAGAATTGGCCTCACCAATGCCTTGTACAATTTTAACATTACATCCCAACTTCTATACTCAATGCTCTGATTTATAAAGGCCAGCACACCAAAAGCTTTCTTTACCACCCTATCTACATGAGATTCCACTTTCAGGGAACTGTGCACAGTTATTCCCAGATCCCTCTGTTCACCTACATTCTTCAATTCCCTACCATTTACCATGTACGTCCTATTTTGATTTGTCCTGCCAAGATGTAGCACCTCACACTTATCAGCATTAAACTCCATCTGCCATCTTTCAGCCCACTCTTCCAACTGGCATAAATCTCTCTGTAGACTTTGAAACTCTACTTCATTACCCGCAACCCCACCTATCTTAGTATCATCTGCATACTTACTAATCCAATTTACCACGCCATCGTCCAGATCATTGATGTACATGACAAACAACAGTGGACCCAACACAGATCCCTGTGGCACCCCACTCGTCACTGGCCTCCAACCTGACAAACAACCATCCACCATTACTCTCTGGCATCTCCCATTCAGCCACTGTTGAATCCATCTTGCTACTCCACCATTAATACCCAACCATTGAACCTTCTTAACCAACCTTCCATGAGGAACCTTGTCAAAGGCCTTACTGAAGTCCATATACACAACATCCACTGCTTTACCCTCATCAATTTCCCGAGTAACATCTTCAAAAAATTCAAGAAGATTAGTTAAACATGACCTTCCAGGCACAAATCCATGTCGACTGTTCCTAATCAGACCCTGTTTATCCAAATGCTTATATATATTATCTCTAAGTATTCTTTCCATTAATTTGCCCACCACTGACGTCAAACTAACAGGTCTATAATTGCTAGGTTTACTCTTAGACCCCTTTTTAAACAATGGAACAACATGCGCAGTACGCCAATCCTCCGGCACTATTCCCGTTTCTAATGACATTTGAAATATTTCTGCCATAGCCCCTGCTATTTCTACACTAACTTCCCTCAATGTCCTAGGGAATATCCTGTCCGGACCTGGAGACTTATCCACTTTTATATTTCTCAAAAGTGTCAGTACTTCCTCTTCTTTGATCCTCATAGTTTCCATAGCTACTCTACTTGTTTCCCTTACCTCACATAATTCAATATCCTTCTCCTTGGTGAATACCGAAGAAAAGAAACTGTTCAATATCTCCCCCATCTCTTTTGGCTCTGCAGATAGTTGGCCACTCGGACTCTCTAATGGACCAATTTTATCCCTCTTTATCCTTTTGCTATTAATATAGCGGTAGAAACCCTTCGGATTTACTTTTACCTTACTTACCAAAGCAACCTCATATCTTCTTTTAGCTTTTCTAATTTCTTTCTTAAGATTCTTTTTACATTCTTTATACTCCTCAAGCACCTCATTTACTCCATGCTGCCTATAACTATTGTAGATCTCCCTCTTTTTCCGAACCAAGTGTCCAATTTCCCTTGAAAACCATGGCTCTTTACAATTTTTACGATTTCCTTTCAAACGAACAGGGACATAAAGATTCTGTACTCTTAAAATTTCACCTTTAAATGTACTCCATTTCTCTTCCACATCTTTCCCATAAAACAAACTGTCCCAATTTACTCCTTTTAAATCCTTTCGCATCTCCTCAAAGTTAGCCTTTCTCCAATCAAAAATCTCAACCCTAGGTCCAGTTTTGTCCCTCTCCATAATTATATTGAAACTAATGGTATTGTGATCACTGGACCCGAACTGTTCCCAACGCATACCTCTGCCACCTGACCCATCTCATTTCCTAACAGGAGGTCCAGTACCGCCCCTTCTCTAGTAGGTACTTCTATATATTGTTGCAAAAAACTATCCTGCACACATTTTACAAACTCCAACCCATCCAGCCCATTTACAGAATGTGTTTCCGAGTCTATGTGTGGAAAATTGAAATCTCCCACAATCACTACCTTGTGCTTACTACTAATATCTGCAATCTCCTTACATATTTGCTCTTCCAATTCTCGCTCCCCATTTGGCGGTCTATAATACACCCCTATAAGTGTTGCTACCCCTTTCCCATTTCTCAGTTCCACCCAAATAGCCTCCCTAGACGAGCCCTCTAATCTATCCTGCCAAAGCACTGCTGTAATATCTTCCCTGATAAGCAATGCAACACCTCCACCTCTTGCCCCTCCAATTCTATCACACCTGAAGCAATGAAATCCTGGAATATTTAGTTTCCAATCACAGCCCTCCTGCAACCATGTTTCACTGATCGCCACAACATCATACTTCCAGGTGTCAATCCAGGCTCTAAGTTCATCCACTTTTCTTACAATGCTCCTAGCATTAAAATATACACATTTAAGAAACCCACCCTCTCTTATTCTCTGATTATTTTCTTTTTCTTCTCTCTCCCCTACATTTTGGGTCAGAGTGCTACCATTCTCTGCCCCCTGCTTCACACACTGACTGCTAGCTTTCCCAATTTGAGTCCCTCCCCCCAACCATACTAGTTTAAAGTCTCCCCAGTAGCCTTTGCAAATCTCCCCGCCAGGATATTGGTCCCCCTTGAGTTCAAGTGCAACCCGTCCTTTCTGTACAGGTCGCACCTTCCCCAAAAGAGGTCCCAATGATCCAGAAACTTGAATCCATACCCACTGCACCAGTCTCTCATCCACGCATTTATCCTCCACCTCGCTCCATTCCTACTCTCACGACAGTGAGAGTAGGAATGGAGCGAGGTGGAGGATAAATGCGTGGATTGCACCTTATACTTGTAATAGTTCCATAAATGCAGACCACGTCTTTTGGAAGTGGTCTGCTTTGCCTGCTAGGAGGAGTCTCATCTCTTCCAAGTGTAGTGTTTCGAACATGTTTGAAATCCACATTTTTATTGTTGGTATTGGAGCATTTTTCCAAAATTTGAGTATAAGCTTTTTTCCCATTATTAGCCCGTAATTAAGTAAGTTCTTTTGAAACACGTTTAATTCGGGGTTACCTTCCTATATTCCAAAAATGATCCATTCTGCTTTTGGTACAAGTTTTATTTTAAATAATTTTGTGAAGATTTCAAATATTTCATTCCAGAATTTTTGGATTTTTATACAAAAAACAAAAGAGTGCGCTATGGTAGCTTCTTGTGACTGACATTTATCACAAATGGGTGAGACATTGGGGAAAAGTTTATTTATTTCAGTTTTTGAATAATATAGTCTATGTAATGTTTTGTATTGAATTAGAGTATGTCGTACGTTGATCGAGCATTTATGCACATATAGTAAGTGTTTATCCCAGCTCTCTTTTGAAATTTTTATAGCCAGTTCTTGTTCCCAGTCTCTTCTAATACCATCGGTTGTAGGTATTTCTATATTTAAAATAATGTTGTATAAGTATGATATTAGATTTGCTGATTCAGCCTTTGTCTTAATGGCTTCATCCAATAAGTCTGGGGACATGTTATGATAGTCTTTTGTGTATTTTTTCAGATAGTCACGGATTTGAAGATATTTAAAATATTGAATATTTTTCAAATTATATTTCAGTTGTAATTGTTGAAATGATAATAATTTTCCTAATTCATACAAGTCTCCGAGCATTTTGATTCGATAAAGATAGGATACACAAATATTTTCTGCATGTAGCACCTGTCCATTATGCACACATACGTATCACACGACTTTCAAACTTAGCAAGTACATCATAAAAATTGCACAAACTCTCTCTAGTCCCACAAATGATTAACCCTGAAGGAAAAGTGTAATTCACTTCAATTGAGGGCCAATCTTATCCTTCACTTGTGTAATAAGGCAGATGGGGATAAGCGTGTAATAATCCAGATACTCACCAGGATGATATGTGGTGATGTGAGACTTGATCAGTCGATCATCCGTAAAGGATTTTTCACAGACAGGGCAAGTGTATGTTTTCTTATCCTGAATGAAAGCATTGCAAAACAGAATGGGAAAGGTATCAAAATAACCATGTTTCATTTTCCACTTATTTTTTCCTGCGTCGAACCATATTCAAGATTCAAGAGTTTATTGTCATGTGTTCCAAATAGGACAATTAAATTCTTACTTTGCTTCAACCAAACAGAAAATAGGCATAAATAAATACAGAACAGAACAGATCAGTGTGACCATATACCAATGAATATATATATATATATATATATATATACACATAAATAAACAGATAAAGTGCAATGGGCTACTAATGATCAGTTTTGTTTGAGTTTAATAGCCTGATGGCTGTGGGGAAGAGCTATTCCTGAACCTGGATGTTGCAGATTTCAGGCTACTGTACCTTCTACCTGAAGGCAGCGGGGAGACGAGTGAGTGGCCAGGATGGTGTGGGTCCTTGATGATGCTGGCAACCTTTTTGAGGCAGCGACTGCGATAGATCCCCTCGATGGTAGGGAGGTCAGAGCCGATGATGGACTGGGCAGTGTTTACAACTTTTTGCAGTCTTTACCGCTCCTGGACGCTCAAATTGCCGAACAAAGCCACGATGCAACCTGGTTAGCATGCTCTCTACTGTGCACCTCTAGAAGTTTGAGAGAGTCCTCCTTGATATACCGACTCTCCGTAATCTTCTCAGGAAGTAGAGGCGCTGATGAGCTTTCTTTATAATTGCATCAGTGTTCTCGGACCAGGAGAGATCTTCAGAGATATGCACACCCTTATGAAGGATGTTTGCCAAAACATTTCACATTTTAGCTCATTATCTACTCATTGCAAATGTTGAATTGTTAATTTCGTCGCAAGACTCCTTAGCATGGATGTCTTTCTCTGAAATGCCACTTCCACGTGTAATTATGTCATCAATGTCTGTTGTGCTTGTTTATGCTGGAACTACGTCATGACACATGACCTTTGTTTTTAGTTACCAGTTCGATGAGGGGAAGACCCTGCAGCCAGTCAGCATCTGCCTACAAATTAGAGCCCTGAATGGACAATCGATGCTTTGGCTGCAGTTTCTGCAAAAATCGTCTCCATATGCTGCAATCTTCTCCACAGACATCAGTGAAAAACACTGAGGTACTTCCTCGGAGTGAAGGAGAATTTTCCCCATCGTAGGGGCATCAAAAAATAAGAGAGCATGCTTAAGGTGAGAGGAAGTGGTTTTAAAAGGAATTTGAGGGGTAAGTTTTTAGACTGCAACATTTTTATGGCCGTTTTTCACACAGCGGGTGGTGGGTATATAGAATGAGCTGCCAGAGGAAGTGGTACGGGCATATACAGTACAACATTCAAAAGGCATTTGGACAGGTACATGTATAGGAAGGTTCAGAGGAATACAGGCCAATCCCAGGTAAGGGACTTGCTTAGATAGGCATCTTGGGTGGCCTCATCAGGCCTCAATGTTCCTTAATCATAATTAAGCAGATTTAAAATGTAAATAGGAAGGGATCAGACAGTCACTCGCTCAAGATGGTTAGATTAGATTAGATTCAACTTTATTGTCATTGCACATAGTACAAATACAGGTACAACAAAATGCAATTTTGCATCTAACCAGAGTGCAAAGTAGTAAAGTGCTGATTAAGACAATATATACAAATGAGGATATATTGGTGTATGTACATAGGCATAAACATATATACAGATAGTTGTTAAGGTGCAAAAGATTGACATGTGCTATATTCTGGTGAATAAGAGCTTAACTATAATTGAATCCTTTATTTGTCATTCAGACCTTTCGGTCTGAACGAAATGTTGTTGCCTGCAGCCATACATGTAATAATAACAACACACAATAAACACAAATTAACATCCACCACAGTGAGTTCACCAAGCACCTCCTCACTGTGATGGAGGCAAAAGTCTTAGAGTTACTGTCTCTTCCCTCCTCTTCTCCCTCTGCGCTGAGGCAATACCCCCACCGGGCGATGGTAAGTCAGTCCCGCGGTTCAAGCTCCGCGGCCCGGAGGTGGTCGAAGCTGCCGCCCTCCAGTCCAGCGGACGCAGCTGTTGCCACGGGAGCTCCGGAAAACAGGCACCAGCCTGTGACCTGCGAGCTCCCGACGATGTCGTCCACTGGCCCGCGGCCGAGCCCCGGATTCAGGTCGCCGCCGCCATAACGCCACCATTGCCACCGGAGCACCGTCTCCGCCCCGCACCGGGCCGCCCACACGAGAGCGTCTCAGCCCCGCACCGTGCCGCCCACACGGGAGCGCATTCCAGCCGAGAGCCGGGCCGCTCACACAGGAACGCCTTCCAGCCGGGACCCAGGCCGCCCACACGGGAGCGCCTTCCAGCCGGTAGCCGGGCCGCCCACACAGGAGTGTCTCAGCCCCGCGCTGTCCGCCCTCACCGGAGTGCCGAGTCGTGCCGCTGCCCGAACGTTGCCGCAGCTCGAAGATGGCCAGCCTCGCGTTGGTGAGTCCTGGCTGGCTCTACCTCCGGAGCCTCGAGGTCGGTCGCAGGTTGGAGGCCGCCAGCTCCGCCGTTGGGTCTCAGCTCAGGCGGGAGAAGAGAAGGGGGATACGACAAAAAAGTCGCATTCCCCCGAAGGGAGAGACAGAAAGCCCTGTTTCAGCCCCCCCCCCCACACACATAACACCACCTAATAACCAAAAGTTTAACTGAACTAGACAAAAAAAAACAACACAAAAAAAGTAAAAACAGACAGACTGCAGGCGAGCCGCAGCCGTTTCACAGCGCCGCCACTTCCGGAATTATATAAACTATAAATAATACTGATGGGAAGGGGGGGGGGGGGGGGAGTAGCGCCAGGCCTGTGAGTTTAGCAGGGTAATGGTGTTGGGGAAGTAGCTGTTCCTTACCTTGCTGGTGCGAGACCTGAGTCTCCTGTACCGCCTCCCTGATGGGAGGAGGGCAAACAGTCCATGGTTTGGACTGTTGATGTTTGTGCTAAATGTCAAAGTCAAAGTCAAAGTAGCCTTTATTGTCATTCAGACCTTGCGGTCTGAACAAAATGTTGTTGCCTTGCAGTCCTACATATAGTAAAAATGACAAAACCACACAATAAACACAAATTAACATCCACCACAGTGAGTTCACCAGGCACCTCCTCACTGTGATGGAAGGCAAAAGTCTTGTCTTTGTCTCATCCCTTCTTATTATCCCTCTGCGCCAAGGCGATCCAGGCTTCAGATGTTGTGACCCCGCCGGGCGATGGTAAGTAATGTCAGTCCCGCGGCTGAATCCAAGGTCCGCGAACGGGCCGGTTCAACTCCGCGGCCCGGGGTGGTCAAAGATGCCGAAGCTGCCGCCCTCCAGTCCAGCGGACGCAGCTGTTGTTGTGGGAGCTCCGGAAAACAGGTCCGCAGCCTGTGACCTGTGAGCTCCCGACGATGTCGTCCACTGGACCCGCGGTCGGGTAGGGTGGCCGCTGCCGCCAGAACACTGCCCCAGCTCCGAGGTCGGGTCGCCGCTGCCGCTAACGCAGCTCCGAGGCCGGGTCACCGTTGCCACTGCCCCAGCTCCAAGGCCAGGTCGCCGCTGCCGTCGGAACACCACAGCTCCGGAGTCGGACCGCTGCCACCCTCCCGTCCAGCGGACGCAGCTGTTGTTGTGGGAGCTCCGGAAAACAGGTCCGCAACCTGTGACCTGTGAGCTCCCGACGATGTCGTCCACTGGACCCGCGGTCGGGTAGGGTGGCCGCTGCCGCCAGAACACTGCCCCAGCTCCGAGGTCGGGTCGCCGCTGCCGCTGCCCCAGCTCCGAGGCCGAGTCGCCTCCGCTGCCGCAGCTCCGAGGCCAGGTCGCCGCTGCCGCTGCTCTAGCTCCGAGGCCGGGTTGCCGCTGCCACTGCCCCAGTTCCGAGGCCGGGTCGCCGCTGCCGCTGCCCCAGCTCCGAGGCCGGGTTGCCGCTGCCGCTGTCCCAACTCCGAGGCCGCTGCCCCAGCTCCGAGGCCGGGTCACCGCTGCCGCTAACGCAGCTCCGAGGCCGGGTCACCGTTGCCACTGCCCCAGCTCCGAGGCCGGGTCGCCGCTGCCGTTGGAACACCATAGCTCCGGAGTTGGACCGCTGCCGCTGGAACGCTGCCCCAGCTCCGAGGCCGCCTGCTCCGCCATTAGGCCTCGGCGCAGGCGGAGACGGGGGATACGACATGAGAAGTCGCATCCCCCCGAAGGAAGAGACCAAAAACATGTTTCTCCCCCCACCCACACATACACAATCAAATAAACCAAAAAATTAACTAAAAGAATAACAAAAAAATAAAAAAAAGCAGACGGACTGCAGGCGAGCCGCAGCTGCTAAGGCAGCGCCGCCATCTTGGATGTGGTCTTCCTGAATTAATTACATTTAAATGCCAGCATGGGTTCTACTCTCAATCATCATCAAAGTATAATTGTAAGTACATTGTATGTGCTGGCAACAGTGCTTTTACGCTGCACTTTCTCAATAATAACTTGCTCATAGGTGTTCAGTTTAGCTTCCTTCAAAACCTGAGGATCACAAAACCAAATGCCCTTGAGAACAGAGCAACATTTGACCAAGTGAGACATTAATGAGCATTGGTAAGGTCACAAGTAAGAACGTTTAATTATGTTCAGATCCAGTCCAGGTATGCAGCAGTCTATACTCTCCGACAATATGACCTGGACAACATTTAGGCAAGGAGTAAGATATCCTCAATATTTCAGGTATACATTGGCAATAAATAGTAAGATTAAACGAGAACTTACCAGTTCGAAGTTTGATTGTTATTTTATGAGGAGTACGTTGAGGGAATACGTGAAGAACCCCGCCAGGACGCGTGCGTGTCATTCTTCAAAGCAGCGGTGTGAAATCACAGATAACTGTAATGACTGAACATAGTAAGATTAGAGAAGAGATACCAGTTGAGTATATGATCAAGGGTGGGAGCGGAGGGCACGTAATCCCTCAACGTTACTCCTCATAAAATAACGATCAAACTTCGAACTGGTAAGTTCTCGTTTAATCTTACTATTTTACTTCGGAGTCACGTGAGTGACTACGTGAAGATTTCAAAGCTCTGTGATTTCATGCCGTGGAAACGAGTCCATGCATCACATCTGCCTTAATTGACTGTGGGATGAATTGTGTTAACATGTTTAGACATGAATCTAACATTGAAATCCATGATAAATTGTTAACAACAAATTATAGCCCCTATTTATGGGGTGAAATTATATTACAGAACTTAAAATTGGCTCTGCAAAGTTCCAGTTTAACTATTGGTTTGTGTTAGAATAGTTGGAACATTTTCCCCTGATCCATCCTGCTGTCTCGAGGATTTGGTTCATTGGTATATCCAACTCCATAGCTGCCGATGTAGTTGCAGCCCTGGTGGAATAAGATTTGAATATGTTAGTATCCACCCCAGCTGTTGTTAAAACCTGTTTCAGCCATCTGGAAATAGTTTGAACCGACACTTTTTTGTGGGTTTGTTTGTGGCTGATTAGTAGTGTCATCTCATGGCCTCAGATGTTTTTGGTGTTCTCCATATAGAACAATAATTGTCTTATTATACAGAGACGATATCTGTAGGGTAATCCCTAAATTCTATTTTGAGGCCTGATGATCCCGGTCTGTTCTGTTTGACTAATTCGTAATATGAAACGTTATATTCCTGTTGAAGAAGTCATATAGTCTAGCCTTAACTTATGTACGACTGTATCCTTAGTGCCGTGACCAAAGCCATCAGCATGACTGTTTTGTGCGTCAGTCTTTGCAGGGACAGAGCTGTTGCTGGAGACCAATTCCTTTGCAACGTTAGGGCAATACTCATATCCCATTTAGAGAGTACTTGGTTCTTGGGGGATAGATATTAAACATTCCCCTCATAAGTTTGGTTACCAGGGGTGAGTCCCAACAGAATGACGCTCTGATCCTCGCCATAGATATGTTGATAGGGCACTTCTGGCGCAGTTAATGGCACTGTAACTGAGCCCCTCATCATAATGGAGGCCTGCCAGGAATTCGAGAACAGACGTTATGTTCATCAAACTGTAGGTGATGTTGTTTCTGTGACAATATATCTCCCATTTCCTGATGTATACCAGATATAGTTTTTGGTGGACTGTCTGTGGCCCGCTGAGATAATGTTCAATGTTCGGTCCGCCAGTCCCAGTTGCAGTAGAGGTTTCTTTAGACTCCACAAATTGATAGGTTTGTTGTTTTTGACATGGATGGGATCCCCTGTTACGGGATGAACCAATAATCTGGTTGTTTCAGGATGGTGATGCATGGTTAAACCCCATGTTGAGTATCACAGGGAACCATGGTTAAGTAGGCCAATCGGCACTACCAATTAACAGACGCTGAGTCTTGTTGTATTTTTCGTAATACCCGACTGATGATGCAGAAAAGGAGAGAATGCATAGATAAACAATTGCCCCTTCAATGCAGTGAAAAGCATCTGTCCCTGCTGTCCCAGGGTCTGGTTCCCAAGAAACACAGTTTGGTAACTGGTGATTAAGTCTTATTTTATTGAATTTGCGTGACCTGATGTCTGCCACTGAATTTTGGGTTACCTGGTAGGTAAGTAGCTGATATTCCAATATTTCTCTGGACACACCATTACCAAATTGTATTAGTCAGATTGTCACTCTGTAGTCTAACACGCTGGTGATTTATCCCAGAGCAGTATGACTTTAGGCCATAGAACGCACCCCACATTTCCAGGTAGTTTATGCCCAGTGTCTGTGATGATGATGCCTCCTGTGCCTTTCATCTACCTCCACAGATGGAGATGGAAATTGGTAGTACCCCAACCAAGCACACTGGCATCAGTTTGTAGCACCACTAAGGGTTTGCTGATAACGATAGGGTTGGAACAATGCCGAATGTTATCCCTCCACCATTTTAATTCCATAAGCTTTGATTGGTGGCTTATTGGTCTGTCGAAATGACCAGTATTAACTTTGAGTGTTTATATTTTGCCCTTTGTAGATTTTTGGTAACACAAAGGTCCAAATTGTGTGGCTGGAAAGGCAGACACTATATGCCAATTTTACTTCGGAGTCACGTGAGTGACAACGTGAAGAACCCGCTCAGTGCGCAGGCGCGGCATTACGCCAGCAGTGCAACAGCGGCAGCAGCGGAAGTCAAACAGCTCCCGCTGCAATTTCAAAGACGGACCGTCAGGTAAGTGAACAGAAGTCGGCTTTCCTTACCGAAGAAAAGCCGGCTGTCTTCTCTTGCAGAATGTCCACACTCAAGACAAGACTTTTGAAGAAATCTGCCCCCGTCCAACTCCGCAAGAGGAGAAGGGGGGGGGGCAGCAACAGGCGGTAGGAGCGCTATCCGGGCGCTCCGCTATCCCCGACACCGAGCCGAGTCCAGCTCCGCTAACGCCTGAACAGCGGGCTAGAGGCAAAGTCAAACGGAAGAGCAACCGGCCGGTGGCATCCGACTCGTCGGACGGGGACGTCTCTCCACCCAGGAGGGGGAGGGACAGCCGCCTGAGCCGCATGGAGCGGCTCTTGGAGCAGGTGCTCCAGCAAGGTGCACCCCGGGAGGGGAGCTCTTGCAGAGGGAGGTCAGGCACTCCCTCTACAGTGCCTCCTGCACTGTCCATTGCAACCTCCTTTCCAGAGGATAGCTTTGGGGACCAGGACTGGGCTGGTCCAGACCAAGGGGTTATTACTGAAGATTTCGGGAGTATGCAGGGGGTGCAGGAGCAGGAACAGCTGCTTGGTGTAGTGGGCCACTACGTGTCAAAACCCCGTGCAGGGGAACCGCTAGAGGCCAAACTAGCGGCAAGTATCAATCACCTTTCCAACAGAGCTCTGCAGGAGCAGGTGTGAAGCTTTAGATACCTATACGGTGCCGGACAACTGTGAATCTCTAAAAGTACCAGCGGTGAACAGCCAAATCTGGGGACACATTGGGGCAACCATCCGGCACCACGAGCTAAAGCTGCAGTGGATACTCTGACTATTGACAGCAGGCATCACTTCGTTTGCTCGTTCTATAAACAACACCGAGATGACCACCAATCAACAGGATACACTCGCGTTGTTGTGTAACACGCAGTTTGAAATTAATAATCTGCGGAAAGAAATCATCAAACCTGCCATCAATCCTCGATTTGCGGGGCTGTGTAAAACACCAGCCGATGAGCCAGACAGGCTGCTCTTCGGGAAAGACCTACCTAAACGCATGAAGGACATGACCGAGGCCTCAAGAACTCAAGGCCTCATGAAGGCAGGGTATAAAACGAGCAAACTGAAAACACACACCACCAAGTGGCAGCACCCCGCCGCATCCACCAGTAAACATCCGCCATTCAACACTGGTGAAAGCTCGGGGTCCGCTTACTTTCACCGTAAGTCTTTTTTAGACCAGGGCCCAGAGCGGACCCCATGGAAAATGCGCCAACCCCCAACAAACACACCACATCAGACACCTCGCAAGCCTCGTCCGACCAAAGGGAATCAGAAGAAATACCCGTAACCATGGAGGTAGGTGGGTCTGGTTCCTATCAACTTTTGGGAGGTGGAGGCTTAATACTGACAGGAGGTAGATTGCACCAGTTTAAAGCAGCATGGGAGTCTATCACGAGTGATCAATATATACTCAATGGCATTAGTGGATGCAAAATACAGTTTATATCAGGTAACTTGCCACCAGTTCAGCATTTACCCCAAAGGGTATTCTCCCTCTCAGTAAAAGAGAGACGAGAAGGACAAGTTGAACTGATGAGACTAGTTACAAAGGGTATCATTGAAAAAGCAAAACATGAACCTTTGGAATTTGAAAAAGGGTATTTCTCCCTCCGTCAAAGAGAAACGTGAGGGGCAAGCTGAACTGGTGAGACTTATCACAAAGGGGGTCATCGAAAAGACCAAACATGAACCTTTGGAATTTGTATCGAATATATTCACTAAAACCAAAAAAGATGGTGGCTGTCGCATCATCATTGACTTAACATCACTAAACAAATTTGTTAAGTATATACATTTCAAAATGGAGACATATGTTACTGCCAAACAACTGAATTCCAAAGGACACTTCATGGCAAGCATTTATCTTAAAGATGCTTACTATCTAGTACCCATATACAAGGATCATCGCAGATACCTAAAATTTATCTGGATGGTACAAAGCATTGGCCTATGGGCTAACTTCAGCCCCAAGATTATTCACCAAAATATTGAACCCAGCCATGGCAATACTAAGAAAACAAAAACATATTGTCATGGCATATCTGGATGATATTCTGATAGTAGGGAAAATGATGGAATTGGCTGTGGCAGCAGTATCAGCTACAAAACAGCTCCTCGAAACTCTGGGGTTCGTTCTACATCCAGATAAATCTAAGTTGAAGCCATCCACTATCATGGACTACCTGGGCTTCACAATTAACTCAGTCCAGATGACTGTTACCTTCCCAAAGGCAAAAATGGTTGAAATTAGCACAATCATGCAACAATTTAATGGTCAACGAGCGACCAACTATTCGACAAGTAGCAAGAGTAATTGTGGAAATGGTAGCAGCATTTCCGGCTACACAATCTTTGCACTATCAAAAAATTTTACAGAGAGCAAAGGTACAGGCAATAAAACGACATACAGGTCACTATGATCGAGTCATGAACTTACCCACTGGAGCAATATCAGAGCTACAGTGGTGGGCAGAAAACGTTTGGCATAGTTTCAGCCCTATCTTTATCACTAACCCTACTTTAGGTACTCAAACAGATGCCAGTGCTCAAGGCTGGGGAGCGACTAACTCCATATCCAGCACAGGTGGTAGATGGACTAACCTAGAGTCATCATTACTACTTACACTGGGCATTAACTATCTAGAGATGTTGGGCGCCTTTTATGGTTTAAAAGCATATGTATCTAATATGCAGCACTTGCATGTTCGGTTACAAATTGATAAATACTACGGTGATGGCTTATATTAACCATATGGGTGGCATAAAACCATTATCATGCGACAAATTGGTCAACATGATTTGGCAATGGTGTGTCAAAAGACATATTTGGCTATCAGCTACTTACCTACCAGGTAAGCTAAACACCCATGCCATGAGAAAATTAAACGCCTGGGTTGCAAGTTTGAACAGACCTTACCTGGAACTGGGATTGTCCAAACAAACCATCACCATGTCCGCATCCCTTCGAACATCCACCAAGAGGCAGTACTTAACCAGCATCAAAAAAGGGAGAAGTACTGCCAGGAAACAGGGACAACATACGCAACAGCTACAGCCACCAACATACTGGAGTTCCTGGCCTATCTACACCACGATGTAGGGATCAGCTACAGTGCCATCAACACAGCGCAGAGTGCTTTTTCTGCTTATCTCAAACCAGCGCCAGGACAACAGGCGATGGGATCCCATCCACTGGTGGTAAAACTGATGAAGGGCATTTACAATATCAAGCCCTAAGCCCAGGTATACCCATATTTGGGATATCAGTGTGGTCCTGACATATCTCAGGGAATGGCCACCAGCCAGATCCCCCGGCCTCGAGCAAGCTACACTAAAGACGCTCATGTTGATGGCACTTGTATCCGCTCAGAGGGTCCAGTCACTACACCTATTGTGACTGGACAACATGATCACAGCTCCAGACCAGATCTGTCGTTATCCAGCGACTGATCAAACAGAGCAGACCAGGAACACTTAATCCAGTCTTGGCTTACCCACCAGAACCACGGTTATGTGCCATGACCCACCTACTATCCTACATAGACACAACCAAAATATTCGAGGGAGATGAAAAGCCTTGTGGGTCAGTCACAAAAACCTTATGGTCGGGTGACGAGCCAAACCATTGCGAGATGGCTCAAGCAGGTGCTAGAAACTGCTGGGATAAACACTAACATGTACAAATTTTATTCCACCAGGGCAGCATCCATGTCGACGGCTAAAGAATGGACATGCCTATAGACCACATCCTGGCTACAGCAGGATGGTGGGGGGGGGGGGTAAAAGACCGTTTAGAAATTTTATAATAAGCCGTTGGCAAAACCTGGTTTATTTGCAGTAAAGATTTACGAACTGCAAATATTTAATTTAAGCCCAGGGGAGCAACTTAATTCTTTGTTGTTATTGTTTAAAAAATACCATTGTGTTTTTCTACAAATAGACTCATTGGTTGATTACGATAACACTTCCTCCCTCAAGAACTTCGGCAGTGAGTGAAATGAAACTGTTACACGGTTTGAAATCACAGAGCTTTGAAAACTTCACGTAGGCACTCACGTGACTCCGAAGTAAAATAGTAAGATTAAACGAGAACTTACCAGTTTGAAGTTTGATCTGTATTTTATGAGGAGTTACGATGAGGGATTACGTGCCCTCCGCTCCCACCCTCATTATATGGATCAAACTAATAAATTGATGTCTCCTTATCTTTACTATGTTTACTTCAAAATAACTGTGTCTATCTGTGATTCCACACCGCTGCTTGGAAGTATGCCGCGCCTGCGCACTGAGCGGGTTCTTCACGTAATCCCTCATCGTAACTCCTCATAAAATACAGATCAAACTTCAAACTGGTAAGTTCTCGTTTAATCTTACTATTATACTTGCTACCAATCTGATGTCAGTGGGGTTGTTGCAGGCCTCAGTTAAGACTGTAGCCTTGTCCTTTGGTAAAGTCACCGACATGTGAGCTGTCAATAGTGAACCCCAAATAATCCATTATGTTGGTAGGCGTTAGTTTAGATTTAACTGGATGGATGATAACCCCAGTTTTCACCCAATTGTATGGTGGCTGTTACAGCTAGTTAGGCCAACTCCAAAGTTATGCCCACAATTAGTATGATCATATGATTATGTATTTGGTAGAGCTCTATACTGCCAGAGCTGCCCCATCCAGTTGAATTTTTTTAAATAACGTTTGTGATCAGTCCTTGTAGGCACTGAATAGTAAGCATCTTTTAGGTCGATGCTAGCCATGGAGTAGCCTTTGGAAATCAGTCCTTTAGCAGTTACCAGTTCCCATTTTGTACTGAATATGTAGTACAATGTATTCCAGCCAATCGTGTTGGGTTTACCCATTACCCCTTTTGCACAATTCAATGGTATATCCCTGGATACTGCTTAGGATATAAGTGTCTGTAGTTAATATACACCATATCCAAAAGAGTGTAATCTCCCACCAATGTGTGTTTTATCCACTTTTCCTATAATTTGTAAGGGTCCAGACCCACCTACCTCCATTGCCAGTGGAAGTTTGCTTCTTCTGTGTGGTCTTCTTGGAGGTTGAGGCGCCGGTGTCTGCTTTGTTTTTGGGTTGGGGGTTTGCGCATCTTCCAGAAAGGCCGGTCCGGGCTATGGTCTAAAAGACCGCTGTCCTGTATGCCCGGCCTTTGAGCTTTCACCAGCTTCTCTTGTTCTGCTGGTGGGTGCATAAGGGTGCTGTCTTTGGCTGTAGGAGATCCTTAATGTTGTCGCCTTTATGAGCCCCAGGGCTTTCCTAAGTCCTGCTCCGACATGTTTCCAGATGCTATTTCCACGACTGGAACATTCAGGGATGCGCAGTTTCCTGGTCCCGAGTATTTTTGCAGTGGTGTCCATCGTGGTCTGGCTGCATGTATTTGGACACCATGACCAGTAGATTTTGCCTTCCTGCACCCCCTGCACACTTGTAGTTTTGTTCGTCAAAACCCCTCTTCAGGGTCAGCCCAGAATTGACCCCCCAGTACTCCCCTCTGACGAGGGAGATGCACTGTGCAGCCCTACAAGAGGTGCTGCTGTGGGTTTTACATAGTGCCCACAGTGACTAGACTCCGTCTCCCGGAGCCTGTCATGTTGGAGCTCGGCTCCATAAGCCGCTCCAACTTTCTTTTTCATGTTGGAGCTCGGGTCCATAAGCCGCTCCAACTTTCTTTTTCATGTTGGAGCTCGGCTCCATAAGCCGCTCCAACCGGCTCCAGCGCTCACGGTCGCTGGCCGCCCAAAGTCGGACTCATCAGTCAACGACTCTTTTGGTTTTCTTCTTGCCTTCCCGACCAGACGCAGTGTTTAATCTGGCCGGTGCGGGGGCGAAGTCGGGCACAGCTGTTCCCTTACGGGTGATTCCTGTGCCGCCGGCCGCTGCTGGCGCCCGCAACTCTGCGGTCTTCCCCCGCCAGCTTTGTCGCAGCTCTGGTCAACTTCTTTGCCTTGTGCATGTTTCCCCCACCTGTAAAACAGTATGGGAACAATAAAGACCGCACTATCACTTACCTGCAGGTCCAGGCTTAAAACTTGCCGTTGTTTGCACAGCTCTCCATGTTTCCCCACCTGTGAAACAGTATGGGGAGAATAAAGACCGCATTTTCACTTACCTGCAGGTCCAGGTTTAAACTGTCGCTACGGGGGAACGTCGTTCCACCCCGCCTCCTGCCGTTTCGACTTGTCAAAGTCGACGGCCCCATTCTGAATAGTCTCCCGCCCGGCCGTGGTGTTCTGGCCGGCGCGGGACCAAAAGTCAGCACAGCTGATCCCACTTACGGGGTTTGTGCCTTTAGCTGCTGCTGGCTCCCGCAACTTTGCGGTCCTCCCCAGCCAGCTTCACTCGCAGCACTTGTGGACACTATTTTGTCCAGCTTCCCCCCCCTGAGTAAAAACAGCGCGGGGATCAACACTACCGCAGAGTAAATCACTTACCTGCAGGTCGCGGTTTCAAACTTACCGCTGCGGGGGAACGCTCCACCCCGCCTGTCGTTTCGCAAGCATGAAAGCGATATGGCACGCATGCGTCCTGGCGGGGTTCTTCACGTAGTCACTCACGTGACTCCGAAGTAAAATTTAATGGGAATAGCCACATAAGCAGCAACACATGAATATGTAAACATTGTACACAAATGGAGAAAAAATAAAAAGTTCAATAAATAACAAATATAGTGCAAATAACAACTAATAATATAGTCTTTTGCAGTTCAGAGCTCATAGCTTATTCGTTGTGTTTAATAGCCTCATGGCTGTAGGGAAGTAGCTATTCCTGAACCCGGACATTACAGTCTTCTGGCTCCTGTACCTTCTTCCTGATGGCAATGGTGAGATGGGTGTGTGGCCAGGATGGTGTGGGTCCTTGATGATTTTGGCTGCCTTTTTGAGGCAGAGACTACGACAGATCCCTTCCTCGGTGAGGAGATCAAAGCCGGTGATGGACTGGGCAGTGGTCACAACTTTTTGTAGTCTTTTTCACTCCTGGATGTTCAAGTTGCCGAACCAGGCCGCGATGCAACCAGACAGAATGCTCTCTGCCGTGCACCTGTTGTAGTTTAGGAGAATCCTCTTTGACATGCCGAATCACCGTAAACTTCTCAGGAAGTAGAGTCGCTGATGTGCCTTCTTTACAATTGCATCGGTGTGCTGGGTCCAGGAAAGATATTCTGATATATGCATGCCCAGGAATTTGAAGTTATTGATCCTTTCCACCATCTATAAACAGGATTGTGCGTCCTCATCCTTCCCCTACCAAAGTCAACAATCAGTTCCTTGGTCTTACTGATATTGAGAGCCAGGTTGTGGTTTTCTACTTCTGACAAGATAGACATCTGGTTTGCTTAGATTACAAAAATGTATTATGTAAAGAAGATTGCAATGCTGTGATGAAATCGCACTACATACATTTTACAAGCTACATAAATTTAACACATAAAGTTCATCTGATGGGTAACTTAAAGATTAAACAGGCGTCTGCAGAAATGAGAAAACTAATGGTTCGTTGGAAACTGAGGTAACCAGCGACGCATTTTTTCACCATACTTGTTTAATCTATTGAAAGAATATGAACAATAAATCAAATTCAGAAGGTTGTCAAAGCCAGTCGGTGGGGACGCTGCGAGACGGCTGCCCTGCCAGCAGTGTGTTCGTCATTTCTACTTTTTTTTAGTATGTGCAAATGTGTGTTTTAATGTCTCTTGGTGTGTCTAGTGTGGGGGGTGGTGAGGTGGGAAAGGGGGGAACCCGCTTTCGGTCGCTTCCTCCACGGAGAGGCGACTTACAACATCCTGAAGCCACGGTCTCCGGTAGGGAAGCACCGATTCGGCAGTTACCTTCCAGACGAGAGGGCCTGTACATCTGGCTGCCCGCAGCGGCGACTGCGGAGGTTTATGGCCCCGACCACAGGGGAACAATGGAGGACTGACTGTACTTTGTGCCTTCCACCACAGTGAAGAATGCTGTGGTGGATGTTTGTGTTACAAATTTTTAATTGTGTATTCTTTTTGATTGTACCGCTGCTGGCAAGTTCATTTCACTGCACTTTATTATGCATGTGATGAATAAAACTGATTGATTGATTGATTATAATATTATCTAAGAAATGCAGATGATACTTGAACTTAAAGAGAATCTGAGAATGCAAGGGCTGGCCTGCTATTCACCCACCACTAAATTGACAAAGGAGGAAGGTGTGGCGGTCCCTGGGGGTTAGGCTACTCCTTGGGTCATCCCCCTCGGCTCTTGAGGGACAGGGCGTGGGTCTGCCACGGGGTTTCCCAAGTCATGCTCACTGGTGTGTGTGTTCTCGCTGCTGAATAAAACTACTTCTGACCTGCCTGACGTCTTGCCTTTACCTGACCTCGTCCAGGCCGCTACAAAGGTTCCTAAGCCACTAATGCCTAGGAGGATATGGAATTCTGAGAATAATTTAAAAGCCTCAGAAACCATCAGCATTTTCAAGTGTGTAGGAACGAACTGCAGATGTTAGTTTATACACGTAATGGAGTAACTCAGCAGGTGAAGCAGTTTCTCTGGAGAAAAAGGATGGGAAATGTTTTGTGTCAGATCCTTTCTTCAGACTGAAAGTAGAGAGGGAGGAGGGGGTTGGGGATTGGGGGTAGGAAAAGGCCAGAACAAATCAGGGCTGTAACAGATGACCAAGGAAGGGTGGAGCGTATAATGGCCCACTGTTAGTTGGGGAAGAGATGATAACAAAAGGAAACAGGACCTTCAGCCCATTGAGTCCACACGGACCAGCGATCCCTGTTACACACACTAACCACCGCCCACACACACACTAACCACCCCCCACCACACACACTAACCACCCCCATTGATATTATGTTAATATTATTCATTTGCTCCTTTTACCCCATCCCCGCCCTATCAACTCACGCATTGCCCCCAACTCACAAGCGCATCTATAGAGGGGATAGCTAGTTAATATGTTTTCAGTATCATTAGCAGGATAAATACTAGCTAAGACACCAGAAAAAGAAAACATGACGAGGTGGGATAGAACCTCAGTTTATCCCATCAACAATATGGTACTTCTGGCAATTCATTAACACAACATTGAGTTGTCAATTACTCCATTCCAACTGTAAAGTAGATTTGAAGGAAAGAGGATAGAACACAGAACATTGCAGCACCGGAACAGGCTCTTCAGCCCACTGTTTGTGCTGAATATGATGCCTAGTTAAACTGATCTCATCTGCCTGTACATGATCCATATCTCTCTATTCCCTGCACTTCCATGTGCCTATCTAAAAGCCTCTTAAATGCCACTATTATATCTGCCTCTACCACTATCCCTGGCAATGCGTTCCAGGCCACCACCAGTCTGTGTAAAAAAACTTGCCCCACATATCTCCATTAAACTTTCCCTCTCTAACCATATAGCAATACCCTCTATTGGATATTTCCTCTCTGGGAAAAAAACATGTGACTGTCTCTCCTATCTATGCTTCTCAAAATGTTACATACTTCAATCAAGTCTCCCCTCAACCTCCAACATTCCAGAGAAAACAATCCAAGTTTAGCCAACCTTTCCCTGTAGCTGAAACTCTCTAATCCAAGTAGCAGTCTGGTAAATCTGTAGGTGAATGCTTAATTGTTGTATTTCGAACAGTTGGAAGGATTGCGCAAAAGATTATCCTAAGCCATATGAGGATTTTTACTTTCCAAAGAGTTACACTCCAATCAATTACTTTGGATTTCAAGGTTGTTAAGCAATTGTAGGCGGCAACCAATTTGTGCAATTATCAACAAGAAAGTACGACAGGGTAATTTGCAGAATTAGTTGAAGAATAAATGACAACCAGGAGAAATCTTTCTTGATTTGTTCTCTGGAAACTTATAGGTTCATCAAAACAATTAGACAGAAGCTCACTTTGTCTCGTTCAAATAAAGAGCAGCTGCTACAATAAAGCATTCATCCACTGATGCTTATGTGTAAACTGTACACCCAAGCCCTTAAAAGATTATGCTCAAAATATCCTGCGAGTCATGAGTCTCATCACTGTTAAATCGAGGGTAACAAATAGTATTAGGGAAAAGGTAGCATCGTGGCTGTGTTACCATATTAGTGACCCAGAGACTGAGACTAATGATCTGGTGACGTGATCAAACCTTGCCAAAGAATCCGATCATCTTAAATTCGGTTACATTAAATAGTACTGCAATTAAAAAAAACGTATTAATAATGGTGACCAAGAAAGTTCTGGTAAGATTCAGGCGATTCGGTAAGCTTGGTAATAATGTAGGGAGAAAAGAATCAGTGATTCCATCGCTGCATGGCCTATTCATGTCATCAGGGTCCAGAGCAATGTGGTTGATTCTTCGCTTTCCTCAGAAATCTATAAAGCCATTTGGCTCAAGGACCAATGTGGATGAAAAAGTATGCAATGCCAACAAGCTATGAAAAAAAACATTTTTAAAAACCTCTCTATCGTGAGACTTAATATAACCAGGGTTAGGAAAACGGTCTACTTGATAAGACACAAATTGCTGGAGTAACACAACAAGGCAGGCAATATCTTCGAAACATCACCTATCCATGTTCTCCAGTTATGCTACCTGACCCACTGAATTACTCCAGCACATTGTGTCTTTTATTTGGTAAACCAGCATCTGCAGTTCTTCATATCTCTATGATTGATTTAACTTTTTTTGAAAAAAAGATGAGCTAGTTTACTCAAACAAGTAAATAAAATTGACCTGGTGTGAAACCCCATGTGGACCTTATAATTTTGACCCCTTGACACATTGTCTTTCTTTTTATAGATACAGCATGGAAACAGGTGCTTTGTCCCACACCAATTAATGAGTCCACGGCAAGCAATGATCATCCATACACTCGTTCGATACTACAAACTCGGGACAATTTACAGAGGCCAATTAACCGACAAACCGGCACGTCTTTGGAGTGTGGCAGGAAACCCACATGGTCACAGGGGGAATGTACAAACTCTACTGCTGTGCCGCCCACAAACATTGACATGGATAATCATGTTTGGGAATGAAACTTACCAGCTCACCATGATTCTTCTGGTGTGCCTGCAGCTTGTACTTGTCCGCGGTGGTGTAGCAGCATCCGTCGGCCGGGCACCTCAGCTGGATGTTGCTGTGCTTCTGCACAACGTGACGCTTCAGGCAGTTCTTGGTGATGGAGGAGTAGCTGCACTGAGAGCAGTAGTAAAGGTGCTCCCTGGTGTGCGTCCGAATGTGCATGTCATAATGGACTTGGTACCAGTATAATTTTCCTTTAAAGAAGCGAGGAGGGGGGTTATAATGATAGGCTAAAAAATATGAGGCATTTGGTGTGTAGGTTAGGTAAGGAGCGATTGATGGGTTCGGAAAGGGAGGGGAAAGACAATACTGTAAAATAAATAAGTAGCACTAGAATGCCGGCTAATTTTATTTTAGCTGTGGGGAAACTTTATGGGGAAAATGCAGGAAGAAGCGTGCAGATTAACTTAGCAAAAGGTTCAAATGAAAGTTCTCATATATTTCAGTTTATCAAACTGCTCGTTCTTAAATAATAGCTTGAGATGCATAAGAATATACTTAGTCATGGTAACTAAATGGAAGAAGGCTTACATAATAAAATATGAAACGTTTGCTAGCTTGCTTTTACATATGTTATATCTAATACAAATACTTTTGTTTATGTTTTCACATGCTCAATCGGGGCTTTGCACTGGAATTTAATATAACTGCTTTCGAAGATGCACTTTAAAAAATTATATATTATGCACGCACGCACACATATACTGTTAATGCACTAAATTACTATTTGGAGTCCCCCCGCGTCATATGTCCCACCACCCATGCTCTTGCAGAGTAGCAGGAAATGTATTTTTCAAGCACCTTGTTGCAAGAAATGTAACAAGCAAAATGTGAACCATAAGGTCCCACAATAAGCAAGAGATATCACTAATCATTTGGTGTTACCGGTGAGGGGATAATTATTGACTAGACCATCTGGGGAACCGCCTGTTCTCACGAGAACCGCATGTTTTTCACCCAGAGAGTTGTGAGTCTGTGGAATTTTCTGCCTCAGAGGACGGTGGAGGCCAGTTCTCTGGATACTTTAAAGAGAGAGCTTGATAGGGCTCTTAAAGATAGCGGAGTCAGGGAATATGGGGAGAAGGCAGGAACAGGGTACTGATTGTGGATGATCAGCCATGATCACATTGAATGACGGTGCTGGCTCGAAGGGCCGAGTGGCCTACTCCTGCACCTATTGTCTATTGTCTAAACATTTTTGATAAATACCAGTTAAAAATATAGGCAGCACTTTTCTCTACTTCATGTCTTCTAATACCGGAAAGGAAATTAACGTAACTTTATAATAGCATGACCAAATTACTTTCACTTATTTCTCAACAGAGCTCTGGTTTCACTTATTTTGAACAAGGTTGCTTTGAAGTTGAGACAGGAGGAATGGAATGTATATTTTTTTCTGATATTTTATTTTAAAAATGGTTACCTGGAAAGCCGGTAAGAACTATGTTACCGTAAACATGGGTGCTATACTGACAGGCTTATTTTTGTTAAAGTACAAGCATCTAGTCATTCACATCATTGCACATTTGGAATAATACATTAGCGTGAGATATCTTGATGTGGTTAAACACTGGGACACAATAAGAAGTTATGATTATTGGGAAGTATGCTAAATAGGCTGCACTACCAATATGTATCATATTTGCTTCCCAATGGAAATGCACACCAAAGGCAGCAAAGACAGTATAGGGCCTGTCCCACTGCGGCGACCTAATTTGCGAGTTTAGAAGAGTTTGCCCTCAACTCATACTCGCAGCATGGTCGACACGAGGTCCTAGAAGGTCCTTGCAAATCCCCTTCATGCTCGAGAGTATTCCCCGCGTACTCGAGGCCTCACCTAGGTCGTGGCATTTTTTCAGCAAGCTGAAAAATGCCCGCGATTAAAAAAACGTCGTGTTTTTCACCCAGAGTTGTGAGTCTGTGGAATTGGATCAAATCGATAATTTTTTGCTCGTAGGTAGTCAAAGGCAATCGAAGGTAATCAAAGGTAGTTGAAGGTAAGCTTGTTGACAAAAAAAAGGTAAGTAAACCGACCGGTAATGTTAAATGATCGCTAAACTTTATTAAAAGTTGTCTGGCTTCTTAAAAGTGTTTACACTCCTTCTCCCCCCTTCTCCCTTCTCTGAGCACTTCCCCTTGTCAACCAACATCACAATAATATTTTCTCCATACTTGCACGTCTAGTCTCTCAATTCATTTCACATCAACCATGAGATATTTTGATGCAGTTAAACACAGACACAAAATTTGGAATATTTTCATAAAAATATAGATTTGACTAGACTAAGTGGGACCCGTTGGGTCCCAGCATCACATGGAAGGGATGGTCCCCCAATGCAATATTCCACCTCTCCACCAATTCCAATATTGGTGGCCAGTGGGGGGTGGGTGGGGCTTTCTGGAGAGCGCTAGTATGGGTGTTGTGGGCTGAAGGGACTCGTTTCCAGAGGGCTAGTATGGACATTGTGGGCCGAATGGATTCTTGGGCTGGCGGCTCAGTCACTCAAGCCTGTTGTGCTAGCAGCTCCTCACTCACGGCTGGTGGGCTGGCAGTTGACTCATGGCTATTCCTTGAAATTCCATTTCAAGCAGGGTGCAAGGCCACCAAATTCAAGTGCGGTTTCATACTATTTCAAGCAGGGTGCAAGGCCACTAAAGAGCGAGTCATGACCTCTCCTCCATCTTGCAGAGACTGAGCCACGCCCGCACTTCTTGGTTTTATAGTCCCGCCAGAAGGGGCGTGGCCTTCATGGCGTGATTGACATGAGAGTGAATCTCAACATTTTTTAAACACTAATAACTATTTTATTTTTCATCGATGGGAAAAATCTTCGTCATCTGATGAGCGGAGGGGGACTGAGTAAGATGGCCAAAAATCACAGCCATACATGGTAGCGTTTTTTTCTAAAATCAATATAAAGCACAAACAGGAAGTGGTCAAGATTAGACTTTTAATTATATAGAAGGCAAGGCAAGTTTAATTGGGCAAGGCAACTTTAATTACGCAAGGCAACTTTAATAAGGCAACAGAGCTTTAGCATTTCCAAACCAAAGGCACCAGAACTTTAGCATTTCCAAACCAAAGGCAACACAGCTTCAGCATTTCCGAACCAACGACAATACTGCTTTAGCATTTCCAAACCAAAGGCAACACAGCTTTAGCATTTCCAAACCAAAGGCAACACAGCTTTAGCATTTCCAAACTATATTTTCAAACCACTTTAAGGGCACTGACAGGTCAGTAAAACCACTCGCAGTTTAGTAGACATGTGTTCAGTGTTATTCACAGCTCAGACTGAGAGACGTAACCCTCTCGCTCCCCCATCTTGCAGAGACTGACTGAGACACTCAACACTTCCGGATTTTATAGTCCCTCTGGAAGGGGCGTGGCCTTCAGGAGAGAGTATCTCAACATTTTTTAAACATTAATAACTCTTTTATTTTTCATCGATGGGAAAAATCCTCTTTGCCTGCGCAGCAGAGGGGGACTCTGAGTAAGGTGGCCAAAAATCACAGCCGTAAGTGGCAGCGTTTTTTCTAAAATCAATATACAGAACAACAGGAAGTGGTCAAGATCAGACTTTTGGAAATATAGATTTCTTCCTCTGTGGAGAGGAAGTGGCTGGTGTCAGGGAGTGTGTCAGGATCATCACTGACAACAATGGACATAAATAAATTGAACAGAAACATAGCTGCAAAAAAAGTTTGGAACTGTGGCAAATATCAGAGTTCTACATATGGCACATCCAGAAAAATAAATAACTTTAGCTTTTATCCAATTCATAAGTAATCCTGATACATTCTATTAGTTCCCTCTTTCCCAATTAACCAAGCAACATCTACAGCTGCCATTCACCTCTGAAGAAATTAATTAACCCAATTGTGTATACTGCAAGCATGACAGTCCAGAAACATCTCATCCTGTCAACTGTGCTTGCTGCAACAATGGAAAAAGTTTCTGTTAGTTAATAAAATAGTTTGATAATTTACTGAATGTTGCTTTATAGATAGGGGTTAACATCTCTCCATTACCTCTCAAACATCTTTCCACAGATGTCACCAAGTACCATTTCCCAATTTTTCCCCATAGTATTATCTTGAGAGATAAGTACAATCACGAAGAGATAATTGATTACTTTTTCTCATTTACCATATCTTAAAGGAAAATACTAAGTATTTTCACTGCTTCTTTATTTCCTATATATTGATCGGACCCATTCTTCAATTAATTACTTATTTACAAAACACTAGACGATCTAATGTGCAGATTTTCTTCTCAGTTTTTATTATCCTTTTTAAATTTTTTATCTCATTAAAATTTATCTATTCCAAAATCACAAAATATTAATCTTAAAGTGTGCTGATCCAAATAAGCTAGTTATGCATTTATCATTTGCAGCAATTGATAAAGGTCAGGTTATCTATATAGAAAATGCTAAACTCTAGAATTACTGTTGGTGATATTAACAAAGGAATTCTTAATGTTCACGATTCCTCCATTTGCACTTTTGTCATAGAAAAATGCAGCGTGGAATCCTTTGGCCCAAGTTGTCCAAGATGCCGAATAAGCTAGTCCCATTTGCCCATATTAGGTCCTATCCATATATCTGTCCTATATGTCTGCAGAGGGGTCTCGACCCAAAACGTCACCCATCCATTCCCTCCAGAGATGCTGCCTCACCCGCTGAGTTACTCCAGCATTTTGTGTCTACCTGCCAGATGTCTTTTGAATGTCATTATTGTAACTGCCTCAATCACTCCCTCTACAAGCTCATCCAGATGCATTCCACCCCATGTGAAGAGGTTCCCCCTCAGGTCCCTTTTAAATCATTCCCTAATCACCACCTTTGTCATGCAGATTTTGATTCTCATTCTCTGGGAAAAAGACCATGTGCATTCACCTGATCTATACCCATCAAGATTTTATACATCTCTGTTAGATCAACGTTCTGTCTCCTATGCTCAAGGAATAGACTTTAGGAGAGCTCCCCCTCCCCTCACCCCACTCACGATCAACAACACCACAGTCACATCTGTGGAGTCTTTTAAGTTCCTGGGAACCATCATCGTGTAGCAGCCTGGACGAGGTCAGGAAAAGGCCAGACGTCAGGCAGGTTCAAACAGTAGTTTTTAATGACACAGCGTGAACACACACACCCCAGCGAGGGACCTTGGGAAACCTCGTGGCAGACCAACGCCCCTGTCCCTCAATAGTCGAGGGGGATGACCCAAGGAGTGGCCTAAACCCCAGGGACCGCCACAGGACCCCCCCCCCCCAAGTACCCAAGTCACGAAACGGACAGAAGGACGCACGCGGCAACCAGCCCAGGTGCGCACCATGCCCGGCACAGGAACAGGCAACTGACCAACAGGTGCAGGGGGCGGAGTAGTCAGTGGAGGAGGTACCCTAGACGGAGGGCTCCCTCACTTACGGGGCCGCGCTACCAGCACCGGCCGATCAATGTCAATATGCGCTGGCTTCAGTCGCGCAACCGAAAGTCTCATGCCGACCCCCCCATGTCCAGGACGAATGTAGATGAGCCATACTCTAGGACCCGGAAGAGACCCTCGTACGGCCACTGGAGAGGTGTCCGATGAGCATCCCTATGCAGGAAGACGAACTGGCAGTCCTCCAGAGCAGAGAGAATGTGCGGACGGAAAGGACCCATGACGAGACGTGGACACGGCGCCAGCTTGCCCACCGTCTCCCGAAGACGTTGCAGAGCATCCGAAGGCTGCTCCAATTGGCCCCGTGCCGGCAGGATGAACTCCCCGGGCACCGTCAACGGGAACCCATACACCAACTCGGCGGAGGAGGAGGCCAAGTCCTCCTTGGGTGCGGTGAGGATCCCCAGCAAAACCCACGACAGAGCGTCCACCCAGTCCGGATCATTCAGCCGTGCCTTCAGGGCATCCTTAAGTTGGCGGTGAAACTGCTCCACCAGTCCGTTCGCCTGCAGATGATACGCCATCGTGTGGTGTAGGCGAACCCGCAGGAGACGTGCCATGGCCGACAACAGTTCCGATATGAACTGAGGCCCCCGGTCGGATGTTATGTCCAATGGCACACCGAACCGGGCGATCCAGTACGCCACCAAGGCTCGAGCACAAGTGGCCGTTGAGGAATCAGGTAGCAGAATGGCTTCAGGCCACCACGCGAAACGGTCCACGACGGTGAATAGATAGGTCATGCCCCGGGATGGCGGCAGTGGCCCCACGATGTCCACGTGAATGTGGTCGAACCGCTGCCGAGGGATGGTGAACTCCTGTAACGGCACGCGCACGTGTCGCTGCACCTTGGCGGTTTGGCACAGGATGCAGGTGCGCGCCCAATGTCCAACCTCCTTCCGCAGCCTGTGCCACATGAAGCAGGGGGCTACCAGGGCCGTTATCGCCAGGATGGAGGGATGCGCAAGCCTATGGAGCACCTCAAACACCCTGACAATGGGTCGCGGAACTCCAGTGGAGACATCGCACAGCAGTGTTGCGCCCCCAGGACCAGACAACGTCCTCCAACTGCAGGCCCGAAACTGTCGTCCGATAGGCAGCCATCTCCTCGTCGACCAGCTGTGCGGCTGCCAGGGCGGAATAATTAATACCCTCAGCGACTTGGAGAACCGCGTGAACCGCAGGCGTCGGCCACCCTGTTATATTTGCCGTCAACGAAACGGATGGAGGTGGTGTACTCGGACACATAAGCCAACTGCCTCTGCTGCCAGGCAGACCACGGGTCTGAAACCTTGGCGAACGCGAAGGTTAGCGGCTTGTGATCCGTAAATGCAGTAAAAGGCCTCCCCTCCAGGAAGTAGCGAAAGTGGCGTACGGTGAGATACAGGGCAAGGGGCTCGCGGTCGAAAGTGCTGTAACGGCGCTGAGCACCACTGAAATGCCTGCTGAAGAAGGCGAGTGGCCGCCAGCATCCGTCAACGAGCTGCTCCAACACTGCCCCAACTGCAACCTCAGAAGCGTCCACCGTCAGGGAGGTCGGGGCGTCCTCTCGTGGGTGGACGAACATCGTGGCATCAGCCAGTGCCTCCTTAGCTCTCTCAAATGCCGCTGTTGCTTCTTCCGACCACTCAACCTCCCCGCAATGACCAGCAATTAGATGGACAAGCGGACGCATGATTGCGGCCGCTGCCGGCAAGAAATGGTGATAAAAGGTGACCATCCCCATTAATTCCTGTAGGCCCTTAACTGTGGTCGGACCTGCGGACAGCGTCCACTCTGGCCGGCAGAAGCAGCACCCCCTGTGGAGTTACGCGGTGGCCGAGGTAGTCGATGGCCATCACCCCAAAATGGCACTTGGACGAGTTGATGGAGTAACCAAAATTGCTGAGGCGCTGACACAGCTGACGGAGGTGAATGCTGTGCTCATGCCGCGAGCGACTGGCCACGAGTATGTCATCCAAGTACACGAATACGAAGTCCAGGCCGCGGCACACACAGTCCATAAGCCGCTGAAAGGCCTGCGAAGAGTTCTTCAAACCAAATGGCATCCGTACAAATTCAAACAGTCCAAATGTCGTTATAATGGCTGGCTTGGGGATGTCATCAGGGTGGACCGGAATTTGGTTGTAACCTCGCACGAGGTCCACCTTGGAGAACACCGATGCTCCGGCTAGAGGGGCATTGAAGTCCTGAATGTGCGGGACCGGGTACCTGTCGGCGACGGTCGCATCATTCAGGCGACGGTAATTCCTTCACGGGCGCCAGGCCCCTCCTGCTTTAGGGACCATGTGGAGCGGTGACGCTCATTGGCTATCGTAGGGGCGCACAATGCAAATCGCCTCCATCAGGCGAAACTCCTCCCGAGCCAGACGAAGCTTGTCTGGTGCGAGACGACGCGCCTGAGGCGTGCACAGGCGCCGGTAGTAGGAATATGGTGCTTGGGGGTGGAGGAGCGGAAGTGGGGTTTGAGGATGTCCGGAAAATCCGCCAGGATGCGCGCGAAAGTCGCATCCACGGAAGACAGGGGGCCATCAGGGCGTGATGCGGGATCACCAAAGCGAAGGAAGACCGGCTCCAGCGTGACGGAGTGCACCAGGCGCCGCCGCTTGACATCCACGAGCAGTGAATGGGCTCGAAGGGAGTCGGCGCCCAGCAGCGGTTGGAAACGTCAGCGATGACGAACTCCCACAAAAAGCAGCTGTGGCCAAAGTTGAGGGAGATGGTGCGAACCCCGTAGGTGCGAATAGCACTCCCGTTCGCCGCGGTGAGGAGGGGACCCCGTCTGCCCGCATGGATGTCAGCGATGGAGGGAGGCAGAACGTTCACTTCCGCACCAGTGTCCACGAGGAATCGACCCGCAGTGCGGCGATCCCAGGCGAAGACGCGATGAATATGGCCGGCCGCCGAAGGAATCACTGACGACCGGCCCCTTTGTTTCCCGGGAACGAACAGGGTGGGAGACATAGCCTTGCTGCAGCTCCCCAGCGATTATGGTAATAGCACCAACCCCTCTGCTGGTGTCTGGTGGAAATGCATGAGAATTTGGCTGGGTTGAACACCACCGACCTCTGCTGGTGTCGGATGGAACTGCAGGCGGGCCCTGCTGGAAAGACGTGCCTGGACTTGAATGCCCGATGGCGGCCTGATTTTGCCTTGGGGGCCGACTGGGAGCAGCGGAGACGCGGTCGATAGCGGCCCCGACCTGCTCCGAGGCTCCCGACGCCGCAGGAAGGACGGCCAGCGCTTCTAGGTCCCGCTGGCGGGACATCCACAGCTGGTCAGCGTGCTCGGCCAGCGCCTGCGTGTCGGTGAAGGGATCTCTGGCGAGCTGCAGGCAGATGTCAGGAAACAAGGTTCGTGGTCCCACATTAGGGCGAGCATGTCTTCCGGGAAGACAGACGGCCAGCAGTCCCCCAGGCCGTCTATTCGGAGAATCCGAGCTGCCCGCTTAGATTCACTAAGGCCAAACCTCCTGATAAGGAGTTCCTTAAGGGCCCCATATTTGTTAGTTAACGGGGGGGGTCTGAGGTAAGGCCTCGCCTCGCAGTCGCTTGGTCAAGCGTGCTGACCACGTAAAAGTATTTTGTTTCGTCAACAGATACCCTTCACACAGCAAATTGTGCCTCTGCCTGCTGGAACCAGATGTCAGGCTCTTCGGTCCACAGAGTAGGGAGTTTAAGTGCAACGGCGTTGTTATCCATCACGATGTGTGATGAACGGCGGGTTCACCAGTTGTAGCGGCCTGGACGAGGTCAGGAAAAGGCCAGATGTCAGGCAGGTTCAAAAAGTAGTTTTTAATGACACAGCGAGAACACACACACCCCCAAGAGGGACCTCGGGAAACCCCGTGGCAGACCAACGCCCCTGTCCCTCAATAGCCGAAGGGGATGACCCAAGGAGTGGCCTAACCCCCAGGGACCGCCACAATCTCCAAGCACCTTAAATGGGGGGCTACCATTGACTCCACAGTCAAAAAGGCACACAGAAGATGTACTTCAAGTGGCAGCTGAGGAAGCACAATCTACCACAGGCAATTCTATACGGTCATGGTCTGGTTTGGCTCAGCCACCAAGCACGATATCCGGCGGCTGCAGCGAATCGTCCGATCAGCTGAGAAGGTTATTGGCTGCAACCTTCCCTCCATCGATGAACTGTAGACTGCAAGGGCCAGGAAGCGAGTGGGTAAGATCATCTCTGATCCCTCTCACCCTGGCCACAAACTCTTTGAATCACTTTCCTCTGGAACGCGACTGCGGACTGTCAAAGCTGCCACAGCCAGACATAAAAACACCTTTTTGCCATTAGTAGCGCTACTCAATAACCAAAAATCTGTAGCCTGCTTTTGCTCTGGTATTTTATTTAATTCACATGTTTAGTCAATAATGTTTTATTATTAATGTTTAATTTTTTGTGTCATCCCTAACTGTGACTGTATGTCATGTTGTCACTTGTGGGCGGAGCACCAAGGCAAATTCCTTGTATGTGAATACTTTGCCAATAAACTTATTCAGTCATTCATTCATTAATTAATTCATTCATTAAGTCCTAGCCTGCCCAACCTCTCCATAAAAACTTGTTCCAACACCTCGTACAACAGCAACATAGCATCCTAACTTCGGTATTCAGACCAGAGTGACCAATGCCTCTTCATCATCCTGTCTCTCTATGACATCATCTTCAGGGAGCTGTGTACTTATACTCTTAGGTCCATATTCCCACCAACACTCCCCAGGACCTTATCATTCATTGTCAAAGTCCTACCTTGGTTTGACTTCCCAAAATGCAACGCTTTGTACATTTGAATTGAACACCATTTGCCATTTATCAGCTCACTTTGATCAAGAACCCGCCACAATTTTTTATGACCATCTTCACTGTTTACGATACCTTCTATTTTAATGTCACCTGCTAACTAACTATGCTGTGTAGAATTTCACCCAAAATGACCTCTGCAATTGCTTCCTTAGCTTCCTACATGAACATTGGACATTCAGGCCCTGAGAATGTATCCACCTTATTGCGCTTGATGTCTGCCAATACCTATTTGGTCAGTCGTATATGGTCCCACCTGTTTCTTAGCTTACATTATCTACACCTCAGCAAAAAATTGATGAGAAATGATGATGAAAATCTCACCTGTCTTCGGTGGTTTACCCTATAGATGACCGTGCAGATCTTTAAAATTACCTATTCTCTCTTTAGCCACCCTTTTATCCTTCATGCACCAAAGAATCTCTTTGGATTTTCCTTTACCCAGATCCATCTCATGTCTACTTTCTTTCCTTCGTCTTTCCCTCAAGTGTCCTATTCCTACACTTCCTATACTCGTCGAGGGATTCGCTTGATCCTCACTGCCTGATGGTTTATAAACACAGGTTTATATTTGCTTTAAGAAATTAAATGATGGTTAAATTGCATGATCATTTGTTGAGAATATTAAAATCACTTAAATATTATAAGGTACTAGATCAAGTGGGACCCCCATCTCATGGGATGGCTGGTCCCCAAAAGCAATATTCCACCACTCACCCATAGCCCCCAACTGTGCAGGCGTGGCTGACGGGTTCCCGTTGTGACGCCAGATATCCCCGTTGTGACGCAAGTCACGGCAACCCTCCTCAACTGCGCCTTACCATCCCTCTTCCTACCCCAATCCTCCTCCAATCCCTTCATCCTGCAAGTCACTCCCCCTCCTCTTCACCGTCCCTCTTCCATCTCCTCTCCTCCCTCTCCTTTACCCTACCCTCAGTCACTCCCTCCCTACCTCCATAACCCTTCTCCCCTCCCTACCCCCCTCCTCTCCCTCTATCTGTTTAAATAACATTAAACAACAATCCTCTCCTTGTCCCCTCCCCCTCCTCTCCTTACTATAATGTTTCTCATTGGACTGGGAGTCCTGTCTTTGCTTACATTGTCCATAATCCCTCTCCCTCCTTACTCCAAGTGCGACCCGTTGGGCCCCGTTCCCCCAATGCAATATTCCACCACTCACCCGTTCCCCTAATGCAACCCGCTTCCCAAACGCAACCAGCCACGGGAGGGGAGAAGGAGAGGGAGAAGCCTCCCCGCGGGCCCGGAGCAGCAGCCCCCGGACCCGCACCGGCTCGAATACAGCCCAGGGCCTGGAGCCACTGAAAATTCATCATTTTTCTCAAAGTGGGGTCTTGTAAAGTTGAAAATGTGAATAACTTGTAAAATATAACATCAATCTAAATTAAACTTGATTAAAACACACCACAGGACAATTGTGAGTAAGGTGGTCCAAAAATTGTAGTGCTGTCGTGTACCGTTTTGACGTAATTTCAGGATCACATACAGACATCCACCAGACATCCACACACACACACACACACACACACACACACACACACACACACACACACACACACACACACACACACACACACACACACACACACACACACACACAGAAACAAACAAGATGGGACTTTTAGTAATATACTAGACTAAGTGGGACCCGTTGGGTCCCAGCATCACACGGGGCTGGTCACCAACGCATTATTCCACCTCTCCACCAATTCTAATATTGCTCGCCAGTGGGGGAGGGGGCTTTCTGTTGCGCTAGTATGGGTGTTGCGGGCCGAAGGTACTGGTTTATGGAACGGGTATATGGAACACAAACTTTTTTTAAAGGCGAGGCAAACAATTGGGCAGCAGCCACCCGACAACCAAAATTCATTTTGTGAACACAAACTTTTTTAAAAGGAGAGGCAAACAATTGGGCAGCAGCCACCTGACAACCACAATTAATTTTGTGAACATAAACTCGTTTAAAAGGCGAGGCAAACAATTGGACAGCAGCCACCCGACAACCAAAATTCAATTTTGTGAACACAAACTCGTTAAAAAGGCGAGGTAAGCAATTGGGCAGCAGCCACCCGACAACCAAAATTCATTTTGTGAACACAAACTCGTTAAAAAGGCGAGGCAAACAATTGGGCAGCAGCCACCCGACAACCAAAATTCATTTTGTGAACACAAACTTGTTAAAAAGGCGAGGCAAACAATTGGGCAGCAGCCACCCAACACCCAAAATTCATTTTGTGAACACAAACTTGTTAAAAAGGCGAGGCAAACAAATCCTCCGGTCCCGGAAGGCGGAGGGGGGGGCTCTGAGCGAGGTGGCCAAAAATGACGGCCATAGGTGGCGGCTTTCTGTCGGAAATCATACCACAGCGAGCCAAAAGCGGTCAAGATCAGACTTTTAGTAATATAGATAATTGATTATTCTCAGCTATGATTTTCAAGGATGTGCTGCATGTTTATACATTTAAAAAAAAAGTGATGGCCCAAGATTCAAGGCGCAGCTTGTCTCCTTGGCTGAAAAGATGAATGAAAAGATAAGTATTTAAATTATGGTAAAAGGTATTGTTGTTGAAGACAAAGAAAAAGTGAGTGAATCCAGTGTAAGTATTAAACAGATTATGTTTCTAAAGTTTGTGGACTCTAAAATCCCAAACTGGTCTCCTTCCATTTTAAAAATATTACAAATAAGTTAAATTTCATGATTCAAATACGACATATCTCTGCATCATCTGTGCTGCAAGGTACCATTGTCTGATTTCAATTGACGATTACCCTGCAAATAAAATCTGGTTAGAAAGCAGATTATTGGCAGACTCAAACCTATTCAAAAATGCGTTTTAGTTATTGCCTCTAACCCGAGTTGTATTTGATTCGTGAGTGGTTGCAAAAGAACAAAAACAAAACTAACACTCAACCATCTCACCTTAATGGAGACTCTATTACATTACAATATTAAAATATTCATTATGGATTAAGGATGAGGAAAAGTCGCAGCATTATTATTTAAAGAGCAGTGGTTCCTTTGTTAACACTGAAACTGTTTGGGATACATTATCATTAACTAATAAACTGACAGCATTATTGGGAAAAATATTAAAAAGTATCAATTTTCATTTTTTAAAAGATTTTAATGAGGTTGGGACCAACCTGTTAACGGTCAAGCCACAGCGATAGCAACATTTTCAAATTTTGAAAAAAGAACGGAAAAACAAAAATAATTGCCACAGGAGAAAGACAGGAGGTCAGAGGAACCTGGGGCAGTCAATGGAAGTGTCTTGGCAACAGTTAGTGTTATGGTTAAAGAGGTACTGAAGGTACTATTGCATATGAAGATAGACAAATCTCCAGGGCCTGATCAGATATATCTGAGGACATTGTGAGAAACCAGAAATTGCGGGAGCTCTGGTTGAAATCTACAAGTCGTATTTAAATACAGGAAAGGTGCCAGGAAACTATAGAGTGGCAAATGTTGTGCCTCTATTCAAGAAGGGCTGCAGAGAAAATGCTGGGAACTATAGGCCTGTGAACTTAACATCTATAGATGCTGCAGAGCTGCAGATGTTGTATATTTGGACTTCAGCAAAGCATTCAACAAGGTTGCGCATGGCAGGCTGCTCTGGGAGGTTAGATCAAATGGAATCCAAGTTCAGATAGCTGAATTGAGCGAAAATTAGCTTCATGGATGGAAGCAGAGGGTGATGGTGAAATTGGCTTCATGGAAGGTGCTGGGCCCGTTACTGTTTGTCATCTATATAAATGATTTGGATGAGAACATGCATGTCAAAATGACCAAGTTTGCAGATGATACAATAATGGATGGTTTTGCAGGTAGTGAAGATGGTTGTGAAAAATTGCAGCAGGGTCTTGATCGATTGGCCAGGTGGGCTGAGGATTGGCCTTCAGCGGTCAGTAAGTAAGTAAGTCAGAGCATTGACTATTGAGGCTCTCACCAGGGTCTCTTCCATACCCCATAACAATGCTCTCTCTCCCCATCCCCCGACTCGTAACAAGGGCAGCGCCCACTAGCCGTCACATACAACAAATAGTCCTCCGTCATTTTCGCCACCTCCCACGTGACCCCACCACTCGCCACATCTTTCCATCTCCCCCCATGTCTGCTTTCCGCAAAGACCGCTCCCTCCGGAACTCCCTGGTCAATTCTTCCCCTCCCGCACCACCCCCTCCCCGGGCACTTTCCCTTGCAACCACAAGAGATGCTACACTTGTCGCTTTACCTTCCCCCTCGACTCCATTCAAGGGCCCAAGCAGTTGTTCCAGGTGCGACAGAGGTTCACCTGCATCTCCTCCAACCTCATCTATTGCATCCGCTGCTCTAGATGTCAGCAGATCTACATCGGTGAGACCAAGCGTAGGCTTAGCGCTCGTTTCGCCGAACACTTCCGTTCGGTCCGCATTAACCAATCTGGTCTCCCTGTGGCTCAGCACTTCAACTCCCCCTCCCATTCCGAATCCGACCTTTCTGTCCTGGGCCTCCTCCATGGCCAGAGTGAGCAACACCGGAAATTGGAGGAGCAGCACATCATATTCCGCTTGGGAAGTCTGCACCCTAGCGGCATAAACATTGACCTCCAATTTCCGGTAGCCCTTGCTGTCTCCTCCCCTCCTCCCCTTCTCAGCTCCCTCTCAGGCCTCGGGATCCTCCTCTTCCTTTCTCCTTTCTTCTCCCCACCCTACATCAGTCTGAAGTCGACTGGGCTTGTATTCATTGGAATTTAGGAGGATGAGAGGATATCTTATAGAAACATGTAACATTCTTAAAGGATTGGACAGGCTAGATGTAGGAAAAATGTTTCTGATGTTTGGGGAGTCCAGAACCAGGGGGTCACAGTTTAAGAATAAGGTAGACAAAAATGCTAGATAAACTCAGCAGGTGAGGCAGCATCTATGGAGCAAAGGAATAGGTGATGTTTCGGTTCGAGACCCTTCTTCAGACTGATGTTGATTTTTAAGAATAAGGGGTAGGCCATTTAGGACTGCGATGAGGAAACACTTCTTCACTCAGAGAGTTGTGAATTCTATGCCACAGAAGGCAGTGGAGGCCAATTCACTGGATGATTTCAAGAGAGAGTTAGATTTAGTTCTTAGGGCTAAAGGAATCAAAGGATATGGGGAAAAAGCAGGAATGGGGTATTGATTTTAGATGATCAGCTATGATCATATTGAATGGTGGTGCTGGCTTGAAGGGCCAAATGGCCTACTGCACCTATTTTTCTATGTTTCTATGTTGCAGTTGCATAAGACGTTGGTGAGGCCGCATTTAGAGTATTGTGTTCAGTTTTGGGTCCTCTGTTATAGGAAAGATGGTGTCAAGCTGCAAAGGGTACAGAGAACAAGGATATTGCCAGGGCTAGAGGGCCTGGGCTATAGGGAGAGGTTGAGTAGACTGGGACTCTATTCCTTGGAGCACAGGAAAATGAGGGGGGAATCTTGCTGAGGTGTATAAAATCACGAGAGGAAGAGATCGGGTAGATGCACAGACTTGCCCAGAGTAGGTGAATTGAGGACCAGAGGACACATAGGTTTAAGGTATAGGGGAAAAGATTCAGTAGGAGTCTGAGGGGTAACTTTTATACACAAAGGATGGTGAATGGTATGGAACAAGGTGCCAGAGGAGGTAGTTGAGGCAGGGACTATCCAACATTTAAGTAACAGTTAGACAGGTACATGTATGGGACAGGTTTGGAGGGATATGGAGCAAAGTCGGGACTAGTGTAGCCGAGACATATTGGCCAGTGTGGTCAAGTTGGGTCGTAGGGCCTGTTTCCACACTGTATCACTCTATGACTCTAAAACCCTAACTAAGAGAACCTCTGAATTATTTTTATCTGGTTTAGAGAATTACTTTACTGGCAAGGGAGCAGCTTGCTACTGAGAGGCTGTGAGCTGATATTAGCAAGACTGATGCCTCTGAAAGGCAATCTTCCAGTCATTCGCCAAAAAGTCAAAACAGCACCTCAAACTTCTGCTTCTTAATCACACACTTTAAGGTGTTAAGACTCAACAAAACAAATGGTTCAGTCCTAAATTGACCAGAAACACCAGAACAATAAGCATGACAGAAGTCATTTCTGTGATCTCTTTAAAAATTAAAATGAATGTAACAATGTTAGTATGGACTATTTCTTACCACAGTATTCACATTCCAAATCTCCATAGACTTTTCTGATCTTCTCAAACAGGCCAATATTCAGTTGTCTCTTCTGTAAGCTGTCAAGAACTTGTTGAAAAGCTCCAAGGTCCATGTCATCTTTTTGAACGTCTGTTGATGATGGAATTTCTTTAACACCATTATCAAGATGAACCATTTCAAATGGGTCTCCATTTTGGACCTCACAAGATCCACATACTTTGAGGGAGTCAGCGCCTTCCTGGTCCGCAGAATTAGACAAATGGTTCATTTCTGTACTTTCAGAATCTACCATGGCATTGCTGTTGACAGAAAGAGCTGGTAAGACTTCCTCTCCACACCTATCCAAAGATGTTTGGTTGCTTGTCTCAGCTGTATTGCCTTCATCCAAAGAAACTGCATTATGCTGGATGGCCCCAGAATGAAATGAATGGTTATCTAGAACTTCTTCATGTTGAGTAAGACTCTCTAATGGAATGTGAGCTCCTTCATTTTCAAGTTCAATAATAACCTGATGCCCTTGTGGATCTTGCTCAGAGTCATTGAAGCCTGTACTCCCAACAGAGTCCTCCAAGGCTTCAGGTTGCATGTCACCACCTGGTTCCAACAGATAGAAGCTCTGATTAATGGAGTTATTAAATACTAAATCCTTCCCCAAGTTGCTGTGAGCATCCTTTACATGCGTCTTTAACTTAACTGAGCTGACAAATTTCTTTGCGCACACAGAACAAATGTAGATAAATATATGCTTGCGGACATGTGTTTCCAGCGAATGGTACTTCGTGACTCCATGATCGCAGAGCTCACAAGCGAATGGACGGTCATCACCATGGACCAGCATGTGTCTGTCACGGTCTGACTCATTTTTAAACTTGCGCTCGCACACATGACAGTCATAGAGCAGTTGCCGCTTTCCCTCCCTAGTCAATAGGCGCAGCTCATCATAGACCTCTTTGACTTTCTCCTCATCCATATTATGGCTCTCTCGGATGTGCTTGAGGAGATTCTTGATATCTGAGTACTTTTTTTTACAAAAGCGGCAATGCTGCTTGATTTTTTTATGCACCCGCTCAATATGCACTTTCAGGTGCCCTTTGCTGAGGCAAGTGAAGGCACAGTAGTCACAGCTGAACTTTTCCCCAGTGTGTTTGCGCATATGAACTATAAGGTTGGCTTTGATGGTACTTGCATAGTCACACTGCAAACATTTATAAGGCTTCTCATTGGTATGAATTCTGAGGTGTGCTTGAAGTGAGTGCTTAAATTTAAATACTTTATTGCAATATTCACAGGTAAATATCTTCAGCTGGGTTGTTCCTTGTCTGAAAGACAGAAAAATTAGAAAACTCATTATCAGTATTTGATACTATTATTTACACATCATGTATCAGCAGGTTCCAGAACAGATCACGTAAATTTGCTGATTGCTGTAGAGAAGATATTGGACTGTAAAGAGCTGCAGAGAAAACACTGGGCTGTAGAGAGCTTAACCTGGTGATTGCAGAGAACTGGCATTTTTTTTGCAGTATGCTGCTCAGCAGCTTTCACTCTTCTACACATGCTAAAGATGACCAGGAGATCATATGCTAGAATAAGTGTATCCAAACTCACTCCTCCGCCATCAGAGCACTGACACGTGGAGAAGAGGGGCTAGATATACTTTGCATTTGATGTCAGTTTTACATCAGGGTTCACTGAAGGAAGGATCACAAGCCTCAATCAAATGAACACGCCAGTGGTCCTTTGAAAAAGTTGACTTATTTACTTTACTTTTATGTTATTCATTGTTTACTACCATGCTTAGGTGTGTTCCAATTACATTTACTATTAAATCTATTTACTTTTTTTAAACATGGTAACGTATATTTATTTGAATCATCTTTAAATGCCCCAACTATCAGTTATATTTCAAAATAGCTCCAAAAGCCTGAAGCATGTTAATGGTACGGAGCCCATTCCACCCCAAGGAATGCCTACCTTGTATGACCATCTGGTGGGGTCGACCACCAAATTCATAACGGCTTAATGTTAACAGGTAGACCAGGCAGCAGATTGAATTTGGCACAATCCAATCCAGCAGTTAACAACTATAAATTAATGTCTTACTTATTTATGAGAAGGAGGTATAACAATTACTTGTCCATACCTGCATTTCAGTACTTAGAATCATATAGCATGGAAACAGGCCCTTGCGGCCAACTCATCCATGCCGACCAAGATGCTTCATCTAAGCTAATTTGCCTGCATTTGCCCCATATCCCTCTAAATCTTTCCTATCCAGTTACCTGTACAAGTGTCTTTTAACACTTTTAATGTGCCTGCCTCAACTACATCCTTTGTTGGCTCATTCCACATACACCTCCGGTTCCAATTAAATATTTCCCCTCTGGCTATGTTCACTGGCTCTTAATTTCCCTACCTGGGGTAAAAGACTCCTATCAATTCCCCTCATGGTTATAAGATCACTCCGTAGCCTCCTGCATTCCAAATAAATAAAGTATAATCTCTCCTGACAGCTCAGGCTCTCTGGTCCTGGCAACACCCTCATGAATCTTCCCTGTGCTCTTTCCAAGCTTAATGATTTAATGATGAATCACCATTTGAACTACTTCTGGCAGATGTCAAATAAGGAGCTCCAGGATTTGGAGCAATGCTAGTGAGTGGTCGACAAGCAATTTCCAAGTCAGGATGGGTATTGCGATTAGGAGTGGAACTTGTTAGTAGTGCTGTTCACATGTGGCAACAGGCATTGGCCTATTGCACAGAAGACATTCTAGATTTGACAGCTGATGTTGAAAAAGCACTATAAGTTGACACAATGCATTCATTCCCATTTCTTAAGTCAACAATTTGTTCCATGGTCTTATTAACATTGATGTAGCACTCGTCAAATATGATAAATTTTAATCTACAATTTGAGAGGGAGAAAGGTAAATCGGAGGTGTCAGTTGAACAAACGAGACTATGGAGCTGTGAGGGAGGAGCTGGCCAAAGTTGACTGGAAAGATACCCTAGCAGGGATGACAGTGGAACAACATGGCAGGTATTTCTGGGAATAATACAGAAGGTGCAGGATCAGTTCATTCCAAAGAGGAAGAAAGATTCCAAGGGGAGTAAGGGGCGACCGTGGATGACAAGGGAAGTCAGGGACAGTATAAAAATTTAAAGAGCAACAGGAGATAACTAAAAAGGCAATACGGAAAGCAAAGATGAGATACGAAGGTAAACTAGCCAAGAATATAAAGGAGGATAGTAAAAGCTTCTTTAGGTATGTGAAGAGGAAAAATTTAGACCCTTAAAGACTGAAAAAGGTGAATTTATTATGGGGAACAAGGAAATGGCAGATGAGTTGAACAGGTACTTTGGATCCGTCTTCACCAAGGAGGACACAATCTTCCTGATGTACTAGTGGCCAGAGGATCTGGGGTGATGGAAGAACTGAAGGAAATCCACATTAGGCTGGAAATGGTGTTGAGTAGACAGCTGGTACTGAATGAAGGTTGATAAATCCCCAGGGCCTGATGGTCTGCATCCAGGGTATTCAAGGAATGGCTCAAGAAATCGTGGATGCATTGGTGATCATTTTCCAATGTTCTATAGTTTCAGGATCGGTTCCTGTGGATTGGAGGGAAGCTAATGTTATCCCACTTTTAAAAAAAGGTGGGAGAGAGAAAATAGGGAATTATAGACCAGTTAGCCTGACATCGGTGGTGGGGAAGATGCTGGAGTCAATCATAAAAGATGAAATAGTGGCACATTGGGATAGCAGTATCGGTCCGAGTCAGCATGGATTTACGATGGGGAAATCATGTTTGACTAACCTTCTAAAAATTTTTGAGGATTTAACCACGAAAATGGACAAGGGAGAGCCAGTGGATGCAGTGTACCTGGACTTTCAGAAAGCATTTGATAAGGTCCCACATAGGAGATTAGTGGGCAAAATTAGGGCACATGGTATTGGGAGTAGAGTGATGACAGGGATAGAAAATTGGTTGGCAGACAGGAAACAAAGAGTAGGGATTAACGGGTCCCTTTAAGAATGGCAGGCAGTGACTAGTGGGGTACCGCAAGGCTCGGTATTGGGACCGCATCTATTTACAATATACATCAATGATTTAGATGAAGGGATTCAAAGTAACATTACAGGTTGAGTGAGTGGGCAGATGCATGGCAGATGCAGTTTAATGTGGATAAATGTGAGGTTATCCAATTTGGTAGCAAAAACAGAAAGGCAGATTATTATCTAATGGTGTCAAGTTGGGAAAAGGGGGAAGTACTGAGGAAATATTATACAATAGAATTGCTCAAATTATAACTTCTGTGTGAGGAACTTATGTTGTTGCAAGAGAAGGACTTGGAGCTGAGGTTTTCAGAAATACATAGCCCACAAAGAAATAAAGAACACACACATAGGAGAACAGATGGCTTATTATAACATGGAGATGTTGATGTAAATAGGCATAGCTTTGTTTGCTTTGAAGCGGCTATAACTCTGTCAGAAGTTGTATTTGGTTTAGTTTGGTGTTTAGAATATAGGTTATTGATGGGGTTCTTCTCAAGACATGAGCATCATGTGTCCTTTCTTTATGGCACATCTTTGAGCTCGGGTGTGCAATAAAGGGGATTCATTGTTGTCTATATTGGGTCGTGGGCACCAAGGCTAGATAATAGTATGTGATCTGGTTTGTGCTGTTTAAATGTATCTGTGTTGAGATAAGACATAGGTAATGGTTGTGTGACCTTTGTATAAGGGTGGTTTCTTATGTTTATAGAAAATTGAGAAAGTCACTCTGTTTTGATAATCTTCCATTTGCTGTGCAGAATGCTATTAGTGAGGAGGCCTTACATTACTTTCGTCCAGAGATAGAAAGGGGAGGTTGTAATTAAACTAGACCCGAGCTTGGGAATAAGTAATCAAGTGTGACAATTAGTGGCCTTTGTGTGGTTGGGGATTGTAGAAATGACTTAAGTCCTTAACACTTTGTAAGAATGGGGCGAAACTCATATTTAATCCATAAGTAACTGTATTTTAACTATGAAGTGGGGAAATTATTTGTGAAGTGTATTGTGTTTTAACTAGGATTGTAAATATTAGACTTTGTTTAAATCTGAAGTTTTAGAAATAACTTTCTTTTCCAAAAATGAAAATATATGTTTTGTGTGTATGTATTTTGTGATTGCTGTATGATGTATATTTTATATTCTGAGAGGTGGTCTTTGAGAATTAGTTTTATATTTCTGTGGTTTTACTTCATTGAAATAAAATGATTTTGAGCAAAGAGGTTAAAGAAAACCAGAGGGAAAAAGGTTGTAAAGTGGCCAGAAAAGGGAAAATCATGTGACTATATGTGTTGTCAATCACTGGAAAGGATTTAGTTGATTGGTTAATGCAAATAAGCTAAATGTATGTTAAACCATAGTGATTGGTTAATAGTTTGCCACTCCTTTTGTATCATAATTGTCCAATACCTATATAATGGGTAACGTTTGTATCAAAGCAGTAGTTCTTTCGACCTGCCCCAGAGTTTCTAGCTCTGTGGTGGAAGGTTTAAAGAATTAAATGACAGCGCTGTCAGAATAAGGAATTGATTTTAGCAGCAATGGTTTGAATCAAATTTTCTTGAATTGGACTGACAAAAGAACTCAGTTTAACAGTACAACGGGATCTGGGGGTCCTTGTTCATCAGTCGATGAAAGTAAGCATACAGGTACAGCAGGCAGTGAAGAAAGCGAATGGCAGTTTGGCCTTCATAACAAGGAGTTGACTGTCATATGCTGAGAGAATGGAGCGGCTGGACTTGTACACTCTGGAATTTAGAAGGCTGAGAGGGGATTTTATTGAAACATATAAGATTATTAAGGGTTTGGACACGCTAGAGGCAGGAAACATGTTCCCAATGTTGGGGGAGGAATCCAGAACCAGGGGCCACTGTATAAGAATAAGGGGCAAGCCATTTAGAACGGAGATGAAGAAACACTTTTTCACACAGAGAGTTTGAGTCTGTGGAATTCTCTGCCTCAGTGGGCGGTGGAGGCTGGTTCTCTGGACACTTTCAAGAGAGAGCTAGATAGGGTTCTTAAAGATAGCAGTCAGGGGATATGGGGAGAAGGCACTGATTGTGGCTGATCGGACATGATCACATTGAATGGCGGTGTTGGCTCGAAGGGCCGAATGGCCTACTCCTGCACTTATTGTCTATTATCACCGGCCGTGAATAGGCCAATCACAGTGGTGTCGCCAACAGATTTGTAGATTGGTGCTGTGCTTAGCCACACAGCCATGGGTCTAACAGTGTTACAGTGCACCTGTGTTGATAGTCAATGTGAAGGAGATGTTGTCAGAGATCCGCACTGACTGAGGTCTGCCAATGAGGAAGTCAACAATCCAGTTACAGTTACAATGGAGTCAATGAACATCAGCCTGACCTATGTGTTTCTGTTATCCAGATGGTCCGAGTAGAGTGGAGAGCCAGTGATATACTACTTGCTGTTGACTGGTTGTGGCTTTAGCCAAATTGAAGTGGATCCAGGTGATTTCTGAGGCAGAAGTTGATCCGCGCAATAACCAACCACTCAAAGCACTTTGTTACGGTGGACAGTAGCCTTCGAAGCAGGTGTGAACCTCAAACCACAGAGGTAAGAGTTGAAGATGTTAGTTCTTAGTTTTAGTTTTAGAGATACAGCTTGGAAACAAGTTCTTCGGCCCACCAAGTCCATGCCGCCCATGAATCACCCGTTCCCATTAGTTATGTTATTCTGCTTTCTCATCCACTCCCTACACACTAGGGGCAATTTTCACAAGGATGATTAACCCGCAAGCCTTTGGGATGTAGGGGGAAACGGAGCACCCAGAGGAAACCCATGCAGTCACAGAGAGAGCATGCAATCTCCATACAGACAGCACCTGAGGTCAGGATGAAACACAAGTCTCTGGGGCTGTGAGCCAATGGATTTACCAGCAGTGCCACAGTACCGCCTAATGTTCTTCAATACTCCTTCCAGTTGGTCTGCACAGGTCCTTACTACTAAACCAGTCATGTAGTTGGAGCACGTCGCTTTTGATAAATTCACCCGCTTGATGTATGCGATAATTTTGATTAATTCATCCACTTGATGATATCGGCCTCAAATTCTGAGATCACAGGGTATCCTGTGGCTGTGGGGGCTCATGTAGGTGTGTCACAGTTCTCCATTTCAAATGCATTGATCTCATCTGCAAGTTTACATTATTGCCACTTATGCTACTCAATTTTGCCTTATTATAGTCAGCATCAACTAATTGCCAGAATGTTACAAGGTTACCTACAATTCTCTCAAAAATCTAATCACGTGCATTTTTAAATCCATATAACACCATAAATCTGCATCTTTCTGGTCATTTTATAACCTTTTCAAAAATATTCAAGATATTGTGTTCAGTTCTGTGCCCCCCCCCCCTCCCCCCTCCCCCCTATTTATTGTGTGCAGTTTTGTTTGCCCCTTTACAGAAGGATGTGTAGGCTGTGGAGAGGGGGTACAAGCGGTTTACCAGGAAGCCAGCTACAAGGAGAGGCTGGACAAATTTGGATTGTTTTCTCTGGAGCATCAGAGGATGTGGTGAGACCTGATAGAAGTTTATAAAATTATGAGAGGCATAGATAGGGTAGATAATCATAACCTTTTTTTTCCCCAGGGTCAAATACTAGAGGGCATAGCTTTAAGGTTAGGGGGAAAAAAATTAAGGATATGCTTGGGGCATGTTTTTTTTTTTACACAGAGTGCTGGGTGCCTAGAACGCACTGTGGTGATAGACAATAGGTTCAGGAGTAGGCCATTCAGCCCTTCGAGCCAGCACCGCCATTCAATGTGATCATGACTGATCATCCCCAATCAGTACCCCATTCCTGCCTTCTCCCCATATCCCCTGACTCCGCTATCTTTAACAGCCCTACCTAGCTCTCTCTAGTATCCAGAGAACTGGCCTCCACCACCCTCTGAGGCAGAGAATGCCACAGACTCACAACTCTCTGTGTGAAAAAGTGTTTCCTCATCTCCGTTCTAAATGATTTACCCTTTATTCTTAAACTGTGGCCCCTGGTTCTGGACTCCCCCAACATCAGGAACATATTTCCTGCCTCTAGCGTGTCCAAACCCTTAATAATCTTATATGTTTCAATAAAATCCCGTCTCATCCTTCTAAATTCTGACACTGACACCCGTATTAATCAAGAATCTATCTATATCTGCTTTAAAAATATCCATTGTATTGGCCTCTACAGCCTGGCAAAGAATTTCAGATTCATCATCCTTTGATCTCTTTCCTAAAGAAATGTCCTTCAGGAGCCTATGACCTCTAATCCTAGACTCTCCCACTAGTGGAAACATTTGTTCCACATCCACTCTATCCAAGCCTTTCATTATTCGGTAAGTTTCAATGTGCCCCCCCCCCCCCTCATCCATCCAAACTCCAGTGAGTACAGGCCCAGTGCCGTCAAATTATCTTATAAGCTTAATTGAACATCTCTAAGTCTACACCCCTGGAGTACATATGTTCAGTTCTTCAAAACTGATTAGGTAACCAACAACTTTAACTGAGGATCAACCTTGTACAATACAATACGGTTTATTTGTCACATTGCACAGAAGTGCAAGTGAAATGAATATGTCAGCAGTGGTACAATTATAAAGAACACACACAAAAACACAATAGAAATTTAACATAAACATCCACCACAGCATTCATCACTGTGGTGGAAGGCACACAATTTGGCCAGTCCTCCTCCATTTTCCCCCGTGGTCGGGACCTCAACCCTCCGCAGCCGTTGCTGCGGGCGTCCAGATGGTAAAAGGACAAGGTACAAGTCCAGGTAAGTCCAGAGTCGGCTCTTGTGGGCATCTTCTACATCTTTTCCAAATGTGGAAAGCTAATTCTGAGCACATAATTCTATCAGAAGCCTAGCCGAATTGTTTATAAACTACAGCAGTACCATATGTGTTCCAACTAAAGCCCCATCTAATTTATCATTGATTCCTTTGAGGAACCTACGAACTGACTACCTTTTACCCATCCTTATAGCTGCATGGGATTAATGTACGACAAGTTTGGATATGACATGAGGAAAACAAGATGATGATCTTTGGGAACAAGGATCACAATCATCTTTTCTTCACAAATGTGCCGTATATATTGGACAAAATGTCTTCTTTTATACTTTCCTGTAATTTATGATTTAAATGATTAAATGTGGACTGTATATATCATTCGCCTTGGGATTCAGTATCAGTGACCCATTCTTCCACATCTCCCCTCTCATCAACAACATCAGCAAAGTTCCATTAATCCTTCCCACACCCATCGATGCATACTGGAGTCAGGAACATTGAGTACACACAGGGCACACAGCTGACTTGGCTGTGGTCCTTTCGGGTTAATTTCATGAAAAGTGGATAAGGCGCAAACTTAATTGACGTAAATGGTATTTGCCATCTAAACTATTTCATCTGCAAAGTGGACTCGCCTGAAAGAATTCTGGGTCAGCTCCAAAGGTGTCTGTTGGATAGCATATTCTTGATAACCCTTTCGCAGAACTGAGTCCTGGCCAATCCTTGCAGGTTCAGCTGCTGGAGTTTTCTCAGCTGGAGTAGCCTCGATGGGAATAATCTTTGTGGCACCTGGTATACAGAAAAATAGCACTTTTTTCTTACATTCTACACAGGTTAGTAGTTACAAGGTGAGGCAAGAATTTAGCCATAGCACTTTCAGGATAGAAGAACAGCAATAGGCATTTATCCCCTCAAATCAGTTCTGGATGATGGATTGAAGTGCTGGCTGATTTGTGGCCTGATGCCATTATCTTGCCTTTGGACCAACATCCCAAAGCACTTCTAGTTCTGCCAATAAAAATCTACCAATTCTGAACTTAAATGTAATAGTTTATACAGCTTCAATTGCCAAATGAATAAGAGAGTTCCAGAAATCCACCATTATTCACGTGAAGAAGTGTTTCATAGCTTCATCCCTGAAAAGGTAGTGGCTTAAATTTTTGTCCCATTCACAAAATTATCTCTGCTCGGGAAATAGTTTTTAGTTATCTATCTAATCAATTCCATTTAACAGCCAGAATCATTCCATATCCATATAAATCCGTGAAAACATAAAAAACTCCTCATAATTTCACTCCAGCCCAGGTATCATTCTATTAAACCAGTCCTACGCGTCTGCCAAATAGTTTGTTCGAGAGTGTTATGCTGAGAACTATTCACAGCACACTCATGGTGTGCTCTAACTGATTGGAAATCTTTGAACTATCATTAGTCTGATCCCACTGGCCTTTATCTTGTGGACTGCTTGATTGTAATCATGTATGTTCTTTTCGCTGATTGTATAGCACATCTCAAAAAGCTTTGCACTGTCCCTCGGTGCATGCGGCATTGATAAACTAAACTAAACCAAACTGGCCTGGGAAGGCCAGCAATTCATTCGTCTTTTCTATAATTCGTTTATTTAACTATGCACACAGTTGGATATCTACTGTATTGTGGTCCGATCCACCCAAAAGTGGATGACCTCACAGTTGCTTGCATTGCAAATCAGTTTTACAGCTTTACTATTAAGTTAATCTGATAATATTTCTCCACTACGTAATAGTAGCTCATCATTAAGATCTTCTCATTTGTTTATAGATGTGATGAATAGTTCCAGCTACAACATAAATATGTGTGTATTCCCACTATTCACCTGCTAATGAGGCAAACTGCCCATTGTATTTACTCTTTGGCTCGTGCTGATCACATTTATTTAGTTTAGTTTTGTTTAGAGGTACAGCGCCGGAAACAGCCCACCGAGCCCGCACCGACCAGCGAACCCCGCACATTAACACTATCCTCCACGCACAAGGTACAAATTACACTTATACAGCCAATTAACCCACAAACCTGTACGTCTTTGGAGTGCGGGAGGAAACCGAGGATCTTGGGGAAAACCTACACAGTAACAGGGAGAACATACAAACTCTGTGCGGACAGCACCCCGTAATCGGGATCGAACCGGGGTCTCTGGCGCTGCAAGGCAGCAACTCTACCGCTGCATGCAATTGTCTTCAATTTCATGAGCTTCTAATTTAGTTAGCACTGTTTAAAGAAAATAAATGAATGCCTCAGAAGTCAATATGAATACTGTCCATGGTATTCCATCAATTCAATCCCTTCTTTTAAAAAATTCAGGCACTTCTTTAAAGAAAATCATTTTAATTGACTACAGTTTACAAATCTATGCTGGCTCTTGGAGCATGTAGAGTATATTCAGTTATTCAATCCTTAGTTATAAAAATATTTTCTCAACAACAGCTGTTAGATGAATTGATCTATAATTCCCAGTTTTCCCTTGCTCAACTTTCTTAAATAATCAAGGGATATGGGCAATTTTTCAAATTAAATAAGATTTCCTGAATTAAAAATTTTGGGAGATTATAATGAGGAGTTTGCAAAGTTCTCAACAGTTTCTTATAACTTTCTGGAGTGGAAATCATCTGATCATAGGGAGTTATTTTCTTTTATATCCATTATTTTAAATTCTACGAATTTTAAATTTGGGCATTCTCCAACCAAGATCTGATTTTAAAACTAAATAGAAAACATGGTGTACTACTTTAAACACAGCAATCAACATCTGACTGATTTTGAAATTTTATGAGACAGAAATTCTGGAATTAAATGCAATAAACAATAGGGTAGTCTGCATCCTGGTGGCATGAACATTGAATTCTCACAATTTTGTTAGCCCTTGCTGTCTCCTCCCCTTCCTATCTCTCCCTCAGCCCTCGGGCTCCTCCTCCTCCTTTTTCATTTCTTCTCCCCGCCTCCCCCCACCCATCAGTCTGAAGAAGGGTTTCGGCCCGAAACGTTGCCTATTTCCTTCGCTCCATAGATGCTGCTGCACCCGCTGAGTTTCTCCAGCATTTTTGTGTACAATAGACAATAGACAATAGGTGCAGGAGTAGGCCATTCGGCCCATCGAGCCAGCACCGCCATTCAATGTGATCATGGCTAAACATCCACAATCAGTACCCCGTTCCTGCCTTCCCCTGACTCTGCTATCTTTAAGAGCCCTATCTAGCTGTCTCTTGAAAGTATCCAGAGAACTGGCCTCCACCGCCCTCTGAGGCAGAGAATTCCACAGACTCACAACTCTCTGTGTGAAAAAATGTTTCCTCATCTCCGTTCTCAATGGCTTATCCCTTATTATTAAACTATGGCCCCTGGTTCTAGACTCCCCCAACATCGGTATCATGTTTCCTGCGTCCAGCGTGTCCAAACCCTTAACAATCTTATATGTTTCAATAAGTTTCCCTCTCATCCTTCTAAATTCCAGAGTATAAGAGCCCAGCTGTTCCATTCTCTCAGCATATGGCAATCCCGCCAACCCGGGAATTAATCTTGTGAACCTACGATGCACTCCCTTAACAGCAAGAATGTCCTTCCTCAAATTTGGAAGTCAAAACTGCACACAATACTCCAGGTGTGGTCTCACTAGGGCCCTGTACAACTGCAGAAGGATCTCTTTGCTCCTATACTGAACTAAGGACCTCTTTGCTCCTCTACTCAACTGCAGTCCAAGGATTCTAGGGATTGTTGAGCTGTACAGAATAACCTTTGTCATATTGGCTCTGGAGCATTCAGTCCCATTTGATTGTTTTATTGCTTTTCTCATTATTTAAACACAAAGAGCTCAAAACACACACTGCAAACCACTTGCAGTCATTCCAGATATTCAAGCACCTACATATTGATTCACTTTCCTTTATGTTACCAAAATTTCACATGGAAACATACATCAATCTAGTTAAAAAGTACATTTCATGTTTTTTCCAATTGTAGGTACATGGAGCTGCAGGTGCTGGTTTACAAATTGCTGGAGTAACTCAGTGAGTCAGGCAGTATCTCTCAGGAGAACATGGATAGGTGATGTTTTAGGTCTGGACCCTTCTTCAGACTGATTGTAGGAGAAGACAGCCAGAAGAGAGGTGGCAATAGGCTGGCAGGTATTAGGCTGACACAAGGGAGGGAGGTTCCACCCCACCCACCCTGTCCCACATGGACAAACCTATTTCCCCCCCCCCCCCCCCCCCGTTTCACCTACATTACTTTCTCTAGCTTCACAATTCACCTATCAACCCTCCCTTCCCCCCCATATGTATCAACCTATTACCTACCAGTCTTAGTCCCGCCCCTCTTCCAGCTCTCTCACCCCCACTGCAATCAGTCTGTGGAAGGGTCCTGACCTGAGACATCAGCTATCCATTCTTCAGAGGTGCTGCCTAACCTGCTGAGTTACTTCAGCATTTTTGTTTTTATTCTATTTGTGTTTTTTTTGTTTTTGTTCCATGTTCATCATTTTGGGTCCCAACAAGCACCATGCTATCAGCAAAGGATTAGGTCTTAGTCTTTGAGTTATAGGTGAGGTGTTGGCTGTAGTTGGAATATTTCTGCACCCATCACTCGCCAAAAGCATTGCATTTTTAGCTTTTGCAAGGATTAGCACTAACGGTTATAACCATGACTACCTCAGATTTAGACTTTTAGAGATACGATATTCAGTATACATTATACAATATACATTATGCAATGAAAATACTTAGAGATAAGCCAAGGGGATTCATAAATAGTTCACTGCTACTCACCTGGAATAGCTTCATGTGCTGTGAGAACCACGCTGATAATTGGCTTCTTTCCTCCTGCGTTTTGATCAGTATCCTTATATGCCAACTTTTCACTTTTATGCCAACGTGATCTCTTTACTGCCCTCTCTCTTTCATCAGCCAACTCTACTTCAGGGTCCATTTTGTCTAGAAAGAGGGGAGGTGGGGAAGAGAGATGGAGTGAGATAGAGAGATAGAGCATGAGGTAGAGGTAGAGAGAGCGAGAGAGCAAGAGATAACAAAATAAACAAAGTGAGAGGCAGAGAGAGGTAGAGAGAGACAGAGAGAGACGGAGAGAGACGGAGAGACAGATTCTAATCTTGATCATGACAATCTTGACAATGCTTTGAATTCTCCATAACATAGAAGGAGAATTTGTCTTTATATCCCATGTTACTTTGGAGCAATTACTGGTTTCATTTTTTTTCTCCTCCCTTATTTTCCCTTTTACTCATCATTGATAACTTCTGAGCTACTGATTATGCTCTCAACTACGTGGTTCGTACACAAACCAACAGAGCAACCGCATTTTCTAAAAGGAGGCCAAAATCATGCATGGCCATGTCCTCATAGACTAACCACACACAAGGACTTCCACAGCTCATGGGAACTTACTACTTGAGACAAGAATTTCCTCACAAGAGGTAAATCTTATGCTTCATATCTTTGCTTAACCATTTTGTACACTAGAACTTAAGTATATTTAAAGCATAATAGAGGAGTTGGTCAAATAGTTGAACGACCCTCACATTGAAACGTATTTTATTTCAACAACGTCCCAAGCAAGGTAAAAGAATAGATGTTACTATTTGCGCAAGCACCCATACCTCATAGAAAGGAATAATATAAAAGTTGGGGAAATGATGCTGCCTCTGCAAACAAATTCTTTGCAGGCCAAGTGTTAATGGTCATTTGTGTAGGCTGCAGATCCCTGCCATGTTTTAACACACAGCTCACAGCTTTCTCAAGCACAAAGCGCAATGAGCGCTGGAGGATGAGGGGTGATCTTATGGAACTGTATAAAATCATGAGAGGAATAGATCGGGTAGATGCACAGAGTCTCTTGCCCAGAGAAAGGGAATCGAGAACCAGAGGACACAGGTTCAAGGCAGGGGTTCCCAACCTTTTTCATCCCATTTACTCCTGGCAACTTTAATAGCACATAACAATGTTATTTCACTTATTTATGAAGAACTAATGATGAACAGATATCAGTATATCAGAACCAAATACAGTCAGTCAATGAGAAAAAAAATATGTACAAACCCAGAATCAACAAATTTACCCCTTGGGTAGGCAAAATTTACACCCGTTTGGGAACGTTTAAGGTGAAGGCGGAATGAGGGAAAGGAGTCTAAGGGGTAACTTTTTCAAACAAAGGTGTTGCTGGCTGTATGGAACGATCTGCCAGAGGAGATAGTTGAGGCAGGGACTATTGCAACGTTTAAGGAATAATTAGGCAGGTACGTGGAAAGGACAGGTTTATTGGGATTATGGGCCAAACGCAGGCAGGTGGGATTAGTGTAGATGGAACATGTTGGTAAATGTGGGCAAGTTGGGCTAAAGGGCCAGTCTGAATCCATGACTGTAAAAGCTAAGTATTTTTCCTTCCCAGCAATGGTATAAAGGCAAGTCCAAAGAAAAAGAATGATCATAATTCATGATGATTGCCTAGCTTATTACAATCAAATTATTATTGAAGGAATCAGAACAATCTCAATATTCACATTTTTAAAGGCCATCGTTGCTTTCGATCATAACCTAATTTTGGTTGGATGGCCTGTAAGCGTCTAGAACATGGGTCGTGAAATTGGGAATCTAGCACTCACATAGCTAAGTGAAGATTTTCAAATGAGACTTGAAGTTGTTACAATTAGTTAACTCAACTATTTCTCAAAGTGAAAATGTGGAATTTCCTTGTTCAATCTTTCACACCTGTAAATGGCAAATAAAATCAAACCATATCTCGAAAAAGAATCAAAACAGAAATCCTACAATGTAAATGTACAATATGAAATCATTGATAAACAAGTCTTACCATCTTCAGCATCATCCTCTTCCCCTCCATCATCCTTCAGTACAACAAAGCAACGATGCTTCCGCAGCTGCCTCCTATTCGAGAATTTCCTACTGCACTTCCTACAATCCAAACTGTCTGACCCTTCCAAGTCTTCCTCGTCTTGGTCAAGTTTACCCACTGTACTCAGAATACAGTTACTGGCATCTCCTAACTCCTCCGTTTCAGCGTAGAATTTCTTCTTTGATCCTTTGGGTCTTCCCCTCTTTCTCTTTGCAGTTACTATATATTAACACAGGAGACAGAATAGTCAGAATTGTCCAGGATTACATAAATATTCGCAAACATTTCCATGCCACCATGAATAAGATGATTCTAGAAAATATTTACAACTAAACATTACAGGGTAACCTGGAGAGGTGGGGTTGGACAGGGGTGGTGTTCCTATAAAATAAAAGCCTGCATCACAATTTTCTGCAAAGTACACCAGGTGAGATCCCACAAAGTACCTATGCAACTAAAGCATAACCTTCTGACATTATGCCCTACTTCTAAGGAATTTGACAAGGACCCCCTATGGTAGGCTAGATCATATGGGATCCATGGTGACTTTGATTGGATTCAAAATAATCTTGACCAAGGTAAAGGCGGATTAAATATTGGGATAAATGATTGCGTGGGGCGCAAGAGAGTGGGAGAAAAATGATGGGAGGTGGCAGGGGTGTGTTGTTTGTTGGTTAGTTACCCAACATTGGAGAATTTATCTTAAGAGCTCTGGAAGTGGTATTTGGATTTTTTTGCATGTTGTCTTATACAAAAGTAATTAGTTGCTAAGAAATTGTGTAGCAGAGCACATTAGTGATGCTGTACATTTGTGTGTGCTTTCCACCATTTTGTTAATCGGTTATTGTATGTTGTATCTACCTCATATTAATGGCAGCCCCAATTACTTAAAGCAAACACATTGTTCGCATTCTGACCAGAGGCCAGTCCACAGTATTCATTTTGATGGTCAATATAAAATACCACCGATAATGGTACCATAATTATGCCACGTCCACCATCAACCTTGCATCCCAGAAGTAAAGAAAAGCAGCTCTGCGTGCTAGAACTTTGAAAGTAAAATCTCATGTTATACATGAACATCTTTTGTGTGCTAAACATAGAGAATCATTGGTTAAATTGTTTCATACCATGAAACACACAAAACTAATATCCATTTTGAACTCTCAAGCTACTTGAGAATTTTATTTTTCTGTACATTGATGTGGTACAGTAAAAGTCATGATGGGCTGTCTTCTAGGCCGGTAGATGTTTGCTATAACAGTCAGTTCTGTTTCATGTTTATATTTCTTGTTCTGGGCCTTTTACAATTATTCCATCTTTTCAACATTTGCGACGTGCTTTTCCTTTTCTTCGTCCGCCAATTCGTTTTGCTTTTCCACAGCTTTTCTTGATTTTTATACTTTTGCCTTTGCCGCCGCGGCGACGGCGGCGGCCGCCACCACCTCCTCCTCCTCCTCCTCCTCCTCCTGATCGATCCCCACAACCCTTTGCTCTACGTCGTGCTGACCTAGCTCCTCCTCCTCCACCTCCTCCTCCTCCTGCTGCCTTTGCCCTGCCCCGCCTTGATCTTCGCCGTGACTTGCCGCAACCCATCGCTACGTTCAAGCTTGAGGTTCACAGTGTGTGCATTTTGAGGTAAATTGCATCTTTATATAGCTTACAATACAAACCAGCTGCTCATTGTGACATCAGCTGAACTTGGTTACACAGAGCATTTTTGGGTCCAGATATGGTGTTGTTTTTGACGCTGATTGTGACATTGGTGCAAGGCCATTGCCTTATTAGGTATTATGTTAACTACCTTTTGCATCCCTCTAAGTGGAGACATTTTTCTTAGGTGTTAAACATCACAGACAATCACACACCAGAATGCTTTGCCAATAAAATCCCAGGAAAAATACCTGACCATATCAAATTGTAATGTACTAACTGCAGCTTGCTGGTGTGCCAATGGTATAAATATAATCCACTTTAGGGACAAGTTAGCCAAATAATAGAAGAGGGAATCCTTTGTAAAGGTCCTATTGCTGAATTGTTTAATCTGAACTCCCCAGGAGGCCAAACAGGGGTTTATGCGAGGAATTATCTGGGCCTTCTTTGGGAGTTATGGAGTTGGGAAGCAGGTAGGTAATTCAAACAATAACGAGATGTACTCATTCTTTAAGCAACGGGGGTTCCCCTCTTCTATTATAGATGAGGTTCTCACCAGGGTCTCCTCTATATCCCGCAGCTTCACTCTTACTCGCCATCCCCCTACTCGTAACAAGGACAGAGTCCCCCTTGTCATCACCTTCCACCCCATCAGCCGTCGAATACAACATATAATCCTCCGACATTTTCGCCACCCCCAACGGGATCCCACCATTGGCCACATCTTCTCATCTCCTCCCTTTTCTGCTTTCCGCAAAGACCGTTCCCTCAGTAACTCCCTGGTCAATTCATCCCTTCCTACTCAAACCATCCCCTCCCCGGGTACTTTCCCTTGCAAACGCAGGAAATGCTACACTTGTTGCTTTACCTCCCCCCTTGACTCCATCCAAGGACCCAAACAGTCGTTCCAGGTGAGGCAGAGGTTCACCTGTATCTCCTCCAACCTCATCTACTGCATCACCTGTTCCAGGTGTCAATAGACAATAGATAATAGGTGCAGGAGTAGCCCGTTCGAGCTAGCACCACATTCAATGTGATCATGCTGATCATCCCCAATCAGTACCCCATTCCTGCCTTCTCCCCATATCCTCTGACTCCGCTATCTTTAACAGCCCTACCTAGCTCTCTCTAGTATCCAGAGAACCGGCCTCCACCACCCTCTGAGGCAGAGAATTCCACAGACTCACAACTCTCTGTGTGAAAAAGTGTTTCCTCATCTCCGTTCTAAATGGTTTACCCTTTATTCTTAAACTGTGGCCCCTGGTTCTGGACTCCCCCAACATCGGGAACATGTTTCCTGCCTCTAGCGTGTCCAAACCCTTAATAATCTTATATGTTTCAATAAGATACCCTCTCATCCTTCTAAATTCCAGAGAATACAAGGCCAGCTGCTCCATTCTCTCAGCATATGATGGTCCCGCCATCCCGGGAATTAACCTTGTACACCTACGCTGCACTCCCTCAATAGCAAGAATGTCCTTCCTCAAATTAAGGGACCAAAACTGCACACAATACTCCAGCTGTCTCACAAGGGCCCTGTACAACCTCAGAAGGACCTCTTTCCTCCTATACTCAGCTCCTCTTGTTATGAAAGCAACATGCCATTCGCTTTCTTCACTGCCTGCTGTACCTACATGCTTACTTTCATTGACTGATGAACATGGACCTCCAGATTCCGTTGTACTTTCCCTTTTCGCAATGACACATTTAGATAATAATCTGTCTTCTGTTTTTGCTACCAAAGTGGATAACCTCACATTTATCCACATTAAACTGCATCTGTCAAGCATCTGCCCACTCACTCAACCTGTCCAAATCACCCTGTATTTGCATAGCATCCTTCTCACAGTTCACACTGCCACCAAGCTTTGTGTCATCTGCAAATTTGCTAATGTTACTTAGAATCCCTTCCTCTAAATCATTTATGTGTATTGCAAATAACTGCGGTCCCAGCACCGAGCCTTGCGGTACCCCACTAGTCACTGCCTGCCATTCTGAAAGGGACCCGTTAATCCCTACTATTTGTTTCCTGTCTGCCAACAAATGTTCTATTCCTTTCATCACTCTACTCCCAATACCATGTACCCTAATGCTGCCCACTAATCTCCTATGTGGGACCTTATCAAATACTTTCTGAAAGTCCAAGATCCAAGTCAACTTCTCCACATGGGCAAGACTCAGTGATTGCTTCGTCCAACACCTCCGCTCACTTCATACTGAACAACCTGATCTCCCGGTTGCTCAGCACTACAACTCCCGCTCCCATTCCCAATCTGACCTTTCTGTCCTGGGCCTCCTCCATTGCCAGAGTGAGGCCCAGCGCAAATTGGAGGAACAGCACCTCAAATTGTGCTTAGGTAGTTTACACCCCAGCAGTATGAACATTGAATTCCCTAATTTTAGATAGCCCTTGCTTTATCCCTCCTTTCCCTCCCCCTTCCCAGCGCCCCCACAAAGCCTACTGTCTCCGCCTCTTCCATTCTTTTTCTCGCCCCCCCCAACATCAGTCTGAAGAAGGGTCTTGACCCGAAACACCACTTATTCCTTCTCTCCATAGATGCTGCCTCACCCGCGGAGTTTCACCAGCATTTTTTGTCTAAAAAAAAACCTGCTTAATTAAGAGATACAGCATGGAAACAGGCCCTTTGGTCCACCACATCCATGTCGGCAATCGATCACCTGTGCATGCTGGTTCTCTGTAAAACCACTTTCTCATCCACTCCCGACACACAAGGGACAATTTACAGAGGCCAATTAGCCTACAAACACGTACATCTTTGGGAGGTGGGAGGAAGCCATAGCACCCAGAGGAAACCCACGCTGTTACAGGGAGAACCTGTAAACTCCACAAGACAGACCTGAGGTCAAGTTCAAGTTCAAGTGAGTTTATTGTCATGTGTCCCTGTATAGGACAATGAAATTCTTGCTTTGCTTAAGCACACAGAAAATAGTAGGCATTTACTACATCTCCGGCAAGGTAATAAACAGATAAATGTGTCCATATACCATGATATAAATATATACACACATGAATAAATAAACTGATAGTGCAAATAACAGAAAGTGGTTGGTAATAATCAGAGTTTTGTCCGAGCCAGGTTTAATAGCCTGATGGCTGAGGGGAAGTAACTATTCCTGAACCTGGTTGTTACAGTCTTCAGGCTCCTGTACCTTCTACCTGAAGGTAGCAGGGAGATGAGTGTGTGGCCAGGATGGTGTGCGTCTTTGATGATACTGCCAGCCTTTTTGAGGCAGCGACTGCGATAAATCCCCTCGATGGAAGGAAGGTCAGAGCCGATGATGGACTGGGCAGTGTTTACTACTTTTTGTAGTCTTTTCCTTTCCAGGGCGCTCAATTTGCCGAACCAAGCCACGATGCAACCGGTCAGCATGCTCTCGACTGTGCACCTGTAGAAGTTAGAGAGAGTCTTCCTTGACAATCCGACTCTCCGTAATATTCTCAGGAAGCAGAGGCGCTGATGTGCTTTTTTGATGATTGCATTAGTGTTCTCGGACCAGGAAAGATCTTCAGAGATGTGCACGCCCAGGAATTTGAAGCTCTTGACCCTTTCAACCATCGACCCGTTGATATAAATAGGGCTGTGGTTCCCCCTCCTACTCCTTCCAAAGTCCACAATCAGTTCCTTGGTTTTGCAGGTGTTGAGGGCCAGGTTATTGCGCTGGCACCATATGGACAGTTGCTCGATCTCTCTTCTGTACTCTGACTCATCCCCATCAGTGATACGCCCCACAATAGTGGTGTCGTCAGCGAACTTGATGATGGAGTTCGCACTGTGGTTCGCTACGCCGTCATGGGTATAGAGTGAGTACAGCAGGGGGCTGAGCACGCAGCCTTGAGGTGCTCCCGTGCTGATTGTTATTGAGGCTGACACATTTCCACCAATACGAACAGACTGTGGTCTGTGGACGAGGAAGTCAAGGATCCAGTTGCAGAGGGATGCGCAGAGACCCAGTTCTGCGAGTTTGGTAACCAGTTTGGAGGGGATGATTGTGTTAAATGCCGAGCTGTAATCAATGAATAACAGCCTGACATATGAGTTTTTGTTGTCCAAGTGGTCCAGTGCGGAGTGGAGGGCCAGCGAGATCGCATCCACCGTTGATCTGTTGTGGCGGTACGCGAACTGCAGTGGGTCCAGGTTTTTGTCGATGTAGGAGTTGATTTGCTCCATGATCAACCTCTCAAAGCACTTCATCACCACCGGCGTTAGTGCCACTGGTCGATAGTCATTGAGGCATGTCACCTTACTCTTCTTGGGCACCGGTATAATTGATGCCCTTTTAAAGCAGGTGGGGACCTCAGACCTCAGAAGTGAGAGGTTGAAAATGTCCGTAAAAACTCCCGCCAGTTGGTCCGCACAGGTTTTTAGAACACGACCGGGTATACCATCAGGACCAGGTGCTTTTCGGGGGTTCACCTCTCTGAAGGATTTCCTGACATCGGCCTCTGTGACTGAGACTGAAATGCCATCGCAGCGAATGGGGGATCGGGAAGGCACATCAGTATTCTCCCTGTCAAAGCGTGCGTAAAACGCATTGAGCTCGTCAGGGAGTGATGTTACACCGGCATTCGAGCTGCCTCCTGGTTTTGCCTTGTAGGAGGTGATTGCATTCAGACCCTGCCACAGCTGCCGAACATCTGTCTCGTCCTCCAGTTTGGAGCAGAAGTCCCTTTTGGCCTTTTTGATGGCCTTACCAAGGTCGTATCTGGTCTTCATGTAGGCCACTGTATCATCGGAGGTGAATGCCCTGTGTCTGGACTTCAGGAGAGTGCGGATCTCAAAGTTCATCCAAGGTTTCTGATTGGGAAACACTCGGAAGGTTTTTGTAGGGATGCAGTCCTCCACACATTTCTTTATGAAGTCTGTAACGACTGTGGCATATTCGTTCAAGTCCGTTGCCGAGTCCTTGAACATTGCCCAGTCTAGACTCCAAACAGTCCTGGAGTTGTTCTTCTGCCCCCCCCCGACCAGCTCTGTGCTGTCCTCACTTCTGGGGGTGCGCTCTTTAATTGCTGCTTGTAGGCAGGAAGAAGCAGCACCGCGGTATGGTCGGATTTACTGAAGTGAGGGTGAGGGATAGAACGATAGGCATTCTTGATGGTGGTGTAGCAGTGGTCGAGGGTGTTAGGTCCTCTGGTGCAGCAGGAGACATGTTGGTGGAAGTTAGGGAGTGATTTCTTGAGGTTCGCCTTATTGAAGTCCCCAGCAATGGTGGTAAATGCCTCGGGGTAAGACGTCTGGTGTTTGTTGACCACGGCCTGCAGCTCCTCCAGTGCCAGACGGACGTCTGCCTGGGGTGGGATGTAGACCGCGGTCAGGATAATGGAGGTGAATTCTCTCGGGAGGTAGAAGGGACGGCACTTCACCGCCAGATGTTCAAGGTGTGGAGAGCAGGAGTTGGACAGGACTGCCACGTCGGAACACCACGCAGAGTTGACCATGAGGCAGACGCCCCCTCCTCTCCCTTTCCCAGATGCCAGGGTACGGTCCATGCGGTGGATGGAGAACCCTTCAGGCTGGACCGCTGAGTCTGGGGAGCTGGGGGTGAGCCATGTCTCTGTGAAACAGAACACAGAGCATTCCCTCAGCTCCCTTTGATAAAGCAGTCTTGCCCTTAAGTCCTCCACTTTGTTTTCAAGGGACTGTACATTAGCCAGTAGGATAGTAGGGAGAGGGGGCCGAAGTCCCCTGCGCTTCATTCTGACCTGAAGTCCGGCCCGACGGCCACGTTTCCGGACACAATGGAGGCTTCCCCTTTGTCAGGATCAGACACGGGTCTCTGGCGAATGAGGCAGCATTGCTATCAACTGCACCATTGTGCCGCAGGTGCTATCTCTTTGAAATAATGCAATGAAATATTTTCATTCATCTGAGGGAGCACATGGGTCTTCAGTTCAATCTGCTCACAAAGGTTAGATTGCCTGGGATCCAGGTAGAAAGCTCACTGGGTACATATTTGCCTTGATTGTAGAAAACAGAGGGTAATAGAGTGAAGGCCTGTGACTATGGTGTGCCTCAGTGGTTGATGCTGGGGCCCATTGTTGTTTGTCATCTACATCACAATTTAGATGAGAATTTACGAGGCATGGTTAGTAAGTTTGCAGAAGACACAAAAATGTATGGTTTCCTAGAATTACAGCAGGATCTTGATCAGCTGGGTAAGTGGGCCAAGGAATAGCAAATAGAATTTAATTCAGATAAATGTGAGGTTGCATTTTGGGGTGTCAAATGAAGATAGGACCCTCAGGAATGTTGTCGAGCAGAGCAATCCAGGAGTACATATACATGGTTCCCTGAAAATGGTGTTACAGAGATAGGCAGGATGCTGAAGAAAGGTTTTGGCGCATTAGCCTTTATCATGGGCAGCACGGTGGCGCAGCGGTAGTTGCTGCCTCACAGCGCCAGAAACCTGAGCTCGATCCCGACTACGGGTGCTGTCTGTACAGAGTTTGTATAATCTCCCCGTGACCCGCGTCAGTTTTCTCCGGATGCTCCGGTTTCCACCCACACTTCAAACATGTACAGGTTTGTAGTTTAAATTGGCTTTGGTAAAACATTGAAAATTGTCCCCAGTGTGTAGGATAGTGCTAGTGTAAGGGGTGATCACTGGTCAGCATAGACTCAGTGGGCCAAAGGGCCTGTTTCCGTGCAGTATCTCTAAACACTAAATTAGATTATTGAGAAATTGGGACATTATGTTGCAGTTGTATAAAATGTTGGTGAGGCTGCACTTGGAGTATTGTGTTTAGGTTTGGTTAACTAGCTATACAAAATAAGCCATTAAACTGGAAAGAGTGTAAAAAAGGAAGTTTGCCAGCCCTCAATGGACTGAGTTATAGGGTGAGGTTGGGCAAGCTGGGATTTTATTCTTTGGAGCATAGGAGACTGAGGCATGATTTTAAACAGTTAAATAAAATCAGGAACGGCATATATAGAGTGAACGCACACAGTCTTACCCCCAGGATTGGGCAATCATGAACTGGAAGGCATTAGCTTATTGTAAGAGGGAAAAAAATAATAGGACTTTTCACAGAGGATGGTACGTTTATGGAACAAATTTCCAGAAGAAGTGGGTGAGGCTGGTACTATAACAAAATTTAAAAGACATTTGGACAGGAAAGATTTGTAGGTATGTATTCTAAGAAGATTAAAATTGTTTCACAGTAAGTAAAAACTGTATTGGTTTGTAATTGCCTTTGATTCTTTAATCCAGTGTTGGGACTCAGCAAGTTGATTGATTTAATAGAGTTCTTGATCTACTGGTTCTATTATTTGCAGCCATGTTGAGAGATAGAAACATAGAAACATAGGAAATAGGTGCAGGAGTAGGCCATTCGGCCCTTCGAGCCTGCACCGCCATTCAATATGATCATGGCTGATCATCCAACTCAGTATCCTGTACCTGCCTTCTCTCCATACCCCCTAATCCCTCTAGATGAAGTATTATTCAAGAGTAAATATACTGTGTGAACACATTAAGACATGATTACTTTAGTATCTTACCTCCTTCAGTTCTCTCAGCCTTCTCAGATGACAGAAGAGGTCGCAATGGGACAATGAGATCATCAGGTGCATGCCCTTCCTCTGCATGCTTCTCAGAGACATGAGTCAACAGCTCGTCTTGACATGGAGAGAACAAGTTGCATAGTTTGCACATGAAGATTGAAACCGGCTCTGGACAATGGTGTAGGAAGGTGAATGCAAAAGAAAAAGCAAACGTTTATTAGCTATCAGAGGAATATTAAGATTTGTTACCAGTTATTTTATTAAAGAGTAATTTCACGTCATTTGGAGATCTAGATTGTCTGAAATCTAGCTGTGAACTTCAAGAGTCAAGAGTGTTTGTCATAGGCAGCAGATATGAATTGAAACAGTAAAATTATTGCTTGCTGCAGCTTTGCAGCCACATGAATGCAACAACCGCAATTAATACTAAATAAGTTTGAGTTACTCCAAGTAAACTAGATCATGATTGCGCAAAACAAAGTATCCCGCGCAACCATAGTAGTGCAAAGTCTGCAGCGATTTGGTCAGATTGAGGTACGGTTGTGATCTGGATGGTGCAGGGTGGTTCAAAAGTTGATGGGATGCTGTTCTTGAACTTGGCGGTAACATTTCACAGGCTCCTGTACCTTCTTTCTGATGATAGCAGAGAAGAGAACAAAGAGAAGTATGCCTTTGGTCACGTCAGCTATTTTCTTGAGGCAGTGCTTTCTGTCAATCCCTTTGATGGTGAGGAGGTGAGTACCAGTGATGGACAAGACAATGTCCATAATCTTCTCAGCCTCCAAATGTTCAAATTTCCGAACTAGGCTGTGATGCAACTAGTCAGTATGCTTCTCACCGAACACATAGAATATCTTGCAACTTGCCAAGTCTCTTCAGATTTCTGAGGCAGTAGAGGCACTGGTGAACTTTCTTAATGAATGCATCAATGTGTCTCCAGGACAGATCATCAGAGATGCATATGCCCAGGAACTAAATGCTATTGACTCTCTCCGCCACCAACTTGCAAGGCAGGCGCATGTTCCCTCATCTTTTCCTTTATGCACTAAAATATATTTTAAAAGCTGTCTAGAAAACTCAGCTTGAAGCTTTTAGAAACATAGAAAATAGGTGCAGGAGTAGGCCATTCGGCCCTTCGAGCCTGCACCGCCATTCAATATGATCATGGCTGATCATCCAACTCAGTATCCTGTACCTGCCTTCTCTCCATACCCCCTGATCCCTTTAGCCACAAGGGCCACATCTAACTCCCTCTTCAATATAGCCAATGAACTGGCCTCAGCTACCTTCTGTGGCAGAGAATTCCAGAGATTCACCATTCTCTGTGTGAAAAATGTTTTCCTCATCTCGGTCCTAAAAGATTTCCCCCTAATCCTTAAACTGTGACCCCTTGTTCTGGACTTCCCCAACATCGGGAACAATCTTCCTGCATCTAGCCTGTCCAACCCCTTAAGAATTTTGTAAGTTTCTATAAGAAACTTATGAATATTTATTCCTAACTCCTTCACCTTTCCGCCACCAAGACCCGAGATCACGATGATAGAATCATAGTCATACAGCACGGAAACAGAGCCCCTCAGCCCAACCTGTCCATGCTGACCAAGATGCCCCCTCTATGCTAGTCCCAGTTCACCATATTTGACCCATATCCATCTTAACCTTTTCTATCCATGGACCTGTCCACATATATTTTAGATACTATTATAGTACCTGCCTCAACTACCTCCTCTGACACCACCCTCTGAGTGAAAAAGTTAACCTTCAGATTCTTATTAAGCCTTTCCCCTGTTATCTTAAACCTTTATCCTCTGGCTCTTAATTCTCCTTATCCTGAGTACAAGACATTCACCCTATCTACTCCCCTCATGATTTAACACATCTTTATATGTAGATCCATAACAATGGGACCAAAGTAATAATGTGTTCCAAGAAAATGAAATGCAGGGTGAGCTTTTATCTACCTTCCTGAATAACATTGCGACTAATAATAATATTTGATGCAACGTAAAGTGGCAGGTGGGTGACGTCTACCAGTCAACAGAATGTTTTTTTTTTTAAAGCCCAGTTTTTTTTTCAAAAATTCAACATGAAATGATGTTGGGAGGGAAAATGGGAGAACAAAACGAGTTAAATTAATGAATTTTAAAGAGAGTGGAAGAAACCCTGTTTGTGCACATTCTTTAAAGATGGAAGATAGTTTTGTTTTAAACTTTAATAAAGCAAATGGTACCGAGGCATGAGAATCAGAAACATAGCAGACAAAACCCTAAAAGCTGCATCTGGAGGATTGTATGCTCATTTAAGAACGATACAATTTTGAACCAGAATAGTGTAGTGGACTAATTCTGGGATGTGCAATTACAGTTACATGGAGATGCCACAGAAGCTGGGTTTATTCTCGAGAACAGAGAAAGCCAGGTGGAAACTTCATAGTGTTTTAAACCACAAAGGATTCATATAAAGTCATATGCCTGGGTGGTGAATGATTAGATCAACGATAAAGGGAAAGGACAAGCACTGTCAAACGACATGGAGATAGCACCGTTCTGACAAAGTGATCGCTCTGAGAAAATCCAGCAAAGTGTAGAGATCTCATGGTGTACAATTGTCCTTTTAAAATGCCTTGGTATATTTTCAAAATTAATAGAAGATGTATTGCAATCTTTTTATACATTTTTTCTAATTGTGTTTTACACTAATGTTTTTTTTACTGCTTTTTATCTTTTTACTATCCTGTAGAATGTTAATTCAATTTATATATAAATTATGCATTTGTGTGTAGGTCCATGTGCCCGTGATGCTGCAGCAACCAAAATTTCAATAGTCCTATACGTAATTTCACTTGTGCATGGAACATAAAAAAAGTACAGCACAAGAACAGGCCATTTGATCCACAAGGTCTGTGCCGAAGATGATGTCTAGACCAATTCATAACTGCCTGCACACAATCCATATCCCTTCATTCCCGACATTTCCATATGCTTATCCAAAAATTTCTTACATACCACTCTGATATATCTGCCTCGCCCACCACCTCTAGAGGCATATTCCAAGCACTCACCACCATGTGTAAAAAAAAACGCACCACACATCTGCTTTAAAGTTTGCCTTTCTCACCTTGAAGCTATATCCTCCAGTAATTGATCTTTCCATCCAGGGATAGAAAATGGAGAGAGGAAAGGAATGATACTGGTGAGCGGGTTGGGGTGGGGGCTTGCCTCCCGCGTCCAGGGGTACAGAGGCTGAGCCGTGGCCATGTGTGGTGAGGATAAGTGTGTTTGCGGGTCGACGCCTCCAGACTGTTCTGTTGATGGAAGGGATCTTTTGGGGCCCTGTAGCAGTCTGGGGCACGGTGGCACAGCAGTAGATTTGCTGCCTTACAGCGACAGAGACCCGGTTTCGATCCTGACTACAGGTGCTGTCTGTACGGAGTTTGTATGTTCTCCCCATGACCTGCAAGGGTTTTGTCCGAATGCTTGGTTTCCCCCCCCACACTCCAAAGACGAACAGGTTTGTAGGCTAATTGGCTTTTTAAAATTGTAAATTGTCCCTAGTGTGTGAAGGATAATGTTAAGAGTCCGGAATTTCAGTGGGCCAAAGGGCCTGTTTCCGCGCTGTATCTCTAAACTAAACTAAACCTGCAGGAAATATGCCATTAAGCTGGAAAGAGTGCAGAGAAGATTTACGATGATCATACCATGACTTGAGGGCCTGAGCTACAGGGAGAGGTTGGGCAGGCTAGGACGTTAATCCTTGGAGCGCAGAGGGTTTTCTTATTGAGGTGGTAGTCATATAATAATAGTGTGGATACAGGCCCCTTTGGCCCAACTTGCCCACACCGGCCAACATGTCCCAGCTACACTAGTGCCATCAGCCAGCATTTGGTCCATATCCATCCAAAGCTGTCCTATTCATGTACCTGTCTAACTGCTTCTTAAATGTTGGGATAGTCCCTGCCTCAACTACCTCCTCTGGCAGCTTGTTCCATACACCCACCATCCATTGTGTGAAAAAGTTACACCTCAAATGCCTTTTACATTTTTTCCCCTTCCCCTTAAACATAGAAAAACAGGTGGCCATTTGGCCCTTCGAGCCAGCACCGCCATTCATTGTGACCATAGCTGATCGTCCCCTTTCAATAACCCGTGCCTGCCTTCTCCCCATACCCCTTGACTCCACTAGCCCCTAGAGCTCTATCTAGCTCTCTCTTAAATCCATCCAGTGACTTGGCCTCCACTGCCCTCTGTGGCAGGGAATTCCATAAATTCACAGCTCTCTGGGTGAAAATGTTTTTTCTCACCTCACTCTTAAATGACCTCCCCTTTATTCTAAGACTGTGGCCCCTGGTTCTGGACTCGCCCAACATTGGGAACATTTTTCCTGCATCTAGCTTGTCCAGTCCTTATATAATTTTATATGTTTCTGTAAGATACCCCCTCATCCTTCTAAACTCCAGTGAATACAAGCCTGGTCTTTTCAATCTTTCCTCATATGACAGTCCCTCCATCACAGGGATCAATCTTGTGAACCTACGTTGCACTGCCTCATTGGGAACATTTTTCCTGCATCTAGCTTGTCCAGTCCTTACATAATTTTATATGTTTCTATAAGATCCCCCTCATCCTTCTAAACTCCAGTGAATACAAGCCTAGTCTTTTCAATCTTTCCTCATATGACAGTCCTGCCATCCCAGGGATCAATCTCGTGAACCTACGCTGCACTGCCTCAATCACAAGGATGTCCTTCCGCAAATTAGGAGACCAAAACTGTACACAATACTACAGATGTGGTCTCACCAGAGCCCTATACAACTGCAGAAGAACCTCTTTATTCCTATACTAAAATCCTCTTGTTATGAAGGCCAACATTCCATTAGCTTTCTTCACTGCCTGCTGAACCTGTAAGCCAACTTTCAGTGACCGGTGTACAAGGATGCCCAGGTCTCGCTGCACCTCCCCCTTACCTAACCTAACCCCATTGAGATAATAATCTGCCCCCTTGTTTTTGCCGCCAAAGTGGATCTCACATTTATCTATATTATATTGCATCTGCCACGCATCTGCCCACTCACTCAACCTGTCCAGGTCACCCTGCAACCTCCTAACATCCTCTTCACAGTTCACACTGTCACCCTGCTTTGTGTCATCCGCAAACTTGCTAGTGTTGCTCCTAATTCCCTCTTCCAAATCATTAATATATACGTTAAACCTATGTCCTCTGGACCTCGATTCACCTACACTGGGTAAAAGACTCCGCGCATCTACCCGATCTATTCCTCTCATGATCTTATACACCTCAATAAGATCACCCCTCATCCTCTTGCGCTCCATGGAATAGTCCCAGCCTATAGCTTAGACCCTCTCTAAATCTTCTCTGTACCCTTTTCAGCTTGATAACATCTTTCCAATAACCCGGTGCCCAGAAGTGAACACAATACTCTAAATGTGGCCTCACCAACATCTAATACAACTGCAACATGATCTCCCAACTTCTTTACAATACTCTGGCTGATGAAGGCCAATGTGCCTAAAGCCCTTTTGACCACCTGATCTACCTGCAACTCCACCTTCAGGGAACTATGTGCTCTGCTCTGCTCCACACTACCCAGAGCCCTACCATTCACTGTGTAGTTTCTGCCCATGTTGGACTTCCAAATATGCAACCTCAATTTTTCTGCATTAAATTCAATCAACCATTCTTCAGCTCGCTTGGCCAATTAATCAAGATCATGCTGCAATTTTTCACAACCATCTTCACTACCTGCAAAACCACCCACTTTTGTATCATCTGCAAACTTTCTAATCTTGCCATGTATGTTATCATCCAAATCATCGATATAGATGACAAACAGCACCGAACACTGAGGCACACCACTCCAGTCGGAGAAGCAACCTTCCACCGTCACCCTCTGCTTCCTTCCATGAAGCCAATTTACTATCCATTCAGCTATCTCTCCTTGGATCCCATGCGATCTAACCTTCCAGAGTAGCCTACGAGGAACCTTGTGAATGCTTTACTGAAGTCCATATATACATCTACAGCTCTGCTCTCATCGACCTTTTTGGTCACATCTTCAAAAAAACTCTGGTTTGTGAGACACAACCTCCCATGTACCAAACCAAGATGACTATAATTAATCAGCCCTTGTCCGTCTAAATGCCTGTATATCCAATCATGCAGAATACTCTCTAGTAACTTTCCAACTACAGATGTTAAGCTCGCTGGCCTATAGTTCCCAGCATTTTTCCTGCAGCCCTTCTTGAATAAAGGCACATTTGCCAACCTCGTCTTCCGGTACCTCTCCTGTATTTAAAGATAAATTTCAACCAAAGCTCCTGCAATTTCCTCCTCCTGTCTTTCTCCTTGGTAAATACCGAGGAGAAATACTCATTGAGGACCTTGCCCATCTCCCATGGCTCCACATGGAGTTGACCGCTTTGATTCCTGAGGGGTCCCACTCTCTCTCTAGTTACCCTTTTCCCCTTTATATATTTATAAAATCTCTTGGGGTTGTCCTTAATGCTATCTGCCAGAGCTATCTCCTGGCCCTTTGTTGCCCTTCTGATTTTCTTTTTTACTTTGCTCCTCAGGTCCCAAAACACCTCTCGGGATACAGTTGATCCCAGCTGCCTAGACCTGTCCCATGCATCCTTTTTATTCTTAATCAATGCCTCTTTTCCCTTTTTTTCTCTCGTCAACCAAGTGTAAATATTCATGAGGGGAACAGATACTGTGAATGCAGTCTGGTTCCCAGAGTAGAAGAATCATTTAACAGGTATAGGTTTAAGGTGGGAGGGGATACGAACCTGAGGCGCAACTTTTCACACAAAACTTGCTAAGAATATGGAACAAGCTGCCAGTTGAGGCAAGTGTAATAACATTATTGAAAAAACATTTGAATAGTTACATACAGATGAAGGGTTTAGAGAAATATGGACTAGATGCAGATAAATTGATCTAACTTAGGTGGGGCATGTTGATCGGCAAAGATGATTTAGGCCGAAGGGCTTGTTTCTGTGCTGTTTGACTATGGCACAAAAGACTGTAGATACTGGAATCTGGAGCAAACAAAAACTGCAGGGGTAACTCAGTGGTCCAAGCATCATCTACTGGGGTGGGTTGGGGGCAGAAATTGGTGCAGTCTTGACCTGGAATGTCAACTATTCCTCCCCACCCCCCCCCCCCCCAAAAGTGATTCACTGCTTGTATGTGAAGTACACAAACAACTACCACGTTTTGTTCACTTCTGTTTACTAATTTATATCAGCTCTAGTACTATAATGTCCTCACTAGTTTGCATCCAATCTCTGTCATTTCTTCCATCTCTATTGAAGACAGCAAATTTCCTTTAACTGTTACCACTGCTTCTTTCCCCAATTTTAAATGCTCCGCCATTGACAACTATGCCTTCAGCTATCGTTCTGCAGCACATCTCCACCTTACTGTTTCCTGAAGCCTTCACTTCGATCATTATGTCACCTGCCTGAAAATCTCCTACTGCATGGCTGTCCCAATTTTTGATCTGATTTTATGTTAAAGAGGATTTTTGCAAATGCCAATCATTGCTTTCCGATGAGATTACTTTTTTTAACTATCCATGCCTTTCTGATGACTCTTTTGTGTACTTTATATGCAAAAACAAAGAATTTCTCTCTGTCTAGGTGCAAGGGACAATAAATATCATCATCATGAACTAAGCTTTTTATGAGTAGGAAAGAACTACAGATGCTGGTTTACAGCAGAGATAGACACAAAATACTGAAATAACTCAGTGGGGCGGGCAGCATCTCTGGAGAGAAGGAATGGGTGACGTTTCGGTTTGAGACCCTTCTCCAATGAGAGTCAGAGGAGAGGGAAACAAGCAATATGGAAGAGTACGATGTGAAAATAAGAGAAAAAGGGGGATGAGAGATCAAATGTAGAATAGATAATTGTTAGTTAGGTTTGGTAGTGTGACGACATCGGCAACGTGGGACTGGAGTGGGAATGAACAGCAAAGCAACATGTTAAAAGGAGCCTGAAGTAGGGTCTTGACTCGAAACCTCACCTATTCATTCTCTCCAGAGATGCTGCCTGTCCCGCTGATTTACTCCAACATCATAAAAAGTTTAGTGCAGTGATGATGATGGTGATAGTTTATTGTCCCTTGCACCTAGGTATTTTGTGTCTAACTCCGGCCTTATGAACTTCAATCGATTTTTTTTTTAAATTGCAGGCACCAGAAAATGTAAAACAAAACCTATTGAAAGGCATTGAGTGCGGACTGTTAACTGTGTTTCTCCCTCCCCAGATGCTGCCTGGCCCTGTGAGTCTTGCAGCGCTCGGTGTTTCACTCGGGTTTGCAGCATCTGCAGCATCTGCAGCCCAGCGGTGACTCGCTGTGAGGGACGGAGCGGGTCTGGCGCTCCACGACCACAGGCCTTCGGACACTTCACTTCCCTCATATATTCGTCTCAACTCTTGCTTTTCAAAAGTTACCGCCAGTCAAGGCAAACATTGAATCCAAACTTTTGTCGGAGGCTCCGGGGGAATTTTTTTGCTCTGAACTCCGACGTCGGGAGCTCGCGCTACTTTTACCTTTCAAAAAGGAGAGAAGAAACAGAAAATGGCTCGGTCGCCAATTCTCACCTGGAGTTCGGTGATCCATGGGTTTCGATATAAATGCATGTGATTATAATTCTAATTGTATTTTGCCTTTGCTCGAAGAGGTGTCATTATATTAAAACATTTTAAATATTTTTTCACTTTCTGACGAATCTGCGGAAGTAACATGGCGGCCCCCCTTACCCGGAGTGCACCGCGCTAACCAACGAGGTCAACGATTGGGGGGAGGCAAGAGGTGACGCTGGACGCGCCGGCCGCGGGCGTCGGTCCTCCCAGCGAGTCCTCCGAGTGCTGGTCCTCTAAATGTCATCAGTGATCGGAGTAGAACTGGGTCATTCGGCCCTTCAACTCTACCCCGCCTTTCAATCATGGCTGGTCTATCACTCCCTCCTAACCATTTTCCTGCACTCTCCCCATAACCCCTGATCAACACAACCAGCATCAGACACCTGTACTAATTAGTCTTCCCAGTGATGATCCTCCCAGAGCAGATCCCAGTGTTGGTTCTCCCATCGCTAGCAAAGATGATCGCTAGTCCCTGTGCTGATCCTTCCTGTACCAGTCCTCCAGTGCTGATCCTTCCTGTACCAGTCCTCCAGTGCTGATCCTCCCTGTGCTGATCATCCCAGTGCTGATCCTCCAAATGCTGATCCTGTACCAGTCCTCCAGTGCTGATCCTCCCAGTGCTAATCCTCCCAGTGCTGATCCTTCCTGTACCAGTCCTCCAGTGCTGATCCTCCCAGTGCTAATCCTCCCAGTGCTGATCCTTCCTGTACCAGTCCTCCAGTGCTGATCCTCCCAGTGCTAATCCTCCCAGTGCTGATCCTTCCTGTACCAGTCCTCCAGTGCTGATCATCCCTGTGCTGATTCTTCCTGTACCAGTCCTCCAGTGCTGATCATCCCAGCGCTGATCCTCCCAGTGCTGATCCTCCCAGTGCTGATCATCTCTGTGCTGATCCTCCCTGGGTTGCTCCTAGGCCTGGCCAAGCTGTCCATGTGCGAGTCATGGCACCAGGCAGAAGAGGGCTCTGCCCGAGCTGGCTGCCTGCCCCTTTTTTGGGTTATGTCTGCTGTGGGTGGTTTTAGAAAGAGACTATGCGCTGTCCACGGGCGCCCTGGGGGATTTCCAGGACTGCTGGGCACCGTGGGGCGTGGAATATTTCCTCAAGTAGGATGGGGAAATAGTTATTTAATATTTAGAATTTAAGAATATTTGTTTTACTTTGTACCATGGTGGTGGGTTTGTTTGTATTATTTTGTATTGTACATATCATTTTTGTAAATAATTGATTAAAATTATTTTTGGGAAAATTAAATATTTTTTAAAGTGCTGATCCTCCCTGCGCCGGTCACCTAGTGACGTGCGGAAAAATTGATGACACTAGGTTTGGAATTATTCTATTCAGTTTGGGTTCAAATGTTGACGACAAGAGATTGCAGATGCTGAAATCTTTTTAGAAAACAAAGTGCTGGAGGAACTCGAGTCTATCAATTACCTCCCCAGATGCTGCCCAACCTGCTGACTTCCTTCAGCCCTTTATTTATGTTAAACACATAACATCAAGTCTTTAGTCAGTCAGTCTGAAGAAGTGTCTCGACCCGAAAGGTCACACATTCCTTCTCTCCAGAGATGCTGCCTGTCCCGCTGAGTTACTCCAGCATTTTGTGTCTAACATCAGGTCTTTGCTAGAACAGTGGCAGCAATGCGACTGAGTTATACTGAATGACTGAATGCATGACTCAAGCTTTCCAAAATATTTTTTGAATTAGTCATGCAAGCGGATGGTGATTGGGTTGAGCCTAATCCACATAACTGATATATGGTGTAAACTTAGGAAGGCCCAGAACACCAGCCTCATCCCTTATCCGTCCGATTAATTGGCCTCCTTCCAACAATTCACCAATTCTTTGCAATGAACCTACCAAATTACCAGTCCTGTTTTGCCAATATGCCCAAACAGCACTCCTAATTTAACAGTTTGGCGGCTGTCCATCCCCACTTTGCCCTTCCCTACTAGCTTCCAGATCAGCAGATCTGCCTCAACCCCCCAATCCAAACCCCACCAATTCCCTGCTGATCATCGTTTTCCTTCTGCCTGATGGCCAGTCCTCTCGCAATCAAACATTTCCGGCACCCATCACCAACCCTACTAATTGCGAGCAAACCTCAACCTTTCCCTACCAATACGCTTGATTGTCAACCCTCTTGCCTGGTATCTTACGAAAATCTCCCTAACATCGGGCGGCACAGTGATGCAGCAGTAGAGTTGCTGCCTTACAGCGCCAGAGACCTGGGTTGGATCCTGACTACAGGCACTGTCTGTACGGAGTTTGTACATTCTCCCTGTGACTGCGAGGGTTTTCTCTGGGTGCTTCGGTTTCCTTCCATATTCCAGACATGCATTAGTCTTCCCAGTGCTGATCCTCCCAGAGCAGATCCCAGTGTTGGTTCTCCCATCGCTAGTCCCTGTGCTGATCCTTCCTGTACCAGTCCTCCAGTGCTGGAAAATCGAAGGTTGTTCAAGAAGGAACTGCAGATGCTGGAAAATCGAAGGTACACAAAAATGCTGGAGAAACTCAGCGGGTGCAGCAGCATCTATGGAGCGAAGGAAATAGGTAACGTTTCGGGCCGAAACCCTTCTTCAGACTGAAGGAGGGTTTTGGCCCGAAACGTTACCTATTTCCTTCGCTCCATAGATGCTGCTGCACCCGCTGAGTTTTTCCAGCATTTTTGTGTACCTCAGGTTTATAGGTTAATTGGATTCTGTAAATTATCCCTAGAGTAGGATAGAACTAGTGTATGGGTGATGGCTGGTCGGCGTGGTCTTTGTGGGCCAAAAAGCCTGTTCCCACACTATATCTCTAAACTCAACTAAATTAAACCCCTAATAATTGCCTGTCAACTTCTCACACACCACTATCTGAACAAAAACCTCCCCATATCACCAATGCTTCCCCGACAACTCTCATTGAACATATAACAGTACAGCACAGGACAGGCCCTTTGGTCCCCAATATCCACAACAAAAATGATGCCAAGTTAATACCCTCTGCCTGCACGTGATCCTTATCCCTCCATATCCATGTGCCTATCCAAAAGCACAATAGTATTTGCCTCCTTCACTCCTGGCAACACATTCCAGGCATCCACTACTCTGTAAAAATCTACCCTATGTATCTCCTTTAAACTTTGCCATCTCATCGTAAAGCTTTGTCCTCAGTCTTGGATATTTCCTCCATGGAAAAAAGGATTCTGACTGTCTTCCTATTGCTTGTCCACCCTCTCCCTCAGCTTAAGACTGCATTTCTCCCTTCTACTCTTTCAGTCCAGCTGATGGGTACCAACCCAAAACATCAGCAAGCATAATCAAGTTGAGTTTATTGTCATATGCACAAGTATAGTGAGGTTCAGGCACAAAGAAAATCGTGCTTGCAGCTGCATCACTCACACATTGACTCAGACAACACACAAAAACATAACTTGTACATAAATTTATGTGCCAAGATGGCGGCGCGTGTAAGATGAACCATACGCGTAAGTGCAGCGGCTCAGCACTCCCCGAGTCGGGGCTCCTTGTTAGTTATTTTATTATTAGTTTATTTATTTTAAAACGTCACAAATGCATACGGGAATGTATCGCACAGCCGACACAAACTACTAGAAATCGGTGCGACGCTCGGTGTCGGCTGCGTTTTAAACTACGCTAAATTCGACCACAACATACCTCTAAAGCTCGTTAAACCGCTGGGGTCTCCATGGATTACTCTTCCTCCTAGAAGGCGACGCAGAGAGAGGAAACAGAAGCGAAGCCGCCAGGCATGGATACATGGTAGGCTGGAAAAAAACCCGAACAAACCTCCACTGCCAAGCCTTTTCATCGCGAACATAAGATCACTTACCAACAAGGTGGACAAACTGGAACTTATCACATCAACACAGAAAAACTTACAGGACTGCTACATTACGATCATCACATTGATCCCAGATGAGGCTCTCAGGCTAGCGCGCCGCGCTGCTCAACACCACGATAGGAACAGTGACTCCGGTAAGAGTGGGGGGGGGGGGGGGTAGAGGGGGGACACTTTGTGTATACACAAATAACAGCTGGTGCGCAGATGTGAAAGCCATTGATGACCACTGCTCTCCAGACCTGGAATATTTATCCATAAAATGTTGCCCCTTCTAAATGCCACGGGAATTCACGGTTGTCATAATCACGGCTGTATAAATACGGCCAGATACCAATACCACAACTGCTTTGGGTTATCTGCTTACTGCCATTAGCAGACAACAGAGCGCCCATCCTGATGGAGTCTTTATAATAGCAGGGGATTTCAACCAAGCGAGACTAAAGACTGTCCTCCCTAAATTCTATCAACATGTGCAATGCCTCACAAGAGGTAAAAACTTACTTGACCATGTTTATAGCAACATCAAACATGGGTACAAAGCATCGCCTCTCCCCCATCTGGGCCAATCTGACCACATCTCCCTATTTTTTACTCCAGCATATAGGCCACTCATCAATATGGTCAAACTAGCTGCTAGGGATATTCAAGTGTGGCTTGAGGGATCTTCTGGTCAATTACAGGACTGCTTTAACCGAACCGACTGGGACTTGTTTGAGTACGAGGGCATTGACACTTACACTGTACTTTTTTACATGAAAAGCTGTGTAGACAATGTCACTAACATTAAACGCATCCGCATCCCTCCCAACAACAAACCATGGATGCCCAAAGGCGCCCGACTCCTTTTAAAAGCCAGCAATATGGCCTATCAGACCCCGGCAACACAGAGCTGTATAGTGCGGCCAGGTCCGACCTGAAGAGGGGCATCAGGTACGCCAAAGCAGCCTATAAGCAAAGGATCGAGATTCACTTCAACAACTCAGACTCCCGTCGTGTATGGCAAGGTACACGGCACATCACGAACAACAAAAAAACAATACCAACTCATCAACCAGCAACTGTGCCTCTCTGGCAGAACACTCAACCACTTTGGCCGCCATGAGAGGAGAGATGGTCATGCCCACTACTCGAGCTCCAACACCCAACAGCCAGACACTCATCATAAAGACTGCTGATGTCACACACACACGGAATGTTAACATACAGAAGGCAGCCGGTCCGGACTGAGTCCCAGGGCGGGTTCTCAGAAACTGTGCTGTTGAGTTAACAGACGTATTGACAAAAATCTTCTATCAATCCCTGGCACAATGCATAGTCCCCACATTCCTAAAAACATCGGAAATAGTGCCAGTTCCGAAGCAGACAGCCACCAGACACCAGAGGCCAGTGAATCACTGAGGGACTGCTTTCAATGCACAGACTGGGACATACTGATGGAGCCACAGGAATTAAACAGCTGTATGGACATCGACAGGATGGCTGGATGCATAACGGACTACATCAACTTCTGTAGGGATGTTGTTGTGCCAGTAAGAACTGTTTGTTGCTTTCCCAATAACAAACCTTGGATTACAAGCAACATCAAGAGCCTCCTAAACGCAAGGTTGGTGATCGGGAAAAAATCAAGAGGGTACAGCACCACTTGAAAAGGAGTATGAAGCAGGCAAAAGGGGACTATAAAAGGAAGCTGGAGAAGAAACTGCAGTACAACAACATCAAAGAGGTGTGGAGAGGAATGAAGACCATCACTGGCTTCAAGGAGAAGAGAAGCCAGCCGTCAGGAGACATGGACAAGGCCAATGAGTTTAACCTGTTCTATAACAGGTTTGATCTGGTCCCCTCCCACCTCTACAGGTGCAGCCTCTCCCCCATCATCACCTCCACGAGGCAGCCCCCCCCAACACCACAGCTGCAGCACCTCCTATGCCGGCATCTCCTCAACTGTTCTTCATGGCGGACGAGGTGAGAGCTGAGCTGAGAAGGTTGCGCCCTGGTAAAGCAGCTGGCCCTGATGGTGTATGTCCCAGGCTACTAAAAGACTGTGCGGCTCAGCTGCCGGAGCCGCTCCAGACCATTTTCAACCTGAGCCTCCAGTCAGGGAGGGTACCAGGTCTGTGGAAAACATCATGTCTCGTGCCGGTTCCTAAAGCAGGGCGGCCGACCGAGATCAACGACTACAGACCGGTGGCCCTTACATCCCATATCATGAAAACAATGGAGGGGCTACTCATTCGTCTCTTGAAACCACAAGTCCAGCACGCATTCGGCCCACTACAGTTTGCATACCAGGAGAACATTGGGGTGGATGACGCAGTCCTCTACATGCTGCACCGGATCTATTCCTTTTTGGACAAACCCGGTGGTTATGTGAGGATTATGTTCTTCGACTTCTCAAGTGCGTTCAACACCATCCAACCCCTGATTCTGAATGACAAGCTTAAGAAGATGGGGGTGGATTCCACATTTATCTCCTGGATATACGACTACCTGACGGGTCGACCACAGTTTGTCAAGCTGGGGGACAGTGTCTCTGGCACAGTGGTGTGCAATGTTGGAGCCCCACAGGGAACGGTTCTGGCCCCGTTCCTCTTCACCCTGTATACAGCAGACTTTAACTATAAGTCTGACACATGCCACGTACAGAAATATTCAGATGATACAGCGATTGTGGCATGTGTAAGGAACGGGCAGGAGGAGGAATACAGGAACTTGACCAGTGCCTTTTGTGCCTGGAGTGAAGAGAACTGGCTCATCCTGAACACAATTAAGACTAAAGAGATGGTGGTTAACTTTGGCAGGTCCAAGCTCCCCCTTCAGCCGGTCAACGCTGCAGGGGCTGGCATTGAGGTGGTGCATACATATAAATACCTTGGAGTGCACCTTGATAACAAACTGGACTGGTCTGTCAACTCTGACTCCCTCTACAAAAAAGGCCAGAGCAGACTCTTTTTCCTCAGAAGGCTCAAATCCTTCAATGTGTGTAATGCTATGCTGCACATGTTTTACAACACTGTGGTTGCAAGTGTTATTTTCTATGCCGTTGTCTGCTGGGGCAACAGCATTAGTGCAAAAAACAACAAGAAGCTGGACAAACTGGTTAAACGAGCTAGCTCAGTGCTGGAGGGGAGAGTAGACTCTGGGATGGATGTGCTTGAGAGGCGTATGAGGCACAAGGTGCAGGTCATCCTGAAAAACCCCGGGCATCCCCTCCATGTAATTCTGGAGAGTCAAAAGAGCACTCGGAACAACAACCGGCTTCTCTCCCTGCCCTGTAGAACGGAGCGGTTCAGGAGATCCTTCACCCCTGCAGCCATTAGATTTTATAATTCGGACCGCTAGGCTGTAGGGGGATGCATTTTGCAATTTTTAACTGTTAATTATTGGTCTTTTTAAGTATTTATTGCTCTCAGGTAGTATCCACATTGTATTCTTTCTGTCTGCGTTCGTTTTGAATCTGTGGGTTTGTTGGTTGGGGGCTTCTGGACATCTGAATTTCCCTGAGGGGATCAATAAAGTATTTATTATTATTATTATTATTATTATTATAACCTGCCTCAACGACTACAGGCCAGTTGCACTAACACCAATAATTCTGAAGTGCCTGGAGAGATTGGTCCTTAAGCACATCAAGGCCGCTCTCCCATCAACCCTGGTGTCGAGTAACTCACACATACTCACAAACATGGTACATCGATATTTATTGTAAAGCACATATAACACACTGTAGCATGTTGTTTCTACTGTACAGCAGCATAGACTGATTTCATGTCGGGGTGCGATAATATGAACATTGTGGTAGTAGGCGGAGCTTCTGATAATAAAGCACTACATTGGTTAGTAAGTAAAGTAACCAATCTACATTTTTCCTTGCAGGAATAAAAGTGAAACACATCTAAATTAAAGTGACATATATGAATAAGGGTCTGAAGAAGGGTCTCGACCTGAAACGTCACCTTTTCCTTCGCTCCATAGATGCTGCCTCACCCGCTGAGTTTGTCCAGCATTTTTATCTACCTTCGATTTTTCTAGCATCTGCAGTTCCTTCTTCTGCGGCAAGAGCACTGGTGACCTGGGGAGGAACACGGCGAGACTGGTGAGCAGGGCACCGAACGTGGTGGTGAGGGAGTAGGAGGCACAACCAAGGTTGGTCTGCAGCAGCAGAGCGCGAGGGAAGGGACAGTCCGACAGCAGAAGGGTAGATCGGACGCTTTGCTTCGGGATACGAGACAGCAGGACGTGGTTCCTTCACGGGAAGGAGATGTTGATGGTTGCGTCTGTAGATCCCTCTGTCGACGCTTACCAGGTATGAGCGCGGCTCTTTTGCGGGACTGTGAATGTGACCCAAACGGCCATAGCCCTTGTTGTTTTGAAGGCGAACGACTTGCCCACTGGAGAGAGGTTTAAGTGGTTTGCTGGACTTATCAAAAAATTGCTTCTGGGCATTGCGTTTCAGCTGGAGTTGTTTCTGTACAGTAGGTATATTGCAAAACATACCTTCAGCTGCGCTGCAGTTCTGCCACTGCCCTTGTGCGCTACTTTGGCGCCTTTGAGAGGGGGGCGGGTTTAAAATGCGATTTTCTCTAGGCTGTTGAAATCGAGGTTGTTCAGCCTACTTAGTTGCTGACGAAAGATCGCTGCGAAATACGTTCGCTGCAGGTATTTTTAAACTAAATTGGGTTATTTAATTGTTATGGTAGATTAATAATCATCCTCTAATGCCGCGAACGGGACGGATCTCATGTAGGGGACAAGGCAAGGTAGGTTGCTTATTTTTACATTAAAAAGGGCTTCTTGAGATCCCTTTATTCAGATTTTTAAGTTGCGAATACGTGACTTGGGGGCCCATTCAATCCCGCAGTATCTTTCTGGGCATATGGGCTACAAATCCACCAAAATGGCAACGTTCCAAACCATCGCGTTCGAGAAAAACCCACTGGCAAGCTGATTTAAATGGCCATTAATTTACAGCAATTGAACACTAAATCCCTTCCATTTGGCCTATAAATTAATGTCAATGAGATTTAAAAATCATGTTTTATTGTGAATTCTTGTGTGAATGTTCTTTGGACACGTAGGCTATTTAAAAATGTTAATCTTATCTTAAGAAATGGATAGATGTTTAGATCTAGTAATTGAATTTTGGAATTAGCTACAATTGGGTAACTAATTATATGCTTTAATTTCAGGTCATCCAAGTAAGATTGTATAATATTTGTTTCAGAATGCTTCTATCTATAATAACTGAAAATGTCTTTCAGTTCTTTTAATATTTAATAAAGTTATGGCCATTTCACTGTCCTTGATCACAGCTTTTGTGTTAAGTCAATGGAAAATCAATAGGGAACAAGATGCTAATTTCCGAGTATGAAAATGGCCATAACATTTTTAATATTGAAGATATGAAAGTGAATTAGGTGTCAAATTAAACTTCTTTTTATGCTTTATCTGATGGGATAAATTGCAGACTTGATTTTTTTAATCTCAAAATTTTGTAACATTGCTATGTACAGCAGCATAGATTGACTGTACATGTCGGGTAGTAACCAATCTACACCTGGATCCTCACCGAAGACTGGACTCCAAGCTGTCAGACCTAGGATTCGAACACAACATCTGCCGAAGGATTAAGGACTTCCTTTACGGACCGGCCGCAGTCAGCCAGGATCGGACCCCACCACTCCCCCACTCAGCACAGGAGCTGCACAAGGCTATATGCTGACTCCCCTCCTCTACTCCCTCTTTACCTATGACTGCATACTGACCCACAGCATGAACACCATCATGAAATTTGCAGACAACATGACAGTGGCGGGGCTGATCACTGAGGGCGATGAGCCAGCTTACAGGGAGGTGTTACAGAGGTTAATAGGCTGGTGCTCAGAGAACTTAGCACTCAATACAAAGAAAACAAAAGAGCTCATCATTGACTTCTTCAGGAAGAAGCAAGGTGACCATCCCCCACTAACCCCCACTGCACATAAACGGAGAAAGAGTGGACAGAGTCTCCAGTTTCAGGTTCCTGGCACCCACATCTCAGCAGATCTCAGGTGGTCAACTAACATGCACTCCCTGGTAAAGAAGGCACAACAACGGCTTTACTTCCTAACATCACTCAGGAAAGTCAGCTTGCCACAACAGCTGCTAGTGTCATTCTACCGTTGCTCCATAGAGTGTGCCCTGACACATGGCATCCTGGTATGGTATGGCAACAGTTCTGCGGCTGACAAGAAGGCTCTGCAGAGAGTCATCAATACAGCCCTATCCCGGTGGCTCAGCACTTCAACTCCCCCTCCCATTCCGTATCCAACCTTTCGGTCCTGGGCCTCCTCCATGGCCAGAGTGGGTCCCACCGCAAATTGGAGGAGCAGCGCCTCATAATTCGCTTTGGTAGTTTACACCCCAGTGGTATGAACATTGACTTCTCCAATTTCAGGTAGTCCTTGCTTTCTCCCTCTTTTCCCTCCCCTTCCCAGCTCATCCATAGCCCAGTCTCCGCCTCTTCCTTTCTTCTTCCCGCCACCCTCCCACCCCCACATTAGTCTGAACAAGGGTCGCAACCCGAAACGTCACCTATTCCTTCGCTCACCTGCTGAGTTTCTCCAGCATTTTTGTCTACCTTCTGTACTGCCACAACACTATACTGTGAAATATTGCACATTCTGACTTGACAATGTTTTTCTTGACGTTTTTTGGTGTTTCCATTGTCGTTATTATTTATCTGATACGCTGAAGCTCCGCTCGGGCAGTGCACCTGAAATTTTGTTGTATGTATTCACATTGACAATAAAGTGTATTATTATTATTATTATTAAATTACATATAAATTAAACAAGACACAAAGACTGCAAGGATGGCTCAGTGACGCAACTGGTAGAGTTGTTGTCTCATGGTGCCAGAGACCCAGGTTTGATCTGGACCGCTGGTGCTGTCTGTATGGAGTTTGCATGTTCTCCCTGTGAACACGTGGATTCCCTCTGGGTGCTCCGGTTTCCTCTCACCTCCCAAAGGCATGCAGGTCTGTAGGTTAATTGGCCTCTAAATTGTCCCTGTCTAAGGTCAGGATGTGACAACACACACACAAGGAGACACATACACAACGGAAGACACACACACACACACACACACAGGGAGACAGACACACACACACTGCCCGGGAAGCGAGTTGGTCCCGGGCAGCGGGTGTCAGCACCTCTGTGTGCCGGCTGCGAGCGCTGTGTTGCCAGACGCCGCTGCAGCCTCCCTCCCTCCTGCTCCTGCCCTTCAACTCACACGGCAGCACCAGCGCCGCCAATCCACGCTACACCGTGCCCGCCAGACTCCCCATTGGGCGGCCGGGAGAGAGAGGGAGGGGAGAAAGAGAGAGAGGGAGAGGGAAAGAAAAAAAGGGAGGGATGGAGGCAAAGAGAGACAGGGGAGGGAAGGTAGAAAGGGGATGAAGGAGAAAGAGGGAGGGGGAGGAGAGAGGGGGGAGGAAAAAGGGGGGAGGAAAAAGGGGGGAGGAAAGAGGGAGGGGGAAGGAAAGGTGTGTGTGTCTGTGTCTGTTTCCCTGTGTGTGTCTCCTTGTGTGTGTGTGCGTGTCTGTGTGTCTCCCTGTGTGTGTATGTGCGTGTCTGTGTGTGTGTCTCCCTGTGTGTGTGTGTGCGTGTCTGTTTCCCTGTATGTGTGTGTGTGCCTCCCTGTGTGTGTGTGTGTCTCCCTGTGTGTGTGTGTGCGTGTCTGTGTGTGTCTCCCTGTGTGTGTGTCTGTGTGTGCGTGTCTGTGTGTCTCCCTGTGTGTGTGTGTGTCTGTATGTGTGTGTGTGTCTCCCTGTGTGTGTGTGTGTGTGTGTGTGTGTGTGTGTGTGTGTGTGTGTGTGTGTGTGTGTGTCTGCCTGTGTGTGTGTCTGTCTGTCTCCCTGCGTGTGTATGTCTGTCTCCCTGTGTGTGTGTGTGTGTGTGTGTGTGTGTGTGTCTTCCATTGTGTATGTGTCTCCCTGGGTGTGTGTTGTCACATCCTGCCCTTAGACAGGGCTGCCAACTCTCACGCTTTGAGCATGAGAGTCACGCATTTCAGCCAATTCTCACGCTTTCACGCTGATGACAGAATTATCACGCTGTCTTCAGTCCCTGCACAGTTTGTCTCTTTGTGCCACATCAGAGCGATCTGGGCAATCAGGGGAAGCGCGTCGGTTGACGGCTGTGAGTGACGTCGCGTTTCTTCTCCTCTTCTTTCTTGGTTGGATGTGCAGCTGCTGACAGCATGAAGCAGCCGGAGATAGAACTAACCAGGTGAATTGGTTGTAAAACACGGGGAGGACCACAATGAGGCCAAACATCTAGGACAGGGTTCGGCAACCTATGGCACACAGGCCGAATCCGGCCCGTAACCCGAAAAACCACGTTTTTTCTTTTCAATTCATTTTTGCGGGGTCGGGGCAGGCGAGCCGACCTGAGAACTGCAGCAAGTCCCTGGGACGCGAGCTGATCTGAGAACTGCAGCCAGTCTCGGGGCACGCAGAATGCCAACTTGATCATTATGGACAATTGGGCCAGCCATGTATATGTTGTATAACTCTGACTCTATGCAGTTCTGAATGGGCTTAGAATTCCCATTTAAGCAAAATTGCCCCCACTTTCCCAATTTTGATTCTTGAGATTAATATCCCTTTGCTCTGTTAACAGCGTTAAAGTACTTATAGAGTCGGGAAAGGGAACATGTTATTTTTTTTTTAAGTTTGCTTCAATTTGTTAGTTGACTGCCATAATTTCTGAAATGGTCTTAAAGTAACTTAACTGTTATAAAGCAGTAATAAGTCCGGGGGAGGTGACCCTCACCTCCCACGGACCCCAGCTGGACAAGGAGCATCTGAGCCGGCCCGCATTCCCGGGAGGGGGGGGAGGGAAACACTCCCCGGGCATCGCCAAGTCTCCGCTCACTCCGGATGTTGTCGCCCCTTCACTGACACTGACACACTCTCATAAATACACTGGCACACACAAGGTTTAAAGGGATATAGGCCATATGCAGATAAATGGGACTAGTTTAGATGGGGCATCTTGATCTGCATGGACAAGTTGGGATGAAGGGCCTGTTTCCATGCTGTAATACTATGACACATTGTAGAAAGGGTGCAATTGCTCTGGAGAGGATCCAGGGGCGATTTATGAAGATGTCGGTAGGACAGGAATTTTTTTTTCATTTTGAAGAAAGATTTGATAACTGGGATTGTATTCTCTGCAGCAACGGAGGTGAAGGAAAAACTTAGTTGAGGTGAATAATATTTTGAGAAAAGGACCTCTGCAAATTTGCAGATGACACAAAGCTGGGTGGCAGTGTGAACTGTGAGGAGGATGCTATGAGAATGCAGGGTGACTTGGACAGGTTTGGGGAGTGGGCAGATGCATGGCAGATGAAGTTTAATGCGGATAAATGTGAGGTTATCCACTTGGGTAGCAAAAACAGGAAGGCAGATTGCTATCTAAATATCGTCAAGTTGGGAAAAGGGGAAGCACAACGGGATCTGGGGGTCCTTGTATATCAGTCGATGAAAGTAAGCATGCAGGTACAGCAGGCAGTGAAGAAAGCGAATGGCATGTTGGCCATTATAACAAGAGGAATCGAATATAGGAGCAAAGAGGTCCTTCTGCAGTTGTACAGAGCCCTAGTGAGACCACACCTGGAGAATTGTGTGCAGTTTTGGTCCCCTAATTTGAGGAAGGACATTCTTGCTATTGAGGGAGTGCAGCATAGGTTTACAAGGTTAATTCCTGGGATGGAGGGACTGTCATATGCTGAGAGAATGGAGCAGATGGGCTTGTACACTCTGGAGTTTAGAAGGATGAGAGGAGATCTCATTGAAACATATAAGATTGTTAAGGGTTTGGACACGCTAGAGGCAGGAAACATGTTCCCGATGTTGGGGGAGTCCAGAACCAGGGGCCACAGTTTAAGAATAAGGAGTAAGCCATTTAGAACTGAGACGAGGAAACACTTTTTCTCACAGAGAGTGGTGAGTCTGTGGAATTCTCTGCCTCAGAGGGCGGTGGAGGCGGGTTCTCTGGATGCTTTCAAGAGAGCTAGATAGGGCTCTTAAAAATAGCGGAGTCAGGGGATATGGGGAGAAGGCAGGAACGGGGTACAGATTGGGGATGATCAGCCATGATCACATTGAATGGCGGTGCTGGCTCGAAGGGCCGAATGTTCTACTCCTGCGCCTATTGTCTATTGACCTGTTTTGCTTAACATAAAGTGGAGGAAGGAATTGCAGATGCTGGTTTAAACTGAAGATAGACACTAAAAACTAGAAAAACTCAGCAGGACAGGCTGCATCTCTGGAGAGAAAGAATGGGTGATGTTTTGGGTTGAGACCTTCAGACTGAAGAGGTTAAAAACCAGCCATAAAACACAATGACTGGAGATGTGTGTTATCCAACTAAGGGCAGAAATCAGAATCATGTGTTCATCTTTATTGACGTGACACCATAATAAATATATTACAGAAAAAATAATTTAATGGAGTGGCACGGTGGTGCAGCGGTAGAGTTATTGACTTACTACCACATGGGATTTCTCTGGATATTCCAGTTTCTCCCATATCTGAATGAAGTGCTGGTTTGTACGTTAATTGGCTTCTGTAAATTGTCCCTGGCGTGATGGATGGAATTGGCGTGTGGTAGATTGCTGGCCGGTGTGGACTTGGTGGGCTGAAGGGCCTGTTTCCATATATATTTTTTACATATGCCCAGGAGCCGTTGGTGAGGGAGGAGCGACCTCCGTGCGGTGAGTGTAAAAACCCAGCGCGGGGCTTGTTTCAACAGAGGCCCAGGAGCCGTTGGTGAGGGAGGAGCGACCTCCGTGCGGTGAGTGTAAAAACCTAGCGCGGGGCTTGTTTCAACAGAGGCCCAGGAGCCGTTGGTGAGGGAGGAGCGACGTCCGAGCGGTGAGTGTAAAAACCCAGCGCGGGGCTTGTTTCAGCAGAGGCCCAGGAGCCGTTGGTGAGGGAGGAGCGACGTCCGTGCGGTGAGTGTAAAAACCCAGCGTGGGGCTTGTTTCAACAGAGGCCCAGGAACCGTTGCTGAGGGAGGAGGAGCCAAAATCTGCAACGTTCCATTCGCAGATCACACTTCAAATTAAGTGGGCTTGAGGAAGCCGCTGATTGGTCGAATGGACTAGAGGAAGCAGCTGATTGACTTGTATCCCGGGTAAGGCTTTGTATTGTATTCGGATAAGGGGGAGAATGAGGGCCAGGGCAGTTTACTATTCTGGATGTCAGATGTGGGAGGTCATGGAGTCTGAGTGCCCTCCAGACGTCCACATCTGTGCCAGGTGCGTCGAGATGGGGCACCTAAGGGACCGTGTTAGGAACCTGGAGCAGCAACTCGATGACCTCTGTCTGGTCAGGGAGAGCGAGGAGGTCATAGAAAGGAGTTACAGAGGTGCTCACTCCAAGACCATGGGAGGCAGACAACTGGGTCACAGTTAGGAAGGGCAATGGGCAGTGGCAGGGACTGGTGAGTACCCCGGTGGCTGTACACCTTGAAAATAGGTACTCATGTTTGAGTACGGTTGGGGGAGACAGCCTACATGGGGGTAGCGACAGCGGATGGGCCTCCGGCACAAAGACCGGTCCTGTTGCTCAGAAGGGTAAGGAAAAGAAGAGGACAATAGTAATAGGGGACTCTATAGTCAGGGGGTCGGATAGGCGATTCTGTGGACGCAGACAGGAGACCCGGATGGTAGTTTGCCTCCCTGGTGCCAGGGTCAAGGATGTGCCTGAACGTGTCCAAGATATCCTGAAATGGGAGGGAGAGGAGCCTGAGGTTGTGGTACATATAGGTACCAACGACATAAGTAGAAAAAGAGAAGAGGTCCTGAAAGAAGAATTTAGGGAGTTAGGTAGAGAGTTAGGAGAAGGCCTGCAAAGGTAACAATCTCAGGATTACTGCCTGTGCCACACAACAGTGAGAGTAGGAATGGAGCGATGTGGAGGATAAAAGCGTGGATGAGGGACTGGTGCAGTGGGTATGGATTCAAGTTTCTGGATCATTGGGACCTCTTTTGGGGAAGGTGCGACGTGTACAGAAAGGATGGGTTGCACTTGAACTCGAGGGGGACCAATATCCTGGCGGGTAGATTTGCAAAGGCTACTGGGGAGACTTTAAACTAGAACGGTTGGGGGGAGGGACTCAAATTGGGAAAGCTAACAGTCAGTGTGTGAGGCAGGAGGCAGAAAAGGGTAGCACTGACCCAAAATGTAGGGGAGAAAGAAGAAAAAGACAATAAACAGAGAATAAGAGAGGGTGGGTTTCCTAAATGTGTATATTTTAATGCTAGGAGCATTGTAAGAAAGGTGGAAGGATGTCAACAAAATAGAGAGAGTACAGATGAGATTTACTAGAATGTTGCCTGGGTTTCAACAACTAAGTTACAGAGATAGGTTGAATAAGTTAGGTCTTTATTCTCTGGAGCGCAGAAGGTTAAGGGGGGACTTGATAGAGGTCTTTAAAATGATGAGAGGGATAGACAGAGTTGATGTGATCAAGCTTTTCCCTTTGAGAATAGGGAAGATTCAAACAAGAGGACATGACTTCAGAATTAAGGGACATAAGTTTAGGGGTAACATGAGGGGGAACTTATTTACTCAGAGAGTGGTAGCGGTGTGGAATGAGCTTCCAGTGGAAGTGGTGGCGGCAGGTTCGTTGGTATCATTTAAAAATAAATTGGATAGGCATATGGATGAGAAGGGAATGGTGGGTTATGGTATGAGTGCAGGCAGGTGGGACTAAGGGAAAAAAGTTGTTCGGCACGGACTTGTAGGGCCGAGATGGCCTGTTTCCGTGCTGTAATTGTTATATGGTTATATGGATGAACTTAGAGCCTGGATTGACACCTGGAAGTATGATGTTGTGGCGATCAGTGAAACATGGTTGCAGGAGGGCTGTGATTGGAAACTAAATATTCCAGGATTTTGTTGCTTCAGGTGTGATAGAATTGGAGGGGCAAGAGGTGGAGGTGTTGCATTGCTTATCAGGGAAGATATTACAGCAGTGCTTTGGCAGGATAGATTAGAGGGCTCGTCTAGTGAGGCTATTTGGGTGGAACTAAGAAATGGGAAAAGGGTAGCAACACTTATAGTGGTGTATTATAGATCGCCAAATGGGGAGCGAGAATTGGAAGAGCAAATATGTAAGGAGATCGCAGATATTAGTAGTAAGCACAAGGTAGTGATTGTGAGATTTCAATTTTCCACACATAGACTGGGAAACACATTCTGTAAATGGGCTGGATGGTTTGGAGTTTGTAAAATGTGTGCAGGATAGTTTTTTGCAGCAATACATGGAGGTACCTACTAGAGAAGGGGCGGTGCTGGACCTCCTGTTAGGAAATGAGACGGGTCAGGTGGCAGAGGTATGCGTTGTGGAACAGTTCGGGTCCAGTGATCACAATACCATTAGTTTCAATATAATTATGGAGAGGGTCAGAACTGCACCTAGGATTAAGATTTTTGATTGGAGAAAGGCTAACTTTGAGGAGATGCGAAAGGACTTAAAAGGAGTAAATTGGGACATTTTGTTTTATGGGAAAGATGTGGAAGAGAAATAGAGGACATTTAAATGTGAAATTTTAAGAGTACAGAATCTTTATGTCCCTGTTCGGTTGAAAGGAAATAGTAAAAATTGGAAAGAGCCATGATTTTCAAGGGAAATTGGACACTTGGTTCAGTAAAAGACAGAGATCTACAATAATTATAGGCAGCATGGAGTAAATGAGGTGCTTGAGGAGTATAAAGAATGTAAAAAGAATCTTAAGAAAGAAATTAGAAAAGCTAAAATAAGATATGAGGTTGCTTTGGCAAGTAAGGTGAAAGTAAATCCAAAGGGTTTCTACAGCTATATTAATAGCAAAAGGATAACTAGGGATAAAATTGGTCCATTAGAGAGTCAGAGTGGACAGCTATCTGCAGAGCTAAAAGAGATGGGGGAGATATTGAACAAATTATTTTCTTCGGTATTCACCAAGGAGAAGGATATTGAATTATGTGAGGTAAGGGAAACAAGTAGAGTAGCTATGGAAACTATGAGATTCAAAGAAGAGGAAGTACTGACACTTTTGAGAAATATAAAAGTGGATAAGTCTCCAGGTCCGGACAGGATATTCCCTAGGACATTGAGGGAAGTTAGTGTAGAAATAGCAGGGGCTATGACAGAAATATTTCAAATGTCATTAGAAACGGGAATAGTGCCAGAGGATTGGCGTACTGCGCATGCTGTTCCATTGTTTAAAAAGGGTTCTAAGAGTAAACCTAGCAATTATAGACCTGTTAGTTTGACGTCAGTGGTGGGCAAATTAATGGAAAGGATACTTAGAGATAATATATATAAGCATCTGGATAAACAGGGTCTGATTAGGAACAGTCAACATGGATTTGTGCCTGGAAGGTCATGTTTGACTAATCTTCTTGAATTTTTTGAAGAGGTTACTCGGGAAATTGATGAGGGTAAAGCAGTGGATGTTGTATAAATGGACTTCAGTAAGGCCTTTGACAAGGTTCCTCATAGAAGGTTGGTTAAGAAGGTTCAATTGTTGGGTATTAATGGTGGAGTAGCAAGATGGATTCAACAGTGGCTGAATGGGAGATGCCAGAGAGTAATGGTGGATGGCTGTTTGTCAGGTTGGAAGCCAGTGACTAGTGGGGTGCCACAGGGATCTGTGTTGGGTCCACTGTTGTTTGTCATGTACATCAATGATCTGGATGATGGTGTGGTAAATTGGATTAGTAAGTATGTAGATGATACTAAGATAGGTGGTGTTGTGGATAATGAAGTAGATTTTCAAAGTCTACAGAGAGATTTATGCCAGTTGGAAGAGTGGGCTGAAAGATGGCAGATGGAGTTTAATGCTGATAAGTGTGAGGTGCTACATCTTGGCAGGACAAATTAAAATAGGACGTACATGGTAAATGGTAGGGAATTGAAGAATGCAGTTGAACAGAGGGATCTGGGAATAACTGTGCACAGTTCCCTGAAGGTGGAACCTCATGTAGATAGGGTGGTAAAGTAAGCTTTTGGTGTGCTGGCCTTTATAAATCAGAGCATTGAGTATAGAAGTTGGGATGTAATGTTAAAATTGTACAAGGCATTGGTAAGGCCAATTCTGGAGTATGGTGTACAATTTTGGTCGCCTAATTATAGGAAGGATGTCAACAAAATAGAGAGAGTACAGAGGAGATTTAATAGAATGTTGCCTGGGTTTCAGCAACTAAGTTACAGAGAAAGGTTGAACAATTTAGGTCTTTATTCTTTGGAGCGCAGAAGGTTAAGGGGGGACTTGATAGAGGTCTTTAAAATGATGAGAGGGATAGACAGAGTTGACGTGGATAAGCTTTTCCCACTGAGAGTAGGGAAGTTTCAAACAAGGAGGACATGACTTGAGAATTAAGGGACAGAAGTTTAGGGGTAACATGAGGGGGAACTTCTTTACTCAGAGAGTGGTAGCTGTGTGGAATGAGCTTCCAGTGAAGGTGGTGGAGGCAGGTTTGATTTTATAATTTAAAAATAAATTGGATAGTTATATGGATGGGAAAGGAATGGAGGGTTATGGTCTGAGTGCAGGTAGATGGGACTAGGGGAGAATACGTGTTCGGCACGGACTAGAAGGGCCGAGATGGCCTGTTTCCGTGCTGTAATTGTTATATGGTTATATATATCTTAATTTCATTGAACCATATATGATTGAATATGTGACATTATTTTTGTCTTGATTTCTATATTCAAAGGGTAAGGTTGATTGATTTAGTTTTGCAGAACAGTGATGGAAGTCCGACTTTTGCTTTGTTTCTCTGTGTTTTTCTCTATATATATTTATAACTGCATGAATATAATCTGATTTCCATACATGAATATAGTCATTCATGTGCTGCAGCCATTGATCAGAGCCTGGCTCTATTATGATATGTAATTAGGAATGTAATTTAGCCTAACCTTATTCATACCTAATCCAATTTAAAGCATAAATGTTGCATTCAAGTGTGAGTTAAAAGACTCGCTACAGTATGCACCAGATTGCACAATTTCAAGCTGAAAAATGCGAAAGCTCCCTACCGTGGGAGAGGGGACACCCCCCTTAGTCGGTACACTCCCTCGCAATTTCTCACTCTCACTCAATGTTGGCAGCCCTGATCCTGTATATCAGTCTGAGCCTAGACTGGCTGGCACCAATCAAAGCCTGTAAAGTTCAGCTGACAAGGGTTAAGCAATTCTGACAAGTGCAGGGATCCTCCATTTTATGGTGTCTTTAATTTAGCCAATATTAACAGCACTTTTGTATCTGCCTCCATCACCATCCCAGGTAATATGTTCCAAGCCCCCACCACTAACTGTGTAAAAAAATGTCCCGTACATTTCCATCAAACATTTCCCTTCTCACCTCACCTTCTCCTTTAGTGTTGGACATTTCCAACCTGGGAAAAAAAAGTTCTGACTGCTTATCCCTTCCATGGCTCACTTGCTCAGAAAGTGGGATAACATAGAAATAGTGCGAACTGGTGAACGATGGTCAGTGTAATGTCTGTGTATAACCCTGTTGTGACTAGCACAATTAATACATGTTCGGCATCTTGTAAGAAGAGTTTATTTCCAAACCTATACAGAAGCTTCTAGAAGGTCACTTGCAATCAGTCAGAAGCCCAGGCAAACCTGGCAGCTTCTACTCCTGGCCTCAAGAAGGCGCTGACAGAAACACGTTGATGACAAGTACAAATGTTGCAAGAATAGAATGCCTTTTATTGTCATTCAAACAGCTTGGTTTGAACGAAATGTCATTCCTACTAGCATTTACATTACAGTCGGCATGGGCTCACTAGGCTGAAAGGCTTGTTTCCAGCTATATATTTCAATCTATCAAATTAGTGCACAACACAATTAGAAAACAGGTCCATCACCTCTAGAAAGCTGGTGTGAATTCAAACTGCAGAAAGCATCTTCATCCAGATTCCCAATGATTTCAAATCATGATCATCCTGTCAGCCTTTTGGAAATTACATTATGACCATCATCAAATCCAATTGTTTTCTACTTCTGGTGCCTGTCCTCAGGTGCGGTGCAGTGGTCATCATGTTCTTCACTTTCTTAAGTAGCCACTATAATGTCTGCACCACTTGTCTTCACTTATTGTTTCCATATTATTCATACCATTTATTGTAACATCCCTATGAGTGACTTTGTGATGCTTTTTTTGAACCACGCAGGCAGCTTACAATCTTTCTCTGTTGCACATTTACTTGGGCAGCTATCCCTTAACTCGCTTTAGAGTGCTAAATCAGAGGCGGGGCATGTAATTCTGGAGGGGGAAGAACCTGTTTATTTGCTCCGTATCTTCGTAAATGCACGTAGTAGTTAACTAGAATGTGGTTGTCTCAATACTCAGATCATGACCCAGTATTGTCAATTTCCTGATGTAGCCCTTCACGATAATATACCAGACACATAGAATATATGGAATAGGATGCAGATCAATTTATCTGCCTTCTTGAGCTGAATTAGTAAATACAGGTACTTGATGATCGACTTGGACATGGTGAGCCACAGAATCTCTTGCATGTCGTAGTACTCTGACTCTAGTCCTACAGCGTGCAAAACACCCTTTGGCCCACCATGTCCATGTCAACCATTAAGTACCTGTGCTCACCAATTCTGCTCTCCTCATTGAGCTCTTAAAAAACATTTTTTAAGAGATATGGGATTCCCAGTTTGGGTGAGTGCAGTCCTTGAGGTGTGGATATGCCCACAATGCTGTTGAGGAGAGTTCCAGGATTTTGACTCAGCAATAATGAAGACACAACGATATAAGTGCAAGTCAGGTTGGTGTGTGACTGGGAGCCCAACTTTCAGGTAGTGTTGACCCCATGCTTTCATGACCCATGTCCTTCCCCCTGGTTGAGGTAATGAGTTTGGAAGATGCTGTCAAAAGAGTCTTCATGAGTTTTTGCAGTGCATCCTGTAGATGATACAAACTACTGCTACTGTGCATAGGTGATGGAATGAATGATTGTGGATGGGGTGCTTATCAAGTGGGTCGCTATGTAACTTGTAACCTTCTGTGCCATGGCACTTAAAGTGTTCGAGTAAATACCTCTTAAATGCTGTGAGAGTACTAGCCTCAACCACCCCTTAGTCAGTTAATTCCAGATTTCACCATTCTGAGTGAAACAAATATCTTCTCAAATCTCCAATCTTTATGTTAAGCATATGTCCTCCCTTCACAAATAGAGGGATAAACTTCTCACCATCTCCCTCGTCTACCCATTTCCCCTTGTACTTCCAACACTTCTCCTTCCAACACTTCTGTCCGTGCACATGGATGGAGGAATCTGGATCGTGTGCAGGCAGATGAGATCTCTTTATCTTGACACAGACATGGTGGGCCGAAGGACCTGTACCTGAGCTGTACTGTTCTACATTCTTTGTCTAGTACAGCTTTACTCCTGGGCAACAGAACTTGGATACAGTAGATACAACTTGGATGGAGGTGTCTCATCCCATTCTGCTGCAGTACCAAAATGCATGATAATACTCAAACCATTTGTCTAAAGGATTATTTGAAATTCCTTGTCACCATCTGCGCTGCAAATACAGTGTAGTAAGCATTATTCCACATTTTTCATTTATTCCCATGGTATTCAAGGCAGTGTTCCCTGCCAGTTTTCCCTGCATATTGATTTCCCTGTCTTTGAGGTATGCATGGACCGTGGCTCTCATTATTAGTTATTTTTTACCATCTTATACTAACTTACACAGGACGCTATTTTTTCATTATAGTGGTGAGCTGTTTTGATTGGAGAAAGTGATATCCATAGTGGGTCTTCCCAGCTTCTGTCGTTATGCAACCCAAGAATTCCCATCTTTTGGATCTGGAAGACACAGATGACGTTACAGTTACCCTCTCAGTGACATTGCAAGATGCCATAATGTCTGCAAGTAGAAGTTCAATAGAGTATTTTGAGCAAATAGTAATTGCAGTAATTGCTGCATTACAGGTAGTTTGCTGTGGGTCAAATGCAAAATCCACATGACAAATAAATGGCTTACTTATTTGTAGTTAGATTCCATTGTCTACATTTCAGCTTTGAAAATGACTTTGCAAGACCAGTTAGAGCTCAGTTGGAGCATTAGAGCTCAGTTACAAGCAGTAACCTTGTCAACAAGAACATGGACCTTCTGAACACTGCTACAAAAACAATTAATAGTTAACCACATTGGAATGGATTGAGTATCAAGTATGCCAGATTCAGACCGGTCCAGATATCTCTGTCCATGCAGGACATTAGTTAGTCATCAGGCTTTAATAGTAATTTGACAGTTTCACTGTCACATATACCTTTGTATCAAGGGTCCCCATTCAAAATGTTGCCTATCCATGTTCTCCAGGGATGCAGCCTGACCCGCATTGCTGTCTGAGCAGCATTTGTAGTGTTACAATAAGCGAATTCGGAATTCTGAAAAACGCAAGGAATCATGAGATTTGTCAAAGGACAAACGCGATAAATAAAAATCGAACGAAGCGCTGTAGATACAGTGAGTATAGCTTGGGTCCGTTTTTTTGTCTTTTTTCAAGTTTGTATTTGTCAGGGGGCAGATAGAGGGGCAGATGCGAGTGGAAGACCGCGGGGGGGAGGGAGGGTGACTGGACCAGCAGAGACATTCCCGGCAGCTGCACATACACAGATCCGTGTCTCATCCGCAGCCAGGATCGAACCTGGGTCCCCGGCGCCGCAAGCGCTGCCGAACCGCCACTGGACCGTCCCTGTATGCCCCCCTCTCCCCCACTTGAGTGTTCCATATCCGCCCGGTAGGGCGGCCGGAGAAATCCGGACCGACGGGACACCGGCCCCCAGCCAGCGTGGAGAAGCGCCAACCCTACCTCACATCCGCCGCTCTCGCCGGGCCAACCGACAGCCCGGAACAATGGCACCAGCGGCACCAGGCCCACAGCCAGTGTGGAAAAGAAGTGACAACTCCAGCCCAACCCTGCTCCAACTCCAGAGGAACCCGCTCCCCGGTGGGCCACTACAGCGACAGGTGCCAGTTCGCCCAAAGCCTGGCCGAGCTGCGCTCCCTCAGCCGCCACCCCAAGTACAAGACGGACCCGTACCACACCTTCCACACCACCGGTTTCTGTCCCAACGGTACCCGCTGCCACTTCATGCTCAACCCCGAGGAGGATCGAGGCCCGGCCTCACCTGCACCAGAGCGCCAGCCTGGGCTCGGCCTCCTTCGTCGGCCATCCATCTTCAGCAGGATCTCAGTGTCAGACTGAGAGGAGGGGGGTGGAGGGCTGCCAGCCAACCCGGCAGGACAGGCAGAGCCGAGCTGGAGGGCTGCCCGCCAGCTCAGAACCACCTGGGACAGGGATGGGACACCGGGGAGGGGACGGGCGCGGCCCAACAACAACTCAACAGCACCCGCAGCGACGGAGAGCCGGGCCTGACCCCCGACCACGGACGAAACGCAAGCCTGCACACAATGCAGCACCACCGTTGCTGAGACTGTTTATAGCTGGGCATGTGCAGTCGGAATACCAAACTCGCTTATTGTATCAATGGCAGATTTATGGAGAGTATTCTAATTTACAGTAAAATGCCAGTTTTGCAACAATTCAGAAATCCTGACAGTTTGACATCTGGATCACCCCAGAACTAACTAGGGCCCAGATCCCACACTGCCCCAAAACTCACTGGAGCCCTGGTTCGTGAGCTTGATATAACTGTAACAGCACATGAAAGGGACCCACAATGTATGTGCAAAAACATGATGCCAAGTTAAACTGATCTAATCTGCCTGTACATGATCCATATCTTTCTTCTCCCTGCACTTCCATGTGCCTATCTAAAAGCCTTAAACACCACTGTCGTATCTGCTTCCACCACCACCCCTGGCAAAGTGATCCAGGCCCCCACCACTCTCTGTGTAACCCCCTCCCGCCCATATCACCTAATAGTTATGCCCTCTAGTGTTGGACATTTCGACCCTGGGAAAACGGATCTACCCTATCTACGGCTCTTATAATTTTATACACCTCTATCGTCTCTTCTCAACATCCAAAATTCCAGAGAATACAATCCAAGTTTATCCAAACCCTCCAGAAGCTGAAACCTTCTAATCCAGGCAGCATTCAGTAAACCACTGTACCCTCTCCAAAGCGTCCACAACTTGTCTGTTATGGGGCGACCAGAAATGCATGCAATACTCCTTGAAAATTACTGGGGCCTCTGATTGTTGTGCACACTTAAAACCAAAGATCCTATAGCGAGCAAGATAGTCCACTCGACAAAAAAGACGTAGTACGGTCATGGGCAGATTCATGGATAATCTTCGGCCCCATTTCCGTAACCGGCTTCCGTCTCCGCCATCTTTGTCCGCCATAGCGGAGCAAAGATACTAGTGTGGAGACAGAAGCCGGTTACGGAAGCATCCTCGTAAAAATCAAACATCTTTGGTAAAAATCTTCTCCTCGTTTTCTTTCTGCCTCTCTGCCTCACAATAAAAAGCAAAAAGATGCCTATGTTCCTTCCACAACGTGTGGGAAGTCTGGCCCGGATTAGCACGGCTGGGACGCCAGGGTAAAGTTGCGGGGAGGTTTGCAATGTATTTTTATGTAATATTGTCCCTTGTCTGGGCCTTGAGTATCATTATCATTTATATATAATAATAAAGTTTATCATTATATATAAAAATCTGGAGAAATATATATGTGTGTGTTATATGATTATATACATCTATATCACATTCATATATGTGTGTTCTTTCCTACACAATCTAATCAGTTGTATGGTCGCTGAATTAAACCATCCTTAAGTTATACATCGTTTTTTAATCTTGCTCAAAACACATTTTATTTTGTTAAATACTTCATTTAGATAACCTCACCATTACAGACAGATCTCATCCACTCTATGGCTATTTTATTGTTGAAAAACAATTCCATAGACACAAAAAATCATTAAGGAACATTCCAAGAGTAGAGCAACTGGAATCTTCATATTGCTATTATATTTCCAAATACCGCGTTGTGTGATTAGATGAATTATAGTGCAATACAAAAATCAACTCAAACACAGCACATGAACCATTTAAAAAGAAAAGCTTTTTAAAAAAACATTAAAAAAGACAATTAACAGAATCATAATTTGTTAGCATATTAATCTTTAACAAAATTTAACAGAATTATGAATGAACAGAATTATGAATCTAACCCTATATCACATACGCAAACTGTTCCCCCGCAACACTGATTACACTGCGAGAGGGATATACAAAGTCGGGTCGGGTTACTGAAATGGACGAAGAAGTGGCCCACGTTCCACTCCAGCCCATTGCATTTAGCAGGAGTGGACTATCTTGCTTGCTATAGGATCTTTGCTTAAAACTCCATGGCCTGACAATGTGGATGTACAGGTTCTAAAATACACCATTGGAATCCATGCCCTGTAGTCACAAGGCTTCCTTGTTCTCCTGTCATGCTTCCTGAAACAGCCAGTGTTACTCTGGCAGAGCTCATATTCCCTTCTCCCTTTTGACCTCCTGATCAAGCCAAACCCACGTTCAAGACTTTTCTCCTGATATCTCCTGTAAGGCCTTCAATAGACAATAGGTTCATCACAACTCTGGCAGCAATGGACATAAGTGCTAAGTAGCTGCAAAATCAACATCATTAACATGTTTGTTCCCAAACAGTTGATGAGGGTGTCAATTGACATTGTGCAGCTCTTCAATCAAGCCAATAACTCTCTCCTTAAATGTCACTGCTTACTAACACTTTTCTATGTTCCAAGCCTCTTTAAATTTACTTTTTGATCATTATTCCAGCTATTTAATTTACTTATCCCTGTTTTTGTTGTCTTTTTATTTTTATGTTTATATATTAAATCAAAGGGTCCATAAAATGTCCTTGGCAAATAGGATTAAGGGGAAGCCCAAAGCTTTAAAAAAAAATGTATATTAGAAGCAAGACGGTTGCTTGGGAAAGGGTTAAGTCAATGGAGCGAAGTTATGCATGGACCCAGAGCAAGTGGGCAGGATCCTTAATCGATATTCACCGAGATGAAGGACATAGATGATGGTGAGATTTGCGTATGTTGGTTATTCTAGGACATGTCAATATTAACGAGGGGGTGTTCGGTGCATTGAGAAACATAAAAGTGGATAAGTCGCCAGGGCCTGATGGAATCTATCCCAGAGTTCTGAGGCAAGCAAGGGAGTAGATTGATGGGCTATGACAGAGATATTTATATCCTATTTAACTACAGATCAGGTCCCTGAAGACTGGAAAATAGCCTCTGTTTAAGAAGAGATTCAAGGACAAACTAGGATATTAATAGGACATTGAGCCTTATATCATAGAAATCATTTAAGAACATTCCAAGGGACAAGATTTAGTTGTATTAGGAAAACAAAGAATTATTATGATAGAAGGGTCTGAAGAAGGATCTCAACCTGAAATGTCACCCATGATTCTATCTAGAGATACTGCCTGTCCCGCTGAGTTACTCCAGCATTTTGTGTTTATCTTCGCTCTTCATCTGCAGTTACTTCCTACAAAGATATATTCGGGCTAGTCAGCATGGCTTTGTGCAGGCAAGTTGATTGACGAGTGAATATTATTCACAGGGACTTTTGGCATGGTACTACTATCTACCCTATCTATGCCCCTCATAATTGTGTACACCTCTAACAGATTCCCTCTCAGCTCCAAAGAAAGCTATCCCAGCTTATCCAGTCTCTCCTCAAAAATGCGACACTCCAGTACAACAGCCTGGTGAATCTCCTCTCCAGCCGCTATTGAAGCAACTGAAACCATGCAATATATTCATGATGTGGTCCCAACAATGTTTTATAAAGTTTCACTATAACTACAATGCTTTTATATTCTATGGACAATGAAGATCAGCATTCTGCCTGCTTTCCCATAGAAACATAGAAACATAGAAAGTAGGTGCGAGAGTAGACCACCAGGTCCGTCGAGCCCGCACCGCCATTCGCTCATGGCTGAACACTAAACAGACACACTTACCCACAAACAGTAGACACAAGACACAGAACACAAGACACTACCCTCCCCTTTATACCGCTATCACCCCTCTCCACCCCAAGAACCGCGTGATCTCCTGGGGGAGGCAAAAAACCGGATAAAAACCCAGGTCCAATTCGGGAAAAAAATCCGGGAAATTCCTCTCCGACCCCAATCCAGGCGATCGACACTTGTCCAGGAGATCACTCAGGTCTTACTATACTAACCATACCTAGGTCCATATCCCTGCCCTCTCCCCGTAGCCCCTTATCCCCTTGGCAGCTAAAAAACCATCTATTTTAGACTTAAATATATTTAACGTTTCTGCTTCCACTGCTCCCTGGGGCAGTGAATTCCATAAATTAACCACCCTCTGGGTGAAGAAGTTCTTCCTCATCTCAGTTTTAAAAGAGCCCCCCCTTATTCTGCAACTATGTCCCCTAGTTCTAGTTTCCCCGATCATTGGGAACATCCTCGGTGCATCCACCCGATCAAGGCCCCTCACGATCTTATATGTTTCAATGAGATCGCCTCTCATTCTTCTAAACTCCAAAGAGTAGAGTTCCAGCCTACTTAACCTTTCCTCATATGTCAATCCCCTCATTGCAGGAATTAATCTTGTAAACCTTCGCTGCACTGCCTCCAGGGCTAGTACATCCTTTCTTAAGTATGGACCCCAGAACTGTACACAGTATTCCAAATGTGGTCTCACTAATACTGTGTACAGCTGCAGCAAGACCTCCGTGTTTTTATACTCAATCCCCCTAGCAATAAAGGCCAAAACTCCATTGGCCTTCCTGATTGCTTGCTGCACCTGCATACTAACTTTTAGTGATTCATGTACTACTACCCCTAGATCCCTTTGCGTTGCATTACAACGCAGCTCCTCCTCATTTAGAAAATAACTTGCCCTATCATTTTTTTTCCCAAAGTGAATGACTTCACATTTATTAGTATTAAATTTCATCTGCCAAGTTGTTGCCCACTCACCTAGCTTATCTATATCCTTTTGCAGACTCTTCCTATCCTCCTCATCCCCTACTTTTCCTCCCATTTTTGTATCGTCCGCAAATTTTGATATATTACACTTGGTTCCCTCCTCCAAATCATTTATATAAATTGTGAACAACTGGGGTCCCAGCACCGACCCTTGCGGAACCCCGCTAGTTACCGGTTGCCATCCCGAGTATGAACCATTTATCCCCACTCTCTGCTTCCTATTTGTTAGCCAATCCTCTACCCATGCTAATATATTACCCCCAATCCCATAATTTTTTATTTTTAGCAATAGTCTCTTATGTGGCACCTTGTCAAAAGCCTTTTGGAAGTCCAAGTATACCACATCCACCGGTTCCCCTTTATCCACCCGGGTTGTTACTTCCTCAAAGAATTCGAGCAGATTCGTTAAACAGGACTTCCCCTTCACAAAACCATGCTGGTTCTGTCCGATGAAGTCATGTTTATCCAAGTGCCCCGTTAGTGTTTCTTTAATAATTGTCTCTAACATTTTACCCACCACCGATGTTAGACTAACCGGTCTATAGTTACCCGCCTTCTGTTTACTTCCTTTTTTAAATATAGGTGTTACATTGGCCATTTTCCAATCCACTGGGACCGTTCCTGCCTCCAGGGAGTTTTGGAAAATTATCACCAATGCATCCACAATCCCCACCGCTATCTCCCTCAAGACCCTTGGATGTAATCCATCAGGCCCAGGGGATTTATCCTCCTTCAGTCTCATTAATTTCCCTAATACCACCTCCTTGGTGATCTTAATAGTATTTAGCTCCTCCATTCCTACCGCCCCCTGTTTATCCAGCGTTGGAATATTTTTTGTGTCTTCTATGGTGAAGACTGATACAAAATACTCGTTTAATGCCTTTGCCATTTCCATGTTCCCCACCAACAACTCTCCAGTCTCACCCTCCAATGGACCAACGTTCACCTTAGCCACCCTTTTTCTTTTTATATAGCTATAAAAACTCTTACTATTAGTTTTTATGTTGTTCGCTAAATTCCTTTCATAGTCTATTTTCCCCGTCTTAATTAATCTCTTAGTTATTTTTTGCTGACCTTTAAATGCTTCCCAATCCTCTACCCTCCCACTATCTCTGGCTACCTTATATGCCCTTGCCTTCAGCCGAATACTATCCTTTATAGTTTTACTGAGCCATGGCAGACTGTTCTTACCCTTACCCCTTTTTTTCTTCATAGGAATAAATTTTTCTTGAAGGTTATACAGTAGATCCTTAAACGTACACCACTGCTCATGTACCGTCTTATTCTTGAGTCTGCTATCCCAGTCAACTTTGATCAGCTCAGTCCTCATACCTTCATAATCCCCCTTATTTAGACTAAGCACCCTAGCCTGAGTTTCAACCTGCTCCCCTTCTATTTGAATATGGAATTCGACCATATTGTGGTCACTTGTTCCCAACGAGTCCCTAACTATGACATTTTTAATTAATCCTGCTTCATTACACAGGACCAGATCCAAGATTGCCTCCCCCCTTGTCGGTTCTGTGACATACTGTTCTAGGAACCCGTCTCTAATACATTCTATAAACTCTTCCTCTAGTCTACCCTGCCCAGTTTGGTTTGCCCAATTAATATGAAAATTGAAGTCCCCCATGATTACAGCAGTTCCCTTTTTACATGCGTCAACTATTTGCAGATTTATGTTCTGACTAACAGCGTCACAGCTATTTGGAGGTCTATAAATTACACCCACTAGTGTTTTTTTCCCCTTGTTATTCTCTATCTGTACCCAAGCTGTTTCACTATCCTGTTCCTTCAACGCAATATCCTTCCTCTCTATTGCCGTTATTCCCTCCCTTATTAAAAGGGCCACCCCTCCTCCCTTTCTTTCCTGTCTATCTTTTCTAATTGTCGAGTACCCCTCTATATTTAATTCCCAGTCCTGATCCCCTTGCAGCCATGTCTCCGTAATGGCCACGATATCATAACTATATATACTTAATTGCACCGTTAATTCATTTATCTTATTTCGAATACTCCGTGCATTTAGATAAAGCACTTTCAGATTATTTTTACTACCCTTCCTTTCCGTTTTTGCCCCTTTTACATCTAGAGCTTTATCTTCACACATTCTGGATCCTCCTGTCACATTTTGATTTTCCGCTTCCCCACTGATACCCTGCTCTATTTCCTCTACCCCTGCCGTTATTACCCCCCTTGATACCTCCCCCCCGCTACTTAGTTTAAAGACCTCTCTACTGCCCTAGTTATATGATTTGCCAGGACCCCAGTCCCAGCACCGTTCAGGTGAAGTCCGTCCTTACAGAACAGATCCCCCCTGTCCCAGTACTGGTGCCAGTGGCCCAAGAAACCAAACCCATTTTTCCCACACCAGTCTTTGAGCCACGCATTCAGCTTTTTAATTTTACGTACCCTCGCCGATTTGGCCCGTGGCTCAGGTAGCAATCCGGAGATCAGTACCCTCGAGGTTCTGCTTTTTAATTTATTCCCTAACTGCTCAAACTCCTTCAGCAGATCCTCCTTCCTCGTCCTTCCTATGTCATTGGTCCCCACATGGACCACGACCACTGGATCCTCCCCCTCCCTCTGCAAATTTCTCTCCAGCATCGCAGAGATATCCTTAACCCTAGCACCGGGTAGGCAACACAGCCTTCGGGACATGTTCTGCTGGCCGCAGAGAACCTTATCTACCCCCCGAATAATACTATCCCCTATCACTACGGCATTTCTTCTAACTCCCCCCTCTTGAATGGCCCCCTGATCCACGGTGCTGCAGCCAGGTTGCTCATCCCTCCCACAGCCCCTGATCCCGTCCTTACATTGAGTAAGAGCCTCGGTCATGCTCGTCAGGGACAAGGGCTGTGGCTCCTGCCGCATCTCCTCCTGGTTCCCCCTACCTGCCTCGCTTATGGCCACACCTTCCTTTCCTTGCTCACTGCCTACTGAATTAGTTAAACTGGTCGGTGTGACCATCCCCTGGCACAAAACATCCAGGTAATACTCCCCCTCCCTGATGTACCGCAGCGTATGAAGTTGGGTCTCCAGCTCATCAATGCGGAGCTCGAGTTCCTCTAGCCTCAAACACTTACTGCAGCTGTAGGGATCTTCTACATCAATGGTGTCGACAAATTCCCACATCTCACAGTATTGGCACATCTCCTGGCCGCCCATCTTATATAAGTAATTAACTGGTCCTATTTAAGAATCCCCTACCCGGATTACTGTATTGATACACCCCTTATTTATATAATCCTACCTCCTATAAATGGGAAAGTACTCACCCCAGCCGTAAATTACCTACTGGTTTGGCTGTCTAGTGGTAATTCCGTCCGCTCTTCCTGTCTGGTCCACTGCTCCAATCAGTCGTATCTCTTCCTTATCTCCTGCTGCTGTTGCTCCCAAAACTACAGCAGTTCAGAGCCATCTACCTATGTTGCCACATTAAGGGATATTTGGACACCTACATCTTCCTCAATATCCCAAGGGCCATACCATTGTGCTGCCCTATCCTTAAATGACATCCTAAAATGCAGCACTTCAAACTTAACAGGATTAAATTCCATTTGCTATTGCTCTGTCCCATTTACTAGCTGGAGGGGGAGGGGAGAAATAGGTGTGTCTCCAGCTGGGGCATAGGGAAGGAAGGGAGGGAGGGAGGGGAGAAAGGGAAGGGGGAGGACACTACCTCCAATGTTCCTGATGTGGCCATGTGTGCATCAGCGAAACCAGTGAATGTTTCACTGAACACTTGCACTCGGTCAGCCAAGGCTCACTGGATACTGCGGTTGCTAACCATTTTAACTCCCCTTCCCATTCTAACCTTTCTGCCCTGGGCCTCTTCCATTGTCAGAGCTAGGCCACACACAAACTGGGGGAACAATTCCTCATATTCCACATGGGCAGCCTACAACCCAGCAGTATGAAAGTTAGATTCTTCAATTTTAGGGCCTCTAACATTTCCCCCCCCCCCCCCCCCCCCCCCTTCCCTCCCTTACACACCTTCTTTCCCCTCCCCTGTGCCCCACCTGGACTTGCACCCATTTCCCCCTCTCCCTCTTTATTCCTTTCTCTGGCTTGACAATACACAACATTTCAATCCTTTTGTCTCATACCTATTCTTTCATCCCTGGCCTTTGTCCAGCCATCTGTCTAACAAAATCCGTCACCTGTCTGCAACTATTGCTTGCCACACTGTCTCCGCCCCCACCCCCCCAACAATCAATCTGAAGAAGGGTCCCGACCCAAAACGTCACCTATCCATATTCCAGAAGTGGCGGCGCTGTTGAACGGCTGCGGCTCGCCTGCAGTCCGTCTGTTTTCACTTTTTCTGTTGTTTTTTTTGTCTTGTTTTAGTTACATTTTAGTTTATTAGGTTGTGTTATGTGTGTGGGGGGGGGGGTGAAACATGTTTTTCTGTCTCTTCCTTCGGGGGAATGCGACTCTTTCTGTCGTATCCCCCCGTCTCTGCCTCCGTCTGCACTGAGGCCTAATGGCGGAGCTGGCGGCCTCCAACTGCGGCCGACCTCGAGACTCCGGAAGCAGAGCCAGCCAGGGCTTACCAACGCAAGGCTGGCTGAATTCGGAGCTGTGGCGGCATTCCGGCGGCGGCGTCACGACTCGGGGCTGAGGCGGTGCTCCGGTGGTGGCGGCCGGACTCGGGGCTGAGGCGGTGCTCCGGTGGCTGAGGCTGCGTTCCGGCGGCAGCAACCTGAATCCGGGGCTCGGCTGCGGGCCAGTGGACGACATCGTCGGGAGCTCGCAGTTCACAGGTTGGTGACCTGTTTTTACGGAACTCCCGTGGCAACAGCTGCGTCCGCTGGACTGGAGGGCGGCAGCTTCGACCACCCCGGGCCGCGGAGCTTGAACCGGCCCGTTCGCGGAGCTCGGTTGAGCCGCGGGACTGACTTACCATCGCCCGGTGGGGTAACAACATAGGAGGCCTGGATCGCTTCAGTGAGAATAAGGAGGGAAGAGACAGTGACTTTAAGACTTTTGCCTCCATCACAGTGAGGAGGTGGCTGGTGAACTCACTGTGGTGGATGTTAATTTGTGTTTATTGTGTGTTTTGTTATTTATTATTATATGTATGACTGCAGGCAACAAAATTTCGTTCAGACCGAAAGGTCTGAATGACAAATAAAGGAATCTAATCTAATCTAATCTTCTCTAAGGATGATACCTGAATTACTCCATCACTTTGTGTCTCTTTGATGTTGTTTAATATAAATATATATAGTTATTTTTGAATACAGTTCCACTGCATTGTAAAGTAATATTAATACATACTATTCTTCAATGACACCCGTAGACCATTTGTCTCACTTCATGATGTTGTGTTCAACATAGGAATAACATTTGACAGTCTACATAACTTTGCCCAGAAAAGCAGTTGAAATTCCCAGCTTCTCCAAGTTTATTTTTATGCACTGTAAAGAAATATACCGCAACTCATATCAAGAAATATAGCCCTAACTAATATCCTCTGGAAAAAGAATGGTTGTTGAAACAGTAGAGCTGGGGTTTCAAACTATGAATCCAAAGTTAAGATTGCTTTGAGCTATCAGACTTTGGATCCTTGAAGTTTTGTTAGCGTTAGATTTATGTTATACTACCTCATTCTCCAAGTGTTAACATTATGGACATTTTGCTCTGTGGCCTATCCCTTCCTGGCCTTTTATTCCCACAACTATCGGAAGGCCAACTCCCCAAATACTTTATTTCCTCTCTGCAATACACTGACATTTCCACCAGATCGAGATTTCCAGCTGTTGACACCCTATTGTACTTTAACCGACTGGTAATCTTGCATTTGTGAGTGTATTAGTTAACCAGTTTTCATCAGCCAAGCGCTGTCATAACTTAACCTACTATGAAGTTATTGCCACAGGTCAAGCCACACTGCATAGATTATTAACAAGCAGCAGCTGAATTTCCACAGCACAGCCTGGGATGCGAATTTAAATTCTTAAATTCTTCTTCCTTCAGTGATAGAGATTTAGATATCAGTTTCAAAAGGATGTACAGAGTGGTAGACTCAACCTGGTCCATCACAGCTACCTGTACATCCCTCCCCACAATCAAAACATATATACAAGCTGCTGCCTCAAAAAGGCAGTACCTTTAGACGTTAGAGATGCAGGGCAGAAATAGGCTCTTCAGTTCATTGAGTGCGCACCAGCGATCACCCCGTACACTAGCACTATCCTACATACTAGAGACAATTTACAATTTTTACCGAAGCCAATTAACTTACAAACCTGTCTGTCTTTGGAGTGTGGGAGGAAACCGGAGCACCCGGAGAAAATCCACACAGCCACATGGAGAACGTACACACTCCGTACAGACAGCACCCTTGGTCAGAATCAAACCCAGTTCTCTGGCGCTGTAAAGGCAGCAACTCTACCGCTGCACCACTGTGCCTCCCTATCTTTAAACTTTAAACTAGAACGGTTGGGGGGAGGGACTCAAATAGAGAAAGCTAGTAGACAGAGTGTGAGGCAGGAGGCAGAGAAGGGAAGCACTCGGACCCAAAATCTAGGGGAGAAAGAAGAAAAAGATAATAAACAGAGACTAAGAGGCGGTGGGTTTCTTAAATGTGTATATTTTAATGCTAGGAGCATTGTAAGAAAGGTAAGAGAGCTTACAGCCTGGATTGACACCTGGAATTATGATGTTGTGGCGATCAGTGAAACATGGTTGCAGGAGGGCTATGATTGGAAACTAAATATTCCAGGATTTCGTTGCTTCAGGTGTGATAGAATTGGAGGGGCAAGAGGTGGAGGTGTTGCATTGCTTGTCAGGGAAAATATCACAGCAGTGCTTTGGCAGGATAGATTAGAGGGCTCGTCTAGGGAGGCTATTTGGGTGGAACTGAGAAGTGGGAAAGGTGTAGCAACACTTATAGGGGTGTATTATAGACCGCCAAATGGGGAGCGAGAATTGGAAGAGCAAATATGTAAGGAGATAGCAGATATTGGTAGTAAGCACAAGGTAGTGATTGTGGGAGATTTCAATTTTCCACATATAGACTGGGAAACACGTTCTGTAAATGGGCTGGATGGTTTGGAGTTTGTAAAATGTGTGCAGGATAGTTTTTTTGCCGCAATACATAGAGGTACCTACTAGAGAAGGGGCAGTGCTGGACATCCTGTTAGGAAATGAGACAGGTCAGGTGGTGGAGGTATGCGTTGGGGAGCACTTCGGGTCCAGTGATCACAATACCATTAGTTTCAATATAATTATGAAGAGGGTCAGAACTGGACCTAGGGTTAAGATTTCTGATTGGAGAAAGGCTAACTTTGATGAGATGTGTAAGGATATAAAAGGAGTGAATTGGGACTTTTGTTTTATGGGAAGGATGTAGAAGAGAAATGGAGGACATTTAAAGGGAACATTTTAAGAGTACAGAATCTTTATGTCCCTGTTCGGTTGAAAGTAAATAGTAAAAGATTGGAAAGAGCCACCGTTTTCTAGGAAAATTGGACACTTGGTTCGGAAAAAGAGAGAGATCTACAATAATTTTTGGCAGCATGGAGTAAATGAGGTGCTTGAGGATTATAAAGAATGTAAAAAGAATCTTAAGAAAGAAATTAGAAAAGCTAAAAGAAGATATGAGGTCGCTTTGGCAAGTAAGGTGAAAGTAAATCCAAAGGGTTTCTACAGCTATATTAATAGCAAACGGATAACGAGGGATAAAATTGGTCCATTAGAGAGTCAGAGTGGACAGCTATCTGCTGAGCCAAAAGAGATGGGGGAGATATTGAACAATTTCTTTTCTTCGGTATTCACCAAGGAGAAGGATATTGAATTATGTGAGGTAAGGGAAACAAGTATAGCTATGGAAACTATGAGATTTAAAGAAGTACTGACACTTTTGAAAAATATAAAAGTGGATAAGTCTCCAGGTCCTGACAGGATATTCCCTAGGACATTGAGGGAAGTTAGTGTAGAAATAGCAGGGGCTATGACAGAAATGTTTCAAATGTCATTAGAAACGGGAATAGTGCCAGAGGATTGGCGTACTGCGCATGTTGTTCCATTGTTTAAAAAGGGTTCTAAGAGTAAACCTAGCAATTATAGACCTATTAGTTTGACTTCAGTGGTGGGCAAATTAATGGAAAGGATACTTAGAGATAATATATATAAGCATCTGGATAAACAGGGTCTGATTAGGAACAGTCAACATGGATTGTGCCTGGGAGATCAAGTTTGACTAATCTTCTTGAATTTTTTGAAGAGGTTACTAGGGAAATTGATGAGGGTAGAGTGGTGGATGTTGTCTATATGGACTTTAGTAAGGCCTTTGACAAGGTTCCTCATAGAAGGTTGGTTAAGAAGGTTCAATTGTTGGGTATTAATACTGGAGTAGCAAGATGGATTCAACAGTGGGTGAATGGGAGATGCCAGAGAGTAATGGTGGATGTCTGTTTGTCAGGTTGGAGGCCGGTGACTAGTGGGGTGCCTCAGGGATCTGTCCACTGTTGTTGGTCATGTACATCAATGATCTGGATGGTGGTGTGGTAAATTGGATTAGTAAGTATGCAGATGATACTAAGATAGGTGTTGTTGTGGATAATTAAGTAGATTTCCAAATTCTACAGAGAGATTTAGGCCATTTGGAAGAATGGGCTGAAAGATGGCAGATGGAGTTTAATGCTGATAAGTGTGAGGTGCTACATCTTGGCAGGACAAATCAAAATAGGACGTACATGGTAAATGGTAGCGAATTGAGGAATGCAGTTGAACAGAGGGATCTAGGAATAACTGTGCATAGTTCCCTGAAGGTGGAATCTCATGTAGATAGGGTGGTAAAGAAAGCTTTTGGTGTGCTAGCCTTTATAAATCAGAGCATTGAGTATAGAAGTTGGGATGTAATGTTAAAATTGTACAAGGTATTGGTGAGACCAATTATGGAGTATGGTCTACAATTTTGGTCGCCCAATTATAGGAAGGATGTCAACAAAATAGAGAGAGTACAGAGGAGATCTACTAGAATGTTGCCTGGGTTTCAGCAAATAAGTTAGAGAAAGGTTGAATAAGTTAGGTCTTTATTCTTTGGAGCGCAGAAGGTTAAGGGGGGACTTAATAGAGGTCTTTAAAATGATGAGAGGGATAGACAGAGTTGACGTAGATAAGCTTTTCCCATTGAGAGTAGGGAAGATTCAAACAAGAGGACATGACTTCAAAATTAAGGGACAGAAGTTTAGGGGTAACATGAGGGGGAACCTCTTTACCCAGAGAGTGGTAGCTGTGTGGAATGAGCTTCCAGTTGAAGTGGTGGAGGCAGGTTCGATTTTGTCATTTAAAAATAAATTGGATAGGTACTTGGATGGGAAAGGAATGGAGGGTTATGGTCTGAGTGCAGGTAGATGGGAGTAGGGGAAAATAAGTGTTTGGCATGGACTTGTAGGGCCGTGATAGCCTGTTTCCATGCTGTAATTGTTATATGGTTATAAGGTTATCTATCATCATGGAGCTCCACCATTTCTTCTCACTGCTAGCATTGGGCAGGAGGTACAGAAGCCGAAAGGCAAATAGCTTCCTGTTGCTTCCATTTGGAATTGATAGCATAGAAAGACGTTAGTTGACCATGCTTAAGATGAGCAAAAATGGAGTGGCTTAGGTTACATCTACTTTCCTGATTGTGGTGCCTCTGTAATTTTGAATATTATGGCTCTTAATGCAATTATTCAAACACCTGTGTTTGTTCCATTATTTTAGTAGTTTTTGTTCCCTAGCCTACTACTCCAACCACCAATTAACTTGGATCTAGGGATTGACTTCTCTACTAAGGGAAATAGGTCCTTTCCATTTCACCCTTTCTCAGCCTGCCCCAACTCCCAACCGCCTCCTAGCTTCTAAGATAATTTCTTAAATTAGTCAAAGTCTCCTATAACTGGAATTCAGTATTGGCAACCACCTTTATAAATCTCATCTACATCCTCTCTAGTGCTATCACAAACTGCAGTGTGGTGATAACAAGTCAGCCGTAGAATTGGGAATAGAGTGCCAGTAAGGATACGGGCTGCGGGAGGCTGTGCATTGCACCTCGATGGTGGAGTCGGCCGTTGGACAGATTAGGCTCCTCTCCTAGGTCCACAACCTAGGAGAGGCCTGACATAGCACAGAGCAGTGGAGCAGTGCAGGAGGATGCCAATGGCTACATGTGGCCAGGCCAACCCTGCAATGCTGCCAGGGCAACGGGCCAGGTGTCAAGTCCCATTTGTTATAGGTATAGTTCTTAACCTGGCCACAAAGGCCCCTTATCCTGGCGGCATTGCATTTAATGTATGAAAGAGTAGGATCAAAGGGCTGATTGGCCTACATGTGTTCCTGTATTCTGCATTCCTATGGCTAGAAAAGACAGGGATATGATTTACTCAAAGAGATGAAAGAGATGGAATAAGCTGATACAAACTGAAAGACAAAGGATCTATAGCTATATATGTGTATATATTGGCAAGGAAGCATCACTGAACCTTAAATCGATGATTATGATTCAGCCGGAATGTTATTATGCTCAAGACTTTAGTAATGTGGACAAACTGGAAAAACAAGAATTAATCTCCTCAGGTTCATAACAATTTACAACAAGGGGTTTAAAACTATGAACGATTCAAAAAGACTAAATAGTAAAAGATTCTCACTGGCAAGTTGATCTTTAACTAGTTGATAGAAGATAATTTAGAAAAGAACGAGAAATAGGGTGATGTTACCAAATACAGTGAATTATTGTGATTTCGAACACACTGTCTGAAATCCCAGGTAACCTTATTTTGTGTCGTGCTGAAGTCTTTGCTTACCTACTATAATATCTAGTAAAGAATCAGAGACGCTTAGTTATTGACCAACTTTGAACACGAGATTGTGATTGTTGTACATTGTAGTTGGTTTTGGACAACAGCCAGCAAATTCCAAAGCTGTAAGACAGTTATGCGGCTTTTTCACGGGGCGACTTGACGCAAGATGTAACCAGAGTGAAGTGGTCGTGGTCTAGCACGATATCACACGATATAACGGGGGGTAGATAAAGAGTTCCCACGGTACTCGGCATTTCTGTTATTTGTGCGAGTGACTTGTCCGTCTCCCGAGCTTTCCCGTTAAATCTTGAATGAACATTGTGAAGTGTTGTTAAATCATCACGTGGCACAAATGATGTCACTTTTTTTTCACACTATAAATATCCTCCCTTGGTTGAATTGGCTCATTTGGAATCATGTTTTACTGTGTATGTGGGAGACACAGATGGACTGAGCACAGTACCTCGGTCTTACTGTGTGTGGGAGAGGGGGAGAAAGAGACGTACACTCACAGAGGCAGAATCTCTCAGCCTGTGTAAGAGGGAGGGAGGGAGAGAGAGAGAGCGGCACACACAAGGTGGATGTGAAATCTCACCTGCCTGTTTCAGTGACAGACACCCGCCGCCAGTAAATGAAGACACCCCCATCTGTCTCCCCCTCCTCTCCCTCGACTCCCCCACCTTTCCCTCCCAACTCCAGTCCCGTCCCGACCCCCTGGGAAACTGAATAGAGCAACAATCAACTGCTGCCTGTGCGCTGATATGACAATAAAGGCTACTTTACTTTACTGAGTTAAAGAGTTCCCACGGTAGACTGTAAAACTGGGACCCTGGTTCTGGACTCCCCCAACATCGGGAACATTCTTCCTGCATCTAGCCTGTCCAATCCCGTAGATACTGATTAGATACTTTATTAATGATTTCAATTAAATATTGGGAACATCAGGCCGCAAACGTTATTTCTTGAGTGTTAGTGCTGGACTTTGACTCGACCTTCCTACTTAGCCGGCGCCTGAGACTGAGCCAAGCAATGTCCAGACCTAACTTCAACACAAAGTGATGGAGGAACTCAAAGGGTCAGGCTCGTCCAACGCTCTGTGTTTTGCTCGTGATTCCTGCGTCTGCAGTTCCTCGTGTCTACAGACCAGAGTTGCCACTTGACTCCGAGATGACCATCACAGAGCATACGGAAGATAGACACGAAATGCTGGAGTAACACAGCGGGACGGGCAGCATCTCTGGAGAGAAGGAATGTGTGACGTTTCGGTTCGAGACCCTTCTTCAGAGTCTCGTCCCGAAACGTCACCCATTCCTTTTATCCATATGATGCCCGTCCAGTATTTTGTGTCTATCTCCAGTATTACTGTGTCTATCATCGGCGCAAACCAACATCTACAGTTCTTTCCGACACATTAGAGGATACCGTCTCGCCATCACTCGGATTACCCACTTCATTTCCATAACGTTGCCACCTCTCTTTACTTTGCTTACTGAAGCCTGATCCTTGTCACACCCAGTGCTCTATCGCCCAGCCTCTCATCTTTCAATCGGGTTCGGCCAGGAAGGAACTGCAGATGCTGGATTAAAATGAAGATAGACACAACATGTAGCTCAGCGGGACAGGCAGCATATCAGAAGGGTCTCGACCCGAAATGTCACCCATTCCTTCTCCCCAGAGATGCTGCCTGTTGCGCTGAGTTCATCCATTTTGTGGCTATCTTGGGTTTATCCACTGATCTCCACTGATCCAGCACGCCCCTGCCTAGACCAAGTGCAGACCCGTTGGGTCTGCTCCCCCCAATGGTGTGATCCCCCAACCCAATATTCCTCCAATGGAACTGAAGCGGTTCCCAAATGTAAGATTACAGCACTCCCCTGCCTCCCTCAGCAGTGGATTTAAAAAAAAATCCAATTGCACCTCCCCTGCCTGCTGCAGCAGTGAAAGGTTCAGAGTGTTCCTGTCTTGCAAGTTTGTTTCAAAGTGTGTTGGAAGCTGATAGGAAGGAGCAGCCGTCAACAAATCAAAAGGCAGAAAGTCAACGAATCAATCAGCCGGACGGCAGCCGGTCGGATGGCACGAGAGTTTTAATAGTATATAGATAGTTATTTTCTTGAATCTCATTAACATAACTCATGAATAAGTTGATGTCCATATGCGGATGCAAATCTTTATTTTTTAAATTCAATCCCACAGAAGACAATTTTTACTCACCTTCTGTCCCCTCTGTCCAGCTTCCGGGTTCACCATTCGCAGGAGTTCCCACGGTAACCGCAAGAGTTATTACGGATATCGCACGGATATCGCACTGGCCACTACGTTCATATAATGTTGCAATGCTCAACCACAAGTGTACAAGTCACTCTTGGAGAAATTCAAACTTGCTTGAATTTTCTCCCGAGTCACCAAGTTACACGATTACCTGCCGTTAGCGCCACGGTGGTCCACGGTGGTCCACGAATGCCATACTGTTATCGCACGAGGTTCCCACGATGTTAAACTCTGGTTAACTCTTGCGTCAAGTCGCCCCGTGATAAAGTCAAGAATGTAAAGCGGCTTTTTCACGGGGCGACTTGACGCAAGAGTTAACCAGAGTTTAACATCGTGGGAACCTCGTGCGATAACAGTACGGCATTCGTGGACCACCGTGGATCACCGTGGCGCTAACGGCAGGTAATCGTGTAACTTGGTGACTCGGGAGAAAATTCAAGCAAGTTTGAATTTCTCCAAGAGTGACTTGTACACTTGTGGTTGAGCATTGCAACATTATATGAACGTAGTGGCCAGTGCGATATCCGTGCGATATCCGTAATAACTCTTGCGGTTACCGTGGGAACTCCTGCGAACGGTGAACTCGGAAGCTGGACAGAGGGGACAGAAGGTGAGTAAAAATTGTCTTCTGTGGGATTGAATTTAAAAAATAAAGATTTGCATCCACATATAGACATCAACTTATTCATGAGTTATGTTAATGAGATTCCAGAAAATAACTATAATCTTTAAAAGGGACTTTAAAAGGGACTTTACTGAAAGGTCCCGCATTTTTATGGTCCGTGAGGAATTTTTCACATGTACTTCTTTGAGAGATACAGCTCGGAGTCCTCGCCGACTAGCGATCGATGCCTTTCCGAAGCAGGGTCCGGAACGCTACCAATCAATGTTCTCCAGAGACCCGTGTAAGGAGTGAACTGCACATGCTGGTTTAAACCGAAGACAGACACAAAAAGCTGGAGTAACTCAGCGAGTCAAGCAGCATCTCTGGAGAAAAATAGCTGATGTTTCGGGACGAGACACATCTTCAGACTCAATTCCGATTAGGCTGTCTGAAGAAGGGTTCCGATTCGAATCGCCACCTATTCTTTTTCTCCAGAGATGCTGCCTGACCCGCTGACTTACTCCAGCTTTTTATGTTTTTCTTCCCAGATCTGACTTACCTGCTGAGTTACACCAACATTTTGTGTCCTTTTGTGCGTATTAACCAGCATCTGCAGTTCCTTTAGACATTACCTAACTTCAGATTTTAGAGATATAGCGTGGAAACAGGCCCTTCGGCCCACCGAGTCCGCGCCGACCACCTATTCTTATCCGGCTTCAGAACGGTTCTTCCTTCCATTCGTTTGGGCACTGACCTGACCTACCAACCTACCTCAATGCGGACATTGGACCCTAATCACGCTACTATCAAAGAACGGATATGCAACAAGGACATTGAACTTTTAGCGGTTAGTTTAAGACCATATTACCTACCCAGGGAGTTCACTGTGGTGGTAGCCATTGTTGTTTATATTCCTCCATCTGCCAAGGCGGAAGTCGCATGTGACGTGCTGCACACCACTATAGCGGGACTCCAGTCCAAGTACCCAGAGGCGTTCATTGTTGTGTCTGGAGATTACAACCATGTCTGTCTCTCTAAGACTTTGCCCACTTTTAAACAGTTTATTGACTGTACAACCAGAGGTGATAAAACGCTGGATCTTTTGTATGCAAATGTGAAAAATGCATACAAATGTACTGCACTGCCCCCTCTTGGTCGATCAGACCACGACATGCTACATCTCTCTCCCTCCTGCACACCAGCTGCCAAGAGGCTGCCTGTCACCACCAGAACATCAAGAGACTGGTATCCTGAGGCTGATGAAGCCCTGAGGTATTGTTTTGAGACAACAGATTGGGATGTGTTCTGTGAGGAGTATGGGGAAGACATTGACGGACTAACAGAATGCATTACCCATTACATCAATTTCTGTTAAGATGACATCATGCCATCCAGGGTAATTCGTTGCTACCCTAATAACAAACCTTGGATTACCAGCAGCCTGAAGGCCTTATTAAATGAGAAGAAAAAGGCTTTCAGGGAGGGCGACAGGAATAAAATCAAAGAACTTCAAAAGGAACTGAAGGTGAGGATTAAGGAGGGGAAAGAAGCCTATAGGTTCAAATTAGAACGACAGCTGCAGCAAGATGGTGTGAAGCAGGTATGGGCTGGAATGCGAAAGATCACGGGCATGAAGCAGAAGGGTGGTACACTGCCTGATGGTGAACAGAGTCTGGCTGATGATCTGAACAGATTTTTTAACAGATTTGACTGCCCCACACCACCCCAGCCTCCCCCACCTGGTCTGCTGACCATTGCTGCTTCCTCTCCACCTCCCATCCCTCTCACCATCACTCCTGAGATGTCACCTGTACGGAGTCCCCTCTTTCCACCTCCCACTCCACCAGCAGCCCCACCCATGACTCTTCATACTGCTCAGGTCAAGGTAATGCTGGACAGACTGAAGCCAGGGAAAGCAGTGGGGCCTGATTACACCAGCCCAAGGCTACTGAAGACTTGCTCTTCAGAGCTGTGTGGTATTCTAACACACCTGTTCAACCTGAGCTTGCGTCTACAGAGGGTTCCAAGGCTGTGGAAAACATCTTGCCTGGTACCTGTCCCAAAGAAGACCCATCCCACTCTCCACAATGACTACAGACCAGTAGCGCTCACTTCACATATAATGAAGACATTTGAGAGACTTGTCCTTTCCTACATCAGGACTAGTGTGTCAAATCAAATGGATCCTTTACAGTTTGCATATCAGCCTAACATCAGTGTCGATGATGCCCTCATTTACATGCTGCAGAGGGTGTACACACATTTGGACACTACTGATGCATCTGTAAGGATTACATTTTTTGACTTCTCAAGCGCCTTCAACACAATTCAGCCCCGACTGCTAGGGGAGAAGATGGAGAAGATGAAAGTGGATCCATCACTGGTACTGTGGTGTTTGGATTACCTTTCCCTCAGACCACAGTACGTGCGCTTACAGAACAGTGTCTTCGGCACCATCTTGAGCAGCACAGGGGCTCCACAAGGAACTGTGCTGGCTCCGTTCCTGTTTACCATCTACACAGCGGATCTCCAATATAACACCAACAGCTGCTTTTTGCAGAAGTTTTCGGATGACACAGCTGTTGTCGGCCTCATTAAAGGGGGCAATGAGGAGGAGTATAGAGACATAATAAGTAACTTTGTGGAGTGGAGTGCACACAATAACCTCCATCTTAACACCAAAAAAACCAAGGAGATAGTTGTGGACTTCAGGAGGGGGAGGAGGACTCAAGCAACACCAATCACCATTAAGGGCACTGAGGTGGAGGTGGCCGCTAACCACAGGTACCTTGGGGTGCAGCTTGACAGTGAGCTGAACTGGAAGTGTCATATGGAGGCGGTGTACAGGAAGGGACAAAGCCGACTGTATTTTTTAAGGAGGCTGAGGGCATTTAACATCTGCCAACCCCTGCTGTGCAGTGTCTACCATTCAGTGGTGGCCAGTGCTCTGTTTTTTGCTGTGGCCTGTTGGGGAGATGGCGCCCGCATAGCGGACAAAAACAGACTGGACAAGCTAATCAGGAAGGCCGGCTCAGTGGTCGGGGCTGAGCAACGAATGGTCCAGCAGGTGGCAGAGGCCAGAACTCTGAACAAACTGGGTTCAATAATGACCAACCCCACTCACCCACTCCATGCCCTGAAGGTGATCAAGAGCAGCATCTTCAGTCAGAGGCTGATTGCACCAATGTGCAAAACTGAGAGACATAGGAAGTCCTGTTTACCAGCTGCTATAAGGTTATATAATGCGCATAAATAACTGCACTTTTTTTAAATTAATTGTATTTTAACTTGTATTTTAACTTGTATTTTAACTTGTATTTTAACTTGTATTTTAACTTGTATTTTAACTTGTATTTTAACTTGTATTTTAACTTGTATTTTAACTTGTATTTTAACTTGTATTTTAACTTGTATTTTAACTTGTATTTTAACTTGTATTTTAACTTGTATTTTAACTTGTATTTTAACTTGTTAAGTATGGAAGCCATTTGAGGAAATGTGTGGTGTTATGTCTGTCTTGAAGCTGTCGTGGCACTGTAATTTCCTGTAAAGGATTATTAAAGGTATAATCAATCAATCAATCAATCAATCAATCAATCAATCAATCAATCAATCAATCAATCAATCAATCAATCAATCAATCAATCAATTAATAATCAACCAATCAATCAATTTGTCAATCAATCAATCAATCAATCAATCAATCAATCAATCAATCAATTAATCAATTTCCCCCTGGAACTGTCCTGAAAACATTTGTTCGGAACTCTGGTATTTTCCTCTTCGCTCTACCTGGTGTTCTTGTGCATGTGTCGGAGGGAACAGCAGATGCCGGTTTAAAGAGAATGCTGGAGTAACTCGACGGTTCAAAATGCTGGAGTAACTCAACAAGACATGCAGCATCTCTAAAGAGAAGGAACGGGTGACGTTTCGGGTCGAGGCCCTTCTTCAGACTGTACGTGGCTTGGTTATATTCATGTATAGCATTATCTGATATGATTGTATAGCACGCAAACAAAAGTTTATTCCCTGCATAGATTCATACAGCGTAGAAACAGGCCCTTCGACCCAACTTGCCCACACCGACCAATATGTCCCATCTACACTAGTCTCACTTGCCCGCGTTTGGCCCATAACCATCTAAACCTATCCTATCCATGCTTCAGTCTAATGCGTCTTAAACATTGCGACAGTACCTGCCTCAACTACCTTAACGGATAGCTCATTCCATACACCCACCACCCTTTGCGTAAAATAGTTACCCCTTAGGCTCTCATTAAATCATTCCCCCCGAACCTAAACCTGTATCTGCTGGTTCTCGATATGAGACAATAATAACAAACCAAAGTGAGTTAGGACATCAACGGGGAGATCCTGGATAAACCCAAGATAGCCACAAAATGGAGGAACTCAGCGCAACAGGCAGCATCTCTGGGGAGAAGGAATGGGTGACATTTCAGGTCGAGACCCTTCTGATATGCTGCCTGTCCCGCTGAGCTACATGTTGTGTCTATCTTCGTTTTAATCCAGCATCTGCAGTTCCTTCCTGGCCGAACCCGATTGAAAGATGAGAGGCTGGGCGATAGAGCACTGGGTGTGACAAGGATCAGGCTTCAGTAAGCAAAGTAAAGAGAGGTGGCAACGTTATGGAAATGAAGTGGGTAATCCGAGTGATGGCGAGACGGTATCCTCTAATGTGCCCAAGACACTGTTCTGTAGGCGCACGTACTGTGGTCTGAGGGAAAGGTAATCCAAACACCACAGTACCAGTGATGGATCCACTTTCATCTTCTCCATCTTCTCCCCTAGCAGTCGGGGCTGAATTGTGTTGAAGGCGCTTGAGAAGTCAAAAAATGTAATCCTTACAGATGCATCAGTAGTGTCCAAATGTGTGTACACCCTCTGCAGCATGTAAATGAGGGCATCATCGACACTGATGTTAGGCTGATATGCAAACTGTAAAGGATCCATTTGATTTGACACACTAGTCCTGATGTAGGAAAGGACAAGTCTCTCAAATGTCTTCATTATATGTGAAGTGAGCGCTACTGGTCTGTAGTCATTGTGGAGAGTGGGATGGGTCTTCTTTGGGACAGGTACCAGGCAAGATGTTTTCCACAGCCTTGGAACCCTCTGTAGACGCAAGCTCAGGTTGAACAGGTGTGTTAGAATACCACACAGCTCTGAAGAGCAAGTCTTCAGTAGCCTTGGGCTGGTGTAATCAGGCCCCACTGCTTTCCCTGGCTTCAGTCTGTCCAGCATTACCTTGACCTGAGCAGTATGAAGAGTCATGGGTGGGGCTGCTGGTGGAGTGGGAGGTGGAAAGAGGGGACTCCGTACAGGTGACATCTCAGGAGTGATGGAGAGAGGGATGGGAGGTGGAGAGGAAGCAGCAATGGTCAGCAGACCAGGTGGGGGAGGCTGGGGTGGTGTGGGGCAGTCAAATCTGTTGAAAAATCTGTTCAGATCATCAGCCAGACTCTGTTCACCATCAGGCAGTGTACCACCCTTCTGCTTCATGCCCGTGATCTTTCGCATTCCAGCCCATACCTGCTTCACACCATCTTGCTGCAGCTGTCGTTCTAATTTGAACCTATAGGCTTCTTTCCCCTCCTTAATCCTCACCTTCAGTTCCTTTTGAAGTTCTTTGATTTTATTCCTGTCGCCCTCCCTGAAAGCCTTTTTCTTCTCATTTAGTAAGGCCTTCAGGCTGCTGGTAATCCAAGGTTTGTTATTAGGGTAGCAACGAATTACCCTGGATGGCATGATGTCATCTTAACAGAAATTGATGTAATGGGTAATGCATTCTGTTAGTCCGTCAATGTCTTCCCCATACTCCTCACAGAACACATCCCAATCTGTTGTCTCAAAACAATACCTCAGGGCTTCATCAGCCTCAGGATACCAGTCTCTTGATGTTCTGGTGGTGACAGGCAGCCTCTTGGCAGCTGGTGTGCAGGAGGGAGAGAGATGTAGCATGTCGTGGTCTGATCGACCAAGAGGGGGCAGTGCAGTACATTTGTATGCATTTTTCACATTTGCATACAAAAGATCCAGCGTTTTATCACCTCTGGTTGTACAGTCAATAAACTGTTTAAAAGTGGGCAAAGTCTTAGAGAGACAGACATGGTTGTAATCTCCAGACACAACAATGAACGCCTCTGGGTACTTGGACTGGAGTCCCGCTATAGTGGTGTGCAGCACGTCACATGCGACTTCCGCCTTGGCAGATGGAGGAATATAAACAACAATGGCTACCACCACAGTGAACTCCCTGGGTAGGTAATATGGTCTTAAACTAACCGCTAAAAGTTCAATGTCCTTGTTGCATATCCGTTCTTTGATAGTAGCGTGATTAGGGTCCAATGTCCGCATTGAGGTAGGTTGGTAGGTCAGGTCAGTGCCCAAACGAATGGAAGGAAGAACCGTTCTGAAGCCGGATAAGAATAGGTGGTCGGCGCGGACTCGGTGGGCCGAAGGGCCTGTTTCCACGCTATATCTCTAAAATCTGAAGTTAGGTAATGTCTAAAGGAACTGCAGATGCTGGTTAATACGCACAAAAGGACACAAAATGTTGGTGTAACTCAGCAGGTAAGTCAGATCTGGGAAGAAAAACATAAAAAGCTGGAGTAAGTCAGCGGGTCAGGCAGCATCTCTGGAGAAAAAGAATAGGTGGCGATTCGAATCGGAACCCTTCTTCAGACAGCCTAATCGGAATTGAGTCTGAAGATGTCTCGTCCCGAAACATCAGCTATTTTTCTCCAGAGATGCTGCTTGACTCGCTGAGTTACTCCAGCTTTTTGTGTCTGTCTTCGGTTTAAACCAGCATGTGCAGTTCACTCCTTACACGGGTTTCTGGAGAACATTGATTGGTAGCGTTCCGGACCCTGCTTCGGAAAGGCATCGATCGCTAGTCGGCGAGGACTCCGAGCTGTATCTCTCAAAGAAGTACATGTGAAAAATTCCTCACGGACCATAAAAATGCGGGACCTTTCAGTAAAGTCCCTTTTAAAGTCCCTTTTAAAGATTATAGTTATTTTCTGGAATCTCATTAACATAACTCATGAATAAGTTGATGTCTATATGTGGATGCAAATCTTTATTTTTTAAATTCAATCCCACAGAAGACAATTTTTACTCACCTTCTGTCCCCTCTGTCCAGCTTCCGAGTTCACCGTTCGCAGGAGTTCCCACGGTAACCGCAAGAGTTATTACGGATATCGCACGGATATCGCACTGGCCACTACGTTCATATAATGTTGCAATGCTCAACCACAAGTGTACTAGTCACTCTTGGAGAAATTCAAACTTGCTTGAATTTTCTCCCGAGTCACCAAGTTACACGATTACCTGCCGTTAGCGCCACGGTGATCCACGGTGGTCCACGAATGCCGTACTGTTATCGCACGAGGTTCCCACGATGTTAAACTCTGGTTAACTCTTGCGTCAAGTCGCCCCGTGAAAAAGCCGCTTTACATTCTTGACTTTATCACGGGGCGACTTGACGCAAGAGTTAACCAGAGTTTAACATCGTGGGAACCGCGTGCGATAACAGTATGGCATTCGTGGACCACCGTGGACCACCGTGGCGCTAACGGCAGGTAATCGTGTAACTTGGTGACTCGGGAGAAAATTCAAGCAAGTTTGAATTTCTCCAAGAGTGACTTGTACACTTGTGGTTGAGCATTGCAACATTATATGAACGTAGTGGCCAGTGCGATATCCGTGCGATATCCGTAATAACTCTTGCGGTTACCGTGGGAACTCCTGCGAATGGTGAACCCGGAAGCTGGACAGAGGGGACAGAAGGTGAGTAAAAATTGTCTTCTGTGGGATTGAATTTAAAAAATAAAGATTTGCATCCGCATATGGACATCAACTTATTCATGAGTTATGTTAATGAGATTCAAGAAAATAACTATCTATATACTATTAAAACTCTCGTGCCATCCGACCGGCTGCCGTCCGGCTGATTGATTCGTTGACTTTCTGCCTTTTGATTTGTTGACGGCTGCTCCTTCCTATCAGCTTCCAACACACTTCGAAACAAACTTGCAAGACAGGAACACTCTGAACCTTTCACTGCTGCAGCAGGCAGGGGAGGTGCAATTGGATTTTTTTTTTAATCCACTGCTGAGGGAGGCAGGGGAGTGCTGGAATCTTACATTTGGGAACCGCTTCAGTTCCATTGGAGGAATATTGGGTTGGGGGATCACACCATTGGGGGGAGCAGACCCAACGGGTCTGCACTTGGTCTAGGCAGGGGCATGCTGGAATCTTACATTTGGGAACGGCTTCAGTTCCATTGGAGGAGACGAGTGCATGGTGGAATATTGGGTTGGGGGATCACATCATTGGGGGAGCAGACCCAACGGGTCTGCACTTGTAATCTTTAAAAGGGACTTTAAAAGGGACTTTATTGAAAGGTCCCGCATTTTTAAGGTCCGTGAGAAATTTTTCACGTACTTCTTTGAGAGATACAGCTCGGAGTCCTCGCCGACTAGCGATCGATGCCTTTCCGAAGCAGGGTCCGGAACGCTACCAATAAATGTTCTCCAGAGACCCGTGTAAGGAGTGAACTGCACATGCTGGTTTAAACCGAAGACAGACACAAAAAGCTGGAGTAACTCAGCGAGTCAAGCAGCATCTCTGGAGAAAAATAGCTGATGTTTCGGGGCGAGACACATCTTCAGACTCAATTCCGATTAGGATGTCTGAAGAAGGGTTCCGATTCGAATCGCCACCTATTCTTTTTCTCCAGAGATGCTGCCTGACCTGCTGACTTACTCCAGCTTTTTATGTTTTTCTTCCCAGATCTGACTTACCTGCTGAGTTACACCAACATTTTGTCTCCTTATGTGCGTATTAACCAGCATCTGCAGTTCCTTTAGACATTACCTAACTTCAGATTTTAGAGATATTGCGCGGAAACAGGCCCTTCGGCCCACCGAGTCCGCGCCGACCACCTATTCTTATCCGGCCTCAGAACGGTTCTTCCTTCCATTCGTTTGGGCACTGACCCGACCTACCAACCTACCTCAATGCGGACATTGGACTTTTCCCCCCTGGAACTGTCCTGAAAACATATATTCTGAACTGGTATTTTCCTCTTCACACTACCTGGTGTTCTTGTGCATGTGTCGGAAGGAACAGCAGATGCGGGTTTAAAGAGAATGCTGGAGTAACTCGACGGTTAAAAATGCTGGAGTAACTCAACGGGACATGCAGCATCTCTAAAGAGAAGGAACGGGTGACGTTTCGGGTCGAGGCCCTTCTTCAGACTGTACGTGGCTTGGTTATATTCATGTATAGCATTATCTGATATGATTGTATAGCACGCAAACAAAAGTTTATTCCCTGCATAGAATCATACAGCGTAGAAACAGGCCCTTCGACCCAACTTGCCCACACCGACCAATATGTCCCATCTACACTAGTCCCACTTGCCCGCGTTTGGCCCATAACCATCTAAACCTATCCTATCCATGCTTCAGTCTAATGCGTCTTAAACATTGCGACAGTACCTGCCTCAACTACCTTAACGGATAGCTCATTCCATACACCCACCACCCTTTGCGTAGAATAGTTACCCCTTAGGCTCTCATTAAATCATTCCCCCCGAACCTAAACCTGTATCTGCTGGTTCTCAATATGAGATAATAATAACAAACCAAAGCGAGTTAGGACATCAACGGGGAGATCCTGGATAAACCCAAGGTAGCCACAAAATGGATGAACTCAGCGCAACAGGCAGCATCTCTGGGGAGAAGGAATGGGTGACATTTCGGGTCGAGACCCTTCTGATATGCTGCCTGTCCCGCTGAGCTACATGTTGTGTCTATCTTCATTTTAATCCAGCTTCTGCAGTTCCTTCCTGGCCGAACCCGATTGAAAGATGAGAGGCTGGGCGATAGAGCACTGGGTGTGACAAGGATCAGGCTTCAGTAAGCAAAGTAAAGAGAGGTGGCAACGTTATGGAAATGAAGTGGGTAATCCGAGTGATGGCGAGACGGTATCCTCTAATGTGTCGGAAAGAACTGTAGATGTTGGTTTGCGCCGATGATAGACACAGTAATACTGGAGATAGACACAAAATACTGGACGGGCAGCATATGGATAAAAGGAATGGGTGACGTTTCGGGCCGAGACTCTGAAGAAGGGTCTCGAACCGAAACGTCACACATTCCTTCTCTCCAGAGATGCTGCCCGTCCCGCTGTGTTACTCCAGCATTTCGTGTCTATCTTCCGTATGCTCTGTGATGGTCATTTCGGAGTCAAGTGGCAACTCTGGTCTGTAGACACGAGGAACTGCAGATGCAGGAATCACGAGCAAAACACAGAGCGTTGGACGAGCCTGACCCTTTGAGTTCCTCCATCACTTTGTGTTGAAGTCAGGTCTGGACATTGCTTGGCTCAGTCTCAGGCGCCGGCTAACTAGGAAGGTCGAGTCAAAGTCCAGCACTAACACTCAAGAAATGACGTTTGCGGCCGGATGTTCCCAATATTTAATTGAAATCATTAATAAAGTAAATAAATAGATACCGGTCTAATCAGTATCTACGGGATTGGACAGGCTAGATGCAGGAAGAATGTTCCCGATGTTGGGGGAGTCCAGAACCAGGGTCCCAGTTTTACAGTCTACCGTGGGAACTCTTTAACTCAGTAAAGTAAAGTAAAGTAAAGTAAAGTAGCCTTTATTGTCATATCAGCGCACAGGCAGCAGTTGATTGTTGCTCTATTCAGTTTCCCAGGGGGTCGGGACGGGACTGGAGTTGGGAGGGAAAGGTTGGGGAGTCGAGGGAGAGGAGGGGGAGACAGATGGGGGTGTCTTCATTTACTGGCGGCGGGTGTCTGTCACTGAAACAGGCAGGTGAGATTTCACATCCACCTTGTGTGTGCCTCTCTCTCTCTCTCCCTCCCTCCCTCTTACACAGGCTGAGAGATTCTGCCTCTGTGAGTGTACGTCTCTTTCTCCCCCTCTCCCACACACAGTAAGACCGAGGTACTGTGCTCAGTCCATCTGTGTCTCCCACATACACAGTAGAACATGTCTCCAAATGAGCCAATTCAACCAAGGGAGGATATTTATAGTGTGTGAAAAAAAAGTGACATCATTTGTGCCACGTGATGATTTAACAACACTTCACAATGTTCATTAAAGATTTAACGGGAAAGCTCGGGAGACGGACAAGTCACTCGCACAAATAACAGAAATGCCGAGTACCGTGGGAACTCTTTATATATCCCCCGTTATATTGTGTGATATCGTGCTAGACCACGACCACTTCACTCTGGTTACATCTTGCGTCAAGTCGCCCCGTGAAAAAGCCGCATAACAAAGGTTTTGGGGAGAAGCAGGAGAATGGGGTTCAGAGTGAAAGATAAATCAGACATGATTGAATGAAGGAGTAGACTCGTTGGGTCAAATGGCTTCATTCTGCTCCGAGGCCTTGGGAACTTATGAAATCATAATTCACCTCATTCAGAAAGAAATTGATTACGCCTCTGGTTCTTGGCACGACTAGGGTGGCGGATGAGGGATAGATTGAAAAATGATTGAAGATTACAATCTGCCTGTAATGGGAGAACAATGGTACTGGGTTTTGCTGTCAGAACCCAAGTGTGGTTCATTGATGGTCTCACTAGTACACTCAAACCGGGTTCATCTTACGTTTCGAATCAGAGAAGCCCAAAGAATGAAAAAAATAGCTTGAAAGGGAATCCATCATACAACCTGACTTACTCCAAAACCCCAGACACATTTTCAGCAGATTCTAATCCTTTCCATGAGGAATGGAGCAGGCAGTAGGAGTTGAGTGTGGATAATTTTAATAAATTAAAAAGGATCTTGAAGATGTGATTAGGTCAAATATAAATCTTTACAGAAAATTTACATTTACAGAAAAATAGAATTGTTTTTAATTAGCTCATGCATCTCAATGCAAATAAGGAGTAATTTCCAGATTGAGTATTGTTTCAGTCCAACTAGAAAGGGCTAAATGATGGATATTTATTTGCAGAAATAGCATAGGACATAAAGCTTTGGAAACATCTAGGACTAAGTACTCGTAATTAAGCAGGTTTAAATAAAATTTGAATGAGAGAAATTAGTACAATGTGAACCTTTGAACCTTTGAAATTAGTTGAAGATAAAAGTATTTGACTAGCAAATGACCCAAATTACTGCCAAATTTTTAAGGAGAGGAAATTAGCCGAGAAAAACAGGAGCAATGATCAGATAAGACAATGACATACAATGGGAAATGTTCAAACAGGATATTGACTCAAAATAATTAAAGGGAGTTTAACAAAAGTGGTAGTTATTAGGAAGCAGAGAATATGTCTATAATCAGACTTAAAAATAATAAAAAGATTCTAAAAAAAGGTTTTTATACATATGTAATATAATAAAATGTAAAATGTAGTCACACAGGTAAAGAATAGGAAGGGCTTTAATAGATTCAATCAAAATGAAACAACAGAGGTAGGTCATTTGGCTTATGCCCCATGCTGGACAAGAAAGCACAACTTAGCGTGCCAGGATTAGGTTCACAGCTCAGGGCTCTTCAAGTGAACATTTAAGTATTTTGGAAACATAGTAAAGACTTCTGTCTCTTCCACCATATCAGGCAGAGCACCAGACTCTTTACCTGGGTGAATTTTATTTCTCATCTCTATCCTAATGCTCTAACAATTTATCTTAAATATATGCCCTTCTGATTTTTTTAAATCCCTTTTAGAAACATAGAAACATAGAAATTAGGTGCAGGAGTAGGCCATTCGGCCCTTCGAGCCTGCACCGCTATTCAATATGATCATGGCTGATAATCCAACTCAGTATCCCGTACCTGCCTTCTCTCCATACCCTCTGATCCCCTTAGCCACAAGGGCCACATCTAACTCCCTCTTAAATATAGCTTTTCTAAGTAGATCCTTCTATGTAGGCCTCATTACACCCCTCATCCTTCTCTGTTCCAAAGGAAACAATCCCAAGTTATTCAAACCTTCCACAAATAAAATAATTTCCAGTGCTGGCACCACCCCTATAAATCCCTTCTGCATTATATGCAAATCAATCACTTCTTTCTTGTAACGTATAAACCAGCAATACTTTAAGGACTGAAGCTGTAACCCAACTGTTGTTGTACACAATTCATTCAAGAACTCAAATAAGAATACAAAATATATAGAAACTTGCACCAGTTAGTCAGCATCTGTGGACAGTGAAACAAAGCTAATATTCCTGGTCAAAGATCTTTCATCAGAACAGAGAAAAGTTAAGAGCCTGTCCCACTTGGCCGTCATTTGTGCGTAATTTACGTTACATCATTTACGCGTCGTGACACGCACGTGATGCGCGCATGGTGCATGATGACATAGGCAGTGACGCGCGGCTGCGCGCGGCGTTGCAGGATTTTGTGATGTACAAAATCTTTGCGCGCCATCTGTGTGACGCGCAAATGACGGCCAAGTGGGGCAGGCCCATTAGGAATCAAATATTTTACATTGCTAAAGAGAGGGAGTGGAGAGAGGAAAGGGAATGTTTATAATAGATTGCATGGGAATGCGAGAGGCTGCAGAGTAGTAGACTCATCCAGGTCCATCACAGCCACAGCCCTTCCCAAAATCTAAAATATCTGCATGAGTTGCTCTCAAAAAGGCTGCGTTATTGTAGTGTATATTATGGTAACAGTAACTTTAAGAACAGTACTATAATGGTTGATTTGTGTCGTGATATATTCTACAGTTACAATTACATAGAAACATAGAACATAGAAAATAGGCGCAGGAGTAGGCCATTCGGCCCTCCGAGCCAGCACTGCCATTCAATATGATCATGGCTGATCATCCAGAATCAGTACCCCGTTCCTGCTTTCTCCCCATATCCCTTGATTCCGTTAGCTCTAAGAGCGATATCGAACTCTCTCTTGAATACATCATGATTACAGATTGCCATGATCCAGCCCATGCCCTCTTCTCGCTGCTGTTTGGGTAGGAGGTTCAGAAGCCTAAAGTCACACACCATCAGGTTCAGGAATAGCTACTCTTCTATGACCATCAGATGGTTGATCCGATCTGCACAACAATATCCTACTTTAGCTAAGGAACACTATGACACCTGCTGCACCATCATGGACTTGTTTTCATATTGTATTTTGCACTAATGTATTTTTTTTTTTGCAGTCTTTTATCTTTGTACTGTCTTGTAGAATATTATGTATCATATATTTGTGTGTCATTTGTATCTCTCACAGCCGATTCCAATAACTTACTCACCAACATGAAACTAATAGGCAATAGATAAAAAATAATACATTAGCAGTCTGATCCTCAGATAAAACTCCCTTAACTGCTGGTCAGATCCCCTACTTTTGTTCTCATCTTTCACTGGTCTGGTGATATATTCACCTTTAAAGATATTGAAGTCCGTAATACTTACTTGATACTGCATTTATTCCTTTCCATACGATAATAATTTAGCAAGAAATAAATAGACCATAGAGATTTTTGAAGATATCTAAAGAGGAAAAGATTAGCAAACGTTAATAAGAGTCCATGACGGATTGAAACAAAAGAACTGCTATTTAGGCATGAAGAAATGGCAGGGAAATTAAACAAATATTTGACTTCTGTTTTCAATGAAAAAAAACACAAATATCTTCGGAAAATCGTGGAGAACAACATGTCTAGGGAGAATGTAAAGTTGGAAGAAATTAGCATAAGTTATCAACAAGTATTAGAATAATTAATGGGACTGAATTCCATAAATCTCTTGGAATTGATGACTTGCATACCAAAAATGTTGAAAGCCATGTCTTTACAGATTCTGATGCTCAGTCATCTTTTAGAATTCCACAGATTTTAGAATGGTTTCACAAATAGATAAATGGTTAGGTACAGGATACTGAGTTGGATGATCAGCCATGATCATATTGAATGGCGGTGCAGGCTCGAAGGGCCGAATGGCCTACTCCTGCGCCTATTTTCTATTTCTATGTTTCTATGTTAGATCAGTTAACATGACATCAGCAGAAGCAAAAATGTTATTAAATGATAAAAGAGCTCTTTGAAAATAATAATAGTAGAGTTTACCATGGATTTGGGGAAATTTAGTTTTCACAGATTAGATAAGCAAAACGAGCAAACGTTTGTGTATATAAGGGGGCGCCATCTTGGGGCACGGCTGCTAGCTAGCAGCTGTCCATCTTCTTCACTCTTTTCTTTAATTTTTAGTGAGTTTCAGTGTTTGTTTTTAGGAGGTCTAGACTTTTTTATGTGGGGGGAGGGGGGGGAAGGGGGAAACTACTTTCTAGGTCCCTACCTGGTCGGAGTGGCAGCTTTTCTCCGGGCTGCACCGTCGACCTGTCCTCGCGGCCTACCAGCGGGCCTGGAGCGGCGTTTTCCCGAGGGGACCGCCCAGCACCTCGGCTTCGGCGGCGGCACAGCGCTGGAGCACTATCGCGGAGCGGAGCGGGCGATGCCTTGCCTGGGTCGCTGCGCTGGAGCTCCATATGTATAAAAACATAGCGGAGCTGCGGGACTGCGGAGCGGGCAGCTGCAGAGCGGGCAGCTGCGGGCGGCGGCGCTGACTTCAATATCTGGAGCTTGGGATCTCTCGATGAGATTGCCAGTGGTGGAGCTCCAACCGTCGCGGCCTTGTCGGCTTCGGAAGCCGCGGTCTCCGGTAAGGAAGCGGCCGTTCCAGGTGTCCCTAGCCGCTGAGAGGACTCCCGACGCCGGAGCACCATCTCCCGGCGAGAACGGCCTAGAACATCGGGCCTCCGTAGAGGCAACTGTGGAGGCCTCAATTGGCCCGACTATGGGTGAACTGGGGATGGGGACTGGACATTGTGCCTTCCCCCATAATGGTAACCATTGTGGGGGGATGTTTCTATGTTAAAGATCCTTATTGTTCCGTTTCCAAGATGGCTGCCGGAAGGGAGAGTGAACGCTGGCGCGATTAGTTGCCGCTGCTCTCTCTTTGAATTGTGTCTTTGAATTGTGTCTTTGAATTGTGTATTGTTGATGTCTTTACTATTTATTTTTTAGTCGTTATTTTTTGTTTTGTTTCATTCCGCTTACATGTTTTGTATTCTGTTTACTAAATTTTGTAAGGTGTCCTTGAGAGTCTTGAAAGGCGCCCATAAATAAAATGTATTATTATTATTATATGGACTTTCAGTAGGGTTTAAGTAAGTAGGGTTAAAAAAGATGATAAAGCAAGTTTAACAGAACATGGAATCGAGGATATTTTGGCTCAGATTGAGGATCTTTCTAACATTTCTTTCTCCCAATCATAATAGTTTGTCTACATTTTATCCTCAGTTCTTCCATCTCATCTTAAAAATGAAGCTGCCTTTCCGGCTGCAATTTAAGCCATGTTTTAGTAGCGCCAAAAGTGGTGCCGTACAATGGCAGCCTCGGCAACAGTCTGTCTCATTCTTTTCTTTCTTTGTTGTTTTTAGTATGTTGTTAAATGTATGTTTTAATGTATTTTTAGTTTTGTATTATGTGGGGGATGGGGGGATTGGCGGAATTTAAAAAAAATCTCTTACCTCGACGGAGATGCGATTTTTGTCTCCGTATCGTATCTCCGTCCGTGCTGTGGCCTAACATCGAGGAGCTGGTGGCCTCTTGCTGGGGACCGACTTTGGGAGTTCCAACCGCGGGGCCCAGCGGACTTAATATTGTGGAGCTGGCGGTCTCTTTGTCAGGGATCAACTATGGGAGCTCCAATAACGGGAGCCTGCGGACTTAACATCGTGGAGCTCGTGATCCCTTAGAAACATAGAAACATAGAAAATAGGTGCAGGAGTAAGCCATTCGGCCCTTCGAGCCTGCACCGCCATTCAATATGATCATGGCTGATCATCCAACTCAGTATCGTGTACCTGCCTTCTCTCCATACCCCCTGATCCCTTTAGCCACAAGGGCCACATCTAACTCCCTCCTAAATATAGCCAATGAACTGGTCTCAACTACAACCTTGGTTAGGGACCGACTTCGGGAGCTCCAAGCCGCTGGAGCTTCGACTGCCCCGATTGCGGGAGCATCGATTGCCCCGATGTGGGTGCTTCGATCGCCCCGATGTGGGTGCTTCGATCGCCCTGACTGCGGATGGTTTGACTGCCCCGTCCGCGGGAGAATAAGGAGGAAAGAATAGAAGACTTTATTGCCTTCCATCAATGAGGAATGTGGGTGAGCCATTGTGGTGGGTGTTTATATTAACTTATGTAATTGTGTATCTTGTTGCTTTTTTTGGTATGATTGTATGGTAAATCAAATGACAATAAAGGACCATTGAACCATACTCTTGTGAGTCCAACACTGCCATCAGCTCATCTGCCTCAATCACCATGTCCTTTGCAGTGAGGCATATATCATTAAGCACGTTGAATCTCTTCTTTGTCACTTTTCCAGGATTTATTTAGGCTGGGATTTAGTTTGCAACAAGCAGGAAACACTGTTGGAGAGTTAAGTGTGAGATCTGAATCACTTGAATTGTATCAAATTGGCTTCTTCCCAAAGCTAGCAGGAATGCAGTAAAAGGCAGAAGGCGGATGCAGATAATTACTCGAGTGCTGGGAACTAAAGGGTGGTTCCCAATACATAGCTGAGAGAGACTGGGACTATGGAGACTCAGAGGTATCTTGCAATACTCAAAGCATGAGCACAAGGAATCCTCACAGCAATTTAAAAAAGTTATCCTGGCCTCCATAATTAATGCTTTGCCCATGATCTTACCTGATCTGTTTAGTTGAACTCTCTTTACAAGGCTGATGGCATCAATCATTTGTGACTTTTAAAATTATGGAGGCACTCAGCTGCTTAAAAACCCCTATAAACAATGATTATTTGGAACTAAAAGGCCACTGGATAGGAATGCAATAGCAGCATGCTATAAAACCTTGTGATTCTGACATTTTAACTACCAGACTGAGCAGGTTGTTTCAAAGCAGAGGTGTATAACTCAAATTAAGTTAAAAAGGTGTATAATTCAACAATATATTTATGTGCATTAACAATCCACAAAAAAAAATCAGAAACATGAAGAAAAAATTAGGTTTCAATTCTCCCTTTCCTGAGGGATATCCAGAGGGATGAAATTTCAGCTTATTCAGTGATGCCAAGCGCGTGACTTTTGCATTATTGTATCCCCAGAAATTGAATTTTACCCATAACGGAACAGGAAATGTTGCCATACATTGCATTGCATAGAAAAGCTAGAAATCTGATAAAAGTATATGACGACGTTACCATTTAATGCTTCCATGCCTTGATTTACAATATGTCCATGTACATAATGTGCACCTTGTGAACCATTTAAAAAATGTTGTCTGAACTCATTTCATATATGGAAATTCCTACCACAATGTTGTGTCACTCTCTTGATGACTGTAAGAATGACCTTGTAGAGGTAATAAAACTTCTAATAAACTTCAAACTTTTTTCAGCAGTTACAAATGTTAAGTAATGCGATAGAGCTAAGTGGACAAAGGGAAGGTCAAACTCCTTTTTGATTATTCAACCTGACTCCTGCAATCTCTGCAACTTAGAAACTGTCTTAGGCCATTTTGATTCACTCCATGTGATAGTAAAAAACAGCTGGAACGTCGGTAAAAGTAATTTTACCAGATTACATTACAACTGCACTCCAGAACTATCTACCTCTTTTGCCAAGTTGTTCTAACATGGTTATAACACTGGTGTCCACCTCACAATAGGGGAAGATAGACACAAAATGGTGGAGTAACTCAGCGGGATAGGCAGCATCTCTGAGGGAAGGAATGGATAACATTTCGGGTTGGGACCCTTCTTCAGACCCGTCTATCATAACAAATCTTTGTTTTCCTAATACTACTTAATCTTGTCTCTTGTAATGTTCTCGACCCGAAATGTTACTCATTCCTTCTCTCCAGAGATGCTGCCTGTCCCACTAAGTTACTCCAGCATGTCTATCTTCGGTTGAAACCAACACCTGCAGTTCCTTCATTCACAATAGGGGAAATTACCTTGGTTTGTCTGTTGTCAATTATGAACAAATTGCTGAAAGTTGTTGTCAACAATGACACCAAGTGGTACTTATACACCAAACACCTGCCCACCAAGGCTCAGTTTGAGTTTTGCCAGAACCACTCGACTCCAGATCGCATCTCAGCTTTCATGTAAACATGAATCGAAGAGCTGAATTGTGCAGGTGAGATGAGAGTGATTGCTCTTGGTGACATAAAGGCAGCATTTGACCAAGTGTGTCAACAATTAGCCATGTGTGTCAACAATAACTATTTCCACAAGACCAAGTCTAACCATCTATTCTTGCATACAAGTGCATATATATCATTGAGTCTCCGAAAATTAATTTCCTAGGGTCACCATTGACCAGTAACCCAAATGCATCTGCCACATAAACAGTAGCCACAAATGTTGCTGAGTATCCTGTGGCAAGGGACTCACCTCCTGAGATCTTAGTCTTTTGACGATGAACATGTGTATGGTTACAATGAAATATTCTTCCTATACCTGCATCCACACAGCAGCGATAACTTGGTGCAGTACCATCCAGACAAAGTAACCCATGTCAAAGTACCCCATCAACCACCGCAAACATTAATTCCCCACATTTTCACACATACTTCATTTCATTTAAGTCCACCATCTCATTAACATACCTTTAATCTTCGAAACAGAGCTGAACCATTAGGTAACATTTAATTCAAAGTCTGGGACTTTCGACAATGCAAAATAGTAAGATTAAATGAGAACTTACCAGTTTGAAGTTTGATCTTTATTTTATGAGGAGTTACGATGAGGGATTACGTGAAGAGCCCGCCAGCCCACTTGCGCGTCAATCTTCAAAGCAGCGGTGTGAAGTCACAGACAGGAAACATTGACCTGAGAATAGTAAGATTCAAGAAACTAGAACTACCAGCTGAGTTTTATGAGGAGGGGTTGGGAGCGGAGGGCACGTAATCCCTCATCGTAACTCCTCATAAAGTAAAGATCAAACTTCAAACTGGTAAGTTCTCGTTTAATCTTACTATTTTACTTCGGAGTCACGTGAGTGACTACGTGAAGATTTTAAAGCTCTGTGACTTCATGCCGTGGAACGTGTCCATGCGTCACACACTACATCAATTGACCAAGGATGAGTAAACATAATCATGCATTCAGACATGTCATAGATGTAGACATGCTGATGCTCTTCTATGAACCAATAATCACAATAGTAACCCGTCATCCAGGAGGAACTATAGACAGAACTAATTGAGTTGGCAAATACCCCCGGTCTGGCAATGAGTTTGTACAATGTATTGAAAGATCGTTCGTTTGGCCACCCTGGAGACACTAGGATGTGGTACCGTAGAACGTCCATACCCCTACCGCTGAACTGTTACAGCCGTGGTGGAGTGAGATTAAAATGTCCGTCACTCCTGCATAAGCCAGAACCCGTTTAACCTGGAATTGGTTTATACTGATACCTTCTATGAGGTTTATGTGACTGACATACATTGCTAGATCCGTGCCCCTAAGGCTCTAAGTGACCTAACGTATAGTAGTAGATGACCACACATAACCGAAGGTCCATAGGGTAAGCCCAAATTGTAGTTAGACCTGATGCCCCTGGTCTACTCTGCTTGACTGAGTCATAAACATAAATAGTTATTAGCCTGCAGCTGTAACCATGCTGACCAGTCACGCTATGCAATGACTGGACCCATTGCGCTGAACCAGTGCCATGAGCATGACCACTTTTAAGTGAGTTTGACCAAGGACAGGGATGAAACCGGAGCCCACCGGCGAAGCGGCGCCAGCACAATGTTAACATCCCATATCTCTGCGTGTCTGAGCCTGTGAGGTTTGAGTTGAAGATACCCTTCATGAATCTGGATATCAGAGGGTGAGACCCAACAGAGTAGGTCCCGCTTCTAGCAGAAATATGATGAGAAGGCACATTTGGCACAGATAATAGTACTATAACTAACTATGTCAAAGACCCATTCGAAAATGAACTCCCAGTCGTCAGTTATCCGTGCCGTATATATGTCAACAAATTGATTATCATGCATAGGATGGTTTCCCGAGTCACGGCCTGAACCAAAAATACTATGTTAGAATTAATCATATAAGGTTCTTATATGATTCCCAACATCAGCGGGAACCATGACCGTCACTACAAAATGCCTGAAGCGGATTTACTGAATATTAGCAAGACCCGACCAACAAGGCAAAATGGAGGAAGACAAACCTCCCCAGATTAGCGAGAGTGCATCTATCGCCACTGCCATGCCACCTATATATATAAAATATATTTCTACTGGTGATTGAACCTGGATGCAACATCTCGATCTTAGTGTTCCATAAGTCATCAAAATACTAGTGATCCATCGTCCATTCTGTTTTGACATAGATTTAACATGATGCTACTCTCGTGCCAATAGAGGTTAGCTAAACCATCCCAGGCTACTTGGACTTGATTGCACCCAAGTGATTAACCTATGACACCACCAAAGCGTACGAACTTGGACTTGAACATGCTGATTATGCCTATTCGCACAACCCTTAGCCCATAGCATGCACCTAGTGTTTAAAGGTAGCCGAGACCATGGAACTGAAGAACAGGTAATTCATGCAAAACCCTATCACCTCCGTGAGTAGAGATGGTATTAGTAATTTCTCACCTTAAGCCCTCGCATCTGTTTGTAATATAACTGAAGATTTGCTGATGAAAAATTATGTGGAGCAATGCTGAATACTGTTTGTCCACCATAGTAACTTTCATGGAGGTAAATAACGAGACCTACTTACCAGTGTCTCTAACTCCAGGTCCCTTACCTTACTGGAGTTCTCGCGAAATTTCATTTGCAGACTGTCCACGTTGTCATTCCCATTAGATCGCTGATGCTGCTGGTCAACTTCTCTTCTAGTAGCTAGTCCGTCACCGATGGAGCAGCAATTGTAGAGGCAAAGCACAATTTTCTCTCATGCTACCATCGTGCATTATGCATTAAGCTTGGGACCCCGGCACAGTCATATTCCGTTCCTGTTTGGAGTCAATCCATACTAACCTTAGGCACCCTTTTAGAGTGGAAGTAATATCACCTGAATCCGTTGTCACCATCCGCCTCCTCAACTTGTCTGTGCATGCCTCTGTACGCACCATGTTTTGCGACTCCATCTCCCATGGTCTTATAATATATATGGCTCCATCTTCATCCTTTATACATCCGATTAGGAGAACTTATGCGGTGAACCAGGTGTGCCTCAGGCATGTGTGAATGTATTTTAGCACCATCTCCATCACTGCACTCAACCCAGTGGGAGGAATGGCAACCCTGAACCAGGCGTTGCTTCTGGCACATGCGCATACTCCTGTAGCACTCTCTCTACCACTCCGTCTTTTGAGTGGGAGGAACTTGCAACCATGAACCAGAAGCTGCTGCCTGACATGCCTTTAGATGGAGCGTTCTTTGACTGCGACAAATCCCAATCTCGCCTGACATAGATGCCCAAGCCTTGGCACTCACTCTGAGTTGGGTTTGTCTGGTTGCTTCCTTCAGCAGCCGCCAGGACTAGCTGTGCAAATCGATGCTCTGTTGGTATCCTCATTCCCCAAGCAGGCTGCACGTGCTAGTGACTCCGAATCCTGCTCCTTTCCGATACTAACGCAGTATACAGAGAAGGACTGAAGTGCCTCTGGACCCCGTACGTCAGACATAGTGGGAGAAATGCTGGACACAAACCTGCCAGTTATTTGTCATGGCCGAAGACGTTTACCTGAATGAAGACACCCATCCCAGTTAACGAGATATTTGATTACTTAATTGATATCGGCAATTTGGGGAAGAATCTTCCACAGTCACTTAATGAGCGGAATTACCATGACACCACCATGTATAGCTCGCACAGGTGACGATAGTTAAGCTCAACAAGGCTTTCCAAGCCAGTGATTAAGACTGTCATGGCAGGTCCAATTCTACTACACAATTTGTTGGTGTAAGTGAAAATAAATCCTCTCTTGGTATAATAGTGACGACGTGACCAAGTGGCAACTAAATAAATGACCCTGAAGGCCAGCTTGGCCCGGAGCTTTTTCCGACCACAGAATCAGTTCCCTGGCAAACAACTGCCATAAGGGTGATGAAGTCATAAGTAACATGACGCCCCCCCCCCCCCCCCCAGGTATACTGGAATCTAAAGTAGAATGTGCTCTAGACACACTTCCAGGGTTGAACTTCTCTCCACTGAGGGGGGATTAGAAAGCAGCCTGACAACAGGTGCTGCCGCAGTCCCCCGAGGACCTGCGCTGATATGGCCCTGTCCGTGGACCATATCAGGTGGTGTAGAAGTCCAGTAATAACGGAGGGAAACCTCGTGGCCGCCTCGTCCAGCCCAAGCCTCTCTGTCTCTGCAACGTTGCCTCCTATGAGCTGCCGAGGCCGTGGTAGCTGACCGTACCGTCAGCGAGTCGGGTAGTAACCCGACGGCCCTCTACCATATAACCATATAACAATTTCAGCACTGAAACAGGCCATCTCGACCATTCTAGTCCGTGCCGAACACGTATTCTCCCCTAGTCCCATATACCTGCGCTCAGACCATAACCCTCCATTCCTTTCTCGTCCATATAACTATCCAATTTATTTTTAAATTATAAAAACGAACCTGCCTCCACGACCTTCACTGGAAGCTCATTCCACACAGCCACCACTCTCTGAGTAAAGAAGTTCCCCCTCATGTTACCCCTAAACTTCAGTCCCTTAATTCTCAAGTCATGTCCCCTTGTTTTAATCTTCCCTACTCTCAGTGGGAAAAGCTTATCCACGTCAACTCTGTCTATCCCTCTAATCATTTTAAAGACCTCTATCAAGTCCCCCCTTAACCTTCTGCGCTCCAAAGAATAAAGCCCTAACTTGTTCAACCTTTCTCTGTAACTTAGTTGCTGAAACGCAGGCAACATTCTAGTAAATCTCCTCTGTACTCTCTCTATTTTGTTGACATCCTTCCTATAATTAGACGACCAAAATTGTACACCATACTCCAGAATTGGCCTCACCAATGCCTTGTACAATTTTAACATTACATCCCAACTTCTATACTCAATACTATACCGCGACCGTACCGGCATAACCCACGGTCAACAACCCGGCCGGCCAAATTAAAATCCACATGAGTCCCTGACCGCTCTGTCAGCTTGTCGGGACGCGGACCCGATGGCCACCGCTATACACTCTCCCGTAGCCAGCATGACCCTCGGTCTAAGAATCCCGCGGCCCGAATTTAATTCCTCGAGAGTCGCTGACCGCACTGTCAGCGAATCGAGCAGCACCCCCGACGGCCAACGGCTACCCGCATACCGCAGTCCGCAGCCGGCATCCCCGCGGTCTAATTACCCCGTGGCCCGAATTAAAACCCCCGGGAGTCGCTGACCCTACTGTCAGCGAGTCGGGAACGCGGACCCGACGGCCACCAGCTACTCACTCTACCGCGAACCGTAGCCGGCACCACCCTCGGTCTAAAATACACTCTCCCGTAGCCAGCATGACCCTCGGTCTAAAAGAACCCCGCGGCCCGAAATTAAAATACCTCGGGAGTCGCTGACTGCACTGTCAGCGACTCAAGCAGCAAACCCGACGGCCACCCGCTACCCGCATACCGCGGTCCGTAGCCGGCATCCCCGCGGTGCAATTGGTTACCCCATGGTCCGACTGGGTTACTGTATGCAATATCCCACAGGAAACTCTGCGAGAAGAGTTTCCTGCAACAAAGGACAACCTAAGAAATAAGTTTAAAACTTACCTGTAGGCTTTTAAACTTACATGGTGCAGGAGCAGCGCGCCTGTCCAACCGGCCGCTGCGCCATGCGTTAGACGTAATGACGCGCATGCGGGCTGGCGGGCTCTTCACGTAGTCACTCACGTGACTCCGAAGTAAAATTACCTCTGTATTACTTTGTGGTGAGATTCTGGTCTATTGATATAAAAAGCTTCATAACTCCTCAGGGCCCTATCAATTTAAAAGATCAAACTGAGAAAAGCAAGGTTTTTCATCAGCTTAGATATCAGAACCTAGCATTAATATAACAGAACAGTGTGCTCAATAATATTCTTCCTTAAAATAACTTTTAATTATCCTGCTACATCTTAATCTGGGACACAATATACTGTCTCAATGTTACTCTACTCTAGCTTTCTTCAGCTAAAAGATCAAGTTATACCAGAGGACCATGCCCAATACAGTGGATCATGATATATAATTATTATTTCACTTTTTTATTGTAATAGATTTTTAATCTGGCATGGATAAATTTGCTTAAAAATATCAGTTCTTCTCCTTTCAATAGAAACATAGTCGAACGAGGAAATAAAACCTTTAGACAACCTAAAACAATTTGCAGGCAGTATTTCTGAAGTGTAGCCATGTGATACAGTTCCTATTTTTCATCCAGCAAAATCCAAGTAATTAGCATTTATATATTTGAAATTCAATAATTTAGTTTATAAAAAATCATAATAAGGTACAAGAAGTTTTGAGCTATTATCTGATTCTGAATGCACAATTATAGGTTAATCAGCAAAGAACCAAAGACAGGTTAATTACAGAATCATTCAACGGAAAGGCCATTCAATGCATAATCAATTCTGCAAGAGAGTGATCTCACTCTTTTGTTTTTACTCAAACCGCGGAAAATCTCTTATTTTCATGTATACATTCTTTTTCCCTCTGTATTTGAATACTGAACATGCATCTCCAACCTTCTAGACAGTACACTCAAGATCATACAAAATTGCATCATCGTATTCTCTCAACATCGCAGATAATTCTGACAAATTGATTTGTTGAATATTTCCAGGATTGGCTGCTCCTCAAGTTGCCTCAGGAATCAGATGTTCCTCTATTCCTATATGGGAAGGGCATGGAAGCAGGTGACTGAAAGCTGACATTTTCTTTATTGATTTTTAGAACATACTAGACCAAGTGCAGACCCGTTGGGCCTGTACCCCCAACGTGCGGTTTGTGGGGGGGAGGGGCATGCACGTCACCCACTAACTATCCCCCCCCCCCCCCCCGCACTCACGCTAATTACCCCCCCCTTGATATTATATTAATAATTATTAATTTGCTCCTTTTACCCCATAACCACCGTATCTACTGACGCATAGTCCCCAACTTGCAGTCACATCTAGAGAGAGGGGGGGGCAGTTCGGGGGTAGAGAGTGAGGGCAGAGGAGAAGGGGGCAGAAACAGAG